>NC_072477.1:90690537-91304109 GCF_027574615.1 Eptesicus fuscus
TTAAAACAAATATGAGATCAGAGGATTCTGCTTATAGTGAATGGTTAGTAAAACTTGGAGATGGTAAACTTGATAGCATTTAGGAATGGATGTTATTGAAATCCCCCGTGAAATTATTTGTAATGGATCTATTATTGAAGCTACCTTTGGAAATAGTATATCTACAGATAATATTAAAAATATATCTAAACATGCAATTCTTTGTCCTAAAAATGAGCACGTTCATAAATTAAATGAAGAAATTTTGGATATACTCGATGGAGATTTTCACACCTATTTGAGTGATGATTCTATCAATTCAATAGATGATGCCAAAAAGGAAAATCTTCCCATCGGATTTCTTAATAGTATTGCTCCTTCGGGAATGCCATGTCATAAATTAAAATTGAAAGTAAGTGCAATTATTATGTTCCTGAGAAATCTTAATAGTAAATGGGGTCTTTGTAATGGTACTAGATTTATTATCAAAAGATTGCGACCTAACATAATCGAATCTGAAGTATTAACAGGATCTGCAGAAGGAGAGGTTGTTCTGATTCCAAGAATTGATTTGTCCCTGTCTGACACTGGCCTCCCATTTAAATTAATTTGATGACAGTTTCCTGTGATGCCAGCATTTGCATTGACTATTAATAAATCACAAGGACAAATTCTAGACAGAGTAGGAATATTCCTACCTGAACCCGTTTTCAGACATGGTCAGTTATTTGTTGCTTTCTCTGGAGTTCGAAGAGTGTGTAACATTAAAGTTAAAGTTGTAAATACTTCATCACAAGGGAAATTAGTCCAACACTCTGAAAGTGTTTTTACTCTTATTGTGGTATACTGGGAGATATTAGAATAAGTTTAATCAATTTATCGGTCATTGTTTGTATCAATGTAGTTTTTATATCATGTTTTTGTTGTTTTTATACCATGTCTTTGTTGCTGTTAGATCATGTTGTTATTGTTTACTTATTAATAAATTTATATATTACTTTCATATACATTTTTCTAATTTTTTTAATCTCTGACACTTCTATTATAGAAAAAGGGCAAATAGCGATATTAAAATATTCCTTCTAATTAATTCCCTTTCAGTGTGCACAAATTCATGCACCAGGCCACTAGTTTATAAAAATCATATCTAAACATCAATATATATAAAACCCTAACATGCAAATAGACCGAACGGTGGAACAACTGAACAACCAGTCACTATGACGTGCACTGACCACCAGGGGGCGCACACAGCAGAGCATGGAACATGGCGGGCATCAGCCGTGGTGGGATGGTGGAGCAGGTGAGCAGGAGTGCCAGACCAAGGGCGCCAGTCGCTGTCATCAGGGCGAGCCTCTGGTGGTTACTGAATATTCTTTGTTCCTGCGTGCATGGTCCTGCCCTGTGCTTGCACCTATTGCCAGTGCCAGCCCCGCTCACACCAGCTGCTGGCACTGGAGCCACTGCTCGCACCTGCTGCCGGCACCTGGTGCCAGTCCCGATCGCTCAGCACCATCAGCGGGTGCGAGCAGTGGCTGCCGGCCCCGATTGCCCCTCAGGGCTTCTCTCCCCCTGCTCCTAAGGGGCGATCGGGGCCGGCGCCGTCAGTGTGTGGGAGCAGTGGCAGCAGGAGAGGGGCTGCCAGCAGACAAGGGACCGGGGGCCGCAGCAGGAGGGGCTGAGCAGGGGAACAGAGGATGGGCTGAGACCCGCCCCTTTGCCCACAGTAGCCTTTTGGCCCACAGTTCCTTTCAAGATGCATGAATTCATGCACTGGACCCCTAGTAGGCATATAAAAGTGATGAAAATAAAAAAGATATGTAAAAGTTATGCCATGCAAATACTAATAAAAATAATTTTGTTGAAACTATATTAACCTCAGATTAACTAAAACTAAATAATTTAAAGCTACAGGGTTTTTAAAAATTTTTTTTCTTTGTATATAATAGATGAAAGCACACCTCCCTGGCAAGATGGTTTCCTGTCACAATGCAATGCTACCATGCCGCCACAATTAACGCTTTTTCCTTCCTGTCACTATATGTCCTGAAGAAACTGTTCTAGAACAGTGTGAATTTGTTGCATTACCTTCAGAAGCATGTTCATTTTATTTTTTTATTTTTTATTTTTTTAAATATATTTTATTGATTTTTTACAGAGAGGAAGGGAGAGAGAGATTTAGAAACATCGATGAGAGAGAAATATCGATCAGCTGCTTCCTGCACAACCCCCACTGGGGATGTGCCCACAACCAAGGTACGTGCCCTGACCGGAATCAAACCCGGGACCCTTCAGTCCGCAGGCCGACGCTCTATCCACTGATCCAAACCGGTTTCGGCAGCATGTTCATTTTAGATAGAACAAGTGTATTGAAGATATGGTCAGCATTTCCATTTTTCACTTTTTCAGGTACCTAACAACTTAACCAAAATTTATAAAGACCAACAGAGGTATTCTGGGCTTTATGCAAATCTGTAGTCTCTGATATTCTAGATCCATAGTCTGCAAACTATGGACTCTGGGCCAGTTTTTGTAAATAATGTTTTATTGGCACACAGTTATGCCTATTCACTTACATATGGATGCTTTTATCTACAACAGTTGATAGTTGCAATAGAGACTATAGCTCACAAGTCTAAAATATTTACTATCTGGACTTTAATGACCCTGCTGTAGACTACCACTTGGTTTGAATTTGCACTTTAAGCCTAATCTTCTACCTTATTAACCTGTCACGTGGTACATTACTATTCCTTACTGACATCAGTTTCCACAGTAGCAACACAAAAAGTTCAATGGTGTCTATTACATGGTTTACATATTTGTTCGCTTTGATGCGCCTATATTGTAACTCATCTCATTTTATCCTTGCATAAAAATCCTGTGAGATGGGTATCATCACCCCCATCTGACCAATGAGAAAATTAAGTTCAGAGGTCCTAATTCAGAGTTATAGTTGCAATTGCTGGTAGCCAAACCCAAGTTTGCTTTTACTAGTAATCATTGTGCTGTTTCTTTCTGGCGTACTTCTCTCAACTTTCCCTTTCTCTGTTTTACTCTTCTTACTGCCCATGGATCATTTTCTGCCTATGAATGATTTAATCTCTGTTTCTATTACAAACTGTTTTCTTCCCTTTTTCATGTCACTAAATCACTATACAGTGCATCTGTGACTTTCGAGTCAGGAATGTGCTCATCCCTCTCTGGGAGGCATGAGATGAGGACAAAAACATTCCCTGTACGGAATCACCTTTAAAGACCAATACAATACACTTTGGTAACATACTGTGGTAAACTATCCAAGTCTTTCTGTCAAGGGGAGGGGTATAATTGAAATCTAGTTATTTTCATTCCTCTGATATTAACTTTTAATTTTTTTAGATATCCTTTTGTAAAATATTTAGTTATGTTTCTTTACTAGGTTCTTAACCTCTTTCTGAGGAGACAAATACTAGGATGGTAATAGATATGTTTGAGCAATTGTCTAATTAGGCCTATTTTTTAAAATATTCAATTAGATATCTTAGAGATATGTTTAATGCAGTCTACATATTTACAGTTATGCTATAAAAACAGTTGTGTTAGCCCTAACCGGTTTGGCTCAGTGGATAGAGCATCGGCCTGCAGACTCAAGTGTCCCAGGTTCGATTCTGGTCAAGGGCATGTACCTTGGTTGCAGGCACATCCCCAGTGGGGAGTGTGCAGGAGGCAGCTGATAGATGTTTCTAACTCTCTATCCCTCTCCCTTCCTCTCTGTAAAAAATCAATAAAATATATTTTAAAAAAGCAGTTGTGTTAAGACAACTAACATACATATTAAATTATACCATTGAAATGCCATATCATATAGTAGAATAAGCAGTGGTTTTTGGATACTTGTATTCTAGTTCCCACTTTCCTTTGTAATCAGCTGTGAAACCTTGGACAATTTCCAAATGTTTCTCTAAATAAGTTGTATTAGCAACAATTTTCTCACCTATAAAAATAGGGGACTTTGTTACCTCTAAGATCCTTTTCAGGTCTAAAATTATTTGGTTCTGTGATTTAATTTGTACTGTATGTTTCTTTATTTAGCAGATATCATGCATAAGATCAAATGCTTCTGTTCTCTGATAAAAACAGAGTTCCATTAATGGTCTTGGAGTTACCAAAGGAAGGCTTAACTATATAAAACTATTACCATTAAAAACACATTCAAACCAAACATAACAAGATTTTAAAGTAAGATAAAATTGGTTTCTCAACAAAATCCAAAACAAATAGTGTTCAGTGATATGAACAGTGTAGTCTTTTCTTTGTCTATCTTTCTAAATTACTAGAAAAAACTTGAAGGAAACAGTTTATTTCTAATTCAGCGGCACTACAAATGGATGGCACTGTTTAAGATATGTAGTTTAAGAATAATGAGACATTTAATTATATGACTAACCTAACATTAGTTAACCAACCTTATTTTTCAGTCACTTAAAGTAAATAAGTTCTGGAGATGTGATGTACAGAATGGTAACTAAAGTTAACAGTACAGTATCATATATTTGAAAGTTCCCAAGAGAATAAATCTTAACATCACAAGAAAAAAGAATTATATGTGAGGTAATGAATGTTAACTAAACTTACTGTGGTCATCATTCTTCAATATACACATACATTAAATCTAGCCCTCTGCTCCTGCACTGGAGAGATGAGTCCCAAGACATTTGGCTTTGAAACCACACTCACACGCAGGAGAAACACAGGACTGTAGGGAACAAGGATTCCACTCTTAACTAGCTTGTGCATAGACCCACTTGCCCCAGGACACAGCACAAAAGAACAACAACAGTTCACCAGCTAGAATTGAAGCATCTGCCGGAGGGGCAGGAATCTGTTGGGGTTCCCCCTGGGAATGGTGCACTGGCAGATACCATCTTTGCCAGCTCCCTCTGCCTTGGTGGCATCAGTACAGGTGGGTACCATTTTGTACCCCCATTTTAACCTGCTAACAGAGGCAGGAAAACAGCACTGCCCCTACCCCATGTCACTCATACAACCTGACAGATATGGCTCCAGCCTCCCACACAGCATGCTAGACCCTGCCAGAGCCAATGGCACAAAAAGAGACCGCAGGGGAAGCCCATTGAGCACCAGGACCGGACACCATAGGTCTGAAACAATCAGAGCAAGAGCTTGAGAGACAACCAAGAGCTAGAGCAAGGTTATATGGTAAGATGCATGTCCTACATAGAGCTGTTCCTTCTAGACATGTCAGAGCTATTTAGCATAATACACAGAAACAAACACAGAAAGGCACGCAAAATGAGTAAACAAAGGAACATGTTCCAAATGAAGGAACAGGTAAAACCTAGAAAGAAACCTCAGTGAAACAAAGACAAGTATTTTACCTGATAAAGAGTTCAAAGTAGGGCATAAAAATGCTCACCGAATTAGGAGGAAGAATGGATGAACACATTGAAAACTTCAACAAAGAGAAAATATAAGAAAGTACCAAACAGTACTTGCAGAGATGAAAATGCAATAACTGAACAGAAAAATACACAAGTGGGAATCTATAGCAGACTAGAGGAAACAGAATGGATCAGTGACCTGGAACACATAGAAGTGGAAATTACCCAAACACGGTAGAACAACAAATATTTTTAGGTGAGGATAGCTTAAGGAACCTGTGGGACAACATCAAGCATATAGACATTCCCATTATAGGGATCTCAGAGGCAGAAGACAAAGAGAAAAGGGCAGAAAACTTCTTTGAAGAAATAATTTGAAAACTTGCCTATATTCTAGGGAAGGAAATAAATATCCTTATCCAGGAAGCACAGAGTCCCAAACAAGATGAGCCCAAAGATATCTACATCAAGACACATTATAATTTAAAGTATAAAGTGAAAGATAAAGAATCTCTAGCCCTGCCTGCATGGCTCAGTTATTAAGCGTTGACCTATGAACCAGGAGGTCACGGTTCGATTCCTGGTCTGGGCATATGCCTGGGTTGTAGGCTCAATTCCCAGTAAGAGGCATGCAGGAGGCAGCCGATCAATGATTCTCATCGTTAATGTTTCTATCTCTCTCCCTCTCCCTTCCTCTCTGAAATCAATTAAAAAATTTTTTAAAAAGAATCTTTAAAAGCAGGAATAAAATAACAACTAGTTCCATATAAGGGCAACCTCAAAAGACTGTTAGCTCATTTTTCAGTAGAAACTATGCAAGCCAGAGGGATTGGCATGATATATTCAAAATACAGAAAGGAAAAAACTCCAACTAAGAATACCCAGTAAGGGTATCATTCAGAATTGAAGGAGAAAGTGTCTAAGACAAGCAAAAGCTAAAGGAGTTCATCACCACTAAACTGGCTTTACAAAAAAATGTTCAAGTGGCTTTATTACGCTAAAAAAAGCTATAACTAGAAATGAAGTATATGAAGGAAGGAAATTCTACCATGTAAAGGCAAATACATAGAAAAGGTAGCAGATCAACTATATATAAATACTAGAATGAAGGTAAAAGGACAAAAGTAGTCAAATTAACTATAACTATGATTAGTTAAGGGATACACAAAATAAAAAGATGTAAAATTTGACATCTAAAATGAGGGAGTAGAAATATAGGGTTGATAATAGATACACAAACAGTAACTACCTTATGGTCCAGCGATTTCACTTCTAGATATATACTAGTATATGAGGAAAATGAAAACACTAATTATATATATATATATATATATATATATATATATATACACACACACACACACACACACACCCTTATCCTCATTGCAGCATTACTTACAATAACCAAGATATATATGGGACAACCTAAGTGTCCATCAATAGGTGAATGAGGAAAAACATGTGTTGTACATACACAGTGAAATATTACTCAACCATAAAGGAGTGAAATCTTGCCATTTACAACAAATTGGATGCACTTTGAGAGTATTATGCTAGGTGAAATAAGTCAGAAAGAGAAAGACAAATACCATATGATTTAACTTATACGTGGAATCTATGAGAAAAAAAAACCCCACAAGAAACAAAAACCAATTTTATAGACACAGAGAACAGATGGTTGCCAGGGTACTCAGGGGTAGGCAAAATGGGTGAAAGGAACCAAAAGATACAAACTTCTAGTTATAAGATCAACAAGTCATGAAATGGAACATACAGCAGGGAGTACAGATAATATTTTACCAACTTCGTATGGAGACAAATGGCCAACAGACTTATTGTGACAATTTCATAATGTATATGTCAAATTACTATATTGTACACCTGAAACTAATAGAATATTGTATTTTAGTTATATCTCAATATAAATAAGTAAATAAATAGGTGGCATACTCAAGAGTATCTGGGATATCTCTGCTTGTCCTTTTCCCTGCCAGTGTGGCTGTGACGGTTATAAATTAACCAAGTTCTTGTCAACCCACACATTTGTTTTGTGTTTCAAATTATTGAATAATATTTTTCTTGTCTGTCATGTTCTTGAGAATATAGATTGATTTAAAATAAATATACAGATGTTTATATATATGTATGTGGTTGTATGTATGTGTGTACATACAACCACATACGTATATGTGTGTACATAGTGTGTGTGTGTGTGTCTGTGTGTGTGTAAAGGGAAAATACAATGTATTTGGACCAGACAGGCCTGAATTTGTATTTCAGTTGTATTAGTCACTAGCTGTGTTATATTTACACGTGATTTAATGTCTATGAGTCTCATTTTATCACCGGTAAAATAGGAATGATAGGAATTATCTCATAGTGAGGATAAACTATATAATGTATTTCAAACACTTGGTACAGTGCCCGACCTCCTTTAGTAGGCATTTAACAAGTGGCATTGCTAGTAGTTAAGCATAGATTCTTGAAAGTTATATAAATTTAGGCAACAAGTTTGGCAGTTTATAATCTACAAAACTCTATAAAGTACATATATATTATATATAGACAGTATATCTACACTAATAAAAGAGAAAGATGCAAATTGACCATACCTCCACGATGCCCACCAGCCAATCAGGAGTGAGTATGCAAATTAATCTGACAAAGGTGGCAGCGGCCCCACCCCTCAGCCACTCTGGGCCTATGGAAGTCGGAGAAGTCGGGGGAGACGGAGAAGTCGAGCGCCAGTGCCTGAAGCTGGCTGCAGTTCAGGAAACGAAGAAGCCGCCTGCCCCGTGATCTCAGGCCGCAGCCAGCTGCAGAAGCCACCCACCTCACATCCGCCCCCTCCCCCCACATCCTGGGGGAGACAGAGAAACCGGGTGCCAGTGCCTGAGGCTGGCTGCAGCCCAGGAGATGAAGAAGCCACCTGCCCCGTGATCCCAGGCCACAGCCAGCCGGAGAAGCCGCCCACACTGCATCCCAGGGAAGATGGAGAAGCCGCCTACCTGCGGTCCGGGCGCCAGTGCTTGCAGCACCTGCGGCTGGCTAAGGCCTGGTAGACGGAGAAGCTGCCCACCCCGCAGTCCCGGGTGCCAGTGCTTGCAGCTGCAGCCCAGGCAAAGCCACCTGCCCACCATCCCCTGCGGCTGCAGCCAGCCCGAGTGAAGCTGGCCCGGGTCCCGGGTGTCTATGGCTGACCACAGAGAGGGAAGCCCGGATCCCGGATGCCTGTGGCTGGCTGGAGGAGAGAATCCTGGGTCCTGGGTGCAGGGCCGAGGAAGAGGTAGTTAGGGGCAATCAAGCCAGCAGGGGAGCAGTTAGGGATGATCAGGCTGGCAGGTAGAAGCAGTTAGGTGCAATCAGGCAGGAAGGTGAGCGGTTCGGAGCCAGCAGTTCTGGATTGTGAGAGGGATGTCCAACTGTCGGTTATCCCCCGAGGAGTCCCAGATTGAAGAGGGTGCAGGCTGGGCTGAGGGACACCCCTCCCCGTGCACAAATTTCATGCACTGGGCCACTAGTGTATTATATATGCACATGTACCATAGAAGTCAGTAATTCCACTCCTTGGTATTTATTTAGGAGAAATGAAGGTATATTTCCACAAAATTACCTATATGCAGATGTTTATAGCAGCTTTTTAAATAATTCCAAAAGCTAGAAACAACCCAAATGTCCATCAACTGATGAGTGGATATACAGATTATGTTATATCCATACACTGGAGTACTACTCAGTGATATAAAGGAATGAACTGATACATGTAGTAATATGAACAAATCTCAAAAGCATTAAGTGAAAGAAGTCAAATTCAAAAGGCTATCTACCCTGTGAATCCATTTATCTGACATTCTAGAAAAGGCAAAACTATAGGGATAAAAATCACATATGTGGTTGACAGGGGTTGGTTGTAACATGAGGGCATTGACTATAATGGTGCCCAGGGGAACATTGTATAAGGATAAGTATTATCAGAATGGATTCTTGTATTAATAAGAATAATAGAAGTATAATATAGACCAAAAAAGCAATTGTGAAATATCTAGAGTATCTTTATATAATGTTTAAAGACCTGTAAACAGTGAGATATATTATCAGTAAGTACATAACTATGTATTTGAAAATGATGAACCCAAATTCATGCAAGTGTTTCACTTTAGGGATGGGATGGAATGGAGGGAATGTGACCAGTCAGTGTGATGCATGTGTTGGGATGGAGGAATTTTTTAAGGAGGCAAAATAAGATTTATAATTGTAAAGAATGTCATCAGTATTATAAATAGGAATATTTAGTTGAAAATAAACATATATGTGTACACTATCTCTGGAAGGATATACAACACACAGGTAACTAATAATATCAGGGAGGATTTGTAGTTCTGAGAGTTGGAGATGGCAGAAAGATTTACTTTACATTGTATCTTTTTTATACTTTTTGTATTTTGTTTTTTTACATGTATTTTTATGTGAGTATAAACATAAGTGAATGCATGTAGTTTTTATAAAAATAATTGCCAAAGATTTTGGGAAATATAATGGCACAAAACCAGGGAAAATATCTGATTTGTTAAATTTCTTAATGTTGGTGATATGAAATTTATTTTTGACGTGTACTATTAATGAAATTATGTACTATTAATGAAATTGGAAAATGCAATAGAAACAGCACATTTAAATTAGATTTTTTGTAGTTTTATTTTCTTACATTACATATAACATAAATCCAAGTCAAACTAGCATAAACCCAAAGAAAAAAAGGGTTACTGTACCCAGGAAGTCCAAGAAATGGGTAAGAATTTGTTTGGTCCTTGGGGACCTGGGGGCACAAATGATGTCATCAGGATTATTTTCTCCTTAGGCCTAATGGTAGAGCAATCTGGATCATATCTACCTGAGTTCATCCTATCCCCCAGGACTGAACAAGGTCACTGTGGCATAGGCTAAGGGCATTTCCCTCCCAAAAAGATGTGCTGGCCAGATAAAAACATATCTGATAGAGGAAGGAGGTTGTAAAGCCACAAAGTTTATCATAGCTTTGAAGGCAGTCTCCAGTGCCTCTGCAGAAGATTAGATGTTTGGAATTGATAAATTAAGTTTATTGCTGTGACACACCACCAAATCTTTATAACCAACTAAATGTGGAAAGTGAAATGTTCAATATTACCCAAAACTTAGGAATTTAAATAAAGTTTTCATGATTCTATTTTTACGGCAGAGCTTTCTTAAGCAGAATCTTCATTGTGGCATTTTCCTGCTAGAACATGGGTTTATATTTTTGGGTTGTGTGGGTTGTTTTTTTTTTCCCTAGAAGTACCAGGTAAAAAAACATCAGAATAATCAATTAAGGTAACATTTATTTAGCAAATTGTCTGTTACCTGTCTAATATTGATATTCCTTAAATACATGTAAATTTAATATGATATGTGCTTTTTTGTGTGAATATTTTTTACTTGCCACTGACACAGTGGGTATCTGTGTCTCCCAAGCTACTATTTCAGTCACATTTTGTAATATACTGAAAGTTGACAAAGTTGTTCATTATTGGCATCAAGAATCAGGCACCTATTTTTATTTTAAATGCTTTTTAATAATTGATGAGGATGTTTCATCTATGATTCTAGAATGTGACATAAAACAAGTGCTAATTTAATTTTTTAATTAAATTGATTGGGGTGACATTGGTCAGTAGGATCATACAGGTTTCAGGTGTGGATTTGTATGTTACAAGATCTGTATATTTCACTGTGCGCCCACCACCCAAAGTCAAGTGATCTTCCTTCACCTCATATTAGATCCCTCCACTCCCCATCTCCCTTCCCTGTGGCAGCCACCACTCTGCTGTCTGTGTCTATGAGTTTCAGTCTTCTAGCCCACATACGAGTGAAATCATATGGTTCTTAGCTTTTTCTGCATGACTTATTTCACTTAGCATAATGTTCTCAAGGTCCATCTATGTTGTCACAAATGGCAGTATTTCATATTTTCTTATGGCTGAGTAGTATTCTATTGTATAAGGTTAACTGTTAGAATTTGCTAGCCCAGCTAGAGAAAAATTAATTAATTTAGTGCCTAAATGTATACACAAAGGTACAAACTGCTGCATGTTTTTATAATTCTCCATTATTAAAATAGAAAAGTGGCATTGTTTAGTGATCACTTATATTACACTATGATCTGGATTTCACAATTTGTCTTATGACTTCATCCTTATGTAAGAAAATAATTCCAGTAAATCATATGAGTTCAGCAAAATTAGTGAATTTCTGCCTCTATTGCCATTAGTATAGTTTGTGAGATGTGTGATTATAATTTGCTCTGTATTATCTATCAAGCATCATTTAAAGTGAAAGACATTGTTTTCATGCAAATTAAACTCCAAGTAAACAAAACTGAAACCTGATTTTTCAGTACCGTATTTTAAAAGTTAAGAACATTTTGGCTATGCCTGAAATCCAGTGGGAATGATGATTGGAAGGTGGCAATTCTTTTAAATTTACTAGTTTGAACCCTATAGAAATACTGATTGCAGAACCTTTAGTTTGAATTTTATAGGCAGAGAGGAACAATAGCATTTCTTTTATAAAGTATCTCTAATATTCAGGATTGCTCCCATTCTCCCTTTAAAGACTTTTTTTTTCCTGCAGAAAAGGAACAGAAAAGGTTAAATCATATCTGTAGGAATCAGTCTTGTGTGTGTGTGTGTTTTTAATGTTAAATATCAAAGATGGCTTAACAACATATTTAGAATTTTCTGAGTTTTACTATTAATAAAGTTAAAAGAAAATCTAGTCTGATCGGGCAGTGGAGCCACATTAAATTTGTATCTGAAACACCCAGTGTGCTTATCTCAACTCTTGATATTGCTCTGAACCCCTGTTCCACATGCTGGATTCTGTGTTAAAGTTAAACATTGCAGAAGGGCATATATCTGATGATACAGATGAATAAGGTTGAAGTTTAGGAATGAGCAAAGTTGGTATATTTAATAGGTTCAAGTCTACAGTATTTCTGTTATTGACATAATTGGATTATTTTGTGGAAACTTATTAGACATTCCTAAAAATACTGATAGGTTTAAAACTATCATAAATTTAAGACTCCTATTCATACTATAGTACTGTATTTTAACATATCAAACTAATTTTAAATTTCTTAAAATATTTGATTGCTTGCAGGCAAAGTTGTTAGCCATGCAACAAGCCAGAGAAACTGCAGTTCAACAGTACAAAAAACTGGAGGAAGAAATCCAGACCCTTCGAGTTTATTACAGGTAAAATTCTTTTTAGTCTGGTCATAAGTGAGTGTTGGTTTGGGAAATGCTTGTACCCAATTTTACAGTGGTGAATGAGGAAATACCTCAATGAAATTAAACATCATGTACTTAAAGCATTTTTTGTAATTTACCTCTTTTCCTTCCTGCATTTGGTAAGGTTTAAGTTTAGACTCCCATCAGATTTATAGAACTTATATAACTCATAACCAGTTGTCTAAATGGAGCCTGGTCAGCTGTTGAACTATTGACTCACCTAAATGCCACCTCTAAAATGACAACATGTATTTTCAAAGTGGTACATGAATATCAGTAATAACAGCCTTTCACCTATTACAATATAACTAGAGACCCGATGCACGAATTCATGCATGGGTGGGGTTCCTAGGGGTGGCCTGTGGGGATCTGGGATCAGGCCCCAGCTCACGCCCCCAGGCTCACAGCCCCAGTTCATGCCCCCAGGTTAGCAACCCCAGCTCGCACCCCCCAGCCCCACAGCCCCTCCTTGCACCCCGCTGTAGCCTGGCGCCCGCCCCCTCACCTGCTCCACCATCCCGCCTGCGGCGATCGATTGGGCCGGGCGCCCCTGCCTGGCTTCCTCAGTGCCTGTGAGCCGGGTGGCGGCACTGCCTCCCGCTGCTGCTGCTGGTCACAGTCTGTGTGGCGATGGATTGGCAGGGCGATGGGGCCCCGCTCGTACCCGCCTTGGCCTGGTGCCACCCGCTCACCTGCTCCACCATCCTGCCCCGGTCCCGCTCTCCTTGGGGCCCATCAGGGCCGGCAGCGCCTCCACTGCCCCCGCTGCCAGTGCTGCATCGCCCACGCCCGCCATTTTTGCACCCCCCTCTCATGGTCAGCACACGTCATGGTGAGCGATGGAACTCCCAGTCTCCCAGTCAGACTCTAGGTCGAACAACCGCCTGAGGGGACAATTTGCATATTAGGCTTTTATTATATAGGATGCTACAAGAGTAGTTGTAAAATTAATTCAGTAGATCACACTGGCATTTTTAATGGAAAAAAATAAAATATAAATGGCAGAGTGCATCTCTTGTAGGAAGGGTAAATACTGTTTTGTGATACTTTTGTTTCAGTTTTGTGTTGCATGAGAGAGAAAGAGAGAGTGCTAAGATTATGTCTGGGGCTATGTATAAAATATATAACCTCATAGTGGATCATGATTTTAAAAAAGATGTGAAAAATGATGTACAAATTTCTATATTTGCTTTGGTACTTACTGAGATTGAGAAAAAGAAAAAAACCTCAAGTCTGAAATGCAAGAACTCACTAACTGGGGCTGTAGATTATTGATAGATTTTTAGAATTTTGACCTTCCTTTCAGAATTAATGTTAAGTGCAATAAATCAAAATCGGTTTTACTGAAATACAAATATGAAAGTATTATCTCATGGTATTTAGTATATACATAAGTCATTATTAATACATTAAATCCCTGACTAGATATAACAGTAAGTCTATGAACAACTGTAATTTCAAAGTAATGAAGACTGTGAATGGTATTTTGGGGATAACTGAAAGTACTGAAATGTGACATGAAAATACCAATAGTGTCTATGGGTACAAATTCTTAAGAACCACCAGTACCACTGGTGTAGTTTGTCACCTGTATTCATAATTGTAGGAAACGCTGTATTTACCTGAGAGCTACTGAAAAGTAGATGAGATTTTTCCCCATCCCCAAACTATGTCTGCTGTGGAACAGTGTTACTGACATATACAGTAGTTGGTTAGTGTTGTGAGATGAATTGTGTCCCTCAAAAAAGATATGTTGAAGTCCTAACCTCTAGTACCTAAGAATTTGATCTTATTTGAAAATAGGGTCTTTACAGAGGTAATCAAATGAAGCCATTAGCATGGAAATTTGGACACAGAGACACGTGCATAGAAGGAAGACTATAATGAAGACACAGGGAGACGATAACCTTGTCCCTGGAGTGATGCATCTACAAACCAAGGAACACCCATGATTGGCAGAAAACACCGAAAGTTAGAGGAGATGTGGAATAATTCTCTTATAGCTTAGCAGACATCTGGATGTTTAGCTTCCAGAACTGTGAGGCAATAAATTTCAGTTGTTTTAAGCCCCCCAGTTTGTGGCACTTTGTTACAGCAGCCCTAGGAAACTAATACAGTATGTTTGGTTGATGACTGTCTGTGGGAAATCATGTGCTTGCAGTTAGAGGCAGCGTTTATATGTGGCCATAAGTAGCCAGAACCCTGATAGTAGATGAAGACATACCATCCAATCACCCTTTTATTGAAACTATAGAGTGAATATGACAGTCTTCCCTCTATCCTATACTAGAGGCCCAGTGCATGAAAATTCATGCACTGGAGCGGGGGTTCCCTCAGCCTGGCCTGCCCCCTCTCACAGTCCAGGAGCCCTCAGGGGCAGGAGGCGACCTGGCAATCAGGGGAAGGCAACGCCCCATCACACCTCGGCTGCTGCCACTGCTGGCAGCGCAAGCCTCAGCCAGCCCTGGTTACCTGAGCCTCAGGCAGCCCTGGGCAGCTGGGCAGCTGCCATCTGAGGCTTGCCTGTGCCTCTGGCATTGGCTGGGCAGCCACCAATCAAGGCTTGCCTGTGCCTCAGGCTGGCCCTGGGCGGCTGGGGTCTGAGAGGACTGGGGGACTCTGGAGGCAGGCAGGGCTGAGGGGACTGGGAGCTGCCATCTTGTGGCTGTGGGCACCGCCATCTTTGAGGGCAGGGCAACAATTAGCATTTCCCTCTTTATTGGCTGTGGGCGCTGCCATCTTTGAGGGCAGGGAAGTCAATTAGCATATTCCCTCCTTATTGGCTGTGTGCACTGCCATCTTTGAGGGCGGGACAGTCAATTAGCATATTCCCTCCTTATTGGCTGTGTGTGCTGCCATCTTTGAGGGTGGGACAGTCAATTAGCATATTCCTTCCTTATTGGCTGTGGGAGCCACCATCTTTGAGGGCGGGGCAGTCAATTAGCATATTCCCTCTTTATTGGCTGTGGGCGCTGCCATCTTTGAGGGCGGGGCAGTCAATTAGCCTATTCCCTTCTTATTGGCTGTGAGCACTGCCATCTTTGTGATGACGTGAGGGTCAATTAGCATATTCCCTCTTTATTAGATAGGATAATAAAAGACTAATATGCTAAGTGTCTGGTCATCTGGTTGGCCGCTCAACCAATCAAAGTGTAATCCTATCTAATAAAAGAGTAATATGCAAATTGACCATCACTCCAACACACAAGATGGCTGCCCCCATGTGGTCAGAAGATGGCTGCCCCATGTGGACAGAAGATGGCTGGCAGGGGAGGGCAGTTGTGGGCAATCAGGCCAGCAGGGGAGGGCAGTTGTGGGGGACCAGGCCTGCAGGAGAGGGCAGTTGGGGGAGACCAGGCCTGCAGGGGAGGGCAGTTGGAGGGGACCAGGCCTACAGGGGAGGGCAGTTAGGGGTGACCAGGCTGGCAAGGGAGGGCAGTAAGGGGTGACCAGGCCATCAGGGGAGAGCAGTTGGGGGCGACCAGGCCTTCAGGGGAGGACAGTTAGGGACAACCAGGCCAGCAGGGGAGGGCAGTTAGGGGCAATCAGGCCAGCAGGGGAGCAGTTCCACATCGATCAGGCTGGCAGGGGAGTGGTCAGTGGGTGATCAGGCTGGCAGGCAGAAGCAGTTAGAGGCAATCAGGCAGGCAGGCAGGCGAGCGGTTGGGAGCCAGCAGTCCCAGATTGTGAGAGGGCAGTCAAACATCCCTCGAGGGGTCCCTGATTGGAGAGGGTGCAGGCTGGGCTGAAGGACACACACAACCCCCCACCCCCCTGTGCATGAATTTCATGCACCAGGCCTCTAGTATGCTAATAATATGCTAAGGCTGCTCAACTGCTCGCAATGACCACCAGGAGGCAAACTGTCAATGGGTCGACCAGTTTCTATGACATGCACTGACCACCAGGGGGCAGACGCTCCAACCTGTAGGTTAGCTTGCTGCTGAGGTCCAGCTGATTGGGACTGAACAAGACAGGCTGGCCATGCCCTGGAGCCCTCCCATGGTCCCTCCCTGGCTGGCCAACCTCCCACATCCCACTGGCCCCAATCATGCACCGGTGGGATCCCTCAGCCTGGCCAGCACCCTCTCGCAATCTGGGACCCCTCGGGAGATGTTGGAGAGCCAGTTTTGCCGGAATGACCGGTTGCTATGATGTGCACTGACCACCAGGGGGCAGATGCTCAACGGAAGAGCTGCCTCCTGGTGGTCAGTGTGCTCCCACAGGGGGCGTGCTGCTCAGCCAAAAGCCAAGCTCATGGCTAGTGAGCGCAGTGGCGGTGGCAGGAGAGGCTCTGTGGCAGCGCTAAGAACGTCCGACGGCTCCCGGAGTGTGAGAAGGTGCAATCCAGGCTGAGGGACCCTCCCAAGTTCATGAATTTCATGCACCAGGCCTCTAGTATTTTATAACAGTGGATTCTCAACTGTAGTTGGGCATTAAAATCATCTGATGACCCTCTAAAAATACTCATCCCTATCCCATCTCAGACCAATTATATCCAAGTCTCTTGAGGTAGGACTCGGCTACCTGTGTGTTTTAAAGCTCCCTAGAAATTCCCATGTGGGGCCAAGTTTGGGGGCCACACATTTAAGTTACCTACATTAAATTAGGGTCTCTTCTTGGTAGAATAATAGAAGCATATCTTAAGCCCTTTAGTAAGACTTATGAAAACTGTGTGATTTGTGCCTGGACCTTACAGTAGCCTCACCACATAGAAAGGAGAATTTTTATGGAAACTTCTTCTGCCATCCTTGTAGATAGGACAGCCAATGCTCAGTCAATAAAGGAACAGTGTCCATGAATTCCAAGAAGCATATGATATTTTTTCATGAACGGACATTACTTTTTTAAAGTATGTTTTTATTTATTTTAGAGAGAGGAGGTGAGAGGGAGAGAGATATAGAAACATCAATGATGAGAGAGAATCATTGATTGGCTGCATCCTACACACCCCCTACTGGGGATCGAGCCCAAAACCTAGGCAGGTGCCCTGCTGGGAATTGAACTTGTGACCTCCTGGTTTATGGGTCGATGCTCAACACTGAGCCACACTGGGCAGGCCTGGCATTATTATTTTTTTAAATATTTTTATTGATTTCAGAGAAGAAGGGAGAGGGAGAGAGAGATAGAAACACCAATGATGACAGAGAATCATTGATTGGCTGCCTCTTGCACGGCCCCTACTGAAGATTGAGCCCACAACCCGGGCATGTGCCCTTGACCGGAATCGAACCCGGGACTCTTCAGTCCACAGGCTGATGCTCTATCCACTGAGTCAAACCAGCTAAGGCATGGCATTACTTTTTGAAAAAAGATACCTTGATGCCAAATCTTGTCACTCTTCTTTGATAAATTGCAGAAGATTATTGAAAGATTTTGGAAAATAAAAACTTAAGTAGTTGTTTTCAAATACTTTTTGTAATCTACATGAATTTAACAGAGTTAAATGATCTTTTCTAAATAGTTAAGTTCTTGGCTCAAAGGTATGCTTTACCAGTATCCCTCTCACTGTTACTTTTTAACAATTGCTGGCAGTAAAGTAAGTCTGTGATTTGCTGTCGGACATCCCTGCCTCCTGTGACCTTGCATAGAGGAGCCTCACCAAGACCACCTTCTTTTTATAAAATGAGAATTACAGTTCGTACCTAATAGAGTTGTTTTAAGTGTATACAGATCTTAGCACATATTTGGCTTATTTTTAGTGCTCCACTAATGTTAAGATAAATTTCTTTTTATAACAAGAAGTCAGTGAGATAGGAGTAAAATAAAAAACTATACTTTCACTGAAGCTAAGGAAGGAGATTTAAAAAATCAAATATTGCTAATGGTTAAGTAAAATAAGGACTAAAAGTATCTATTTTGTTTGAAATTAGGTCATCATTAATGACCTCCTCCACAGTGGTTTTAATAAAGTATTAGATATAGAAGCCAATTTTCTGTGAGTTGAGAAGTGATTAGAAGTAAAGAAGCATAGCAGTTTGGACAATAGAGTGGTCCTTGAAGAAACATGAATAAACAGCCCTTGGCCTGTGTAGCTTGATTGGTTGGACGTCATCCAGTGCACCAAAAGGTTGCCGGTTTGATTCCCAGTCAGGGCACAAGCCCTTTATCTCTCTCTAAAAATCAATAAAAATATTTTTATAAAAAATATGAATAAGGAAGATGTTAATGACAGTTGAGATGAAAGGAAGGTAGGTTAAGGATTTAGAGTTTTGGTTTTGAAAAATGGCAGATACTTGAGCATGTGTATGACTAATTGGAAGGAGCCAATAGAGAGAATTTTTATGAAACAGAATTTCTAAAGTAGGATGCGATAGAATCTGCCAAATGCAGAAGAGTTTGCCTTGAACAGAAAGGTGATCACCTTGTGCTCATAGACAGGAGTGAAGGACATGTGAAGAGCTGTGAATGTAAAGTTCAGTTCACAATTAATAATTTTTCTGTGAAATAAGGGTCAATAAGGGCTTCTGAAGTGAGAAGGCAGGCAGCTTTGAAAGGAATACTGAAAGTAATGGGAGAAAATAACTGAATAAAGAAAAGAACAAAGTTAAGCAATCTTGAAGACTGATCTGGGAACGAATGCCATAAATTTGTATGAGTTCCAGTTTGTACAGTTGTGTAATTTAGCACAATTAACTGTCCTTCTATGGCAGCACCGAAGGCAAAGGATCAAAATGGTTCAAGATTATGAATTTGTAAGACTAAAATTATGGAGAGAAGAGTGATTGCACACTAGCAGAAGAGTTGTTGAAATGTTGAGTGATAGTCTAAGCTCAATAGGGCAAGAAATAAAATTGAAAGGACATGTATGCTGAGAGAAAAAGGAGGAATCAAGAAATCACAAATCTTGAGGAGATCATAGAATAAATGTAGAGGTAATACAAAAATTTAAGAGCTGAAAGGATTGGAAGTCACAGTCAGAAAGTGGAGCTATTTAAGATATGAGATGAAGCACTCGATCTGAGCAGTGACAATGTTTGAGGCATTGCCTTAGAAATGGGTGGTTGGAATTGAGAGAAGGTGAGAGTCACTAGCTATGAAGTGAAAGATTTATGACACTAAAATATAAAATGCCCGTTTGGATATTGTCTCTGAAAATATTGGCACAGGTTGGGGTACTGTGTAAATGTAATAATAGAAGGTGACCTAGCAATTGGTAGATAAAAGCTACATGTTGAAATGAAGAGTGATGTATAGTTAGATGTATCAAAAGAAGAAAACCGTCCAGTATGGGATGCATGAAAAAATGTGTTGTATCCCCTCAAGAAAAATAGGAAAGTTGAATCCTTCGGGGAGATCCATGTTTGTGTGAAAAATAAAAGGTACAGAGAACTTTTGTGCATTGCTCATGGGAATATAAAATGCTACATCTGCTGTGGAAAATGGTTTGGTGGTTCTTCAAAAAGTTACACACAGAAGTCCCATTTGATCCAGCAATTCCCCACCTACCTATATAACCCAAAATAATTGAAAGCAATGGCTCAAACCAGATACTTGTACACCAGTGTTCATAACAGCATTTTTCACATTATCCAAAAAGGATGAAACAACCCTAGTGTCCCTCAGCTGATACATGAATAAAGAAAATGTGTGTTACATATACCTACAATGGAATATTGTTAGCCATTAAAAGGAATGACATTCTGATGCATGTTACAACATGGATGACTCTTAAAAACATAATGTTAATTGAAATAAGGCAGACAGAAAAGACAAATATAAGATTCCCCTTCTATGAGGTACATAGAATAGGCTAATTCATAGAAACAGAAAGCAGAATAGAGATTACCAAGGCCTAGGGAAGTGAGGAATGATGGTTGCCAGGAACTTGGGGAAAGACAGGAGAGTTATTGTTTAATGGGTACAGAGTTTTGGGGAAAAGTTCTGAAAATGGGTAGTGGTGATGGTTATGAAATATTGTCAGTGTACTTCATGTCACTGAATTTTACACTTAAAATGGTTAAAATGGTGAGTTTTATGTTATTTTTTACCACATTTTTTAAAGGTACAGAAAATGTTCTCTGAGGGTGTACAGAAATGGTAAGGTCCCTGAGATACAAAACTCTAGGAAGAAAGAGACAATTGCTGTAAACAACAAAGCTTAAATTTCCTGGAAGTTTACATTCAGGTTCAAGTTGATTTAAATGAAAATCCCCATTATTTCCTTACACCCTAAATAGATGGTGCCTATGAATCAATACATGAAACACAACTATTTCATAGAGATATTAGTTTTTTCCTCAGAGTTTCCTGTTACAGAGGAAATAATAATCTTTATTGTTGAGAGTATTATAGATGTCCCCCATTTTCCTCCCATTGCTACCCCACCCCAGGTGATCACTAAAAGTTCCATCCTATATAATAAAGAAGTAATATGCAAATTGACTGTCACACCCTCACAAGATAGCTGACTACGACCAGGCCATCAGGGGGTTTAGTGAGGGATGACCAAACGACTGAACAGCAGGCTGCGTGGGGTGACCAGGCCAGCAGGGGGGGTTAGTGAGGGACAACCAAACGACTGAACTGAAGGCTGCGTGGGACAACCAGGCTGGCAGGGGAGGCCAGTTGAGGGCAACCAGGCTGGCAGGGGGGACAGTTGGGGTCAATTAGGCTGGCAGGGGGGCAGTGAGTGGCGACTAGGCCAGTGGAGGAGGCAGTTGGAGGCAACCAGGCCGGCGGGGGGCCAGTTAGGGGCGACCACATGGGCAGGCAGGTGAGTGATTAGGAGCCAGCGGTCCAGTATTGTGAGAGGGATGTCCAACTGCCGATTTAGGCCCAATCCTAAATCGGCAGTTGGACATCCCCCAAGGGGTCCTGGATTGGAGAGGGTGCAGGCTGGGCTGAGGGGACACCCCCCCCCCCTGCCTGCACGAATTTCATGCACTGGGCCTCTAGTTTCTATATAAAGAAAAGTAAGGCTAATTCTGTCATTTTCATGTGTACATGTGTATGAAGAATTCATATTGGATTTCATTTAGCAAAGTTTAAGAAAAAATACATTTTCCATATTTCAAATTTTATACTTCCGCATATATATGTCGCTGGATCCTAGAGCGAGTCACTATCAGCTTGCATGTAGACCATGAAACCAAATGAATATGAGAATAAGCCTCAAGAATAAGTCTGGCCATGGTCAGGGCACACATCAATCTCTCTCTCTCAAATCAATCAATAAATTTAAAGAATAAGTCTGGCTCTCAACTTTGCAACAGCCAAAACAGTGGAAGATATTTAGTCTTAAGGGCAGATTAAAATTGCTGGGTACTTTCATTTTCCCTTGCCTTTAATTCTACCAATTAGTGATATTGACCTTTTTATTCCTCAAAAAAAAATTATATTTTGCTGGATTATGCTAAGAGCTACTATTACTTAAGCACTGCATTTCCCTGTATGGAAGTAAGGAATATCTTCTATATATATAAAAGCCTAAGTGACCGTTATGACGGGTCACTACAATGCACTGACCACCAGGGGGCAGACGCTCAATGCAGGAGCTGCCCCTTGGTGGTCAGGGCACTCCCACAGCCAACCTCCTACAGCCAGCCAGGGACTGGGCGAGATGGCCTCGATCGCCCTGATCACTGGCCAAGCCAAATTTGTGCACTGGGCCTCTAGTGGTAATATATTTTTCTGAGTTTCTCTATTCTGTTCATTTCCTCTGAGTTGTAGAAGACTTTGGGGTACTAAGAAAAGGAAATGTTGGCCTTTGTTTCTGTTGGTGGAGTTAGAGAAGAGGCAAGTGAGGTGCATCAGTGAGGATACTAAACTTATAACTGATAGCTCTTTCGCATTAAGCAGAAGGGATAGTGGGAGAGGAATAACAATATTTTATTTTATTTTATTTTATTTTATTTATTTTATTTTATTTTATTTTATTTTAGAGAGAGAGAGAAGGAGGGAGGAAGAGAGGGAGGGAGGGAATGGGGAGGAAGAGAGAGAGAGTGAAACATCATGTGAGAGAGACACATCGACTGGTTGCCTCCTGCATGCACTCCGAGGAGCGAACCTGCAACCTAGGTATGTGCCCTCAACCGGGAATTGAACCTGCGACCCTTTGGTGCACAGGCCAACCTCTAACCATTGAGCACACTGGCCATGGCAACAATATATTAATTAAAATAAATTTCCTTTATTACAAAAGTGCTAAGAAGTATTAGTACTTCCTTGTTGCTGTGCTGAATGTTGAATTCTTTGCAATCGTTTTGTTACTGTAAATCTAAAACAGTTCCAACAGGGAAGTGTCTTAAACTGGTAAGGGTTAGATTTGTATTTGGTAATGACTTTTTCCTGTTGTTATAAACCTGTAGTGCTGCATTCCTAAGTTCAGGAGGCATAATAATAACAAACTCATTTCTAATCAAGAGACTGCCTTAGTTTCAATGTTGGCTGATTTTATAGTGCTTCCTTATATTTTCTTTTGCTTAAAGAGTGTGAATTCAATGTGTATATAAGAATGAGATCCTGTTGTTTGGTGCCAATGACTAGGATTTAATATACTTACTTATAATAACAGCAGTTTATATTTTAAAACTTCATTATGTGTAATTGCATGTAGAAAGTTGTAATGCCTTTTAAAACATGGTAAATTTCATTTTTGACCAACTATTGAATAGAATGCTCAATATTTTAAGATAGTAAGTTTCCTATGAATGTGCTAGTATTTTTTAAATAAGTAAATAGAATACTTACATAATGAAAACTATACTAAACATAAACTCTATTCACTGCGTCCGTTATGTACATTTCAAAGTCATAGGAGCCATAAAGATAGAGCCAGTAAAAGAAATATACTCAAAAAGAGAGTGAAATTCTTAATTTTCCTCTATGTTCTTTTTATAAATTTTATTTAGTATGGATCTTTGACTTTTTACATACACTCTTTGCCTGAATGTATGCAAATCTTAGGAATCAAAAATATTACTGTCACTAGGATCTGGTCAGGGTTTTTATGGTGGTGATAGTTTCTCGTTGAGCCAGATGTTCTCTCAGTCAGAACTATACACTGATAAGGTAGCACGCAAGCCCCAGCCATGAGCAACTGTGTTCTCACAACAAATCCCTCATCAAAAGCAGTTGAACACTGGATCCTGACCTCACTGGTTCTGAGTTGTAATCATTTGTGCTAATTGGGCTACCCTGCAACATAAACATTTTGTCACATATTTATTTTCCACAGGCATTAACTGTCGTGGATCTGTGTTGTGGTTCCATACTGCTAAACTAGTATTAAAAAGAACAACAACAAAAAAATGTAGGCAAGCTCCGAATTTTCTAGGTTTCAGTTTTGACATGTAAGGCTTTTTCTAATTCTAACCTATTGTGAAATTTTTGTCACCCTTTCATATGAGGTAGATTAAATTTTTGTTGAGTTATATTTAGAATCAAAAGCTATAAGAAAACATGTCTTCTTTACTATTAAGATGTACCAATTTTCAAGGCCTTTGTAATGTATAGCTTGCTTCACCTTTACTGTTTAGGTCACCATATGTATTTATTGGTAACTCTAAAATGCCCAACAACAAAAAATTAAAGTGAAGTTTCAAAAACAAAACCTTAAAGTTTTTATTTTTTACCAGTCCAGTGATTTGAAATATAAGTATTAGAGATTCTTTCTTTCCTCCTCTCAACATTATAGAATGTGGCATTTAATAAGTTACTTAACTTCTGAATGTCAGTTTCTTTACCTCTAACAGAGATCATATCTGACCTGCTTATTATGAAAATCAATGAGATGATATATATGTATGTTTTCGAAACTGAAAAGCACTATACAAAGGAAATATGTTAATAGTATTTTTGATAAAATTACTTTAAGAGTTTTACTTTATTGCCCTACCGGGTTAGGCTCAGTGGAAAGAACATCGGCCTGCAGACTGAAGGGTCCTGGGTTTGATTCCGGTCAAGGGCATGCACCACCTCGGTTGCAGGCTCAATCCCTGGCCCTGGTCGGGGTGTGTGCAAAGACAACCAATCGATGTGTCTCTCTCCTAAAAATCAGTGGAAAAATATCCTCTCTCTCTAAAAATCAATGGAAAAATATCCTCAGGTGAGGATTACAAAGAGGCTATTCCTACTGAACTATTTTATATCTTCTATGACTGCATCCAGAGGACATTTTTGCATTATTGGATTTCACTATTTTCTGTTTTATACCAACAGTAAGTTACAAGAATAAGACTAAAATTCATTATTAGATCTCAACTGTTATATGTTATTTTATAAAATGATCCAGCCTTCTCTTTTTAGATCAGTTTATAAAATATCTTGCCATTTAATAATTGTGGCTTTCAAAAGGCCCAGAGTTAGAATGGCCTTGCCAAGTATAGGTCCTGAAGTTTGCTATCTGTTAACATTATTTCTATCACCTGGAGAAAATTTAATTTTGTATTAATTAGATAAAAAAAGTAAAGTGTCTCCCTTAGTCTTGGCTCTTAGAATCATGGTTAATATAATTCCACAGATGCCAGTTGCCTTCTACTTAGGTAATCTTTGATTTGTTCTTTTTCACAAATTTAATCAGTAACCAAATTTTGCTAAATTTTTTTCTTGCATTGTCTATTATTTTCACCATCTTATTTTTCAAAGTTCCTACCTTAGACCAGACTTATATAATCCCACGCCCAGGCTTTCCGTGCTACTTTATCTACTTGTCTCTATTCCTTACTTCTCTTAAGATTGCTGAAACATAACATTTTTATCCTCTCACTCAACCATTAGCAGTATTTAATGATATCACCTTACCTGTATAATAAATCCAAACTTTTTAACCTAGCATTCATGAACACTTGATTTTGCTGCCAACTCTCTTTCTGATTTAATGTTTCACCAACTGTCTTTTTACCTTCCAATTTCATTCACATTTGTGTCACTGATGCAGTACACTGCCTCACACATAGTAGGTACTCAAAAATGTTGGTTGTAGTGCACTCGCCATTATTTGCACTTCCAAAATGAGTCATTCATTATTCCCTAGACATACCCGAAATTTCCCACTTCAGTGCTTTCCCTTATGTCACCTATGGTTCCTGGAGTACTTCATCTGTCCATCAGATTCTTATTGAGCCTTCAGAACACAACTTATATATTAACTATGCCATTAATCTCTTTCTGATCTTCTCAACTAGAAGTGATTTAATCCTACCTAAAACTATCACAGTTATCCACAGTGGCTCTCTCACATATTTGTTTGGTAAATATTTGCCAACCAAAGTAATAAACAATCAAATTTTACACTAGATTGAAAGTTTCTTTAGATTAAAAGTTTATTCTGCAGAGCAGTAGTCTGTGCAATGCATATAATGATAGTTTGATGATGAATGAAATGATTGGACGTAACATGGACCTAGTCCAGCGTATTAGATGATCATTTGCAGATGTGTGGGACAAAACGAGGTGTATCATCTGCCAGCAAAGTTTATTTTATCCAGGACAACGGTGTTCATATTTGAAAACCATTATCAGAAACATTTGTTTGGATTTTACCTTTGTTGAAATTTAGAATAAATAAAAAAATGTAGGAAACGATATAATTATCTCATGTTCATTGTAGTATTGTTTCTTACAGTGAAAAAAATAAATTAGAATCTTTTCAAAGGGTGTTTTCTTTAGTCAGTACATGTTTAAAAATATTAAGTTAATTGTCAAAATAAAAACTGGAATACCTGCCAACATGACACCCTTAGGATTATGGTATGTGCCTCAGTCAAGGTCCTTCAGAGAAACCAAAGCAATGAACTGGGTATATACAGGGAAGAGGTTTATTTCAAGAAACTGCCTCATCTAGTTGTGGAGGCTAGCAAGTCCAAAATGTTCAGGGCAAGCCCGCTGGTTGGAGAACCTGGGAGAGTTGATGTTGCAGTCCAGAGCCCCAAGATGCAGAATTCCTTCTGCCTGGGGGGAAATCTCAGTCTTTCTCTTAAAGCCTTCAACAGATTGGCTGAGGCCCACCCAGATTGTGGAGAGTAATCTGCTTTCCTCAAAGTCTACAGATATAAATAGGCATATGCATTGGCCCGTGGATATCTCTCTAACCTCATTTCTTAACATGTTTCTACTCTTGCTTCACTCCAGCCTCATTAGCTGCCTTATTACCTCAGACATTCTAAGACTGCTTCCAACTCAAGGCCCTGGCTCCTTTTTTTCTCTTTCTGGAGTGATCTGCCCCGCAAAGGGCACAAGTCTGCTCCCTCACTTTGTTCAACTATCTGCTTAAATATCCTGACCACACTATCTAAAATAGCCTACCCACTCACTACATCACTCTATTTGTTACCCTCCTTTATTTTCCTTCATAGTAGACGTGCCTGCACAGCACTATACTATATTTGTGGATTGTCCTCTAGAGATTAAATTCTGCAAGGACAGGGATTTTGTTTGTTTTCCACTGTATCTTACACCTGAATCGGTGCTCAGCTCCTCTTTAATGGTCATTAAAATTTTTCTGAATGTAAGAATATATGCTTAAACATTGTGATACCTCAGCAATTTAGCAGCAGGTTTTCTGGGGAGTGGGACTGACTCTAGCTGTTAGATGTATTGTACTAGTATGTGTGCTGAGTGAGAGGAGAGGAAATTCTAACTTGCATTTTATACCCTATAAAGTGTTTGCCTTTTTTTTTATGAAGTTCATTTTCTTTAGTAGATTAGTGTTGTGTTTTACAAAAAAAGATGAGATATATAAGGGAATGACAGTCTAAAGTAGATTCACCTACTTTATTAGTTAGGTCTCTATAAATAATAACCTCACTTAGGCTTTTCGTTTGCCAAATATTTTACACTATTTTTAAAGTACTTCCACTTCATAAATTCAAGTACTTTTAAAAAATAATATGTTAAGAAAAATATTACCAACTTTAAAAGAAGTATTAACCTTAACATTCTTACTATGGTCGAAGCAGGGGCCCCTGACAGGTGAGTGAGGAAAAGGAAGCCTTTGTGAAAAACCTGAATCCTGTGAACATTAGCTATGATCAGAAATGACTTGGAAGGAGAGAATTCCTTCATATTTCAAGAGACTGCACTCAGTAAGCTATGTAGCATTTTTGAATTATAAATGTTTTCTCTTTGCTTTCTGTACATGACATATACACATAATTAAATGCATTAAAGTTTCATTGAATCTGAATGACTTTAAAATATTTGACAAATGGAAATAATAGTTAATAATTGAAGACCTTTGTTCAGAAACATTCTGATCCATTAATTGCAAAAACAATAAATAACAATGTTAACATACAGAACAAGATATAATAAATGGAGATCTTTGAGCTACTGTTGATTTCTATAAACTTTCTAATGCCACTGCCATCCCAAAGAGCTTAGCAAATATTGACTGAGGATGACAGTGATGATCCAGAGGCATTTTTAAGACTTGGTGGCACTGGCAGTACAGTCAGTATCCGGGACCTAACGTTGTCATTTTGCCTCAGGGCCCTTTCACCTGGGCCTCTCCCAAAAGGACAAATATTTACCTGCCGTTAGGCATTTAAATGTGTAAATATTCCAGTCCCAATTATATGCGAAATAGCTAGCGTTTTCACTCTTTAAATCTTGCAGTAGTTGTTCTCAGAAGTTTAAATTGATGTTTCAAAAGTTTGAAAAGGTAAAAATAGTCTAATTAAATGTGTTTCCAATAATTCCAAACAAAAATTTGTTTCATGAACTTAGTCAATATAAAAATACTTTATTCCTTTCACTATTTTAAACACAAGATATTTATGAAACTTCTGAGTTTATCAGGGTTTAATTTGCTATTCTGTTTAGTTGTTAAGTTTTAAATGTTGTTTAGTATACCTTGTTCCCTTTGGGCTTATAAGGGCTTTATGACTATCAGTATTCTATTCATATAGCTGCAGTTATTTTCCCAAATAACTGGTTCTGATTAAATTAGAAATAAACAATATCCAGTTGCTATACAAAACAATCAAGAAATTCAAAAGCCTAGGGATTGGTTAGTTAAGTTTTATTAGACAGTATTGATCTGATAACTATTTCAATTCACTTTAATTCATGCAAAGTTTAGTTGACCTGTCAAGCTCGGTTAGCTGTTCTGAACTGTAAAAAATGAAAATTTTCTAAAACATCAATTTGTTCTAGAAAGTTGGGCACACGTTGATTCTGTTTGGTTTGGTTTCATTTGGTTTGAATATTTGTTTTGTTTTGTTGTATATGATTCAAGATTGAAATAACCACTTTTTTACTTATTCTTCTTTTACCTGAAAACTAAGATGAAATTAAAAGTCAAGTATCAGGAGGCCCGGGAGCTATGGGCAAGGATGCAGGCCTTGGCCAGGCTGGCCAGATGCTGACACAATGATAAACTAGATAATCCACACAGACAATGGTGCGTCTCAAGGGTGGGGGCCCAAACCCAGCTCTGCTTCCTGGCTCCCCCACCTAACCTAGGCCCTCCCCTCCCAGACCTGATTCTCCACTGGCAACCCGAAACGCCAAGACTGGGCCCCAATCGCCTGGGCAAGCAACTGGCCTGTTCCCTACCTATACCGCCCCCCCCCACACACACACACACTCCCCAGGAGAAAGGCATCGGAGCCTCTCTGCAGCTTTGAAGCCCTCATCAGTATCTTCCTCTTCATCACCCTTTCCTACCCCCACCCCCACCCCCCAGCCCCACTTCCGCCTGAGTGGTCGGTCAACTGGCTGGCTGGTGGGTGGGGAGGGGTGGGGCGTCCTGAGCCCTGTTCCCACCGGCTCTTAGTGTTACCTCCCAGATGGCTAAGGGGGCTGGGGATGGATAGTGTTGCCCTCAGCGACCTTCCGGTCAGCGCTGGTGTTCCTGGTGTTCCGCGTCTTCTTTGTGGAGTTGGTGGCGGCGTTTGACAGCAGGCAGCACAGTCTCCTGCGTCGCCTCCGTAGGAATCCTGGTGCAGCAGTTCGGGAGCCCAGTGGGCAGTGCCCTGAGCACAGAGATCGTGGTGATGGCTGGGGGCATCATGGCCCCCGAGGGATGCTGCTCGCCTTCTCTGCTACCTCCTTGACCCATCTGTACCTGGGAACTGGGCTGCTCCTAGGAGCTGGGTGGACCTGACCTTCACTCCACACAGGCCTGCTATCTCATTACTTCTCTCCCCGCACTGACTGATGTGAGCCTCTCCTGCTTTGCCTTTGCCCCACTCTTCCAATGGCGGCTCAGCCACTATGCCTGGTGGGGCCCCCCTACTGCTGGTGTCTGTCCTCCCCTCCACCTGGTGGCCTGTGGTGCTCTCCTCTTCCCACCCTCCGGAACTGAGGACCCTGCCATGAGTGGTCCTGGGGCTCAACTCGCCTCCCTCCTCCATCATGGCCCTTTCCTCCATCATCACACTGTTGCCCTCACCCTAATCAACCCTAGCCACTTCATTCCCTATGTGCACCCGGTGGCCCATCTCCAGGACCTGGATTAGGATCCACTGCTGCTGCCTTCCTACTCCGGTGATTGCTATTTCTGACCTCCTGGGGCCTGTGGTGTCTGGGTGGCTGGGGAATGCAGGCCCAGGGCCTGTGGCACGACTGCTGATGCTCTGGACCACCCTGACTGGGTGTCACTGGCCCTGCTCCCTGTGGCTCATGCTCCCACAGCCCTGGTGGCTCTAGCTGTGGCCTGTGGGTTTACATCAGGGGCCCTGACCCCAGTGGCCTTCTCCATGCTGCCTGAACTGGTGGGAACTGGAAGGATATACTGTGGCCTAGGGCTGGTGCAGATGGTAGAAAGCATCGGGGGACTGTTGGGGGCTCCTCTGTCAGGCTAGCTCCACGATGTGACAGGCAACACTCAGCTGCTTTTGTGGTGGCTGGGGCCTTATTACAGGGAGTGGAGTTCTCATCACTGTCCCACTTCTTCTGCTTCTCAGCTCCTACCTCCAAACCCCAGGGCCTAGTCACAGAGGCACTGGGTACCAAAGTCCCCCTGGCCACAGAAGCGCTGGGAGAAGACTGAACTCCAAAAAGACCAGGAAGCCAGAGATTGGCAGCTCCAGTCTTCTCCTCCTGCCCCATATTGGTGCCCATAGAACCACAGTTCCATAAGCATCTTGATCTCTCTTCCACCACAGGAGGCCTGGGGCTCCTGCCATGCGCGTTCCAACCCTTTGTATTTTGTTGAGGACTCCTATCTCTTCTTTGCTTCCACAGCCTTTTCTGCAGGATCCAAGAGAGCCTCCTCCACTGAGCCATGAACCAATTGTGAAAATCAAAGGCCAAGAGTCTTATTAAGTTTTGCAAGTGATCTTTAGTGTTGCTTACTAAGTTTCTTCTCTGAAGACAGATGTTTGGGAAAGAGAGATGCCCCTTTGAGATAAAACTGAATAAGAAAACAATAATAATCAGAACCTCAAAAAAAAAGTCTAGTATTAATCTTTAGTGTCCTAACTTGATTTTTTAATAGGTATTTCTTTTTGGTTTTTAATTAGTAGCATGATTAAAAGATGACATAAAAAAAGACTTAAATTATAATTTGCATAAAGAAAACATTATTTCTAAATCTGACTTGATTGGGCCTTTGTTGATCTTTTTATTGTAAAATTTTCATTTTGCATTCATTATTTTGGTACAATAGTGTTTTATTTCAGAACTAACACCACACGAAGACAGATGGTGTAGATCAGTGGTCGGCAAACTGCGGCGCATGAGCCACATGCAGCTCTTTGGCCCCTTGAGTGTGGCTCTTCCACAAAATACCACAGCCTAGACAAGTCTATTTTGAAGAAGTGGTGTTAGAAGAAGTTTAAGTTTAAAAAATTTGACTTTCAAAAGAAATTTCAGTCGTTGTACTGTTGATATTAGGCTCTGTTGACTAATGAGTTTGCTGACCACTAGTGTAGATTCTAGTATCTATTATTAGGACCACTTTAAGCCTCAATTTTCTGACCTGTAAAATTGGAATTGTAATGATACCTGCCTCATATTATTTTTGAGAAAAAATAAAATGAAATAATGCATGTCAAAAGCAATACCCAGGTACAGACTTAGATATTTAATAAATGTCAACTTTGTTATTATAATTCCTCTGCTGAGTTTATACTGACTTGTCATTCACTTTTTCTTTGAGATTCTGTCAATACATCCCAATTTATTTTTTATTTATTTATTTTAGCATTTTGGCTCAAAATACAATATTGTGATTGCAATGTGGAATTATTTGGTTTTTCATTGGTATATTTTTACTGGAATTAGAGGTGCGTTTTTTTTCTTGTTATAGGACATTTTGAAAAAATATTGAGTCCAGATGATGTGCTTGAACTTAGATTTGACCATTTTTTGACAACCAGTTATTTTCAGGAGTTGTTTAGCCACTCGGGAATATTTTAATGTTCAGAAATGTGAGAATTAGAAAATTAATATTTTCATTTTTCTTTTACTCTTTTAAAAACATATATTTATAGAGTACTAATTCATAATATACCATTTCTCACAATGCTTTCTGTTATAAATGTACCCCAAAAAGTAATAAGGATGTAATTTTAAAGCTGTGTTTCTAATTCTTTCTATCTTGTGTCTTGGATTTCCATATACATACTTTATCTTCTTTAATCCCTTTAACATCTTTAGGAGGTATTATCCCTCTTTACAGTTGAGGAAACTGAAATACAGAGCTTTGAACTAACTTGCCCTAGGACACAGCAGGGCCATAACAGAAGTCTAAATTACCTAACCCATCTGCTACTTGGGCCTTTAACTCTATGTACTAGACAGCTTCCCCTAACCCTGCCTCTCTCAGAATTACTGCTGAGGCAAAACTGGTACTTCAGTATTATTTCCTGATTTGGATATACTTGATATGTTTATCACATAAAACTCACCTCTGAGACCAAGTTAAAGACATGTTAAAATGATAATAGAATCTGACCTGCTTTGGAGTTTAACAGTCTTTGTCTGTGTTCAACCAAACTATACAGATTACAACCACAGCCAATGTCTGGATTTATAAATAGACCACTTCTGAATTTCTTTTAGAACCTTTAAGCTTTAGTATTATATCATATGTCAGACTACAAAAGATAAATACTGTGCCGGAAAGTAATTTACCCACACAATCATTATTTTTACTTGTATGTTATAGTGTTGATATTGTTGTTTTATCAGCACAATCACTAATAGAACATTAGCCATATTTAGAAGTAATCATTAAAAAAAATAGCCATTTTCAGTTCTATATAAATTTATTAAGAGTGTACTTTCTACTATACACTATGCAGTCTCCTGTTGAAAATAGAGTAACAAAGATAAGATGCAAATGCTACCCTCAAATAAATTGGAATTAAGTAGAAAGAAAAAATGTACTTAAAATGAGCAAATAAGATTATATACTATTAAATAAAATAATTTGATATTACCATGGAAAGTCACAGAAGGGAAAAATTATTGTAAATTGAAATAAAAGAAGTTTTATGGAATGCTTGGGAATTGGGGTATAAGCCAATGGGATTCTGTTAGAGAGGAGGAGGAAGAAGGGCATTCTAGACTAGAACAGTATAAGGAAAAGTGAAGAAGTTGTAATGAGCATATTGTGTTACATTATGGGATTGAAAGAAAGTTGCAGAAATTTGAATGCTAACATGCATGTAATTTTGAATCTGTATTTCCTGGGGATACTGAGCCTTGGCAATATGCAAATTTTTATTTAAAACATTAAAAATTAAATTTTAAATTGGCAAACCCCTAGTTAGACTCACTAAGGAAAAAAAGGAAAAGACCGATATAAGCAAGATCAGAAATGAGAGAGGAGAAGTCATATCACTATAAAATGACTGGGTCAAAGAAGAAATAAAAGATGAGATCAAAAGATATGTAGAGACAAATGAGAATGACAATACAACATATCAACACCTTTGGGATGCAGCAAAAGCAGTGATAAGGGGGAAGTTTATATCATTACAGGCGTATCTCAAGAAACAAGAGAAATACCAAGTGAACAACCTAACAACACATCTTAAAGAACTAGAAAAAGAACAAAAGCAACAAAAAGCAGAATAAAGGAAATAATAAAAATTAGAGTAGAATTGACAACAAAACAAAGAGCTGGTTCTTTGAAAAGATTAATGAAATTGATAAACCCCTGACTAGACTCAGTAAGGGAAAAGACCCATATAAACAAAATAAAAAATGAGAGAGAAGTCACCACAGACATCACAGATATACAAGGATCATACTAGAATATTATGAAAGACTATATGCCACCAAATTCAATAACCTAGAAGAAATGGTAAGTTCCTAGAAACATATAACCTTCCTAGACTAAATCATGAAGCCTTGGAAAATCTAAATAGACTGATCAGCAGTGAGGAAATTGGAACAATCATAAAAAACCTCCCCCAAAATAAAAGTCCACCAGTGAATTCTACAAAACATTCAAAGAATATTTAAAACCTATCCTTCACAAACTCTTCCAAAAAAAATTGAAAAAGAGGAGATACTTCCTAACACATTTTATGGGGCCAATATAACCCTGAAACCAAAACCTGGCAAAGATATCACAAAAAAAGAAAACTACAGACCAGTATCTCTGATGGATGCAGATGCGAAAACCTAAACAAAATACTAGCAAACTGAATACAACAGTACATCAAAAAAATAATACATCATGATCAAGTGGGGTTCATTCCAGGGGCACGAGGGTGGTTCAACATACCCAAGTCAATCACTGTAATACACCACATTAACAAAATTACCAGTCCAGTTTTGGGTTTGATCCCTGGTCAGGACACAACTGATTGATGTTTTTTCTCCCCCTTCCTCTCTCTCTAAAATCAATAAACATGTCCTCATGTGAGGATTAATAATAATGATAATAATAATAATAATAATGATGATGCAACTATTTTGCTCAAAGAAGTTAAAAGATTTTGGTACCTATCTTTTCAATATATGGGTGGATAGACAGTGATTAATGATTAATGATTAACTAAAGGGGTAAGTTGACTTGACCATTGACACAAAAGAGCAAGATTTGGAGGCAAAGTTCAGGGTTCCTAATGGCTGATTTTATAAAACAATTAGAGGCCTGGTGCACAAAATTCGTGCACTCAGGGGAGGGGGGGTCCCTCAGTCTGGCCTGCGCCCTCTCGCAGTCTGGGAGCTCTCAGGGGATGTCTGACTGCAGGCTTAGCACTGCTGCAGAGGCGGGAGAGGCTCCCTCCACCACCTCTGCTGCGCTCGCCAGCCTTGAGCCTGGTTTCTGGCTGAGCGGCGCTCCCCCTGTGGGAGCGTACTGACCACCAGGGGGCAGCTCCTGCATTAAGCGTCTGCCCCCTGGTGGTCAGTGCCCATCATAGTGACTGGTCGTTCTGCCATTAGGTCAATTTGCATATTAATCTTCTACACTAAAAGAGAAATATGCAAATTGACCATACCTTCGCAACACCCACCAGCCAGTCAGGAGTGAGTATGCAAATTAACCCAACAAAGATGGTGGGTTAATTTGCATATGCAGGCGCTGAGTGGCCAGGGCAGCGTGGGAAGGTGGAAAGGCGGCTCCGGGCCAGAGTAAAGGCAGAAAGGCGGCTCTGGCCAGAGTGAAGGTGGAAAGGCGGCTCCGGCCAGAGCAAAGGCGGTGCCGGCAGCCAGGGGAAGGGAGGCCCATTCTTTCATGAATCTTCGTGCATTGGGCCTCTAGTTTATTATATTGGATTAGAGGCCCGGTGCACAAATTTGTGCATGGGTGGGGTCCGGCTGGCCTGCCCCAATGAGGGCTATCAGGACCAAGCTGGCAGTTGGCCGGCTGTCCCCTCCCTCAATCAGGCAGGCAGTTGTGGGGGGAAGCCAGGGTTTGGGGCCACGGGCAGTTGGCCGGTCGGCCCCACCCATGATCAGTGTGGGGTGGGCTGATTGGGGGCGAGGCCAGCTAAGGGGAGGGGCTGCTGGTGGTTGGCCAGCTGGCTCTGCCCCCAATCAGGGTGTGGGGGGCCAGCTGGGGGCCAGACCAGCCAGGGGGATGGGCTGCAGGAGGTTGACTGGCCCACCCTGCCCCAATCTGCCCAGGGCCGGCCGGGGAGAGGCTGCCCCCCAATCAGGCCAATTGGCTGGCCACAGTGCACCTCATAGCGACCAGTCTTCCTGCTCGTTCGGTGGTTCCAGTCATTCCAGCATTCCAGTCGCTTGGATTTTATATATATAGATTCTTTAAAGAAATAGGCTATATTATAGAACACCTCCCTCATCACATGGTTGCGAAATGGACATGTTCTTAAATTAAAAAGAAAACAAAAAAGTCTGTCAGAAAACAAAGTGCTTCTCTTAAAGCTGTGTTTTATGTTATTCAATTACTACAACAGAAAGAAAATCCCAGTTAGGTCCAGTAGCCCTTTATAATTCTTCCATACTTGCTCCCCTTCCTTTGAAGGGGGACAGCCTTTACCATAGCAATAGCAGCTGTAGCCAGTGTGGGCTGATGTAGGACTGGAGAAGTATTGCAGAGGGCAACACATACTCTGAAAGAAGAATGTGAATCAGGGTGTCTTGTTTATGCTGCTTAGTTTGACACTGATTTTTCTAAGTTCTAGTATCATGTTGTTTATTTATAAAGTGCCTACTGAATCACTGGCAGGAAATTACATTAGTTTTAATTGATGTTATCTATACTAATAAAAGGGTAATGTGCTAATTAGACCAGACATTTGGACAACCTTCCGGACGTCCTTCTGGACAAAGCCATGGTGGCGGGGCTGAGGCAGAGGCTGTTAGGGGCGACCAGGCAGCAGGGGAGAGCAGTTAGGGGGATCAGGCCAGCAGGGGAGAGCAGTTAGGGGGATCAGGCCAGCAGGGGAGAGCAGTTAGGGGAATCAGGCTGGCAGGGGAGAGCAGTTAGGGGGATCAGGCCAGCAGGGGAGAGCAGTTAGGGGGATCAGGCCAGCAGGGAGAGCAGTTAGGGGGATCTAGGCCAGCAGGGGAGAGCAGTTAGGGGCATCAGGCTGGCAGGCAGAGATGGTTAGGGAGATCAGGCCGGCAGGCAGGTGAGCGGTTAGGAGCCAGTGGTCCCGGATTGTGAGAGGGATGTCCAACTGCTGGTTTAGGCCCGATCCCTGGGGGCAGTCAGACATCCCCGAGGGGTCCCAGATTGGAGAGGGTGCAGGCTGGGCTGAGGGACCTCCCCCCCCATGCACAAATTTTGTGCACCAGGCCTCTAGTTATAAATAAGTTCCAATATGTAGGAAAATTCTTTTAATTTGACTAAACTATTGACTTTTTTCTTAAATGATTGTATGATTTACCAATAAATACATGTTAATAACAACTAGCAAAATCATTAACACCTTTCAGTCTCAATAGTTCACTTTCTTCCTTACATATTAAATAGACTTAAAAACTTTACAAGGAAGTTAATATTGTTTATTGTGCTGTTGCCTTTTAAAATCAGTAGGGTATGGTTAAACAAGGGTATAAAACTTCCTAAAGGGATCTTAGAGAACTAAAAGTCTTCCTTTACACTATTAATTATACTAAAAGAATAACAGGATCTCAAATTTCAAAATCAGTATTCTTTCACATGTATGAAGATCACTCATAGTTTTTGCCTTAGTATTTGTTAAGAAATATATATACTGTGTTCAAATTCCATGGCAGACACGGTCCTTTATATCTTCAAGTTTAAGTTCTTCGGGTATTTATATTTACCTAACTTCAACATTTTCTAACTCATATATGACATTCTCAAAGATCAGTATAAAATAATTTCTGTTGGTTTATGCCAATAAAGAAAGGAATAGCAGCGAGATCACATTCTTTCTTCTGTCACCTGAGGAGTATTTTTTTTTACATTCCATATATTAGTACTTGATCAGACAGGTTGCTGACATTTTTGCCATTTCTAAGAATCAATAGCTCTATTCCATTTTCTTTTCATCTCGATTGATATTATCAATTTTAGAAATGGAAAACAATCTTTGACAAAGATAATCCACCAACACTTGTCACAACACTCAAATAAGCCTACATACACTTAGGTTATATTTTAAGTAATTATGTGTGTCATATAAGCTCTGACAAAATGCAGACTTCTGGAAAACACTGAAATAGCAAAACAGATTATTTAAAGAACTCTTATTGTTGTAAAAAGTATTCAGCAAGTTGAATGAAAGTAGAGAATTTGAATTTTATTTTCTCTTTTCTCTACCTGTCCTTCAGTGGAATTAGTAATGAAATTTTTATGCTTAGTATGCATGTTGATGTTAAGAATTAAAAATTTTCTCTTTGAAAAATAGGAAGCAACATTATTGACCATGCTGGCCATGTGGTATTCAAGATTTATAGTTCTTTTTTTCGGATTGAGTTTGTCAGTCCCTGTGCCAAAGAGAATGTTTTTTGGATTGAGACAAAAGGATTTTTTTCTCCATCAAATACTTGCAGTCATACCATATTTTGTCTTTCTTATTTGAGCCATGACTTTCTTGTACAGTTGTTTCATCCTGTCTGAAATTTCTAATTACCTTTCTTTTTCTTGGATCGGGTGCTTTATTATTTCAGCTTTTCCCATCTTGTCACTCTTATTTTCTGTTTTATGTCGTTCCCTTTTGCGCCACAGCCTTCTATACCAGTCCTCCTGCCGTCATCTGGACCCATTGCTGCTCTCTAGGCTGCTGCAGAGCTGTCATCCAGGATTTCTCTCTACCGCTCTACTGCGTTGGTTTCACTGTTTCTCAGATTTTTTCGTCTTTATTCCCTGTTCAAGTAACTACCCTCCAACACGAAAAAAAAAAAGGGTAGATGGTAGAGTTTTCTGAATATATAAATCAAATGTAAAACATTCATCTCTTCAAAACTTTTAAGGCATTACTCTTTTCTTTTTCTGCTTCCATTATCTGATTCCAGAATGATTCAAATCAGTGTTCCTTTGTAGACTCTTCTCATAAAAGATTTTAAATGCTCTCCAGCATGGCATTCTTAAATCTAATAGGGAGGTGTCAGAGAGTGGATCTTCTTTCATTTATTGTGTTCTATACTTATAGGTGCTTTCAGTTTGAAGATTCTTGTCTTTCACCTCTGAGAAATGCTTCTTAAGATTATTTGATAGTTTTCTCCTCTACTTTTTTCTTTCTGATCTCTTTCTGGTTTTCTAATTTCCAGATGTTGTACCTTCTGAATTGATTCTTTCCTATTTTTCTTTATGTTTTCTAAATCTTTAATTTTCTGATAAATGATTTTAGAAATCTCAACTTTATGTAAAGTTTGGTTTGTTTTTTTTTTGGGGGGGGGTTCGTAGATTTGAAACATATATTTGTGTAAATATAAAAAAGCATTCTACTGCCTCATTGTTTTTAAGTAGCTTTTCATTTCCAAGAATAACAATAAGTTGATACAAAATTTTCACCACAACTATCCGTTAAGAAGCGCTTTTGGGGTAAATATTTTCCTATTAGCAAGTTGCATAAAAGTTTACACTTTTTTATTGTAGTAAAAATGTATATAACAAAATTTACCATTTTAACCATTTTTGAGTGTGCAGTTCAGTGGCATTAAGTACATTCACATTGTTGTGCATAGGATTGTTTAATGAGAGGAAAAAAAATATATGTATATACTAGAAAAAGAATTGACATTCAACTGATTTTAAAAATCAAAGCATGACTTAAAGCAAAGGATTGTTTTTAAGGGGGAAACTATATAAAATAAATGTTCTGCTTAGTTGTATTTGTCAAAGCATATCAAACAAATCATTGTGAACCTTAAAATTCTTTTGTCTGTTCTCTTTGCCTAGCACTTGACCACCAAGGGCTTGAGATGAAAAGAAAGAGATATGGCTACTCAACAGTCTCTCTTTTCAATGCAGTTGGAATAACAAAGTATGAAATCTGGAACACAGCCAAGTGTTACTTATTAATATCTTAAAATGATTTTAATGTAGATTTGCATTTATTAAAATTTGATATGGTAGAAAAGCATGAATTACAGAAATAGTCTCATGAATATGAACAGCAAATTGATTAAAGGTGGCCATATCAAGCATTCCTCACTTGAAGTATCCTGCCAGCTCCTGAGTAATGCTTTGATTTGGTTTGAACCTTTTGTGTGTAGCATTTTTTAGAGCAAGTTACTACAGTTCTTTCTGGATAATACAGGTCATGAGAAGTTCATTTGTAGGTGGGGCAGCTGTACTACTTTGGGGGACTGTCTTAATAGATCCATTTCATTAATTGTCATGAATTTTTTATTAACAAAACCAGTACATCAGGTTTAGCCAGCTAAAACTGTTCTCATAGTTGTTATCTTTATTGTCAGAAATAATATTACAAAAATAGGGAATTACTGCACATGCTTTAACTCTTGATTAAGCAGAGGAATGGCACTATCCATGAACAATAACTTAGGGGCATATTATCAAGTTGACATACGGCGTTTGGTTGTGCAACTCCCATTAACTTTAAAGCCCTAAGCTTTAATTTCAGTGTCTTCCAGTTAGGAGTAATGCCATAACTGTCTGTTAGGTACTCTGAGTTAATGTGATTAATGTCAAGTAGCAGGATGTTCATTCTTTCTTCCTTAAGCTTTGTTCCTTAGGTATTTTTGGTTAAACGGCCTTTTAAGGAATTGCCTTTCAGAAACCAGGCAGAGGTATTAAGAAGCAGCAATAATGGACTGAAAAATGAATTATATTAGCATGTGTATTTTATTTACCTATGGAAGATTTTTTTTAATTTTAAGAAATTCCAAAAGCTTTCTTAGACATATGATAGGCAATTATAATATTACTAGAGGCCCAGTGCATGAATTCATGCACCAGTGGGGTCCCTTGGCCTGGCCTGCGGTATTGGACTGAAACTGGCTCTCCGACATGCCCCAAGGGGTCCCGGATTGTGAGAGGGCACAGGCCAGGCCGAGGGACCCCACTGGTGCACGATTGGGGCTGGGGAGAGACGCGGGAGGTTGGCTAGCTGGGGAGGGACCATGGGAGTGTTCCAGGGCGTCTGGCCCATCTCGCTCAGTCCCAATCAGCCGACCCCAGCAGCAAGCTAACCACCAGTCATCTACCCCCTGGTGGTCAGTGCACATCATAGTGAGCGGTTGAGCAGCCTTAGCATATCATTAGCATATTACGCTTTGATTGGTTGAATAGCCAACCGGTCGACTGGACACTTAGCATTTAGGCTTTTATTATATAGGATTATTCCTGTGTTTTCCATATCAAGTTCATAAGCACTTTTTATTTTCCACCTCTTGTGAGATAATTGAAAGGATGAGTTATTATCTTTATAAAAATAGTTTAAAAAGTGAAACAGGAAGAGGGTTAGTGGTTTTCTTAGGTTTCCCCCATTAATCCTTGATATACTACATAATAGAATTTGTCACATGTACTGATTGTATTTGATTAAACATAATCTTAAAAAATCTTACAGCTGAAAGAGTCCAGAAAAAAATTTATTTTAATAAACAAAAATGACATAATTTTGGAAGAAGGCATATCATGATTGGAATTCTGGCTCAGCCATTTGCTTGGTTGGGTAAATTAGCCTCTTTGGCCACCATTTTTTTTTTATGAAAATGATAACTACCTTTCAGGGTCCTTGCACATAATGTGTATAATGCATAGTCAGTATCCACATGAGCACACAAAATATTGAAAGCACTCAATAAAACAGTAGGCATCATTTTTGTTATTATCTTCAAACCTAGAAGTTAAACAGGATCTGTTGAGGTAATATATCTTGTTAGTGGTGAGGATAGAATTAGAACCAATGTGTCCTAACCAAATTCATTGTTCTTTGTATATGCAATGTTATCTCTTCATTATTGAAATTGTCTAGGCTATTTAGTCAGAATAATTCATTGGTGAAAACTCACATTACTCAATAATACAATTATTTTCTTTATCTGTCCCCACACTTTAAAATTTGAATGTCTGTCAATTAGGCCAGAATGCCATTTTTTTCCCATGATGTGTGTAAAGTATCCTGTTCTTTTTTAAGAGATATTATTAAACTATTATAATCAAGAGAGGTTCTCCAATAGCCATTTATCTGAATCTGCAAGGTGGATCTGGTTAGCTATGACCTAGAAGAAGTAACATAGGACATTTCCACTCTAGGTCGAACAGTTGCTCCACTGTGAAGACCTGCCAATCCGTAGAACCTGGTGTTCTGTCTAGTGGCTCTGTGCATGGCTCTGCATGCTCTCTGACCTGAACTGTGCTCATAGCACCAGATCCCTTATTTCTGCTGGATTACAAGCTTCTGGGTCTACCTGAGTTTGGCCTTCTCTGGGGCTAGTTCCAACCTTCACTTCTCATGCTGTCTTGGTAGTCCACCTCAGAAGGGATAGTGAGGGTGTTAGCTAATACTTACCTAGAGCTTTACTTTTGGCAGAGTTCTTTCATAATCATAATCTAAGTTGATCCTCTAACAGCTGTGTGAAGTAAGCAGTATTATCTGCCTTACAATTGAGGAATCTAAAATTCAGTTAAGTAATTTGCCCAAAGTCAGACAGATAAATGGAAGAGCCCAGGTCCTGTGACCACAAACCTCATGCTTTTTTTCACCTCTCAATCACTGCTCAAGATCCTGTTGCTGACAAGTGATAACAAAGTGTAAAAAAAAAAAAAATGAATGAAAATATAAAGTTCTATGTTGTAATGTGGGAGCTATGTAGAAAAGGCATCTCTATATATATACGTCCATGTGAGAAATAAAGTATTGCCAAAGTGTTAACTAGGAAGTAAGGCTTACTCTCAGTTCTATCAATACTGAGCACATGGGAGCTAGATTGTCTCTTCTAGGGAAAATGAAATCTTACTGTGATTTTATTATAACTATCGCTTAGCAATTTCTCGTTGTTTGTGATCATAATTTTTCTTAAAGTCTTTTCCCTGCACCCCCTCCATTTATCCCTCTGGTTTTAACCCTTACCATATGCTAATGACTTGTAAATGCAGATATGCAGCCCAGACCTTTCTCTTTAGTTTCAGTTTTTATATGAAAATTATCTCTGGACATTTCCAGATGCTATTTCATGGGCACCCCAACTCAGAATGTCTAAAACCCAAGGCAGTAACTTCCTTTAAAAAACATTCCTCTGAATGCCTGAGTCAATGACATCCATCTAGTTCACTTCTTAAATATTTCTTGAATCTGTCTTCTCATTTCTGTAGTGACTCCCAGTACCCCATTCAGACCCTAATTCTATCTCACTTGAAGTACTGAAATAGCCTCCTAAGTAACTTCTCTACAGCTTATTCTCTTCAGATCCAGCCCCCCTCCTGACTACCATTTCCCTTTTTAAAACCTTTCAATAATAGTCCTCCATTTCCACAAGATAATGTCATGGTTTTTAAGACTCAGTGATCTACCCCATGGCTGCCTCTTCAGCTTCACCTTTGCCTTTTTCTGCCAGTATCTTGAGGCTCCATACACACACACCATACTGCTTATAGTTGCCCATATGCTGTTCTTTTTCTTGCCACTATGCCTTTATTTTATGCAGTTCCATGCTTTTTTTCAGGAATTGTTCTCTTCTAAATAACATATCGCCTCACTCACTTCCCATTCATCAGCCAAATTAGATGTACCTCCTCCCTGTTTATGTTATAACTAGAGGCCTGGTGCATGAGATTCATGAACTGGGTGGGTGGGGGGGAAGGGGGTTTTCCCTCAGCCTGGCCTGTGCCCTCTCGCAGTCTGGGACCCCTCGGGGGATGTCTGCCTGCCAGCTTAGCCAGCAGTCAGACATCCCTCTCACAGTCCAGGGCTCTCACAGTCTTGGAATCCTTACTGCCCACCTGCAGCAGAGGCAGGAGAGGTTCCCGCCACTGCTGCTGGGCTCGCCAGCCATGAGCCTGGCTTCTAGCTGAGCAGTGCTCCCTCTGTGGGAGTACACTGACCACCAGGGGACAGCTCCTGCATTGAGAATCTGCCCCCTGGTGGTCAGTGCGTGTCATAACAACTGGTCGTTCTGCCATTTGGTCGATTTGCATATTAGCCTTTTATTATATAGGACTAGAGGCCTGGTGCAAGAAATTCGTTTTCGGGGGTCGGGGGAAGTGTCCCTCAACCCAGCCTGCACCCTCTCCAATCTGGGACCCCTCGAGGGATGTCTGACTGCACGTTTAGGCCCGATCCCAGTGTGATCGGGCCTAAATGAGCAGTCGGACATCCCTCTCACAATCCATGACTGCTGGCTCCCAACTGCTTGCCTGCTTGCCTTCCTGGTTGCCCCTAACCGCTTCTGCCTGCCAGCCTGATAACCCCCTAACCACTCCCTGCCAGCCTGATTGATGCCTAACTGCTCCCCTGCCAGCCTGATTGCCCCTAACTGCCCTCCCCTGCAAGCCTGGTCACCCCTAACTGCCATCCCCTGTAGGCCTGGTCACCCCTAACTTCCCTCCCCTGCAGGCCTGGTCCCCCACAACTGCTCTCCACTGCAGGCCTGGGTCCCCCCCAACTGCCCTTCCCTGCAGGCCTGGTCACCCCCAACTTCCCTCCTCTGCTGGCCTGGTGACCCCTAACTGCCCTCCCCTGCAGGCCTGGTCCCCCCCAACTGCTCTCCACTGCAGGCCTGGGTCCCCCCCATCTGCCCTTCCCTGCATGCCCAGTCACCCCCAACTTCCCTCCTCTGCCAGTCTGGTCCCTCCCAACTGCCCTCCCCTGCTGGCCATCTTGTGGTGGCCATCTTGTGTCCACATGGGGTCAGGATCTTTGACCACATGGGGGCAGACATATTGTGTGTTGGAGTGATGGTCAATCTGCATATTACTCTTTTATTAAATAGGATAGAGGCCTGGTGCACGCATGGGGGCCGGCTGGTTTGCCCTGAAGGATGTCCCGGATCAGGGTGGGACGTGGGGCAGCCTGGGCGAGGGGCCTGTGGTGGTTTGAAGGCCAGCCACGCCCCCTGGTGACCCAAGTGGAGGTCCTGGTATCTGGGGTTTATTTATCTTCTACAATTGAAACTTTGTAGCCTGGAGCAGAGCCAAGCCTTCTGCTGGCTCCGTGGTTGCAGCCATTTCTGTTGGGACTTATGTATCTTCTATAATTGAAACTTTGTAGCCTTAAGCAGAGGCCTGGGCAGGCCAGGGTGTGCGGAAAGCTTGGCTTCCTTCATTGCCGGGGGCAACCCTAGCCTCCCACTCTTTCCAGCTCTGTGGCTGCCACCATTTCTGTTTGGATTTGTTTACCTTCTATAATTGAAACTTTGTAGCCTTGAGTGGAGGCCTAGGCCAGCAAGGGCAGGTGGAAAGCTTGGCTTCCTCCGTTGTCTGGGAAACCCAAGCCTCCCTCCTGCTCTCTGTGGCTGTAGCCATCTTGGTTGGGTTTATTTGCATATTTGCTCCTGATTGGCTAGTGGGTGTGGCTTGTGGGCGTGGCTTATGGGTGCAGCGGAGTGGTGGTTAATTTGCATATTACTCTTTTATTAGATAGGATTATTGGTCTTCTCAAATGCACTCTGAATTTCTTAAGCAGGGCTGCTTTTATTCAGTTTATAGCACTAGGGCTAGTTGGTACATTATAGACAGATATTTTTGAAATGCACACACATTTAGAAATTGTTTTATTCATGAAAACTACATTTTTAATTTTTCAATTTTATTTCATTGTAATATGAATGATCTCCTTTATAGCTCAAATTTGGAAAATCCATGTTTACTAAATTGGATTTATTTCATTTGTATGTCATTTCCTCATTAAAATAAATATTCAGTTGCTATTGTATTCTGTTTTGCAAGGTGCTTCAATGAATTACAAAAAAAGAGTATATGCTAAAATGTTATTGCCAATGCCCTGTCGCATTAATATCATGTAGATGAAAATATAGGTTTATTATACATTATATTAATATTGGCAGCTTTTAATTTTTGTATTCATCATCCCCATAGCAGGAACAAACAGAATAAATTAAAGGTCAACTTTCAATTCTTAACCATCAAATAAGTGTTCCTTTATATTTTTTCCTAGTTGAATCTATCTTTCAATTAGCAGATATTTTCTTTTTTTTTTTATTAATAATTGTATGACCTTTATTCATCATCATAAGAACTTTGTGGAATTTTTTTTAATAAATCTTTATTGTTCAGCTTATTACAGTTGTTCCTCTTTTTTCTCCCCATAGCTCCCCTCCACCCAGTTCCCACCCCAACCCCTGCCCTTACTCCTGCCCCTGCCACTATCTTCGTCCATAGATGTATGATTTTTGTCCAGTCTCTTCCCACACTCCCCACACCCCCTTCCTCTGGAGAATTGTCAGTATTATATCCACCAGTTTATTCTGTTCGTCAGATTTTTTATTCACTTGATTTTTAGATTCACTTGTTGATAGATATATATTTGTTGTCACTTTGTTGTTCATCATTTTTATCTTTACCTTTTTCTTCTTATTTCTCTTCTTAAAGAATATCCTTTGGCATTCCATATAATACTTGTGTGGCAGTGATGAGCTCCTCTAGCTTTTTCTTATCTGTGAAGCTCTTTATCTGACCTTCAATTCTAAATGATAGCTTTGCTGGGTAGATTAATTTTGGTTGTAGGTGCTTGCTATTCATCACTTTGAATATTTCTTGACACTCCCTTCTGGCCTGCATAGTTTCTGTTGAGAAATCAGCTGACAGTCGAAGGGTAATCCCTTGTAAGTAACTAACTGTTTTTCTCTTGCTGCTTTTAATATTTTCTCTTTGTCTTTTGTCCTTGGCATTTTAATTACGATGTGTCTTGGTGTGGTCCTCTTTGGATTCCTCTTGTTTGGGGTTCTCTGCACTTCCTGGACTTATAAGTCTGTTTCTTTCACCAGGTTGGGAAGTTTTCTGTCATTATTTCTTCAAATAGGTTTTCAATATCTTGCTCTCTCTCTTCTTCTAGCATCCCTATAATTCAGATGTTGGTACACTTGAAGTTGTCCCAGAGGCTCCTTGCACTATCTTTTTTTTTTTTTAAACTCATGATTCTTTTTTATATATATATATTATTGGTTTTTTTTACAGAGAGGAAGAGAGGGATAGAGAGTTAGGAAACATCGATGAGAGAGAAACATCGATCAGCTGCCTCTTGCTCACCCCCTACTGGGGATATGCCCGCAACCAAGGTACATGCTCTTGACCGGAATCGAACTTGGGACCCTTGAGTCTGCAGGCCGATGCTCTATCCACTGAGCCAAACCGGTTTCGGCTATCTTTATATTTTTGGGTTCTTTTTGCTTTTTGCTTTTCTGGTTGGGTGTTTTTTGCTTCTTCATATTTCAAATCTTTGACTTGATTCTTGGGATCCTCTAGTCTGGTGTTGGATCTCTGTATATTATTCTTTATTTCAGTCAGTGTATGCTTAATTTCTAATTGGTCCTTTTTTATATCCTTGAGGGTCTCACTATATTTCTCAGAGGTTTCTAGAAGATTCTTGAGTAACCTTATAACCATGGTTTTGAACTCTATATCCAGTAGTTTGCTTTCCTCCATTTCTTTCATTTGTGACCTGTTTCTTTGTCTCCACATTTTGGCTGCTTCCCTGTGTTGATAGAGTGGCTTTGTGTGCTAGGTGTCCTATAGGGTCCAGTGGCTCAGCCTCCCCAATTACCTGAGGTGAACACTCTTGGTGCACCCCTTTGTGAGCTGTGTGCACAGTCTTGTTGTAGTTAAGCCTTGATTGCTGTTGGTATCACTGGGAGGAATTGACCTCCAGGCCAATTGGCTGTGAGGACCAGTTGTATCTACAATGGGAGAACTTCTGTGCTGGAGACACCCTTATGGGGCAGAACTTGCTTCAGTGGGGCTTTGGTGCTCACTGAGTCTGCCCCTGAGTGTGTCTCTTATGGATGTGAAGAGTTGTAATCTGGATGGTTTCACTCTGACCCCTGGGTACACTGGCTCTTGGACCTCCAATCCAAGGAGGTGCAAAGTCAGCCACTGCCTGAGGCCACCCAGCAGGAGCTACAGAGAGATCTGCAGATTCCTCCTCTTTGTTTGGGGTTTGGAGGTGCCCAGATGAGACCCAGCTGTGAAGCAATGCAAGCTGCTATGGAGCCTTGGGTCTTCTTTTGGAAGCTCTGGGGCTCTCCGACCCAGCTGCAGTTTGTTAGATTGCAAAAGGCCAAACCATTCATATGCAAAAGCCTCTGCATACAGCTTGGGTGGGGTTGTAAATTGGGTTGGGGTGGGGTCTCAGGGAATCACCAGGGTGGAGCAAACAGCAATGGCTGCCCATTAGCCCTGCCCTGAAGAGGCCCCTGGGTCTCTGTGTCCCACGGCACCATGCAGGAACAATGATAGTTGCAAGCACCTCTGAGAGAAAGCCACCCTCATGTTCTGGCCCGATGCCAGACAGTCCAGTTTCTCTCCGTATGATGTATGAGTCTGGGTCCCCAGAATCTCACCTGGAACTGGAGTTCAGAGGAGTTGGGAGCTTGTATCTCCCTCCTGATTGAAAAAGACAACAGCGTACCCAGTTGCCAGCTCCTTTCACGCGCCTCCGTACCTCCACACTTCCACACCTCCGCACCTCCTACCGGACTCAATGCACTTTTCTCTTTCCTTCTAGTTGTAGAACTTCCACTCAGCCAGCCTTCCTGTGCTTCTGGATGATATTCGTTTTGTCTTATAGTTGTAGTTTTGATGTGGTTGTGTGTGGCAGCAAGTTCAGGTGTTTACCTATGCTGCCATCTTGGTTGTCTCCAGCAGATATTTTCTTAAGTAGTGAACAAAATCAGATGTATATTCTCCAACTTAAATAAATATAGCTACATGATATTTGTTTATAGAATATTCTCAAAGTAAAGAACAAGTTATAGTTGGAACCATATTTATACTTGTATTATGGATAAGTTCAATATGTACCTAAAATAGAAACTTTTAAAATAAAAAACATGCATGTTATAGCTATGATTTTTTCAGCTAAAGGAAGTATAATCTTGCTTATTGGAAGGAGCCTGACATTATATATATATATATATATATTTATTGATTTCAGAGAGGAAGGGAGAGGGAGGGAGAGAGAGATAGAAACATCAATAATGAGAGAGAATCATTCAATGGCTGTCTCCTGCACAACCCCTACTGGGATTGAGCCCGCAACCAGGCATGTGCCCTTGACTGGAATCGAACCTGGGACCCTTCAGTCTGCAGGCCAACGCTCTATCCACTGAGGCAAACCAGCTAGGGCCTAACATTCTTTGTTACAGAAAGCTCAGCAGCAGTGTTTTCTTGCCCTAATCCACTATTTCAATCTAAAACTAGTAAATATTCACCTTTATGAACAACAACAAAAAAGTACAACATTCTTGCTATATCATTTAGCTGTTGGTTTGTTAGATTGTTTTGTTTGTTTTGATAATTTACTTGCTTCAAAGAGATGTATTAGGTGTATTTGCCACTCCTAAAAGTAATTACCGGAATATAGATAGAGATATTGAAGTATTATGAAATCTAGTATTTAGTATTTCAGACCTTTTTGGAGTATCAATTAGTTCAGTTCATCCTAATTTTTTTCTCATAAGAATACATCTTTTGGAAAATAAGCATAAATATGTGAAAACTCACTTTACAGGCTACCTTGAAGGAGTGGTTTTACAATTGTGTAGTTCTCAAAAATTGTAACTAATATTACTTTTGGTATTTGCATAATATTCTGATATATGTTTACTATTAAAAGGAGCATATTATAGCAATATATACTAGTACTTTGTTCAAAGCAAATTTATTTTAGAGATACATGTAATTAAAAAGAGGGCTCATCATGAAAATATAAAATTTGAAATAAAGCATTAGTTATAAAAAACAACCAATTGATATCTGGGAATCTTGTTATAGAGGGTGGAGTTGAAAATAGATGAGAGGTTAGGACCTCTTGGACTAGGCTGTAGGTGAGGTCTCCGGGAAGGGACCTCACGTGCCAGGTGGGCGTTTACTAAAGCTGGATACACTTCATTCTCAGTTTCACAAGAGTAGAGAAAGTGGTCTATTTTATTCATTGCTCTATCCCTGGTGCCCAGCACAAAGTAGATGTTCTGTAAATATTTGGTGAATGAATAAATGATATCAGTGAAAATGAGCATGTCCTCAACCAGACCGAGGAGTGTCCACACATTGGCCTCCCAGCAGACAGAACACCAGCCATTCTCTCTCTTGGTTTCAGAGATTACTGGAAAGTAGGAGAATACTCTTTCCCTCTTAAGATAATTTCTCCCTCCCCCCACTTATACATATGTGAAGGTTTCCATATTTGTAAGTGCATAATTAGTTATATATTTTCTGCCAAATTTTTCTCATACCACCATGCTGATACACACAACCTTCTTTAGCTGGAATACCCTTTATTTATCTTTGTTTGATTGAGCAATTCCTACTTGTTTATTGAGACTCAGCTTAGACATCATGTGTTCTAAGAATCCCTACTCCCCCCATCCCTCAATTTGGGTTAGGTCTCCTATTGTGTACTCGCATAGCTTTGTCTGCTTGTGTTTTAAAATTTTCCAAGCTAGGTAGTTTCTGAAGAAATGAAGTAAGTACTTTAGAACTAAATTACCGATGGCATCACATCATATATTATTTGGTCTCAGAAATTAGCTGGCTGTAAAATGTAGTTGATGTGATTTGTCATTGTACATTATAATATACAATTGTTTATCAGAGCCAGAAAAAAAATGGTTTTAAATTCCCAAATTGAGGTACCTATCTAGTTCAGCAGGAGTACACCGAATGTACATTTTTCCCACTTACATCAGTAATTGATTACCTGTGCAACATAAGTTAACGAGCACCATATTTTTAATTTATTCCAGTGAGGTTTTTGTGACCATTTTAAATTGAGGCCTCAGACCTGTACCTACTGACATGCCCCTAGTTTTGATCTGACCTGGGTAGTGACCAAAATTTGAGAAGTAGTGAAATATCATTATAACACTTTAGAGATCAAACTCAAGGTAGACATGTCTTCAAGAGATGAAACCAGAAAACTAATTTAAAAACATATTCTCTGTTTATGCTGTTTATTATATTCAACAAATTAGTGAGATCATGTGATATTTATATGTTTCTTTGACTGGCTTATTTCGCTTAGCATAATGCTTTCCAGGTCCATCCATGCTGTTGCAAATGGTAAGAGTTCCTTCTTTTTTACAGCAGCGTAGTATTCCATTGTGTAAATGTACCACCGTTTTTTGATCCACTCATGTGCTGATGGGCACTTAGGCTGTTTCCAAATCTTAGCTATGGTAAATTGTGCTGCTGTGAACATAGGGGTGCATATATCCTTTCTGATTGGTGTTTCTGATTTCTTGGGATATAGTCCTAGAAGTGGGATCACTGGGTCAAATGGGAGTTCCATCTTTAGTTTTTTGAGGAAACTCCATACTGTTCTCCACAGTGGCTGCACCAGTCTGCATTCTCACCAGCAGTGCATGAGGGTTCCTTTTTCTCTGCATCCTCGCCATCACTTGTCGTTTGTTGATTTGTTGATGATAGAAATTCTGACAGGTGTGAGATGGTACCACATTGTTGTTTTGATTTGCATCTCTCAGATGATTAGTGACTTTGAACATGTTTTCATATGTCTCTTGTCCTTCTGTATGTCCTCTTTTGAAAAGTGTCTAAGTCCTTTGCCCATTTTTTTTATTGGATTGTTTTTCTTCCTTTTGTTAAGATGTACGAGTTCCCTATAAATTTTGGAGATTAGACCTTTATCGGATATAACATTGACAAATATGTTCTCCCATGCAGTGGGCTTTCTTGTTGTTTTGTTGATGGTTTTTGTCTTGTTTTTGTTTTTGTGTGGGGGGAGGGGGTTGGCTGTGCAGAAGCTTTTTATGTTGATGTAGTACCATTTGTTTATTTTCTTTTTAGTTTCCATTGCCCTAGGAGCTGTATCGGTGAAGATATTGCTACGACATACGTCTGATATTTTGCTGCCTATGGATTCTTCTAAGATTTTTATGGTTTCCCATCTTATGTTTAAGTCCTTTATCCATTTTGAATTTAGATCCAGAGATAGAGAAGCACTGAACAGACTGTCAAACTTCAGAGGGAAGGAAGGGGAGGGGAGGGATGGTAAGAGATCAACCAAAGGACTTGTATACATGCATATAAGCATAACCAATGGACACAGACACTAGGGGGCTGAGGGCATGTGCAGGGAGGTAGGGGTGGCTGGGGAGAGGTCAATGGGGGGAAAAAAGACATATGTAATACTATAGGTAATACTTTAAACAATAAAGAATTAAAAAATAAATAAATTAGTAAAACGAGAAAAAACACACATATTCTCTGTGGTACATTTACACAATGGAATACTATACAGCTGTAAAAAATAAGGATCTCTCTGCCTGGCCATGATGGCTCAGTGGTCGACCTATGAACCAGGAGGTCGGTTCGATTCCCGGTCAGGGCATATGTCCAGGTTGCAGGCTCAATCAATGATTCTCTGTCATCATGGATGTTTCTATCTCTCTCCCTCTCCCTTCTTCTGTGAAATCAATAAATATATATTAAAAAATAAATAAAAAGAAGGATCTCTTACCCTTTGAAACAACATGGAGGGACCTAGAAATTATTATGCTAAGCAAAATAAGCCAGGCAGAGTAAGGCAATTATCACATGATCTCACTTATATGTGGAATCTAATGAACAAAATAAACTGGCAGGAAGAGATGAACCAAAGGACTTGTATGCATATATGCATAACCCATGGACACAGACAATAGCACAGTGAAGGTTTGGAGAGGAGGGTCAATGGAGGGAGGGGAGGAAGGGGGTCATCTGTAATACTTTCAAAAATAAAGATACGCCGAGACCGGTTTGGCTCAGTGGATAGAGCGTCGGCCTGCGGACTGAAAGGTCCCAGGTTCGATTCTGGTCAAGGGCATGTACCTTGGTTGCGGGCGCATCCCCAGTGGGGGGTGTGCAGGAGGCAGCTGATCGATGTTTCTCTCCCGTCGATGTTTCTGGCTCTCTATCCCTCTCTCTTCCTCTCTGTAGAAAATCAATAAAATATATTTAAAAAATAAAAATAAAAAAAATAAAGATACATTTAAAAAAATAAAAACATATTCTATACCACCTTTCCAAACTTTGACACACTGAGGTCAGCAATGTGAAAAATGAAACTTCTTTTAAAGTTGGAGCATGGCACCTTGCTCTCTCAAAGTATACAACACCATACTATTAATTAACTTTTAGTATTTTAGGAAAAATTCAGAAACCTTGCCTTCAGAGCAATTGGATCATCAGTAATAATATCCTAAAGATTAACTTCATATGACACTGATAGCAGGAGGCTATTTCTCTTCCATCCACCAGCCATGTGAGGCAAAAAATATATATAAACAAAGTAAAATAAACAGATCATCCCAATATTGCAAAATCCAGAGTTTCCACCTCGAATCTGGCACATTTGTAATCTCTTTTCATGCTGAAAACTTAATTTTAACCTCTTTACTCTCATACTTTTTTAAAAAATTTAACCCTTTTGACGTAGGATGTATCTTGAAGAAACATTAATACAGTAGAATGCTTTGAGTCAGCAGCTCTTATTTGATACTTGGGAAATAATTTATGACTTTCTGAAGTGAGGCTATTATCTTCATAAGTCAGTCAGCATTAGTATTAAATTTAGTATTAAATTTTTAGACAGATATATGCCAGAATTAAAAAAAAATGTGTTAAGTTTCTTTAAAATGTGTAAGAAATGAGCCTCTTTTAGAAAGATCCTAAGCAATTATCAAGTATTCTCATAACACTTTAGTCTGAGATATTTCTTCCTTATTAAAAAAAAAAAAACACACACCCCAAACTGTCATTTTTTTCTTGCCTAGTTAGGAGTTAGATTAAGTAAAACAAGGAAGCCTAAAACTCAATAGATAATTTAACAGGTCAAGATGTAAATAAAACCCAACCTTTACTATGTTGAACAAAGAGCAAAAATCGGAATGTCTTCTGATTTTTGCAGAGCATGTGGCCAGTCTCTAGCCACAGAAACTGCAGCCTTTCTTACAACAGCAGCTGCGAAGCGGGTGTAAGCAAGTCTGGTGTGGGGTTTAGTAAAGAGAAAGGGCCTACGCTGTTTTGATTTGACTTTTCACCAAGGAGAGAAGTTTGGTGGTAGTTTGTTTTCCCTCTCCTTTTTAGGTGACATAGTACTGATTGAAATGAGCATTTTAAAAAATATGAATTCTTCTTTGGTCTTTTTCCGAACAAGATACTTAAGAAAATGAAATCCAAATGCTTTTATACCTACACACTATATTGCTGAGCAGATTTTTTTATGGAAGAGAAGGCAAGATAAAGTTGCTTTTAAGAGTCCTTTAATATATCAGTTTGATAACTAGCAAAACACCTTTACTGCCATTAAATATTTACCAAGACTTGGCTTTGGGCAGGGGGGCAGTTTAGTGCAACACATTTAACTCTGTGCAATGCCATTGATTAGCTATCAGAAGGACATAGTTAATAAGTAACTTGAGGTATTACAGAGCACTCTACATTCTTGTCAAATCTTTTCTCTGAAGATGACCTAAAAAAAAATCCAGTTACAGCCAACATTCACCCCAGCAATGATTACACAAGCACGGCTATGGAAGAAATAAAGGCCAGGCAGATCAGTTGAGCAGTACTTGGGCAATCTTTCCTAGTGACTGTTGTCATTGCTGCTGGACTTTAGAACTGAACATGTTTACATTTAATTAGAAAGGACACACAGTTTACAGCACAGTAGCTATCAATATCGGATCAGAATTGATTTCCGCTTTCTCCCCAGTGATTGCTTCCTTCAAGCTAATTAAAAAAGGCATATAACCAAAATGACTCACATAAATTTTAAAGCAAAGTAAACAATATTCCCTGGAGACCAAAACAAAAGTAAATGACATTCATCCTGATTATTAGGTACATTTTTTTTAAAGAATTCTGATGTCTATAAATGTGATATGAGGCATGTTTTAGTGTTATCAGACTGCTGATAAACCAAGCATTCCCTTTTGAAGAAACCTGAATGAATGCTTTATTGAGTAGTTAGTGCTCAAAGAAACAATAACCTTACTTTTATCTTTATAATCCCTAAAGCATGTAGATAAATCAGTCTGAGAGAAGCTGGGGCTGATTTTATTCAAGTCTTCATTTTTCACATAAGGTACAGAGAAACAGCTAAAAAAAAACAAACAAAATAAATAACAAATTGATTTCCTTTTAAATACGGTGATTAGAGCACATGTGAAATTTGCTAAAGTTAAGTAATTATCCTAGTGTGTGAATAGCATTTCTTTATAATTGCCACAGCCAAAAGCAAGTTATGATGAAAGATATTTTCTTATAACTCTACTCACTATAAAGAGACCTGCTTTTTTCAAACAGACTGTCAAACCTCAGAGGGAAGGTAGGAGAGGATGGAAGGGGGTGGGGGTAAGAGATCAACCAAAGGACTTGTATGCACGCATGTAAGCATAACCAATGGACACAGATAGTAGGGGGGTGAGGGCCTGTGCTGGGCAGGGAGAGGTCAATGGGGTGAAAAGGAGACATATGTAATACTTTCAACAATATAGAATTTTTAAAAAAGAGAGACATGCTTTGAATTTCATAAGCTAATATTTATTGGCAATTACACTAAATTATGGTAAAAAAATTATTTTAAAATCAGAGAAATAAGGAAAATCTGAAAGATGTGGAAGTTACCTCCAGAAGAATTATGTCACAGCTCTCCTTCCTTATCTACGGACCGGCCATGCAATGCCACATCTAAAATGGAAAGCTCTCAAGATGTAAGGAAATTCAGAATGATTCAATTAGCAGCTGCCCTTAAGACACATTCATTCATTAATTCACAAGTATTTGGTAAGCAATTCTTTTAGTCATTTAAGATACAATGATGAGCAAAAAAAATCAGACATTTTTATTTGCCTTTGTTACTGTTGTATCCCCAAGTATTTACTATGTACTTGGCACTAAATATATAGTTGCTCAATAAATATTTATTGAATGAATGACCCCTTTCAAGGATTATTTTACTGCAAACAGTTGTTCACTCAGCCACCAGGGGTCCTCCAGTAGCACTTGTTTCTAGTAGTATTCCAGGAAAACTACTGAAATTCACAATGATGCTATAGCAATGAGAGTCTATCTATCTATCTATCTATCTATCTATCTATCTATCTACCTATTTATTATTTATTTGTAATTTAAATTCTTTTTTGTTCAAAGTATTATATATGTCTCTTTTTTCCCCATTGAATGAGAGTTTATTTAAATCCCCTTCCAGAATAGAATAACTTACAGAAGTTATTTTTGCTTACTTTTATTTCTTTCTTTTCTTTTTAATATTAAGCTTTTTATTACTCTTACTGCCCACAAGCAATCAATCTGTAAGCCTTATTGATTAACTACAGACCAGTATTAGACATCCATAGCTTATATTCTCTGCAGGGCTCACAACAATCACAAAGATTCTAGTCAGCCATGGGACATAAAAAAATTAAGAACTACATGATGCAGAACTAAGGAACCAGTAATAATCAATCAATCCCATAAATATTTATTAAAAACTTTTCTAAGCTCTGGATATCAAATGAGGGGAGGGGGAGAAGCAATTGTTTGATATCTATCCAGTTCAAAGGTTAGAGTACCTTAGGAACACATGAGAGGATCACCTAATCTGGACAACAGGTCATATTTCTTGGAAAAACTCAAATCCAAGCTGAGAGCTGAAGGATGAGTAGGAACTAGTTAAGTAAAGGTGGATAGAGTTAGTGTTCTAGGGGATGTTCATCTTGGCTGGAGTATAGAGGCAAATCTATACTAATGAAAGGGTAATATGCTAATTAGACTGGGAGACCTTCCGGATGTCCTTCCAGACAAAGCCATGGTGGTGGGGCTGAGGCAGAGGCGGTTAGGGGTGAGCAGGCCAGCGTGGGGGAGGCAGTGGGGGCAAGCAGGCTGGCAGGCAGAGTGGTTAGGGGCGATTAGGCAGGCAGGCAGGTGAGCAGTTAGGAGCCAGCAGTCCCAGGTTGTGAGAGGGATGTCCCACAGGGATCGGACCTAAACTGGCAGTCAGACATCCCCTGAGGGGTCCCAGATTGGAGAGGGTGCAGGCCAGGCTGAGGGACACCCCCCCCCCCATGCATGAATTTTGTGCACCGGGTCACTAGTAGGTGAATAATGAGAAATGAGCTGGAAGGCAAAGCATGAAGAGCACTGTAAATGATGTCTACAGATTTTGTGTTTATTTTTATTTTTAATTTACTTTTTTTTTTTAACCATCACCATTTATCACCCTTATACCCTCAACCAGCTCCACTCATGCCCCTGCCGCTGCCTAAGGAATTTGGAATTTATTCTGGGAACAGTGAGGAGTCTTTGAAGAATTTTGTTCCAGGTAGTGATGGCTTCCTAGTTGTGCTTTAGAAAATTCATTCAAGGCTAAGAACAAGGGAAAGACTATGCAGTAATCCACCTAAGGAAATAATAGCAGGCACTCTAAATTAAGATAATGGTAATGGGGCTAATAATAAACAAAAGATCCAAGGGAGATTTAAGTTTCAATCAAAAGGATTCATTAAATTGTGTGATGAGAAATACTAGTAGATGTCAAAGATGATGAACAGGTTTGGGGCTTAAACACTGATGGTGCCCGGAGAGAGGGGAGGAAGAGTAAAGGGCTGATTTGGAGAGGAGAATAAAACGAGATCATGAATTCAGTTTTAGGCACATTGGATTGTAGATATTTGCAGAATGGTCAAGTGCAGATGTCTACTAGATGGTTATGTATATCTGGTGCTCATTATAGAAAACTGAGCTGAGGAGAAATACTTCCGAGTTAAGAGTCATTGCTATATAGATGAGTAAAGGCATGGGAGTGGGTTGAAATCAAGTGAGAGTGGGTAGGATGAGAGGTGAAGACACAACACCAATAATTAAGGGTTGGATAGAGGAAAAGAAGCCCCAAAAGGGGATTGAGAAGCATTAAGAAATACTTTTGACAAAACAGAAAGCCAGAAGTGTGTTTTCATTAAAAGCAGGGAAAGAATGCTTTTCCATGAAGAATTGGCTTTAGATTGGTCAAATCAGATAAAGATAAAATGTCTATTATATTTAGCAACCAGATCATTGGACAGAGCAGATTTGAGAGCTGTGAATAGAATTTGAGAAGGTGAAGACAGCAAGCACAATTTGATTCGAAAGGAGGTGATCCCAAACTAGGTCCAAGAGAAATCCCATCTTTGAGACCATACTGGAATATCTTTAGAACTTAGTGAGTCAGAATCCCTAGCAGAAAACAAACAAACAAAAATCTTCATAAGTAGTGTATATGGCCCAAGTAGCTAAAAGGTGAGTTCTGGAACTTTAATATATTTCCTAAATTTGGGCCTCAGTATAGTTCCATGTTTTCTTGAAATTCCAGTGCTATCACACTCAGAGAAGGAACAAGAAAAGTCTTACCAGTTAGAGGCTCTTTGTTCTATCAGGTAATAGAGATACACAGAATAACCCCAGCCAGAGCAGATTTTTTAGAAGACAAATCTTGTTATCCTCTTTAAAATCCTTCAGTAGCTACTCGTTTGCCTTAAGACATAGACCAACACACTTCTTATGTTCCAAAAAGTCCCTATGTGACCTAAGCCCCATCACCACTTTTTCACTGGTCTCTTAACACTAACACTAGCTAACTGGGCTTCGTTTACCTCCTGGGCCATCCTTTCTCTTATTATAGGCCTTTGCCCATGCTCTTCCCTATGCCTAAATCTTCCTCTACCCTTTCTCTAATTATACCTACTCTTATCTTTAAATCTCAACTGAAATATCACATCCTTTTTTGTATAGCATTTATAATCTGAAATGTGTGTTTAGTGACCACACTAGCTCTAGCTCCAGCAAAGTGCCCATCATCTGTTGTCATTCATGTGAGGAAGGGAATCAGGTCTTGAGGTATCAATGCAGCCACCCAGTTCCAAGTAAAACAAAGCACACGCTTCCACTATGCATGTACTGACTGACCCCTTTATTCAACAAGTCAGTAATCAACTGGCTATTCAGCAAAGCCATGTATCAGACACGTTGCACTTGTAATGGTCTCATAAAATGAATGAGAGTTTCTGTTGTTCCATATCCTCCCCTGAATTAGGTATTGTTACTTTTTTTATTTGGTCATTCTAATAGGCATATAGTGATATCTCATTGTTATAATTTCTAATTCCTTGATGATATATGATGTTAAGTATCTTTTCATATGTTTATTTGTGATCTGTATTTCTTCTTTGTTCATTTTTTGAGTAGTTTGTTTTCTTATTCTAAAGTTTTAAGTTCTTTGTATATTTTGCATACTTTTCCTTTATGAGATACTAGAGGCCCTGTGCATGAAAATTCATGCACTGGACGGGGGGGTCCCTCAGCCCGGCCTGCCCCCTCTCACAGTCCGGGAGCCCTCAGGAGTGGGAGGCGACCTGGCGATCAGGGGAAGGCAATGCCCCATCACACCTCTGCTGCTGCCACTGCCAGCAGCACAAGCCTCAGCCAGCCCTGGTTACCTGAGCCTGGGGTGGCCCTGGGCTCCTGGGCAGCTGCCATCTGAGGCTTGCCTGCACCTTGGGCATTGGCTGGACAGCAGCCATCCGAGGCTTGCCTGTACCTTGGGCTGGCCCTGGGCGGCTATGAGGCTGAGAGGACTGGGGGACTCCGGAGGCAGGCGCGCAGCGGGGCTGAGGGGACTGGGTGCCGCCATCTTGTGGCTGTGGGCACCGCCATCTTTGAGGGCAGGGCAGTCAATTAGCATATTATCTCCTTATTGGCTGTGGGCGCTGCCATCTTTGAGGGCGGGCAGTCAATTAGCATATTCCCTCTTTATTAGATAGGATGTGTTTTGCAAAGATTTTCTTTTAGACTGTAAATTGTCTTTTCATTCTGTTAACAGTGTGTCTTACAATAGAAAAATAAATGTTTTTCATTTTAAAGTCTAATATATATATTTTATAGATTATGTAATGCCAGGGTGATATTCAGCATCTAGAATGGTTCAGGAATCTGGAGAAGGTGCTGCGGCGTAAATTAATAAAGAGACTAGAAATATAATATAAATTTGTAATTCATGAAAAGCCAGAGGAGGGCTTAGCTTCAGTAACCAAGTTCTCAGAGTCTCTGGACCCCTCTCTCTCAATTAACACAAATTGCCCTAAAGCAAAGCAGATATACATATCAAAGGTTAAGGTTTAGTATACAGTAGGCATTGTCAGTTTGGGGGGAACTGCCTTTGGCTGTTCAGGTGTTTGGCTAGCACGAGGCAATAACATGCAGATTAAAATGCCCTCAGCTGTCTGGCAGCAAGCAATCATTTATGTAAATTCAGGTTTGGGGAAATGCTTTTTTTTTTTTTTTTTATGAAACTTCTTTCAGTTATGACAGTGGTCGGCAAACTCATTAGTCAACAGAGCCAAATATCAACAGTACAACGATTGAAATTTCTTTTGAGAGCCAAATTTTTTAAACTTAAACTTCTAACACCACTTCTTCAAAATAGACTCGCCCAGGCCATGGTATTTTGTGGAAGAGCCACACTCAAGTGGCCAAAGAGCCACAGTTTGCAGACCACGGAGTTATGACATGCTAGAATTAGCCTCCAGCAATTATGCTTTGTTATATCTAAAACTCATTACAAACGCAAGGTCACCTCAGTTTTCTCCTGTTATCTTCAACAAGTTATATAGTTTTTCATTTTACTCTTCAGGCCCATGATCCATTTTTAGTTATATTTGTTAAAGGTGTAAGTTCTCTGTCTAGATTTCTTTTCTTTTTTTTCTCATATGGATGTCAAGTTGGTCCAGCACAGTTTGTTTAAAAAAAGCTAGCCCTTGTTCATTGAATTGCCTTTCCTCTTTTGTCAAAGACCAGTTGACCATATTGGTATGGATCTATTTGAGGGATCTCTGTTCTCTTCAGTTGATCTATCTGTCTATTTTTTTCACCAATGTAATGTTATCTTGATTTCTTTACCTTCATAATAAGTCTTGAAGTTGGGTGGTGTCAGTCCTCTGATTTTGTTATCCTTCACTTGAGTTGGCTATTCTGGACCTTTTGCCTCTCCATATAAATTTTAAAATCAGTTGTCAATATCTAAAAATAATTTTCTTGGATTTTGGTTGGAATTGCATTGAATCCATTGATCAAGTTTGGAAGAATTAACATCTTAACAATAGCCATGCACATGGAATATCTCTCCATTTATTTAGGCTTTCTTTGATTTGTTTCATCAGAGTTTTCATCATATATATTCTTTACATATTTTGTTAGATATAGATCTAAATGTTTCATTTTGGGGGGTGACAGTAAGTGGTTTTGTGTTTTAATTTTAAATTGCAATTGTTCACTGCTGCTACATGGGAAAGCAGTTGACTTTATATTAACCTTATATTCTGCAACCTTGCTATCTTCGCTTATTAGTTTTAGGAGTTTTTTTGTTTTGTGTTTTGTTTTGTTTTTGTTGAGTCTTTGAGATTATCTACATAGATAATCTTGTCATCTGTGAACAAAGTTTTATTTTATCCTTCCTAATCTGTATACCTTTATTTCCTCTTCTTGTCTTATTGCATTAGCTAGGATTTACAGTACTGTGTTGAATAGGAGTGGTGGGAGGAGACATCCTGATCTTTTGGAAAAGGTATTTATTTTCTCACCATTAGGTATTATGTTAGCTTCGGGGTTTTGGTTTTTTTTTTGTAAATGTTTAATATCAAGTTGAGAAAACTCTTCTCTATTTCTAGTTTGCTGAAAGTTTTAAAAATCATGAATGGGTGTTGGATTTTTGTCAAATGCTTTTTCTATATTTTTTGGTATGATCAAATTATTTTTCCCCTTTATACTGTTTGGTGGTGGATTACTTTAATTGATTTTGAATGTTGAACCAGCCTTGCATATCTGGAATAAATCCCAGGTGGTCATAGTGCATAACTCCTTTATCTGTGTTGTTGTTTAGATTTGCTAATATTTTGCTGAGGATTTTTGCATCTATAGTCACAAGAGGTATTATTATGTAAGTTTTCCTTTCTTGTAATGTCTTTATCTGGTTTGGTATTAGGGTAATGCTGATCTCACAGATTGAGTTTAGGAAGTGTTTTCTCTGTTTCTACTTTCTGTAAGAGATTGTAGAGCATTGGTATTACTTCTTCCTTAAATATTTGATGAATCCATCTGGGACTGGTGCTTTCTTTTTTAGAATATAATTGATTATCTAAAATTCAATTTCTCTTATTGATAAAGATTTATTTGGATTAGTTATTTCTCCCTTTATAAAATTTAATAGCTTGTATCATGCAAGGAATTTGGTCCATTTTATCTAAGTTATTAAATTTGTGGACATAGAGTTGTTCATAAAATTCTTTAATTAGACTTTTTTAAAATTCTTTATTGTTGAAAGTATTACACATGTCCTCTTTTTCCTCCATTGACCTCTTCTAGCCCGCCCCTGCCTCTGCCCTAGGCCTTTGCCACCCTGTTATCTGTGTCCATGGGTTATGCAAATATGCATATAAGTTCTCTGGTTGATCCTTTCCCATCCAACCACTCTCCCCCACCTTCCCTCTGAGATTCTATGCTTCTATGTATCTGGATCTATTTTTATTCATCAGTTTATTTTGTTCATTAGATTCCACATGTAAGTGAGATTATGTGATACTTGTCTTTCTCTGACTGGCTTATTTCGCTTAGCATAATCTCCAGTCCCACCATGCTGTCTCAAAGGGTAAAAGATCCTTCCTATTGATTGCTGTATAGTATTCCATGAAGTACATGTACCGTAGCTTTTTTATCCACTCGTCTACTGATGGGCACTTGGGCTATTTCTAGATATTTGCTATTGTAAGTTGTACTGCTGTGAACATAGGGGTGCATACATTTTTTCTAATTGGTGTTTCAGGTTTCTTAGGATATATTCCTAGAAGTGGAATCACTGGGTCAAATAGCAGTTCCACATTTAATTTTTTGAGGAAACTCCATACTGTTTTCCATAATGGCTGCACCAGTCTGCATTCCCACCAGCAATGTACTAGGGTTCCCTTTTCTCCACATCTTTGCCAGCACTTGTCATTTGTTGATTTGTTGATGGTAACCATTCTGACAGGTGTGAGATGGTGCCTCATTGTAGTTTTGATTTGCATCTCTCAGATGATTAGTGACTTTGAGCATTTTTTCATTGGCCATCCCTGTCTGTCCTCTTTGGAGACGTCTATTTCGATCCTTTGCCCATTTTTTTACTGGGTCGTTTGTCTTCCTTTTAAGTTGTTTTAGTTCCTCATAATTTTGGAGATTAACCCTTTATCAGATGTATCATTGCCAAATATGTTCTCCTGTACAGTGGTTTTATTACCATTTTAATGTCGCTGGCATCAGTAGTGATGACCTCTCATTTCTGACCCTAGTAATTAGTGTCTTCTCTCTTTTTTTTCTTGGTTAGCCTGGCCAGAGGTTTATCAGTGTTATGGACTGTAGTAAGCCAAATATGGTCCCCCAAGCACATCCACATTAAATCACTGGACCCTTAGAGCGTTGCCTAACTGGCAAAAGGTTTTATTAAGTTGGAGTTTTCACACTACCTGATATCAAACTGTACGATAAGGTCCTAGTAATTAAAACTGCATGATACTGTCATAAAAAGTAAACATAGAGATAAATGGAATAGAATAGAGTGCCCCAAAATAAACCCACGCTTTTATGGCCCATTAATATTGACAAATACCATTTGATCACATATATATAGAATCTAATGAACAAAAACAAAATAGCAACAAACTCATAAATACAGAAAACAAACTGACGAAGGAGGCAAGAACTTACAATGTGGTAAAGACTGTCTATTCAATCAATAGTATTGGGAAAATTGGATAGGTACATGCAAAAAAAAAAAAAAGAAAAAAAAAAGAAACTAGACTAACTCCTAACACCATACACAAGAATAAACTCAAAATGGATTAAAGACTTAAATGTAAAACTTGAAACTATAAAAATCATAGAAGAAAACATAGGATTAAGTAAAATAGACATTTTCTGTAGCAATATTTTTTCTGACATATCTCTTTGTGCAAGGGAAAATAAATATATAAATAAATGGGACTACAAAAAGTGTATTTTACAAATATTTTCCAAAGATGTAATGGAATGGAATGTGGTGAGAGAAAGCAGTGGAGCATGTAGGGCTCACATTAAGATAAGGAGATGTCCAGTCGGTGTGGCTCAGGGGTTCAGCGTCAACCTATGAAGCAGGAGGTCATGATTCAATTCCCAGTCAGGGCACATGCTCGGGTTGTGGGTTTGATCCCCAATAGGGGGCGTGCAGGAGGCAGCTGATCAATGATTCTCTCTCATCATTGATGTTTCTCTCTCTCTCTCTCTCCCTCTCCCTTCCTCTCTGAAGTCAATAAAAATAATTTTTAAAAGATAAGGAGAAAGAGAAGAGAAATAAAATAGATGTGACTCTTTTGTAATACTAGAGCCCACTTTTTCAAATGGAGCATTTAAGCATCACTGTTCCTTACATACTTTTTATATGCTTCCTATAGAGAAGCCACTGTGTTAGGCCTTAGAACAAAACAAAGAAGAGTAAAACATGGTCCCTTCCTTCAATAGTATTAGACTCTAGCAGGGAAGATAAAACAAGTATACAGTAGCTATAGAGCAGTGGTCGGCAAACTCATTAGTCAACAGAGCCAAGTATCAACAGTACAACAATTGAAATTTCTTTTGAGAGCCAAATTTTTTAAACTTAAACTTCTTCTAACGCCACTTCTTCAAAATAGACTCGCCCAGGCCGTGGTATTTTGTGGAAGAGCCACACTCAAGGGGCCAAAGAGCCACATGTGGCTCGCGAGCCGCGGTTTGCCGACCACTGCTATAGAGGATAGTATAAACAATGAATATATTTAAGGGATATGGAAATGGTATGGAAGCTTAGAGGAAGGAGTGTCAGGGTGGAAGCTTTGGTCAGGTAGTGGAGTGTGCCTGATGATAGTTGTGCAGTTCACATGGATCTTGTGTAGTGACACAGGAGAGACAGGGAAAGAGCATTCAGCTGGAGGGAACAGTGTGAGCAGTAATCCAAACTGAAAAGTGTGAGGGCATCTTCAAAGAACAGCTTATATTTCCATTTGGATAGAATGAATTTTTTTCTAGGGCAGGAAGGAAGACGTCTGAAAAGAAAAGGAGACCAGAATTTTGGAGCACCTTGAGTGTCAGGCTAACACTTGGGACATCACACTAGAATTTTATATCCAATGAATTTATCCTGCAAAAGTGAAGGAGAAATAAAGACTTTCTCTAACAAACAGAAACTGAGGGAATTTGACGTCAGTATACCTTCCTTTCAATAAATGTTAAAAGAAGTTCTTCAAAGAGAAGGTAAATCACATAGGTCAAAAACTCAGATCAAACTAATTGATACGGTAAACGAGGAAATAAAAACAGACACTGTCCTCAGAAAATGTACACTTAGGACAAGGCAGCACATACTTTTGCCTTTCATACTTGCTTTATCTTTATTTATTTTAATTCAGTAAAAACAAGCCAAACCTGCCTCTTTTTTCCCCTTCAGAAAGATTGAAGAATGCTATCAGTTAAGTGATAAAGGTTAGAAAAACTAGTTTACCTCTCCCAATTCATAAAAACCTGTAGAAACAGGCAACAGTTTTTCATCCAAGTATTTATAACATGTCTGAGTATTGTATAAGATTTTATAAAAAGTTAATTATTTCTTTTTAAAATCATACATGTATGAATGCACTAGATACTTTCACATGGATAGATCACCTAATTTTGTTCTCATATTACCTCCATGGGATTTTTCTCATCGTTTTAGATTTGAGAAGATTAGTCCTCAAATGGATATTTTTCTCAAGGTCATGCAGAGTGATGGCAGAACTAAAATGTGAATCTACTTCTTCAAAGTCCAACCCAGAATCTTTCCATCTACACCACGTTTGGCATTGTTGACCCATTAGAGTGGACAGTTCTTTGCTGTGGGGTGTGTCCTCCACTTTCAGGATGTTTAACAGTATCTCTGGCTTCTCCCACGAAATGCTAACAGCATCCCCACCACCATATGTGACAACCAAAATGTCTCCAGATGTTTTAAAATATTCCCTGAGGGAAAAAATACTCCTAGTTAAGAACTATTGATCTATACTGGCAATTTTCAACCAGTGTGCCGCTTAGATTGCCAAATAAAAATTTTAAAATGGCAGCAGCCAACACAACAGTAGCCATCTGGTGTGAATGAATCAAAACTACACCTTTTATTTTTGTCAGGCAAAATATGTATTTTTGGTATGCCACAGAATTTTAGTAACTTATGTGTGCACTGAGTTAAAGGTTGAAAATCGCTGGTCTGTACTGTGGTACCTTACCTCTAAATTTTTAATCCAAAAATATCCATTCCATTTTTAAAAGCAGTATATATGGGCACATTTCTGATTGTGCAATTACTGTAAATAAATGAAGCAAAGGCAGAATAGGTGCTCATTGTGGGATGGTGAGTAGAGTGATCTCATACAAGGACTTGAGTACTACCTGATGGAGATAAGAGAGGAAGCCAGGAAAAGTAATGTCAAAACTTGATATAAATGGAAAAGTACTAGTTACAAGAATAAGCTGAATTGATGCGTGACATTACAATTGAGAGAGGGTGTTCCACAGCCGGTTAACAGACAAGCTGAGGAGAACATAAATAAATATCTGCAAGCAAATATGAAAGTGGGTCATAAGCCCAAAAATTCCAAGATGTTTTAAGGAGTCAGGGACCAGGGAAATAGTTAGGACCACAGACATGGGGGAAAAGATCCGGAGGCACTGAAATGATTAGATCTAATGCGGCAGGCAGAACAGGAGATGGTGTGCTGTCTCATTTGCTGTGGATTGGAACTATGATAACATGAAAGTACTAAGTAAAAACAGTTTTAAAGTCTTATTTTCTAGTCAAAACATTAAATTTATTCAGAGTCACATAACTTTAAAACTAGAAGAGTGAATTGAAACTTTATGATATTATCTCATTTCTTTCATGATAATCAGGTAGTTACCATCCTATGGCAATTTTTGTGAGCCATGCTATTGGTTACATGCTTTGAAGATTCTGAGAGATTTAATGGCTATTCTGTTGTTGTTTTATCATTACTATATATCATCTACACTAATAAAAGAGAAATATGCAAATTGACCGTACCATCGTGATGCCCACCAGCCAATCAGGAATGAGTATGCAAATTAACCCAACAAAGTTGGTGGGTTAATTTGCATACACAGGCACCGAGCGGATGGGGGCAGGATGCTTGCATCATCGCCATGGCGACGACGCAGGGGTTCCACACTGCCCCAGCCGCTCTGGGTCTCTGGGCAGCATGGGAAGTCGGAGAGGCGGCTCCAGCCGGAGCGAAGGCGGTGCTGGCAGCCAGGGAAGGAAGGCCCATTCTTGCACGAATCTTCATGCATTGGGCCTCTAGTATACTATAACTTAAAATATTCCCTATACAATATCATCTAAGTGCCAATAAATTAAATGCTGTTCTCATGCTGAAAATGCATCTGATGATCAACAACTTTAACAAGAAGTTAAATGTGAGTTACTCTGTGAGAAAAAAACTAAACAATGTGGCCATGTTTCAGTTTAGGAAAGGGAACTCTGAGGGGGAAAACAGCACTAAAACAAAAACATGCTTCAAAGACTATCTATATATATAAAAGACTAATATGCTAAGTGTCTGTCTGACTGGTAGCTATGACACGCACTGACCACCAGGGAGCAGACACTCAACGCAGGAGCTGCCAAGCTTCAGTGACTTGGCAGCAACAGTTCTCAGGTGACACACCCCAAAACCAGAAAGGAGGGAGCCTGATTCTTTGCGGGCCGTGCGATTCCACCTTTGGCTGTGGGTTATGTTGTTGCTGGGGCACTGTCACCCCAAATCTGGTTCACTGCACACTTGTGTTTGCGTTCCACACCCTGTACGACAGCAACTTTGCAGAGTGCCCTCTAGCACTCCGGGACCCCTCCGTGAATGTCTGAGAGCCAGTTTGGGCCCAATCCCTACAGGCCAGGCTGAGGGACCCCACCTGACGGAGGGACCCCACTCACTCTGCAGATGCCCTTTGAGCCATGGTGCCACCCCAGGTGCAGCCCGCTGGGAAGGGACCACGGGAGGTTGGCTTCAGGGCATGTCTGGCCCATCTTGCCCAGTCCCGCCCCACTGGCCATCTTCTAATTAATTTCCTTTCAGTGTGCACAAATCCGTGCACCAGGTCACTAGTAGATTTATATATGCTGGGAATGTAGCTCCTGTACTTCACCTTGTTCCTACAAGAAAATTATAAACATTTTGATTTTTTGAAGTTCTTAAGGAACAAGTTTTTTCCATAAAATAAAATTGCTCTGTGTAAATGGAACATTACTATGTTAGAATTGGGAAATAAATCACAAGCTGAAACTGAAAAAACTACAAATTGTTGTGAGTTCTAAGAAGGAAAAGGTTAGGGTTAATGAGATCATAACAAAGAAAGAACATAGGAGTTTAGATGGAAGAGTCATAAAAAAGGTTTAGCTGAGAAAGCAGGATTTGTGCTGAGACCTGGTTTGTCAGGTAGTGGAAGGAAAGGCACTCGGTACAGATGCCTCAAGAGGAAAAAGCATGGTGTACTTCAGAAGCTAATGTCTGCCAAAACGGGAAAGAGGTGCGGGTGCTACAGGGCCCTGTAGCTCATGGCAAGTAGCGAGGAGTGGTCTGGCCCAGGGATAAAGGCTGTGGGTTCAGATTCTGGCTCTTCTAGGCGTGTGGGGTTAATTAAATTACTTGCCTCTGTTTCAACTTGTCATCAGTAAAAAAAAAATAATTTGTACAGGACTTCTCATAGGTTATGAGGTTTAGCGAGTTAAAATACTAATTGTTTTCATTTATAGAGATTTATCCTGAGTGCAATACGATGCTATTGCAGAATTTTAAGTGGCATTATCTAATTTATCTTTTAAAAGCTTACTTCAGCAACTACTTCTGTTTGTGAAAGTCTGGATGGGAATTTAAAGATTTCCAAGGAATTTTGAATAAAGAGTAGCTTTTTGAGCATTAAAGTCACAGGTTCATCTGAGAGCAAAATCAGGTATAAATTTGCCAAAAAAAAAAAAAAAAAAAGATTAAATGATAGAAGAGTAGGAGTGGATGAATAATTAGGGAATTAAGTTGGGACACCATGATCCTAATGATGAGATTTTGAAAACTGAATTATGGATTCTTAATATTTAATTAGTTAGAGTATATTGAATAATGATTTAGATACCATACACAAATGCAGAATTCCCTAAGACAGCCCACTGTGAGCTCTAAGTGAGATCATGTATGTAACATTAAAATATAAAGGAATGGAGTAGGCTAAGATTTTTAAAATAGGACACAAGAAGCACTGCCAGTAAAGAAACAATTTTAAATTGGACTTCAGTAAATTCAGAATTTACATTCATCAAAAGACAACATTAAGAGAATGAAATATCATTGCAGCCCTATTAGAATAGCTGAAGTTAAAAGGACTGCAATCCCACGCTAAGGGAGCATGTTTGGACAACCGGAACTTCTACTTCGCCGAGAAGAGTGTAAACTGCTACGACCACTTTGGGAAACTGTATGTAGCATCTACTAAATCTAAACGTACCTACACACCCTATGGATACATTCTTTTCCAGAAATGAGTACTGATATCAGTTATATCTCAATAAAGCTGGCGTTGGGGGCGGCGGGGAATGAGTACTTAGGTCCATCAAAAGACATGTACATGAATGTTAATAGCAACAATAGTGAAATCATTAAGTAAATTGTTGAATATTTATAGAACAGAATAATTCACAGCAGTAAAAAATAAACTACATTCAACTAAGGAGGAATCTCATAAAACGTGTGTTAAGCAAAAAAAAAAAAAAAGGACAGACAAAAAGTTCAGAAACAGGCAATACTAATCTTAATAGAGGTTGGACTGGTGATTACACTGGGGGAGGGGAATCTGCTGGGAGGGAACACTGGGAGCCAGCCTTCTTGTGTTTTGTTGTGTGTTTTGTTCTTTACATTTTGTCAAGCTGAATACTTTAAATTTGTCCACTTTATGTAATTTAAAATATAATTAACAATTAAAATATAAGTGACAATGTTTTAAACGTTAAAATAAAACGTAAACAGACTTGTCCTTTTAAAGATTTTTGTTTTGTTTGTTTTTAGTTTCTATCTTGGGTCTTTCTAATTGACAAAGACGGTGGGCTGACGGAAATTGAAGCTGGAATAGGAAGGATGCAGAAAGTGTGAAAGGGCATAGAATAGGAAAATGGACAGGAGACTGGTGTCTTTAGACATGTGTGATGATAGAACTGAGAAGAAATGAAATAAGAGAGAAATAAGGTGAAATCTAGAAAGATCGTTTTTTACATCACCATTCTTACTTTATATGTAGTAATCAGTTGACCACAGTTTAGCAGCAATCTTTCCTCCTAACAACTAATTTGAATCCTGAAATGATTTCTTTTAGATGTTAACTGTCCCTGTTTCAAGTCCTTCTGACACCTTCTCCAAAGTGAGCACGCTGGAAAGGCTTATAGGTTACTTAAACGAAAGGAAGAAGTTTGTAATTACTTTAGTTTGAACAGTTTTCAACAAAGTATCATACGAGGTATTCGGCCAGTGCCGAAAGTTCCCTGACTAGCTTTTTGCAGCAGCAAGAATTATATTACTTTCTTTCACATTATCAATCTGTAATATATAGTTAGGTTGTTTAACTTTAAGTCTTCCATTGACATTTCTTTTATATGCATATAATGAAATGATTTTATTTCATAAAAAAGAACATCTCCTGTGTGGATTTTAAATTTTCCTTATTAAATATTTATATTTTCAAAATGTCCTTATTTAATTGAGTGAGGTGCTTGGTGCCATTTCAAAATAACCTCAGGTGGTAGGTGTAATGACATATCAAAAATTTGACCTTTAGCATTTTAGGGTTCTATTTTTGTCTGCATTTTCTTCTGCATTCAGTCTTAATTTATATGCTATTTCTCTGTAACTTAATGAATGGATATACTTGGCATAAGATTCATTAATGAAAAGAAAATGTATTGGAATACATATTATTTCTGTGCAGTCTAATGATTTTAACTTCATTCATATCTCAACTATGACAAGTAGAAAATTCTTTGTGTGAGGCTGGTTGGTATTTGTATAAATCTCATTCATTCTCAGTAAATGCTCAGCCCAATAGACCCTGCATCTACTAAACTGATGAAGCCCTCTCTCTTACCTCTCACTTATTTGCAGTCAGATTATTATACGATTTTATTAACCTAGAGATTCTTTATTTTTTTAATTTTCTGCTTTTCCTTTTAAAGAAAATTGAATGTAATATTTACAGGGATATAATTCAGTTAACATCTTGTAGCATCTTTTTGTATGCCTTGGTAGCATAGATAATTATTTGTCTGGGTAGCTTTCAGCCTAGATGCAGAGAAATGGAATAATTATCATGTATAATATTCTGATATAAAAATTATTTTCACTTACTCATCTAAGTATGTCTTTATTGATTTTTAGAAATGTGTATTTCTCACTAGGGATTTTTTTTAGATGGTTTTTGGTCGGTCAGCCTACATATTTATGCTTAAATTATTTATTTTTGTATTTTCTCAGTTTACACAAATCTTTATCCCAAGAAGAAAATCTGAAGGATCAGTTTAACCATACCCTTAGTATCTATGAAGAAGCTTTAAAGAACAGAGAGAACATTGTTTCCATCACTCAGCAACAAAATGAGGAACTGGCTGCCCAACTGCAGCAAGCCCTGGCAGACCGCGTGAACCTGGAATCAGAGCTTCGGCTCGCCGTGGAGGCCTCCCAGGCAGCCCATGACAAGGTTCAGAAGTGAGTAAAATGATCTTGCACTATTGCAAAAGCATGAAACAAAACAAAAACACTCTTTTTTAGCAACTAAATAATATATTATTTATTACTCATCCTACTAATACTTGAAGACAAAAGTTTATTGAGCCAAATAAACTCTTTTTGACTATCATATCCATATTTGGGATCAAAAACCATTTACTTGGGAATCATAGTTACTGTTTAGGGCAAACCATTTTTATTTGATATCTGATCTTCATCAGTTCATGGAGGCTATACTATTAAAATCATTTCATAGATAATAGATAAAGTTATTAGCAAGGGGAAGAGGCAAATTTCCAACTTGACTCATTTAGCTTCAAGATAATCCTGCTTGAATCCAGATCATCTGTGACCTAGTAATCTGAGACCTCTAGTCACATAGAATAGGGTACAGTGTAATTAATTTTCAATATTGTTCTTCTGAAGTATTCAGTACAGCTTTTTACAGTGCATAATTGTATTTGTTTATTTTCAATGATCTTTGCATTTTTTATTAAAATTTAAATAAAGCTACATAATAAGTCAGTCTTTATGATAGCCAGCAAAATGTTAATAAATAATTTACCAGACAAGGAAGTCACTTGTCAACCTATGGGACTTGAACATTGTAGCAGAGTTTCCTAAGGTAGCTTTAATGTAATGGAACTTGTCTTTTAACTGAGCCCTTCTTTATGGATTGTTAACAGCATTACATTGTTCACATACCTAACCACCTTTAATTTCTAATGCATACATTTTTCCTTAACAACTTTATTATTTTAGTTTCACAGTATGAAGAATTAATGCTAATTTCAAAGTTTCTTATTTCTCACCACTTTTTATTTGAAAATAAGTCATCTCAACCATTTCCCCAACACTCCTGAAATTATGTTTTATAGCCCAAGGTCAGGTAAATCTGTAGTCAAGACCATTTTAAAACAGATTAGGAATTATGCATATTAATCTGTGCTATCAGTGTGCCTTAAACTTGTGATTTATGGTATTCTATTTTTTATAGGTTTAAAGATTCGGTTTATATTCAGTCAGAAACTGTACCAGTTATTCACAATGTACAATATCATTCTAAGAATACCAAGATATATATGTAGATCTTACTTCATTGTGAAATATAAATCAGTATCTTTTGACAGGACCTGATTTAGCTCTGTTTGTTTAAAGTCTACAAATAATTACAAATTTCAAGTGTAATTATTTTTAAATTTTATGTAATTCTTTATATGTAATCTTTTAATTTCTATAGATAGCTAAAATTCCCCTACAAGTGTTTCCCAGAGAACAATTAGATTTCTAAAAAAAAAAAAAAAATCTTTGGAAATGTTATCATACCAACCTTTTATTTTTTAGATCTCATCAAATATTGTAACTTTTTAAAGAAATAACTTTGTACAACAAGAAGTAGAAATAACATCATCTCAGATAATGCTTTAAATTGAATAAGTTTAATCTTTTGAAAAAGTATTGCCCTTATTCCTCACCTTTAACTACAATAGATTAAAAAAATTTAGTGGAATGGTGTCAATTCATTAACAGTTTAAGTGCAACAGTTATGTCATTTATAAGAATTAAATGATAAATTCTAATTTAAATGTTTAATCTTTTATTTTTATTTCCAGCAATAAGACCTAGATGAAATTTTGTCAGGCTTTCCTTTTCATATTCAATCCATTTTATTTCACTTTTAATTACCCTCAATTGGGCAGTGTATCTTCCCTGCAGTTAATGTGCACATCAGTCTAGTTTATTGGATTTAAGAGGATAACCTTCCAGGAAACCAATTTATATGAGTTTTTTAGATGGTATTAGTATTCTCTATCCAATCTTAAATTTATATTATTAGAAATTATTTATGAAGGCCCTTTGTAAACATGCCAGTATTCCAGGCAATAATTACAATGTAAGCTAAGATGTTCATGTTTCCACCTTCTCCCGTCAAAACGAAATTTCTTGAATAACTGATCTATATTCACTACCTTGAATTTTTCAGTTCCCACTTACTCCTATGCTACTCAATGCACGATGGCTAGTTCCTCTACTGGAATTGTTGTTCTTAAGATTACCAGTAATTTCCTAACTGTTAAATGCAATGGGCCACTTCTAATTATATTTTTATTATAAAACTAATATGTGATCATGGTAAAAAATAAGAAAAGATGGTCATATATCTTCAGCAATATCACATAGTGGTTTAAAAGCTCAGGCTCTGATTCAGAATGCATAGGTGTGTGAACTTGTACATTTTATTTTAAAACACTATTCTGATGTAGACATTAATAGTCCTACCTCATAATAAATGGTGATAAGTGGAGATTTGACTTTGGATGGTGAACACACTACAGATGATGTGTATGGAATTGTGCATCTGAAACCTTTAAAATTTTGTTAACCAGTGTCACTGCAATAAATTCAATAAAAAGGAAATATAATAATAATTCTAAAACGAGAAAAAAATTAGATAAGATTATTCCTGTAATACTTTTAGAACAATGCTTGTTACATAGACCCTCCTTCTCTTCCCATTTTACTCCACAGTGAACTCTCTCCTTCTGCAGAAGGGCTCTGCCTTCTCAAGACTGAAAGCCTTTGTACATGTTGGTCCCTCTGCTTGGAGCCTTTTGCTCTCCCCCCTCCCCCCACCATGAGAAACTTACTCATTCTGTGAAAGTCAGTGCAACATAGAGGACAGCGACAGGCTTTGCAGTCTAGTCAGACAGACCTGTGTTTGAATTCCTGTTTTTTCTACTTATTTCCTGGGAGATTGGGGGCAAGTTACTTAACCCTAGAAGCAAAAGTTCCTCAGTTAAAAGATTCAGACAGTAATACTGGCCTCACAGGCAGGATTAATGTGAGAATAAACTGGATAGCATATAAATGCCTAGTTCAATACCAGTTATTTTATTATAAAAACTAGGGGCCCAGTGCATGAATTCATGTACCTTGAAAGGAACTGTGGGCTGCGAGGCTGTGGTGGGCACAGGGGCGGGTCTCGGCCCATTCTCCACGCCCCTACTCAGCCCCTCTCGTGGCAGCCCCTGGTCTCTTATCTGCTGGCAGCCCCGCTCCTGCCACAACCACTCCCACACACCGATGGCGCCGGCCCCACTCGCATCCGCTGATGGTACAGAGCGATTGGGGCCGTCAGCGGGTGAGAGTGGCGTCTGCTGCCCTGATCGCCCCTCAGGAGCAGTGGGAGGTGGAGAAGCCCTCAGGGACGATCAGGCCAGCAGCCGCTGCTCACACCCGCTGATGGCACCAAGTGATCAGGACCAGCCTGACACCAGCAGTAGGTGCGAGCGGGGCCAGTGCTGGCAGCAGGTGAGAGCGCCAGGCGGGACCGTGGCACATGGGAGCAAAGAATTTTCAGTAACCACCAGAGGCTCGCCCCGATGACAGAGACCGGCACCCTGCCTTGGTCTGGTGCCCCCACTCCCCCACTCCCCCATCCCACCACAGCCAACACCCACCATGTTCCGCACATGACCCCTGGTGGTCAGTGCATGTCATAGCAACCGGTTGTTCGGTTGTTTGGTTGTTCCACCATTCAGTCTATTTGCATATTAGCCTTTTATTATATAGGATTCTATAAGTTATATTATTAGTATCATCATATTCATCAAACTAGCAAAACTAGTTCAGTTTTCTCTGCAAAGTCACTCTCTTCTGTGTGCTTTCCTAGTATTTTTGTTGAAAATTACTCCCTAGAAAATCAAGCCTTCTCCTATATTTCCCTCCTCACGTAATGGTTTTCAGCAATTTCAGCTCTGTCCTTGTTCCCTCACTCTTTCTTACCATTTGCATTCACTTTGCCATCAATCTCTGTTTTGTCTTTTGTCTTTTTTTTTCCCCAAGCTCTGTTCTGTCTACTGCTTAAGCATCTCCCGATTCTCTTCACCCCATCCTCACACATTAATTGCATTAATTTAGGCCCTCATCATCACTCATCCAGACTATCATAAAACTAGTTTACCTGCCTGTAGTTCTCTCAAGTTTATCTTCCTCACTGCCACCAGAGGTGATTTTTCTAAAACATAAACCAGGTTATATTACTTTCTTATTTAAGACTAGAGGCCCGATGCATTAAATTAGTGCAACAGTAGGCTTCCTTCCCCTGGCTGCTAGCACCGGCTTCCCTCCGGCACCTGGGACCCAGGTTTCCCACTGGCCACCAGCAGGCACCCGGCTTCATCCGGAAGGTCACCTGGAAGGATGTCTGGTCTAATTAGCATATTATGCTTTTCTTGTTATAGATTTTCAGGGGCTCTTTCTCGCCTACAAGTTAAAGTATAAACAACCTAGCATGACACATGAGGCCTATCAGTAGCCTTCTTCCATTTGTCTTGTATAATTTCCTCCCACGACCACTACCACAATATCTCTGCATGTGCTATTTCTTCTTCTTAGAACATGTCCCCCACTTTTAGTACCTAGCCAAGTTTTTGTTACTCATTAAAGTCCAGTCTAAATGTTACCCCTAAAAATGTTTCTTTAGATTTTCATTCTTTCTTGTGGTCATAGTACTTAATCCATATCTATATTCAAGGTCTTAGTCATCTATGTGTAATAATCATTTTGTATATCTGTTTCCTCTCTGTTTCACTTTCTGCAAATTTACCCGTTGTTGAGCGTTCCCAAGACATGGATAGTTTCCTATTCATATTTTTATTCCAATCTCCTCCAAATACTCACACAGATGCCTGCTGTAAAGTAAGCACTTATAAACAAATGAACTAGAACAATTTAATAGTGTGCTAGAATGATGGAGCAAAGTAAAAGCAGGTTGTGTCAGGAATACACATGAAAATTTCAGATGTGGTGTGATCTGCTTTAAGCCCTAGATTAAATTATTTTATTCCAACCCAGTACCTGATTTCAATGAGCTTACCAATTTCATTGAAAACTCTGACCCTTTGTGTCTGCCTCCCTCCCCTCACTGGCACCTCCATTCCTTACACTCTCCTCAGAGTTGGGATGTCTTACTTCCTAGTGATCAGCTTTTAACTCTTGTTCTAACCACCAACTTCCGTTAAGTTTAATTACATTTAAAAAAGACCTGAAATCGCCCTAGCTGGTTTGGCTCAGTGGATAGAGCGTCAGCCTGCAGACTGAGGAGTCCCAAGTTCAGTTCCAGCCAAGGCCACATGCCCGGGTTGTGGGCTTGATCCCCAGTGGGGGCCGTGCAGGAGGCAGCCGATCAATGATTCTCTCTCATCATTGATGTGTCTATCTCTCCCTCTCCCTTCCTCTCTGAAATCAATAAAGAAATATATTTTACATAAATAAATAAATAATCTGAAATCTTCAGTAATAGTGGAGAGAGACTATATACTATCTCTAATAATAGTAGAATTTTAAGTTCATATTTTATTTTCTTTCAGAGTCAACAAAATTCTTAAATTAATCTATGGGAGTATTCCTGGAAAGGAAAATTGTGCACAATTAGCATCCATAAGTCAACCAATATTTATAAACAGTCACAGAGTAAAAAATTATGAATCCCAGACTACATTATCCAAAAATAGCTTCTTGGCCCAGGTGTCATGCCTAAAGTTTCACCAGCAAAAATCCATTCCCTTGGTTTATTCTCCTTATGTATATCTCTTTTAAAAAATGTATCTGCCTATGAGAGAAGAGCACATTGTGATTCCGCTTTAGATTGCTCTTTTGCTGATCCTGGATGCACTGGGTTTGGGAAAATTATGTGGAGGTAAGGGAACTAAAGAGTTGGTTGAGGGCACAGGAACTTTGTAAGAAAAGCTTTTAGTTTTTCCAAGGATCACATCCTCATTTATTAAAGAGGACACTGATACACCAATTCATTAATTGATGTTTTTATCATCACAAGAGATTTAAAACTCTATGGTTCATTATACTGTACTTTGTTTTCTTACTGTGCTTCGGTCTACAGATAGGCTTCCTATGGACCTACAACAAAAGTTTTCTAAAGGGTTTTTAAAATATATTTTACTATACTTAACATGCCTAGGCTACACATGATTACTTAAGATAATAGTATTTACAGCGAGGCTTATAAGGTCAGAATATCTACCAAAGATCTAGGTTTTACAATAAAAAAATTTTTCTCACATATCATCTTTACTATGAGCCAGATTTACACTGATACGATTAAAATTTTCTCATAAATTATAACTGCATAATAAATATATAGGACAAAAATATGTAGGGAAAAAATCGTACACTTTTAAACAAATTTTCAAGAAAAAATATATTCATTCTACATTTTTTTCAATTTTTTCTTTTAAAAAATTTGTTACTTAAGATTTGCATGTATTCTGTTCATTTCTAACTGCATAATTAAAATATCAAAGATTATTATAAAACATTTTATTTTCAAACTTGTGGCATACAGTATCTTTTGAGTGGTATTGATAGAAAAAAAATGAACACCTAAAGCTAACAAAAGTCTTTCCTATCTTTTGGCCAAATACTCGGTTCTATGAAGAAGTTGAGGTTACAAAGAAATTGTGAATTCTCAGTCTGGTTTCCCTGCTGATGAGCAAGAACTGTCTGTAGTTCTCTTCGAGGTGTCAGGGGACTCACCATAGTGTCACACAAGGGTTCTTAGCGTCGAGCAAACATACTTTCCACAAACTCAGCTGCTTAATCTGTTTGCAGGTTGAATTATAGAACAGGGTAGATGACTCCGGGTGCAGGGAAGGGAACAGAGCATTTCCACAGTTTCTTGATTTAAAAAAGAAAAAAAAAAAAGAAAGCCTGCTATTCTTATTTAAAAAAAAGAAAAGCCTACAATTGTCATCAAGAGACATCACCAAACTTTTTTTTAGTTTTGTTGCTGGTTCCAGAATCTGATTTTAACCATGATTAAAAATAATTGTGCTAAAGAATCTTACATACTTTAATATGAAAGCTATCAGTGAATTTTTATAATTGCATTGTCTTTTCATTAAAATTATTCTGCTTCTTGCCAACTTTACCTGTGATATTTTTCCTATAAATTCTTGGTTGGACTATAAGTTGCAAGGCAATATTAGACATGTCTGAACATTTTGTAAATACTTGTTGATTGATTCAAAGAATAAGTGTCATAAATTCTCAACTCAGCATAAGATTTAAATCAATATTTAATATAATGTTGAAAGTTGATTTTGAGTTATTGGTATTACTAATAAATTGGAGGATTTAAACTCTTCTTAAATTGCTCTTCAAAAAATTATTGTGTTTGAGATTTAAAAGCTCTGAAATATGAAATATACATCAGCAAATAATAAGTCAAATAGTTAATTTATTTGTGATAATTTATGTACAATTGCACATCCCAATCAACTTTGAAAGATGAATTCTAAATCCATATCTAATTAGATTTAGCTTTATTATCATTCATATATGGAAGATAGACTCAGATGACTCTTAAGCAATCATTTTAAGATGTACAACATCTAATATGCTTAATTTTTATTCTTGAACAATGATATCCTTTTAAGATTCTAATATTCTAGATTTCTAAATCATAACACATCTTTAAATTAAATACATATTTAACTTAGGAAATATAAGTCTTGTACTCCAGCAAATTAGTATGTATTTTATTAAAAATTTAATTCCACTACATATTTGTATAGTGGATCACATTTCTTATCCATTGAGTATATAAAGTGGGTCTCTAGAGCTACTTTTATTACATACTAGAGGCCCGGTGCATGAAATTTGTGCACAGGAGGGTGGGGGTCCCTCAGCCTGACCTGCACCCTCTTCAATCTGGGACCCCTTGGGGGCAGTCGGACATCCCTCTCACAATCTGGCACTGCTGGCTCCTAACTGCTCACCTGCCTGCCTGTCTGATCACCCCCTAACCACTCCCCTGCTGGCCTGATTGATGCCTAACTACTCCTCTGCCAGCCCAATCGCCCCCAACTGCCCTCCCCTACTGGCCCGATCACTCCCAAATGCCCTCTCCTGCCGGCCCGATTGCCCCCAACTCCCCTCCTCTGCTGGCCCAATCGCCCCCAACTGCCCTCCCCTGCTGGCCTGATCGCCCCCAACTGCCCTGCCCTGCAGGCCTGGTCACCCCCAACTGCCCTCCCCTGCTGGACTGATCTCACCCCTAATGCCCTCACCTGTCAGCCTGATGGCCCCCAACTGCCCTCTCCTGCCAGCCTGATCTCATCCCCAACTGCCCTGCCCTGCAGGCCTGGTCGCCCCCAACTGTCCTCCCCTGCAGGCCTGGTTGCACCCAACTGACCTCCCCTGCAGGCCTGCTTGCCTCCAACTGTCCTCCCCTGCCGACCTGTTCACCCCCAACTGCCCTCCCCTGCTGTCCTGATTGCACACAATTGCCCTCCCCTGCCGGCCATCTCGTGGTGATCATCTTGTGGCAACCATCTTCTGTCAGCCATCTTGTGCTGGCCATCTTGTGATAATGTGGGGGTGGCCATCTTGTGATGGCCATGTTGTGACGACATGGGGGTGGCCATTTTATGACGGCCATTTGTGACAATGTCACGCGATGCCACCTAGGCTTTTATTATATAGGATTTGATAGATATATATATAATTATAGTCATGTCTTTATAAAAACTAAAGAATTTTGGCTTACACTTTCAGGGAATATCTCACTTCCTAGCTCATTCCTTTTACCAAGGAAGGATTAATGTGGGATTACTAAAATTGGAACCTAACCAGAATTTGAGAAATGGCAATGCAATGGAAAGTGAAGGATCCAGGCTACAGAAGAGAAGGGATTCTCTAGACCTAAGAATCAGCGCTTTCCCTGATAAGTTCCCTTTTGTAGCTAACTTTATGGAATGAATCACAAATTGCATGAAAGTAGGGACTAAATGTTAAATTACCACAGGGCTTCTCACATTTGACCTGCTTCTTCATCAGAAACTTCCAATGGATGATCTAGAGATGGGCTAGTATATGTGTCTGCCTACTAATGTAGATGAAACATGTTTCAGATGAGCACCATGGAGAGGAATAGAGAAAAAGAACAAAAGACTAAAATATGAGAGAGATCCATACTATTTAGGTTTACAACTAAATAAAATGCAGGAACTTTTATTGTTTTTTTAATCCCAGTGTTACAGTAATTAAAAGTCAGAAATGGAATTCCTATTATTTTTAGGGAAATTATAGGACCCACCTAATGATTATCATGTACATTTTAACTAGAACTTGACAAGCTAAAAAAATAACAACAGGAGTTATTATCTAGTATACCTCAGAGATGGGATTTTCACGCACATATATGAAATGTAAGTGTCTTCGAGTGGCTATATAATAACCTAACAAGTATCCTTTTCTTTGGTTCTGTTCTTAGCTCCAGTTAAAAGCCTTCTTACTGTTTAACCTTTGACAGGCTACATAGCTTCTGGTTACTTCTGTGAATATAGGCGAACTCATCCATCTTACCTGAGAGTAGTTTTTAAATTGATAAAAATAAGATATAGGTGATTTGAACTTCCTAGGATATGTAACAATAGCACTAACCACTAGTATACTTAAGAATACTTTTGTTGTAGTAAGGTGGGAAAAGGAAGCTATCGTAGAAATTCGATTTTTAGAAGTTTCCATCATTCTTGCTTGGATGTTGCTTAGCCGCGTTGTACTTGAGAACTCACTCAGAGCTTCCTTCTTTGTTTTCTCTATTAAATACATAGAAGATCAAATGTACTGTGCCTATCTGCTAATGTAGAAAATGTCTACATTTTCACATAAGTCAGGGTCTTCTTTTCATTTAATAAATCCTCAGTGTACTCATCTAAAATCTGATGGATACTTCCTTACAAGGTACAGGTTTTTCTTTCAAAATATAATTGGGGGAGGGGGGTTAAATTATACCCCAGAGCAAGTAGAAATATAAATTTCACTTAGAGTCTAAGACTCCATGTTTATTTCTCCCCACGTGGTCAGAGGATTGCTCATGTGCACATTTGGCCATAGCTGCCTCCTGCACGCCCCTTGCTGGGATCAAGCCGCAACTGGGCATGTGCCCTGACTAGGACTCAAACCTGTGACCTCCTGGTTCATAGGTCGACACTCAGCCGTTGTGCCACACCGGCCGGGCCATAAACATCATTCTTGACCATTTACATTAAAGGAGAAAAAATCATTCGAAGACCATGTATTTTATAGTAGCAGGTGAAATGCATCTTCTTCCTTTATATATAGGGGTGGGTAAAAGTAGGTTTATAGTTGTGAGTATGCGAAACACAGTTTCTTGTATTATCATTAATTATTGTATTATTTATTTGTATTACAACTGTAAACCTGTGTTTACCACCTCTGTATTCTTGAACACCTCTGTATTCTTGAACAACTCAACAGAAATAGTTTTTTTCTTCAGTTCTTAACCTAAGTATAAATTTTAAAAGGACTTATACTACTGAAAATTACATTATTAGGTGTTCCTGTAGAAAGACTGACTGAAAGTGAAAAATGAGACTCCAAATATTACATAATAAACAATATTTTGGAACTTACTAAACATTAATTTTTTATTGCTTTAGCATATATACCACTTAAACTAATAGTTCTTCAAATATCATCATCATTTGACTTTTTCCTTTGCCACATTTAACAATATTCTGAAAGCATATGTTATTTCTCTTTATGTTACTATATGCCATTTGACAAGCTACATAATGGTAAAAATAACAGATAAACATTTAAAATCTTGAAACATCTTCTTCCTTAAATTAAACTAGTCTGCCTTTCGAGTTATGTGTGTTTTGCATTAGTCTTCAATAAGTTCTCTACTACTGACTGAAATGGAGGGCCTAATCTTTCCCGGGATGATGGAAATAGCACAGTTCAAGAACAAGAATGAATCTCTGTATAATCACACCACAATGCGAGGTGACCCTAAGACAGAGCACTGACCAGATACACATATGGGTTTTAGAAGACTTTCTGATGCTCTTTTTTAACACAGCTGTGAGAAGAATGTGGCTAAGACCTCATAGTCATTCTTGAGTAGAGCTGGCAAAGGAAGCCATGAGGAGAAGAGAATTTAACACAGGGGTGTAAGAGAGTGCAGCTTCATTGATGGGATCTGAGGGGAATGCCTAATGACTGGGAGAATCAAACTTGGCAATGAAAACACAAAGCTCTTTTCATCAATTCAAACGCAGACTCTAAAGCTGCAGATGGTCACCTCCAGCCTTGTCTATTCAGTGTGAGGTTTTATAAAATGGCACTTTGGTGAATACTAATAGATCAAAACAAAGATTTAATAACATAAAGATGTGGTGTTCGTTTTTAAATGAGTATACAGGTCAATGTCTCTAAAAAGGATAAAAAGAATACTCTTTGCATGTGGGTCTAAAGTCTTTTTGTTATTTTTCAATTTGAAAAATAAACAACATTTATCTTCAAAAATAAATGACAAAGGTACAGATTGTGTTTAATGGAAAACAGTTTACATTGTGAAAAGAGACCTAAATTAGGGTTTATAGTTACTACTGTTAACTTTATTGCTTCTGTTTGAGGATTCTCAATTTATAATATTTGTTTATGTTATCCTAATATTTTCTTGAAGTTCACATGATAGGATAAGTATCTGTTGTCATTCTCAAGTATGAATCAATCTAATTAAAAATGTAGGCCAAAATATTTTGTACTTAGAAGATAACTTTTTTCCTCATCTCTCCAGAGAATGCAGAGACATTATTTAGTACAAAGGAAGCCTCTAAACTTTAAACCAATATTGAAATTACATTTTTGTTACTTTGCATTTGATTTTCTAAGATTTTTTTAAGTTCATAATTATTTATATATTAAAATGTATTTCACTGTATTCAACTTGAGACTTAGTATGCTTACATAACTGGTGTATTTTTCAACAATAGATTTTATTAGACTTGGTTAGCATTTTATAGTTTGAAAGATTCTTGAGCTAAACCCAAACAAATTAAGTTTAATTATACAAAGTAAGTTTAAAATATGAACTTAACTAAAATACATCATTCATATTTCTAGTATTTGTGAAGCAAATATAATGAGTAAGTATATATTCCAAGTAATTTTAGCTAGTGACACTATTATATAATAAATTAAAAGACTAGGATTGAAAGTTAAAAGGGAGGCAACTTAGTATCCCAGACATCTTTACAGCAGTATCTTAGTATTACAGTAGAAATATCTGTAAACTAACAGGCCCCTTGACTGTCAAGAACTGGGTCTGTACAGGTCATTAAATTGTGTTTCTTCGCAGTTTCCTCATCTGGAAGGTAGAGCTGACATTCTTGCACTATCTACTGCAAAACATGACTGCAAAGATCAAATAAAATGCATGTGTGTAAAAATACTTTGCAAAGTGTAATGTGCTCTATAAAAGCAAGCTTTGGCTGAAGAATATCTTCTACTTATACATTTAAATAAAAAGTTATAGTCACCTCATCAGAACCAGAAATAGTAAATGAGAAAAATAATACTTTAGCCTCAGAGACATAATGTAAATAGCATGTAATTTTGGGAAAAGAGAGTATTCACATAGATCTTAGAAACTGGAATTAAAGAGGATTCTGTATGTTTTCATACATTACTGGTGAGAATGCAAAATGATAAAAAAAAAAAAAAACAATGGAGGACAATTTGATGGTATCTAACAAAATTATCTATCCCATATAATAAAAGGCTAATATACAAATCAACCGAACGGTGGAAGGACCAGTCGCTATGACGCACACTGGCCACCAAGGGGCAGACACTCAACCCAGGAGCTGCCCCCTGGTGGTCAGTGCGCACCCACAGGGGGAGCGCTGCTCAGCCAGATGCCGGGCTCAAGGCTGGCGAGCACAGTGGTGGTGGCAGGAGCCTCTCCGGCCTCTGCGGCAGCACTAAGGATGTCCGACTGCTGACTTAGGCCCACTCCCCTAAGCCATCAGTTGAACATCCTCTGAGGGCTCCTGGACTGCGAGAGGGCACAGGCCGGGCTGAGGGACCCCGCCCCCCTGAGTGCACAAATTTCATGCACCGGGCCTCTAGTATATATATAAAAGCCAAGTGACTGGAACGACTGGAATGACCGGTACTATGACGTGCACTGCGGCAGCCAGCCGGCCCGATCGGGGCCTCGATCGCCACCACCTACCCTGATCATAGGCAGGGCTAACCAGCCAACCTCCTGCATACCCTCCCCCCCCACCACCACCAGCCCGGCCCCGATCAGCCCCCGTCGGGGTGGGCCAGCCAGACCCCACCCATGCACAAATGCATGCACTGGGCCTCTAGTATATACATATATTCCTAGGTCAAATGGCAGTTCCATATTTAATTTATTGAGAAAACTCCATACTATTTTCCATAATGGCTGCACCAGTCTATATTCCCACCAGCAGTGTACTAGGGTTCCTTTTTCTCCACATCCTCACCAGCACTTGTCATTTGTTGATTTGTTGATGGTAGCCATTCTGACAGGTGTGAGGTGATAATTCATTGTTGTTTTAATTTGTATCTCTCTGATGTTCAGTGACTTTGAGGATTTTTTCATGTCTCTTGGCCATCTGCATGTCCATTTTGGAGAAGTGGCTATTTAGGTCCTTTGCCCATTTTGGGGGGGGGGGGTGGGGGGGAGATTGTTTGTCTTCCTTTTGTTAAGTTGGATGAGTTCCTTATATATTTTGGATATTAACCCTTTATCATATGTATCATTGCCAAATATGTTCTCCCATACAGTGAACTCCCTATTTGTCTTGTTGATGGTTTCCTTTGCTGTGCAGAAGCTTTTTATTTTGATGTAGTCCCGTTTGTTTATTTTCTCCTTAGTTTCCTTTGCCCTAGGAGATGTATCCTTAAACATATTTCTACAAGAGACATCTGAGATTTTGCTGCCTATGGTTTCTTCTAGGATTTTTATTGTTTCATGACTTACTTTTAAGTCTTTTATCCATTTTGAGTTTATTCTTATTTATGGTACAAGTTGCTAGTCTAGTTTCATTTTTTTGCACTCATCTGTCCAATTTTCCCAACACCATGTCCTGACTTCATTATATGTCCTTGCTTCTTTTGTCAAATATTAATTGAGTATTATGGCTTGGGTCGACTTTTGGGGTCTCTGTTCTGTTCCATTGATCTATATGCCTGTTCTTGTGCCAATACCAGGCTGTTTTGATTACGGTGGCTTGGTAATATAACTTGATATCTGGTATTATGGTTCTTCCAATTTTGTTCTTCTTTCTCAAGATCACTGCACCTATTCGGAATCTTTTTTTATTCCATATGAATTTTTGGAGTATTTGTTCTAGATCTGTGAAATATGCTGTTGGTATTTTAATAAGGATTGTGTTGAATCTGTAGGTTGCCTTGGGTAGTATGGACATTTTAATGATGTTGATTCTACCAGTCCATGAACAACGGTATATTATTCCACTTGTTTATGTCTTCTTCTATCTCTTTTTTCAACATCCTGTAGTTTTCCAAGTACATGTTTTTTTACCTGCTTGGTTAAGTTTATTCCTAAGTATCTTAAATTTTTTTATTGCAATAGTAAATGGGATTGTTTGTTTAGTTTCTCTTTCTGGGAATTCAGTATTGGTGTATAAAAGAACAATCAATTTTTAGGTGTTGATTTTGTATCCTGCTACATTGCCAAATTCATTTATTAAATCTAGTGGTTTTTTGGTGGAGTCTTTAGGGTTTTCATTATACAATATCATGTCATCTGCAAATAATGAGAGTTTTACTTCCTCCTTTCCAATTTGGATACCCTTTATCCCTTCTTCTGGTCTGATTGCTATGGCTAGGACTTCCAGTACTATGTTGAATAAGAGTAGTGAAAGCAGACATCCCTGTCTTGCTCCTTTTCTTAGGGAAAATGGTTTTAGTTTTTGCCCATTGAGTATGATGTTGGCTATAGGCTTGTTATATACTATGGCCTTTATCATGTTGCGATATGCTCCTTCTATTCCCACCTTGCTGAGAATTTTTATCAAAAATGGGTGTTGGATTTTGTAGAACGCTTCTTCTGCATCTATTGATATGACCATGTGATTTTTTTTTTTTATTTTTTTTTTTTAATTTGGAACTTTATTTGTCCACATTAACAGTCTGCAGATTTTTGAAAGTGGTGACAGGTACATAGGTGACCAATGTATACAGCTTGTTTGGTGAATCTTCATCCTCATTATGTTTTCTGGACAAACATACCCGAATATGATATGGGACATTCCTTATTCCTTTGACCCAGACAGCTTTGTTCAGCCTGGTGTCAGAGTGCACGTCTGGAGTCCCCGTCTCCTTCATGCCAAATTTCCGGATCTCTGAGTGCCCGAGGGGCACGCTTCTTGCTTCTTGAAACCCATGCCATGAATGCAGTTGGAATGTTGATGGTATACTTCCTGGTCACCACCTCGTTCATGGCGGAGCGGCCCTTCTTCTCGCGACCCTTGTTTGCGGGAGCCATCGTGCCCAGGAAGTTGGAAAGAAAGAGCGGGTATTATGGGAGAGGGAACGCAAGGTTGCAGGTACAACTTCCAGGATGCCTGGAGAAGGCTGTTTAATAAATCACATTTATTGATTTGTGAATATTGTACCAGCCTTGCAGCCCTGGAATAAATCCTACTTGGTCATGGTGTATTACTTTTTAATATATTGCTGGATCCAATTTGCTAATATTTTGTTGAGGATTTTAGCATCTATGTTTGTCAGGGATATTAGCCTATAATTCTCTTTCCTTGTAGAGTCTTTATCTGGTTTTGGCATTAGGATAATGCTGGCCTCATAAAAGAGCTTGGAAGTGTTCCTTCCTCTTGGATTTTTTGGAATAGTTTGAGGAGGATAGGTATTAGTTCTTCTTTGAATGTTTGGTAAAACTCCCCTGTGAAGCCATCTGGACCAGGCTTTTGTTTTCTGAGAGTTTTTTTATTACTGCTTCTATTTCCTCAGTTGTTATTGGCCTATTCATGTTTTCTGATATTTCCTGAATCCAACTTGGGAGATGGTATTTTCCTAGGAATTTGTCCATTTCATCCACATTGTCCAGCTTATTGCCATGTAGTTGTTCATAGTATTTCCTTACAATCCTTTGTATTTTTGTGGTGTTGGTAGTTACTTCTCTGCTTTCATTTCTGATTTTATTTATTTGGATCCTCTCTCTTTGTTTCTTGTTGAGTCTGGCTAATGGTTCATCTATCTTGTTTATCTTTTCACAGAACCAACTCTTGGTTTCATTTATTTTTTTGTTTTTTGTTGTTTTTTTTTAGTCTATATGTCATTTTTTTCTGGTGTAATCTTCATTATTTCTTTCCTTCTACTTACTCTGGGATTTTTTTTGTTGTTATCTTTCTAGTTCTAGGGTTAAATAGTTTATTATTAATTTTTCTTGCTTTGTGAGGTTGGCCAGTAGTGCTATGAACTCCCCTCTCAGGACTGCTTTTGCTGTGTCCCAGAAATTTGGGGTTGTTGTGTGTTCATTTTCATTTGTTTCCAGGAAGTTTTTTATTTCTTTCTTGATATCATTGGTAACCCATTCATTGTTTAATAACATGTGTTTGAATGTTTTGGGGTGTTTTTACTGTAGTTGATTTCTAATTTCATTCCATTGTGATCTGAGAATATGCTTGGTATGATTTCAGTCTTCTTGAACTTGTAGAGACTTGTTTTGTGTCCTAACATGTAGTCTATCTTTGAATGACCCATGTGTACTTGAGAAGAATGTATATTCTGCTGCTTTGGGTTGAAATGCTCTATAAATGTCAATTAAATCTATCTGATAAAGTGTGTTCTTTAGGGCCACTGTTTCCTTGTTAATTTTTTGTCTGGAAGATCTATCCAGTGAAGTCAGCAGGGTGTTAAAGTCCTCTACTATGACTATATTCTTGTTGATCTCTCCTTTAAAGTCCTCTAGAAGTTTTTTTTATATATATTTAGGTACTCCTATATTGGGTGCATATATGCTTACCAGGGTTATATCCTGTTCTTAGGTCAAACCCTTTAGTATTATGTAGTGACCTTTGTTGTCTTTGTGATGCCCTTCATTTTTAAGTCTATTTTGTCAGATATGAGTATTGCTACCTCAACTTTTTTTTTCTTTTCCATTTGCATGGAAAGTATTTTCCCATCCCTTCACTCTCATCCTGTGTGTGTCTTGTTTTGAGGTGGGTCTCTTGTAGACAACATATAGTTGGATCATGTTTTTGTATCCATTCAGCTATCCTCTGCCTTTTGATTGGAGCATTTAATCCATTTACATTTAAGGTTATTATCCATTTACATTTAATCCATTTACATTTAAGGTTATTATGATAGGTTCTTATTTATTGCCATTTTATTTTTGTATGCCTAGATTTCTCTCTTCTTCTCATTACAGCAGTCCCTTAGAATTTCTTGTAATGCTGGCTTGGTGGTGATGAACTCCTTTAGCCTTTTTTTTGTCTGGGAAGCTCTTTATTTCACAGTCTATTTTGAATGATAGCCTTGCTGGATATAATAATCTTGATTTCAGATCCTTGCTTTCCATTATCTTGAGTACTGCATGCCATTCCCTTCTGGCCTGTAGAGTTTCTGATGAGAAATCAGGTGTCAGCCTGTGGGAGCTCCTTTATAGGTAACAGTTTGCTTTTCTCCTGCTGCCTTTAAGATTCTCTCTTTTCCTTTAATTTTTGGCATTTTAATCATGATGTGTCTCTGCATGGGCCTTTTTGGGTTCTTCTTGCTTGGGACTCTCTGTGCCTCCTGAACTTATGTGACTTTTTTCTTCACCGGATGTGGAAACCATGCCAGATCTCTGTATAGTCAAGGCCGGTGGGAGTATAGAGGCCTTATTATCCATACACCAGAATGGCCAAAGGCCACTCTGGGCATGAGCCTAATTGGGATGTCCAAGGACTCAGCCTGAGAATCCTAATCAGTTCAAGATACTATGCGTGGGTGCAAGGACACATATACACTGTGCCCTTCAGTAGCCAATATAATTGATGTAACTATTGGCATGAAGCATTCTTTGTCTAAATAGTATAAAGGTAGGTTACTGACCAGCTAGTTGGCTGGAGTCAGCTAAGGCTGGAATAAGAAGAAGTCTTCTGGAGTATGGAGAGAGAGCAGCTAAGATGGAGTGTGTGAAGAAGTCTACTAGAGGGAGCAGCTGGGCAGGAGAGACAGGAGAAGCTGCTGAGCCAGAGCGTTCAGGTGCTGCTACGGTGTGAGGCAGTGAGTCTAGGAGGCAGCGTGTGGCTGCTCAGATAATAGCTGTGGGTACAGAGACTGATGCTGTTTTATGGGAAAGATATATGTTCACCATCCGGTGTCCAGCTGCCTGTCTGTGTGGACTTTGCTGTGAGTGCTGTTCTGTCTGATGGCAATATGGCCACTGGTTTCAGCAATAAAGGTTCATTCTTATACACCTGCAACTTCTCCGTCTCCCAAGACCCTCTACCAAGCTCTTCCCAGACTCAGAACAGCTGTGCCCTTGGGCAGTACTGTAACACTGGGTTAGGGAAGTTTTCTGCCATTATATCTTCAAACACCTTCTCTATCCCTTTCTGCCTCTTCTGGCACACCTGCTATGCCAATATTGTTATGTTTCATGTTGTCCCACAGCTCTCTTAAGCTATCTTCTTGTTTTTTAATGTGTTTTTTTTCTTTTTGGTTCTCTGATTTTTTTTCAACCCTGTCTTCTAATTCACTGATCCAATCCTTGGCTTCCCCTAATCTGCTGTTTATTCCTTCCAATGTGTTGTGCTATGTCATTCTTTGTTTCTCTTTTCATAGTTACTATGTCTTTTCTCATGCTGTTGATCATCTTTACCATCATTATTCTGAACTCTATATCAGATAATTTTCTTATCTCCATTTCATTTATCTCTTCTGGAGAATTCTCTTGTCTTTCATTTGGGGGTTGTTTCTTTGTCTCCTCATTTTGGCTGTCTGTTTGGATGTGTAAGTGTGTATTAGATCAATCTATGCCTCTCAATCTCTAGTACAGGGTAGTGTCAAATGCTGTTTCTGTCTAATTAGATCAGGCAAAGATTCATAGCTTCCAGAGACTGCCTGCAGACTGATTGGATTTAGTCTTGAAACCCTCAGACAATAGTCCACAGGTGTGGCCAAAGTTCTTCCTAACTGAGTAGGGTGATTGCTTCTGCCTGGAGGCTAATTGTTATTCTCAGTCTCCTGATGGGCCTCAGCAACTCCACACCATGGGGCAATATGTTTTCCAATAGAGTGGGTCAGCTGTCTTCCCCCAGGAAAAATCACTTAGATAGCAGTCGTCTGCATGGGAAAGATGACCTCTGAGTGTGAGGGAATGACTCAGCACAGGAATCCTGGTGTCTGTCTTCTGAGATCTAACCCAAGAGCCCCCAACCATGGCTTCTGTTTGCACAGTTCCAGTCCACTCTTCCCTCCTTCTGCCACAGCATAAGGTTAGTGGCTGTACAGGGAATTTTGTGCATTGGCCCTTTAAGAGGGTGCCTACATTTCCAGCCGTCTCTCCCTGGCAGACAACAACCCCGCTGCTTTTCACAGCCAGATGTTATGTTGGTATCTTTCTCGGTTCATGTGTTCTCTGCTGGGGAACCAGCTTGGGGATTAGACCCTAGAGTTCTCAGTGGCAAACCCCCGCAGTTGAGATATCTCTCCGGAACTTCAGCTGCTGTCTGTGGGAGCACAGCCAGCCCTTTCATACCTCTGTCCCTCCTACCAGTCTCTATGCAGTCTCCACTTTCCATTCTTGGTTATTAAGGTTCTCCCCAGCAAGTCTTCAGTTGATTATTCAGGAAGTTTTTCTGCATTTTAGTTGTAATTCCAGTTTGGTTCTAGGAGTGTGTCCATGCAGCATCCACTTACTCCACTGCCATTTTTAGGTTGCTGGTTCTATTCCCAGCTAGGGCACATGCCCAGGTTTCAGGTTGGATCGCCAGCAGGGGGTGTGCAGGAGGCAGCCAATCAATGTTCTCTAAAGTATTATTTTTAATAGCACACAGAAACAACCCAAATAAATAGAGTAGTTGAATAAACTATGGCACATTCATATAGTAGAATACCATGCAACCATTATAAAAAGACTGCCCTGGCCAGTGTGGCTTTGTTGGGTCATCCTTCCATACACTGAAAGGTGGGGGGTTCTATTCCCAGTCAGGACACATACCCAGCTTTCAGGTTCAATCCTCTGTCGGGGTGTTTAGGGGGAGGCCGATTGATGTTTCTCTCTCACATCCATGTCTCTCTCTCTCTCTCTCTCTCTCTCTCCAAAAAAAAAAAAAAAATCAGTTAAAAGAAAACTAAAGAAGATGTCTATACACAGACAACAGTATAGTGGTTACTAGAGTGAAGGGGGTGGAGGATAGTAAAGGGTGAAAGGGGTCAAATATATGATGACAGAAAAAGCTTTGATTTTAGGTGGTGAGCACATAATGCAATATACAGGTGATGTATCATAGAATTGTACACTTGAAACCTATATAATTACATTAACTAATGTCACCCCAATAAATTTAATTCAAAGGGAAACAGATGCCTATAAACTAATATTGAATGATCTCTGGGACATCTTGTAAACTGAAAAAAAACTAGTACTTATAATATGCTGTTTTTTATGTGAGAAATAAGAATAAAAGAAACAGGAAGAATAAACCAGAAACTAATAAAAAATGTTACCTTTGGTGGTGGATGAGAAATAGATGCAGACATAGGGTAGGAATGCAACTTTTCTGATTATGAAATTGTGTATAGCTTTGACTTTTCAATCATGTATATATTTTAAATATTCAGAAATAAAGTAAAATAAAGTATAAGAATAAACAGTGATAAAGAATACAAATAAACATAAATGTACCTTACTGTATATTAAATTGATAAGATACTTATAAAGAGAAAATAATTCCAGTATCTTTTGATACTTGAATAGTTAAGTAGACTTGGACTATACATTCTCAGTGGCATATATTCTAAGGACAAAAAGAAATGCAAAAGAGATCTTAAACTTTGCTCATTGTGTTCATACTCAGTTGCACTGATGCTTATTTAGATTTTGAAACTATCTTATGCACATTATTGGATTGAGCAATCAAGTAAATAAATAATATTGGCAGCAAAGTTTTTTACTGTAAAGTAAGCAGTATTAGGAAAAAGAAATTGTAATGTTAAATTTGAGTTGAAACTATCAATATGTATTCATGATTTAAAAATTATGTATTTTTTTTAGCTCTCTCCACTGAAAAGGCTTTAGAAGCAATGGACACACCTAACACCCAGATTTTAGTTTTTAAATGCATTACCCATTAAAGAGCTCCCATTTGTGTAGCAGCAAAGTGCAGAAAGTCTAGAAGATAGTTTTGTGCCAGAAAGCATGAAGTACTCAAGTTTATGTTGAAAGGACATGGGAACCCACTTGAAAAGGTTCGTATTGACCAAATTTGGGGTAATTTATGCATCAAAAAAAGAACTGTATTGTATTATGGAATATTTAATTGCTACATCTTAGAGCCGATAAAGATACTAAATAAAGATGGAGAATGGAAAGGAAGAAGCTCTTTTGTATAGAAAAATCGCAGTTGCCCTGGCCAGTGTGGCTCAGTTAGTTGGGTGTCATCCTGTGCACCAAAATGTTGCTGGTTCAATTCCCAATCAGGGCAGGGACCTGGGTTGTGGGCTTTGGGGAGGGTGCAGGGGGCAACCTATCAATGATCTCATGTTGATATTTCTCTCTCCCTCTCCCTTCCTCTCTCTCTAAAAGTCAATAAAATATTTTTTAAAAAAGAAAAATGGGACAGGGAGGAGAAAAGATGGCGGCGGAGGTGAAAGGCTAATCTGTTGCCTCGCATGGCAGTTTCAGAAATACAACTGAAACATGGACTGGTGAGGGTGGCGACTGCTGCTCGCGTCTCCCCAGACCGGGCAGCTGCTCCTCTCAGTCAGCACCGCAGCCGGGGCCATGGACTCGTGGGCGCCGCGGCAGCTGCTCTGGCGGCGGCCGCGGACTCGGCGCAGCGGCTCTCGGTGAAGGAAGAGACCATCTTTCTACAGGAGGGGCTCACCCGCGCCACCGACCTGGCCGAGCTGTGCACTGAGATCCTCGGGGCCCCGGACGCCGCCAACACCGATTTGGAGGATTCTTAGGAGTTCTCATCTTACATTCAAGTCCTCTAGCCATTTTGACGGAGGAGAATCAAGAGGACGGCTGGGCTAAACAAAGGAATTGCGAACGGCGCCGCGCGCAGCGGTTTCAGGGGCGCGACTGGAGGACGGAGCATCTGCAGCCCAGAACTACAGGAGAGATGGCTGAATGGCAGATTTACAGCTAAGAGGGAAGAGGAAACCAGCGAAATCAGAGGGGACGAGGTGCGGAGGCGCGTGGGTCGGGCTGGTGGCGGGGGAAAGGGGCTTTTGTTCCAAACCTAGGGGAGATTAGCTCTCCATCACCCTGAAATCCAGCTTCTGGGGACCCGCAGGAGACCCAGATGCATGCGGGGAGAGGCGGGACTCTTGCGGAGGTGCGCCCAGCAATCAGTGTTTGCTGCGCTAGAGCGCGGAACGAGGGGACTTAGAAACTTGGAAGGCAGAAGGAGCAGACTTGCAGACATTGCGGCTCGCCGCACCATGGCCTGTTGGCGCCCTGAGACCCCGCTCCACCCTGGGACCCGCCCCGCCCTGAGACCCGCCCCGCCCTGGGACCCGCCCCGCACGTATTGAAGACCCGCCCCGCAAGTCTTGCAGGCGCACCTACTCTCCAAGCAACGGCTTATGCATGTGGGTGGCCTGCCCTCTGGCAGCGGACCAGATGAACTGCTGTTCTAGTCGGACTGCTCCAGGGCCACTCAGACAGGAGGAGGAAACTACAGTTTTTGCTGTAATCCCTGCTGAGTGCCTAAGGCAGTGGCTGATCTATGCCCCATTGGGGACCCAGAAACGAGGGCATCTGGTGGTCTGTGGGAAATGACACCAGACTTCAACCACGCGCATAAGGGACACATCCAACAGGCAGATTCAGTGAGCGCCAAAGCCTTGCTGCACCAAGACCCGGCCCATAGGAGTGTGTCCTGCACAGCAACTCTTCCTTTATAGACAAAGAGAGCCCTTCCGGTGGCACCAGCAACAATCAAGACTTAACTATACAAGGGAGGACTGGGATGGAGGCATAGGGCGGAGGCCTCGATGTTGCCTGCCACAACAATTTTGAGGCTGCGACGGGAGAGCGGAGCAGACACCACCCAAGACCACCATAGGGCTGGCAGAGTGGATGCTCTGCAGCTAGAATAAAAGAGGGGTATGCGGGATGATGCTGATGCAGATGACCCAAGGACCACACTTTGGGAACTGCGGCTCGGGCGACGCAGTGACGACCTGGAGCGTGCTCGACGCGGTCCCCCCGGCGGTCTCCGGCTGAGGGGGCGGCTCCACTGGCTGCCGAGCAAGGACAGACGGGCCCCTGTGAGACGTGGAGTGGGGGACTCCGCGCTTGCTGGCCTCCGAGTCCTTCAGGAATCTCGGTGCCCCGGGGGCGGCCGGGTCCGCATGCTCGGCGACCAGCTGCTGCTGCGGACCCAGGGGCCGGCACGGCGACGCCGGACCGGCCCGCCGCCACGCACCGGGCGCACCGGAGCTTCGCCGAGCAGCCACCCGGCGAGTTCTGCGGCGGCCGTCCTGGAGCTCTGGCAGGATGGCCGGGGGGGTTGCTGGGGGGGGTTGACCGGCGGGAATTGGGATCGGGAGGAGGGGCCCCGCTGGGACCCGGGTGCAGGCGGGGTTGCGCGCCTCTGGGCTCGGGAGTGGTCGCGCGCCTCCGGGTATGGGTGGGGCCTCGCATCCCTGGGTCTGGGTGGGGCCACGTGCCCCTGGGTCCAGGTGAGGCCGGATTCCGGGTCTGGGTGAGGCCAAGTGCCCCTGGACCCGGATGACGCTGAGTCCCGTGCCCGGGTGAGGCCAACCACCCCTGGGTCTGGGAGAGGCCAAGCGCCCCTGGGTCCGGGTGAGACCATGCGTCCCTGGATCCGGGGGAGGCCTCGTGCACCTAGGTCCAGGTGAGGCCACGTGCCCCTGGGCCTGGGAGAGGCCACGCACCCCTGGGTCCGGGCAAGACCATGTGTCCCTGGATCCGGGTGGGGCCTCGTGCACCTAGGCCCGGGTGGGGCCTTGTACCCTGGGTCTGGGGGAGGCCAGGCGTCCCTGGGTCCGGGTGAAACCGTGTGTCCCTGGATCCGGGTGGGCCTCGTGCACCTAGGCCCGGGTGAGGCCACATGCCCCTGGGCCTGGGAGAGGCCACGCACCCCTGGGTCCGGGCGAGACCACGTGTCCCTGGATCCGGGTGGGGCCTCGTGCACCTAGGCCTGGGTGGGGCCGTGTACCCCTGGGTCTGGGGGAGGCCAGGCGTCCCTGGGTCCGGGTGAGACCGTGTGTCCCTGGATCTGGGTGAGGCCTCGTGCGCCTAGACCCGGGTGAGGACACATGCCCCTGGGTCTGGGAGAGGCCAGGCGTCCCTGGATCTGGGTGAGACCATGTGTCCCTGGATCCGGGTGAGGCCTCGTGCACCTAGGCCCGGGTGAGGCCACGTGCCCCTGGGTCTGGGAGAGGCCAAGCGTCCATGGCTCCGGGTGAGACCATGTGTCCCTGGACCTGGGTGAGGCCTCGTGTACCTAGGCCCGGGTGAGGCCACGTGCCCATGGGTCTGGGAGAGGCCAAGCGTCCCTGGGTCCGGGCGAGACTATGTGTCCCTGGATCCGGGTGAGGCCTCGTGCACCTAGGCCCGGGTGAGGCCACGTGCCCCTGGGTCTGGGAGAGGCCAAGCGCCCCTGGCTCCGGGTGAGACCATGTGTCCCTGGATCCGGGTGAGGCCTCGTGCACCTAGGCCCGGGTGAGGCCACGTGCCCCTGGGTCTGGGAGAGGCCAAGCGTCCCTGGCTCCGGGTGAGACCATGTGTCCCTGGATCCGGGTGAGTCCTCATGCACCTAGGCCCGGGTGAGGCCACGTGCCCCTGGGTCTGGGGGAAGCCAAGCGCGCCTGGGTCCAGGTGAGACCATGTGTCCCTGGATCCGGGTGAGGCCTCGTGCACCTAGGTCCAGGTGAGGCCACGTGCCCCTGGGTCTGAGAGAGGCCACGCACCCCTGGGTCCGGGCGAGACCATGTGTCCCTGGATCAGGGTGAGGCCTCGTACACCTAGGCCCGGATGAGGCCATGTGCCCCTGGGTCTTGGAGAGGCCAAGCGTCCCTGGGTCCGGGTGAGACCATGTGTCCCTGGATCCGGGTGAGGCCTCATGCGCCTAGGCCCGGGTGAGGCCACGTGCCCCTGGGTCTGGGAGAGGCCACGCACCCCTGGGTCCGGGTGAGACCATGTGTCCCTGGATCCGGGTGAGGCCTCGTCCACCTAGGCCCGGGTGAGGCCACGTGCCCCTGGGGCTGAGAGAGGCCAAGCGTCCCTGGGTCCGGGTGAGACCATGTGTCCCTGGATCTGGGTGAGCCCTTGTGCACCTAGGCCCGGGTGAGGCCACGTGCCCCTGGGTCTGGAAGAGGCCAAGCGTCCCTGGGTCCGGGTGAGACCATATGTCCCTGGATCCGGGTGAGGCCTCATGCACCTAGGCCCGGGTGAGGCCACGTGCCCCTGGGTCTGGGGGAGGCCAAGCGCACCTGGGTCCGGGTGAGACCATGTGTCCCTGGATCCGGGTGAGGCCTCGTGCACCTAGGTCCAGGTGAGGCCACGTGCACCTGGGTCTGAGAGAGGCCACGCACCCCTGGGTTCGGGCGAGACCATGTGTCCCTGGATCCGGGTGAGGCCTCGTGCACCTAGGCCCGGGTGAGGCCACGTGCCCCTGGGGCTGGGAGAGGCCAAGCGTCCCTGGGTCCGGGTGAGACCATGTGTCCCTGGATCTGGGTGAGGCCTTGTGCACCTAGGCCCGGGTGAGGCCACGTGCCCCTGGGTCTGGGAGAGGCCAAGCGTCACCTGGGTCCGGGTGAGACCATGTGTCCCTAGATCCGGGTAAGGCCTCATGCACCTAGGCCCGGGTGAGGCCACGTGCCCCTGGGTCTGGGGGAGGCCAAGCGCACCTGGGTCCGGGTGAGACCATGTGTCCCTGGATCCGGGTGACGCCTCGTGCACCTAGGTCCAGGTGAGGCCACGTGCCCCTGGGTCTGAGAGAGGCCACGCACCCCTGGGTCCGGGCGAGACCATGTGTCCCTGGATCAGGATGAGGCCTCGTGCACCTAGGCCCGGGTGAGGCCACGTGCCCCTGGGTCTGGGAGAGGCCAAGCGTCCCTGGGTCCGGGTGAGACCATGTGTCCCTGGATCTGGGTGAGGCCTCGTACACCTAGGCCCGGATGAGGCCACGTGCCCCTGGGTCTGGGAGAGCCCAAACGTCCCTGGGTCTGGGTGAGACCATGTGTCCCTAGATCCGGGTGAGGCCACGTGCCCCTTAGTCCGGGTGAAGCCGTGCCCTGGGTCCGGCCGAGACCAAACCAGAGGGAGTCGGACCTCCGTTACCACCATTTGTCCACCATCCAGAGCTGAGGGGTCAGTGCTGACATGTACACATAAGGAACTGGTGGACATTGAAATTCGGTCCCAAAAGAACTGTTGGTCCAGAAAGAAACTCACTTCAGACTGATCCATCTGCCTGTCAACATAACTATTATTGCTCGTCTCACATTCAGTTCTCATAAGTATATATCTAGTGACATATGATCTCGCTCATCTAGGGGAAATGATGAACAACATAGACTGAGGAACAAGAACAGAACCAGAAGCAAGGAGGCATCGATCGGACTATCGGGCCTCAGAGGGAAGATAGGGGAGGGTGGGGGGAGAGGGAGAGTTCAACCAAAGGACTTGTGTGTATGCATATGAGCCTATCCAACGGTTAAGTTCAACAGGGGGTTGGGGCATGCGTGGGGAGGGGGGGCGATGGGAATGGGGGGATGAGGACAAATATGTGACACCTTAATCAATAAAGAAATTAAAAAAAAAAAAGGAAAAAAAAATGGCAGTTTATATATGTAGCTAGAATGATAGATTTAGAAAATCACCACCTTACAATCCCCAGTGTAATTAATTCAAGCAAAAACCATCCGTCTGCCATATAATGAGTTAAAAGAAGCTACTTTGGCACTAGAATCAGTCAGTCTAGTTTATGAAAACTTACTTAGCATGTACCAAGGAATTTAAAGTTTAAAAATCAGAGAGAGCTTAGATATGGGGATTTAGGATGTCAAGTACCTTCGAACAATATTTAGGGATTTATTATTAAATTAGGGGCCCGGTGAACAAAATTTGTGCACTGGGGGTGGGGGTCCCTCAGCTCAACCTGCCCCCTCTCACATACTAGGAGCCCTCAGGTGATGTCCTACTGACGGCTTAGGCCCGCCCCCCAAGGGGAGCGGGCCTAAGCCACAGTCTGGCCTCCCTTTGTGGGAGGCAACCGGGCTGGTCAGGGGAAGGCACCAGCCCCATCACCCCGCTGCTGCAGCCACTGCCAGTCACCACAGCCACCAAGATGTTTTCATCAACACGACCCCAGTCCCTTCACCAAGAAAAAATGACAACTTTCTTTAGGCATTTTTAAGATGTGTCTTTCATAGGATATGACATTTCTTTCTTTATTTTTCTCTTTATCCTCACCTGAGGATATGTTTCCATTGACTTTTAGAGAATGTGGAAGAGAAAGGGAAAGACAGAGAGAAACATCAAAGTGAGAGGAACACTTTGATTGGTTGCCTCCTGCGTGAGCCCTGATCTGGGCCCCGGCCAGGGAGGAGCCTGCAACCTAGGTACATGTCCTTGATCAGAATTGAACCCAGACCCTGTGGTCGGCAGGCCGAGGCATTATCCACTGAGTCAAACCGGCTAGGGCAGGATATGACATTTCTTAGCCCTCCAGCAGTGGACCTTCGTTTTTTTCTCCAGAAGTGTGGTGGAAAAACCCTAGATCACCTTTTTGATTCTTATTACCCAAGTTACTAAGAATATTACCAGTGGCATACAGGAAGCTCAGCCAATGTGCAGTCAGAAAAGGTGTTTCCTCTATACTTCACACCAATCGCCAGCTGGGCCTTGACCAGGCCTAAAGCTTCCGGCCGAAGCTTTAGGCCTGGGCAGGGGCCCTTCAGCTCGCTCTGATCACCGGCTCCGCCCCTGCCCAGGCCTGCCCAGGCTGAAAGCCTCTGGCAGAGGCTTTTGGCAGAGGCTTTCGGCCTTGGGCAGGGCACCCCCAGCTCCCTGTGATCGCAGGCTCCGCCCCTTGGGCAGGGGACCCCCAGCTCCCTGCAATCCATAGCATGCTCCGCTCCTACCCAAGGCCGAAAGCCTCCGGAAGTGGCTTTCAGCCTTAGGCAGGAGTGGACCCCCAGCTCCCTGCCATCCATCACAGGAGCGGACCCCCAGCTCCCTGCAATCCATCGCAGGAGCTGACCCCCAGCTCTATGCGATCGATAGCAGGAGCGGACCCCCAGCTCCCTGTGATCGATCGCAGGCTCCGCTCCTGCCCCCTCATTCTGATTACAGGCTTGGCCCTGCCCAGGAGCCCCCTGGCTCAGGCCCTTCCCAGGCTGCTCTGGGCCCACGCAGCCTTACCTCACAGTGACCTGGGTGCCAGGATATTCCTGGGACACAGGCGCTGGGCGCCTATGTATGCAAATTAACCGCCATCTTCTTTTGGGTTAATTTGCATACTCACTCTGATTGGCTATGGGCGTAGCGAAGGTACGGTCAATTTACATGTTTGTCTATTATTAGGTAAGACTAGAGGCCCAGTGCACGAATTCATGCACAGGTGGGGTCCCTCTGGGTGGCCTGCAGAGATCGGGCCAAAACTTGCAGTCCAATGCTGCCTGCAGCTCCTACCTGCTGCTCCCGCTCATACTGGCCCCACTGTGCCTGCCATGGGCTCATGCCCAATCAGTCCATTCAGGAGAGGCTCGCATCTGGTGCCATTCCAAGGGGAGTGGCCTGTAGGATAAGACTGAAACCGGCTCTCCGACATCCCCCAAGGGGTCCCAGATTGCAAGAGGGTGCAGGCCAGGCTGAGGGACCCCACCGGTGCACAATCAGGCCGGGGAGACTGCTGGAGGGCTCCAGAGCATGTCTGGCCTGTCTTCCTCAGTCCTGATTGGCCATCGACCAGACCCCAGCAGCAAGCTAACCTACCAGTTGGAGCATCTGCCCCCTGGTGGTCAGTGCACATCATAGTGAGCGGTTAAGCAGCTTAAGCATATCATTAGCATATTACGCTTTGATTGGTTGTTTGGTTGTTCTGCCACTTGGTCTATTTGCATATTACTCTTTTATTATATAGGATTTACTTTTTTTTTTTAATAGACCCAATTTCTTTTTTTTTTTTATTTTATTTTATTTATTTATTTTTTAAAGAATGTAGATATTTTAAACTGGAATCTGTTTCTAAGCCTCTCTGTTGCTACAATTTTAAAACTTATTTTTCTTCCATTAGGGTTGTGCTTATGTAAATGATAGCAGGTAGACCTAAACCATTGAACCTTTTATCAAAATTCATCTTTTAAAAAAACTCCCTACAATGTAAAGAAGTTTTGCCTGAGATTTTATCAATTTTCGACAAGGTACTGATCCTTTATTTAAATTTTAATATTTTGTGTTTCAGGGTTTTTTTGTTAATTTGTGTTTTTAAATATTATATTAAAACATTATTTATCTTGGTTGATGAAGGGCTTTTTACATCTCCTTAAATTTTTTATCTAAATTTAGTGCCTAATTCACCTCACCTTACTGCTATCCTCAATATTCTATAAAAGATGAAAAAGACACTAATGGAGAAAAAAGCACTTCGACTTTACTCTTATTCAAGAAGTAATAACAATGAAAAATAACCCTGACTGCATGATTTCTTCTGAAGGGTGTTTCATGTTCAGACATGACAGTGATATAATGGAGTTGAACAAAGGTGTTTCTTCCCACCCTGTGGAATTGGGCCAGGTTTTTACTTACATTCTGTCCAGAAAGCCTGAATTTCTGACTGAATGTCTATTTCTTACCTCATAGTTATTACCTGCACTTGTGTCAACTGTAGCTTTGTCTTTAATTCCAACATTTGTGTAGATCAGTCATTATATCTATCAACAGTAGGGTTGTAATTGTATATATTCATATATTCTAGACCCTAATTGTTTATTTCAATTTGAGAATATATGGTTTTTTAAAGAATCAAAGATAAATCAGGTAGAGAAAATTGCTGTGACAATGCCAGCTTAATAAATTGAATATTACTTTTACTTTGTAGTTTCCCTGGCTTAGTCTGAAGTTTGAAGGTGCACTGATATATTATCTCTACTGGTCTCCCAAAGGATGTTGCCTGTCTTTTGAATTAATCTTGAATAAGGTTGATTTGTATTCCCTGTTAATCAAAACTTGAAATGTTGACATTAGAAAATTTCATTCAGTGCTAATTATATAGAACTTTTATGAAAGTTAGGAAGGAAAGAATCCTACATTTGAAAGTTTAGTATCAGCCTAAAGCCATATGAAAACAATAGTGAGTAGCTTAATAAGCCATTTTAATAAGATGCCTTAATAAAACTAACCAGCTGTTCGAGCCTGCTGCATTTCACTTGGCAGTATGAAAGTCAGTGACTCACTTCCTCTATCCTTAATTGAAATTTTTCTGGGTTTAAAATGATCAAAAACCTCAGCAATGTTACAGCAACGTTTCCCAACCTTTCTTTACTCTTGAATCCCTTTCATAGTAATACACATTCTCTAGGTAGAGTTGTAAGCATATTTTTTGCAGTGGTATAAGATAAAATTAATTTGCATTGATTGCTTTATAAATTTTATTTAAAACAATCTTTAATATTAATAATATGTAATATCACATAGTGTTTGCTTTAACTTGTAATAGAAAAACCATAATGTATTAAGTTTTATAATGGTATATTAAGTTTGCTGTAGGGACTAAATACATATAAGAAAGTAGATTTAAATGTAATAGTATGTTATGACATTAAATAACTGCTTGTAAAATGATATTTAGAATTCTTAACATTTTACTTTTAAAATGAAATAATAGTGGTTTTCAGCCTCCATTTGCTAAAATATTTCCACAAATAGCACATTATGGCCCAGCCAGCGTGGCTCAGTGGTTGAACATCAATCTAGGAACCAGGAGGTCAGGGTTCGATTCTCGGTCAGGGCACATGCTTGAGTTTCGGGCTCGATCCCCAGTGTGGGGCATGCAGGAGGCAGACAATCAATGGTTCTCTCTCATTACTAATGTTTCTATCTCTCTCTCTCTCTCTTTTTCCTTTCCTCTCTGAAATCAATAAAAATATATTTTAAAAATAAATAGCACATTATGGGTATTTAGGGTTTTACTTCAATATATGTAAAACTAAATTTAACACATATTACTCCTATTCCAATGATTTTTCTCTTTAATTTTTCTTTAAGTAGCAGCTACTAAATTGGCGATGTGAGTTGTTTGATCAAATGAACACGACTTAGAGATCTGGTGAAGCGAATCTTGAGGTGAATTTGCTTTTTATGCCCCTCATTAATTTGTTTTCCAACATCATTGTACTTTCTGCTTACTCTAAGTATTCAGTGGTCCAATAGGGGTGGGAATTAAACAGCTTACAACTGAGAAAGAAAAAAATTATGCTCAAAAACAGCATGTTCACCATCTGTGTGCAGCTGAATGATAAATCAACAGAGAAAAAGTCATGGACATGCTATGCGGACCTTCGCTTCACCGCCTCTGCTCATTAACACACACTCAAGTCCTTAAACTATTCCATCTTAAAGGTTTGAATAAAGAAATAAAATAAAGGCAAAAAATGTTTAATGCTAATTTTATGCTTTAGTTTCAAAAGTAGAACTCAGAACAGACATTACCACCTTTGGCTGTATGATCTGTGCATTTTTAAATTACAAAATGAAAAAGTGATGCTTGAGAGAATTTCAATATATAGTTTTGCACACCCGTTTTACTTTTTGTAGATTTAAACACATACAGTTTTAAAAAAAAACATTTATTTTGCCCTGCTGGCATGGCTCAGTGTTTGAGCATCGACCTATGAACCAGGAGTTCAGAGTATGATTCCAATTCTCAGTCATGGCACATGCCTGGCTTGTGGGCTTGATCCCCAGTAGGGAATGTGCAGGAGGCAGCCGAGCATTGATTCTCTCTCATCATTGATGTTTCTATCTCTCTCTCCCTCCCCTTTCCTCTCTGAAATCAATAAAAAATACTTTTAAAAGTCCACATATTTATTTCCTCAAAAACATATTTTAAAATATGTTATTAACTGGTTCCCCAAATACACATTAAAGTCAAACCAATTACCTGAATTAGTTAAATTAGGAAATGTTATTGAAAGAAAGGAATCACTTGCTAGAAAAAGTATGCATCAGCATATTAAAGAAATGTTAGTGGATTCTTTACAACATCCTCAAATAAGAGAACATTTTTAAATGAAAATTTAATAGTTTATTATAGAATAATTGATTGTATCCTTTAAAATACTAAGTATTTTTCTCATCATGATCAATGTGTACAACTCTAAGACCTTATTTGTTTGTGTTAGTGAACTTGCCAAATATTGGTTTCTGCTAGTCCAGTTTATACTATTTATTTTTCCTATGCCAACACTCTGATTTTGCTCTGAAGTACTCTACAACTTGCTGTTACATGACACTAGCTACAGAGCTAGCTTTTCCAGTTTACTGAGTATAAATCAGAAAAACCTTTTTGTAATGTACAGGTTCCTATCACTACGAAGCAGTTATTAGCAAACTGTAAGTGAACACGAGTCCAAAAAAGGTATGTTGTGATTATACTGACTCTGAAAATATTTGACTTTCATAGAATGCATCGTTTATTACATGGCATAAATTGGTTGTAGCATTGTTCATAATTTTGTGAATAATAAATCCAGTAAATAGTAAAACAATAAAAATGTTTATACCCTAGGAATATATTTTAAGTAATTATTCTGAAGAGCTACATGTTAGTGGTATCTTTCAGCAAATTAATAAATATGAGTCATATTTCTTGGTTAGGGAATGAAACTAGGACCTGTTAATAAAAATTATATTCTTAGTAACTGATTTTTTATTTGTTTCCTACATTTTCTATGTCATATTTATGATAGCAAAAGTGCATTAAAACTTTTAAATAACATTTAAGCAACAATTTAAACACAGTAAACTCTGCATTGATTAAATAAATGTGTTTAGAAGGGAATAAAATGAATGCATCAAAGAATTTACTTAGCAGTCATGCCATCTTGTTCATTTTTTAAATAATTCCTGCTTAATGTAATATTTCATTACTCATTAAATTTGACCAAGTCTTTATTTTTATAATGTTTTGCACAGGCATATTATTTTTCCTTTTTTATTATATGTATTGGGGTAACATTTGTTAATAAGATTACATAGGCTTCAAGTGTACAATTCTATGACATATCATCTGTATATTATATTGTGTGCCTACCACCCAAAGTCAAAGACCCATGTTTGACTCCCTTTATCTTTTACTACCCCCTCCCCTCAAAATTTGATTAAGTCTTAAATAGCTAACTCATCTGTCTGCCTAGTTCTTTACTGAGACTCTACTCCTATGATATACTAGTAACATCGCTTTAATACTGTTTTCCTGATATATTTTATTGCTTTCAAAATAACCCTTTTGACTACTAGAAAGTGGTGTTTGTATTTATAATTGGTTGATGTAGCTGTGTTATTACTTATTATAAAGTGAAGAACTAAGTACAAATCATGACCATTGAATTGATTGAGGAAATAGATGAGTTATAATAGCCATGCCAGATACCTCAAAAAACAAATGTATTTTATTTTAAATTAAAAAGATGAAAAAGAAAATTCCTATTGAATGAAAGGCCACGATTTAACTATTTTTCCAATTATGATTACAGTAAACAGGATCTTGAATGATTTATACATGTATTTATTCAACAAATATTTTTTAAATATATACTATGCAATGAACTATCAAACAAAATAGAGAAAGACCCATAAACAGGGAGCAGACTGACAGCTGTTGCGGGGAGGGTTGAGGGGCTGAGTTGCGGGGGAGGGATTAAAGAAAAAAGAGAGAAAAAAAACTAATGGACACAGACAACAGTATGGGGATTGCCAGGGGAGGCGGGTGGGAGGAAGTAGAGGAAGGTATAGGGAGAATAAATGGTGATGGAAGGAGACCTGACTTGCGGTGGTGAACACACAATACAGTGTACAAATGATGTGTTGTGGAATTGTGTACCTGAAATCTGTATAATATTGTTAACCAGTGTCATCCCAATAAATTAAATTAAAAGGAAAAATATGTTCTATGTGTTAGGACTATGTCAGGCATTGGTGAGCAAAATCATACTGTTCCTTGACTTCATCAAGCAGGACTTCCAGGAGAGATAAGTATTAAATATTCATACAAATGAGTATAAAACTATAAATTGTGTTTAATGCAATAAGGAAAAATTCTCATGAGCTAAAAGAGAATATAACAGGGAGATCTAATTTAGATTTGTGTTAGGGAAAGACATTTTCTTCTAACTATAAATAGGAGTTAGCCAAAAGGGAAAACCTTCCATGTGGAAGCCAAAGCAAAGAATGCAGCACATTGGAGAAACCGAAGGAAGATCTTTGGGGTCAGAGCGTGCAGCATGGAACACAAAAGGAGGATAGTATAGAATGCAGAGTCAGGTCTTGAACAACCTGGTAACCCTTGTTAAGGTTTCTGTCTGTTTTTATTTTTTAACCTCATCATACAAGTGGTAGAAGTAATTTATAGATTTTAATCAGGAAACATTGTTCTGATTTGCATTTTTAAAAGGTTAACTCTGGCTGCTGTGGAGGATAAATTGGAATGGGACAAGAGTAGAAGTAGAAAGACTCTTAAAGAAGGAATAGCACTTCAATAAAAAAGAAAGACAGAAAGAGAGAGAGAGAGAGAGAGAGAGAGAGAGAGAGAGAGAGAGAGAGAGAGAGAGAAGGGAAGGAAGGAAAAAAAGGAAGGAAGGAAGGAAGGAAGGAAGGAAGGAAGGAAGGAAGGAAGGAAGGAAGGAAGGAAGGAAGGAAGGAAGGAAGGAAGGAAAGGAAAGAAGGAAAGAAGGAATAGCACTTGTGAGAAATTGTAATGACTTGGACCAGGGCTGTTTCATTGGAGATGAAGGTAAGTCATGGGACTTGAAATCCCCATGGCGTCCAGACAGTAAACTTCCTACATGGGATGCGGGGTATTAAGGAGAACTCCCAAACTTTTGTCTTGAGCAACCTGATAGATGGAAATACCATGTACTGAGATTGGGAAGACTAAGGGAGGAACAGAGGTGACATGGAAAGACATTTTTAATGAATAAAATTTGAGTAGTATACAAAACACTTAAATAGATGTCCTTGATATCTTAGTTTCTGAAAGATTTACACTTATAACAGGTAATCCTTCAGAATTGTTAATAGGTACATTAAAGAAAACATTTGGGATTTACATCTTATATTTATTGTAAAAAAAAATTAATGAAGCGAGGAGAACCTGCAGTTCTCTCACATGATAACCTTATCATTCTGCTATGAGGAGGCCTGATGCCCTAACCGGTTTGGCTCAGTGGATAGAGCGTCGGCCTGTGGACTGAAGTGTCCCGGGTTCAATTCCGGTCAAGGGCATGTACCTTGGTTGTGGGCACATCCCCTGTGCGAGGTGTGCAGGAGGCAGCTTATCTATGTTTCTCTCTCATCGATGTTTCTAACTCTCTATCCCTCTCCCTTCCTCTCTGTAAAAAAATAATAAAATATATTAAAAGAAAAAAAAAAGAGGCCTGATAGCATCCCATAATGTTTGATGTCTACAATACCAGGCATAATGTAACAATACTACTTAGGTAGTATATTTTTTCATCCAATAGAATAGGTCATTTTTATCTAAACATTTTCATTGAACCATCTTGCCAAGAATCAGTTTAGGTTTTAAAACCGTAATTCACATATATGGGTCAATGTTTTGTGCCACTATTCTTCTTTGCAGGGAATTAGTATTCCCTGCTAATAATGAACTCATATCATATCAAAAGATATAATGGATTCATATTAACCAGACAAGTATATCATTTGAAACCATAATTTTATGTTACATTTTGTTTTAGGACCAAAAAGAATGTTTTGCTTTGGAGGTTTATATTAGTTTAGTTATGTACTGATGTATAACAAATTACCCCAACATCGAGTGGCTTAAAACAGCTACGATTATTTCACAGTTGCTGTGGGTCTGGAATTTCAGCGTGGCTTAGCTGTGTCCTCTGGCTCTGGGTCTCTCATAAGGATGCCATCATCTCAAGGCCTGACTGGGAAGAGTCTGCTTTTAGATAACTCACATGGTTGTTGTCAGGATGCAGTTCTCACAGGTCCTTAGACTAAAGTTGCATTTCCTCTCACAATCAAGGCCTTTTTCTTCTGTGCAGGTTCTCCACATAGCATCTTCCAACATGGCAGGTGGCTTCACTGGAGTGAGCGAGAGCGAGCAGAATGGAAGTCAGAGAGAAAGAGAGAGCTAGCAGAATGGAAGTCACAACCTCTTGTAACCTAATCATAAAAGTGACATCCCATCACTTTTGCCATGTTATATTCATTAGAAGCAAGTCACTATGTCCAGTCCATACCAGTGGGGAGGGGATTACACAATGGTGTGAATACCAGGAGGCACAGATCATTGAGAGCCATGTTAGAATTAGAAGCTGCCTCCCACAAAGTTTTTTAAAGCTGTTATTTTTATTGGGCCTTGGGTAGCTGAAAATTGGTGGTCTGTAAGACATTCAGTTAATTATATTGCTTCATGAGCAGTGACAATTGTGGGAAAACAGACAACCACAATCTGACCTTCAGATACTATCACAATCCTCTGAAAACATAGAAGATTCTGTCTAAAGAAAGCAGAGGTCATGGCAGGGTCAAAACTTCTAAAGGAACCAAAGCCTGAGCCAAAATTAAGTACCAAGATTCATGCATATTCAGAAACTAATGATCATGAACAGGCCAGTAAGCAGGACCTGTCTGTGTTGCCCACAGTTCTGGCCAGCGTTCTACTTATAAATTTGAATTGTAAAATTCAAAGTCCCTCTAGCTAGTGTAAGAAACAAGGAAGGAGGAATTGGATTTTTAACTCTTTCAAATCAAGGTGAATGCAGAGAACCTGACTCAAGATTCAAATTATTCCTACTAGTGAAAATGGCAAAAACAAAATAATGAGGGATGGAATGGGGCAGTGCTCAGCTGAGGTGAATGTCGAAAGCCAATCAATATTATTTGAATATATGCTGAAGTATAGCGGTTTTATTGGTACTTCAAATCTCTTTGTTGTTGATATTGATGCTATTAATAACGATAAGCATAGTTTTTAAACAAAATTTCAATAGCAATGAAAATTCAGCAAAAAAAGTTATCAAATATAAATATTTAAAAACCAATGCTTTTTTAAAAAAAGAATAAATAATTGTCATCCTTAACCAAAAAGATAGGCAAAAAAATAAGTCAAAATAATAATAAACGTGATTATTGCCACTATAGAAATGTCAGTGAATGGACAGCTATTAAAATAGTGTAGTAAAAAAGACTAAAAAGAGCTTTAATTAATGAAAAGATTAAAGTTGAATGAGAGTAGTCCTTTACTAAATACCCTGAATTACTTGAAAGCACTTGGAAAAATCTTTGAAACTTGTATCTTCTGCTCTCCAATTCAATTATTTCCACCATGGACTATTACAACGCATTGAGTTAGACACTGGGAATCACGAGTAAATAAAATTAAAGAGGCAGCACCTGCCATCACTGAGCTTACAATCTAGCAAGGGATACTGACTGTTATAGGGGAAGTGCATGGCACTATGGGAGCACTTAGGAAGAATACAAATTTCAGACTTCCGTCAATAAGGGGAGGTTTCATAGTTGTGAAAAGTATGTATGTTCCCTTAACTCTGTGGGTTGTGTTGCTAGGAATCTTGTCCACCTGTTAGAGCAAGCCATAACAACTTGTCTAAAATTAAAGATTTAGGGTCCTCACTCTTTTTTTCTTGATGAGGCTGGTTAAAGACTTGTCAATCTTCTCTATCTTTTCAAAGAACCAGCTCTAAGTTTCATTTATCTTTTTTTTATTGCAGAAGGCCCCCTTGTTTTGTATTTTTTTTTTTAGTTTCTTTCATTTATTTCTGTTATAATTTTTTTTTAATCCTCACCTGAAGACATGCTTTTTTAATTGATTTGAGAAAGAGAGGAGGGAAAAAGAAAAACACATTGATATGACAGAAACATCAATCGGTTGCCTCCTATACTTGCCCGAATCAGGGATCGAAGCCGCAACCTGTTGGTGTACAGGACTACGCTCCAACCACCAGAGCCACTGGAGGGGCTGCTCTAATCTGTATTATTTCCTTCTTTCTACTTACTCTGGGCTCTGCTTCCTGTGTGTGGGGGGGGGGGGGGGGGGGGGGAGGTTCTGCTAGTTCTTTTATTTGTAATTTTTTGAGATTTTTCTTGCTTTTTGAGGTAGGCCTATATTGCTATAAATTTCTATAGATTCTAAGCATTCCTATCAAAGGACCAAAGGCATATTTCACAGAACTAGAAGAAATAATCCAAAAATTTATATGGAATCATAAAAGACCTTAAATAGCCTCAGCGACAATTTTGAGAAAGAACAAACTTGTGGGTATCACCTGATATCAAACTATACTACAAGACATACTAATCAAAACAGCATGGTACTGGCATAAAAACAGACATATAGATCAATGGAACAGAGAGAGCAGAAATAAATCTATGCATTATGGTCAATTAATATTTGACAAAGGAGGCAAGAACATACAGTAGGATAGAGATAGTCTATTCAATAAATGGTGTTGGAAAAATTTAACAGATGCAGTACATGCAAAAAATGAAACTAAACCACCTCCTTACAATATACATAAGAATAAACTCAAAATGGACTAAAGACTTAAATGTAAGACTTGAAACCATGAAAATCCTAGAAAAAACAAACATAGGCAGTAAAATCTCAGACATTTCTCAGCAATATTTTTTCTTATATATCTTCTTATGGAAGGGAAACTAAAAATAAACAAACAAACAAAAGCAAACGGGACTACGTCAAAATGAAAAGTTTTTGCACAGCAAAGGAAACCAACAACAAAAGGAAAAGTCAACCCACTGAATGAGATAACATATTTGCCAATGATGCATCTGATAAGGGATTAATATTTATAAAGAACTCAAACAACTCAACACCAAAAAGAAAAAACTCCAATTTAAAAATGGGCAAAGGATCTAAATAAACACTTCTCCAAAGTGGACATACAGATGGCCAAGAAACATATGAAAAGATGCTCAGCGTCACTAATCATTAGAAAAGTGCAAATTAAAACCACAATGAGATTAAAACCTCACACCTGTCAGAATGGCTATCATCAATAAATCAACAAACAACAAGTGCTGGCGAGGATGTGAAGAGAAGGGAACCTTTGTGCACTGTTGGTGGGAATGCAGACTGGTGCCACTGTGGAAAACAATATGGAGTTTCCTAAAAAAATTGAAAATGTAACTGCCTTTGATTCCACCTCTGGGCATATATCTGAGGAAACCCAAGAAAACACAATTCGAAAGAATATATGCACCCCCTATTTCATTGCAGCATTCTTTATATAATAGCCAAGATCTGGAGTAGCCCAAGTGCCCATCCTATATAATAAAAGGCTAATATGCAAATTGACCAAATGACGGAATGACCAGTCACTATGACGCGCACTGACCACCAGGGGGCAGACACTCAATGCAGGAGTTGCCCCCTAATGGTCAGTGCATTCCCACAGAGGGAGCACTGCTCAGCCAGAAGCCAGGCTCCCAGCTGGCGAGCACAGCGGTGGTGGCCAGTGTTGGGAGCCTCTCCCACCTCCTCAGCTGCGCTAAGGATGTCCGACTGATGCCTTAGGTCCACTACTGTAGGGAGCAGGCCTAAGCCATCAGTCGGACATCCCCTGAGGGCTCCCAGACTGTGAGAAGGTGCAAACTGGGCTGAGAGACACCCCCCGCTCCAGTGCATGAATTTTCTTACACCGGGCCTCTAGTATAGGATAGAGGGAAGACTGACATATTCACTCTATAGTTTTTAAAAAAGGGTGAGTGGATGGTATTTCTAGTGCTTATATAACTTAAATCATGAATACAATTAAGCAATTTTTTATATTTTTACTAGAGGCCCAGTACAAGAAATTTGTGTACTGGGGGAGTGTCCCTCAGTCCAGCCTGTACCCTCTCCTATCTGGGACCCATCGGGGGATGTCCAACTGCTGGTTTAGGCCTGATCCCGCAGGGGACATCCCTCTCACAATCTGGGACTGCTGGCTCCTAACCGCTCACCTGCCTGCCTGCCTGATTGCCCCTAACTGCTTATGCCTGCCAACCTGATTACCCCCTAACCACTGCCCTGCTGGCCTGATTGATGCCTAACTGCTCCCCTGCCAGCCTGATCACCCACAACTGCCCTCCCCTGCTGGCCCAGTCACCCCCAACTGCCCTCCCCTGCTGGCCTGACCTCCCTCAACTGCCCTCCCCTGCTGGCCTGATCTCACCCCCAACTGCCCTCCCCTGCAGGCCCGGTCTCCCCCAATTGCCCTCCCCTGCTGGCCTGATCTCCCACAACTGTCCTCCCCTGCCTGCCATCTTGTGGTGGCCATCTGGTGGCAGACATCTTGAGACGACGTGGGGGTGGCCATCTTGTGATGATGCGAGGGTGAGATGCCACTTAGGCTTTTATTAGTATAGATTGGCAATATATTTTTCTTTTTCTTTTTAAATATATATTTTATTGATTTTTTTACAGAGAGGAAGGGAGAGAGATAGAGAGTTAGAAACATCGATGAGAGAGAAACATCAATCACCTGCCTCCTGCACACCCTCTAATGGGGATGTGCCCACAACCAAGGTATATGCCCTTGACCGGAATCGAACCTGGGACCCTTCAGTTCGCAGGCCGACACTCTATCCACTGAGCCAAACCAGCTAGGGCAATATATTTTTCTTTTTATGTGAACTGCCTATTCATGACCTTTTCCTATTTTTGTATTGGATTGTTAATTTTTATTAATTAATATAAATTTGGATAGTAAATAAATTAGCTTTTTATTATATGTACTACACTGAGTGGCCAGATTATTATGATCTCTGAACACATAATAATCTGGCCACTATATCTATATCTATATCTATATATATATACTAGAGGCCCAGTGCATGAAATTTGTGCACGGGGCTGGGGGTGGGGAGGGGTGTCCCTCAGCCTAGCCTGCACCCTCTGCAATCTGGGACCCCTCGAGGGATGTCCGACTGTCCGTTTAGGCCCGATTCCAGTAGGATCGGGCCTAAATGGGCAGTCGGACATCCCTTTCACAATCCAGGACTGCTGGTTCCCAACTGCTTGTCTGCCTGCCTTCCTGATTGCCCCTAACCGCTTCTGCCTGCCAGCCTGATCACGACCTAACCACTCCCCTGCCAGCCTGATTGATGCTTAACTGCTCCCCTGCCACCCTGATTGCCCCTAACTGCCCTCCCCTTCAGGCCTGGTCACCCATAACTGCCCTCCCCTGCAGACCTGGTCTCCACCAACTGCTCTCCCCTGCAGGCCTGGGTCCCCCCCAACTCCCCTTCCCTGCAGGCCCGGTCGCCCCCAACTTCCCTCCTCTGATGGCCTGGTCACCCCTAACTGCCCTCTCCTGTAGGCTTGATCACCCCCAACTGCCTCCCTTGCAAGCCTGGTCCCTCCCAACTGCCCTCCCCTGCTGACCATCTTGTGGCAGCCATCTTGTGTCCACATGGAGGCAGGATCTTTGACCATAAAGGGGCAGCCATCTTGTGTTTTAGAGTGATGGTCAATTTGCTTGCATATTACTTTTTTATTAGATAGGATAGAGGCCTGGTGCATGGGTGGGGGCCAGCTGATTTTCCCTGAAGGGTGTCCTGGATCAGGGTGGGGGTTCCCTTGGGGTGTGGGGAGACCTGGGCAAGGGGCCTGTGGTGGTTTGCAGACCGGCCATACTCCCTAGCGACCCAAGTGGAGGCCCTGGTATCTGGGATTTATTTATCTTCTACAATTGAAACTTTGTAGCCTTCAGTGGAGGCCAGGGCCGGCCAGGAAGTTTGGCTTCCTCCATTGCCGGGAAAACCCAAGCCTCCTGCTCGCTCCGTGGCCGCAGCCATTTTGGTTGGGTTAATTTGCATACTCACTCCTGATTGGTTGGTGGGTGTGGCTTGTGGGTGTAGTGGAGTGATGGTTAATTTGCATGTTTCTCTTTTATAAGTGTAGATATTTTAGAGGCCTGGTGCATGAATTTGTGCATGGGTGGGGTCCGGCCAGCCTGTCCAGGGGGAGGGGACATGGGTGGTTGGCCGGCCTGCCTGCTGGTCGAACTCCTGGTAGAGGGGACAATTTGCATATTAGCCTTTTATTATATAGGATATACACTGAGTGGCCAGATTATTATGTATTCAGAGATCATAATAATCTGGCCACTCAGTGTATAAACGTTTTTCCCCACTTAAAGCATTGCTTATGTTAACAGAGTTTTTTGTTTTTTACATTGTCAGGTTTATTTGTTAAATTGTGGTGTTTTATGATAACTAAGGCAGCTTGCCTTCTCTTGAGTTGCCTACTGGAGATTATTTATAATTAAGTGCCTAGAACAAGAATGAGAGCTATTTATAAACTTAGTCTTGTTGTGCTTTTTTTTTTTCTTTTAAATAAAAGGTTGTTTTTATTAATTAATAGCTCATGGATAATAGTTTTTCTACCTAATTCGGGGTGGTTTATCTTAGCAAATAAGCTATTTAGTCATAGTTCTTCAGCCATAAATCTCCTGTTCCAAAGCAAATATCCTGCAAGGATAGAACAAACAGGATCAAAACACAGTAAGAGTTTTGAACTCTTATATGCTGGATTGGCCTCAATGGGTGTGGGAGATTAAAGGAAAGTACCTGAGGTAGCTTTGACTGTATAAGGAAATGTGTCTTTTAGTTCAAATAATTTTTTTTATTTGTAAATACTTAATTAGCAAAATTGTACAGCCTTTATTCATGATGTTAAAAAACAATGAAATAAATAGTTCTTTCATCTTTGTGTACCATATGTCCCCTTAATTTATTTTTTCTAGTAAAATTATAGCCATTAACTAAAATTGTAAAACCTGTATAATAAGCTTACCAAATATAAATACTTTAAAGCCATCTGTAACTCTTAAGCCTCGTGCTTTCTGTCAGCCCAGTAGAATCCCCAAATCTGTGAAGGGTTCAACAAAACCAAATGAGATGGGAAGAGAAAGAGATTGCATTTTTCTCTTTCAAGTGCCCTGTGATTCACTTTAGTGGTTAAGTACATATTCATCTTTATTGAGATAAATATTAAATAATATCGTTTTTATACTCCAAACATTTTAAAAATGCTTTTTAACCACAATATGTATTTTTGTAAATTACTAAAGCAATATACATTAATTTTAGAATAAAATGTAAATATTGCTAAGCAACTTGGCATTGTTGCAAAAACTTTTTTATAGAACACATATAGTATAACCTGATTCACTTAATGTTATGAGTAGCTTTCCATGTCATTATACATACTATTTTACTAAATAAATTACTTTAAATCTATTGTATAGTGTACCATAATTTAACTAATTTATTATTGTTACTACTTAGTTGTTTTTAAAATACTGCTGTAATGAACATAATTACAGCTAAATATTTGCCCATATCTGTAATATTGCAGGGGACAAAAATTTCTGGAAGTGGAATTGTTGAATTAAAAACTATTTAGAATTGTTAGAAAAGGTTTCTGTTAATTAGAAAAACAATTGGGTTCTTTATGAAGATGCAATTGAAAAACTACAGATTTTAAATCTCTTCAGGTATATGGGAAAGAGAGAAATATAGTGCTAAGATTTTTATAGTATATGGATTAACATTTCATCTTGCCTTTCAATTATAAAACACATTATAATAAATACTTTATGTGATAAGAACAATCTAAATTATAAGCACTGTATATATAAAGATATATAGTGATAGCTAGAATTTAATTCAGATGTACTTATGTTTCAAGGACTAAGAATTTTATTCAAAATTTCTATACTTTTTTAATATGGCTTATTTTATACTCTTCAAAGACACTGGCACATAATAGAGCAGAATGATGTAAAGTTGGAAAAGGCAGAGTGTATGTCCCATCAAAGAGTTGCCCTATAGTAGAGTTCAGATTGAGAAAGTTTAGACAGGAGTTAATAGCTTGCTTTGAGGAGAGCAAGTCATGCTCTATTTTCACAAGTATATCAAAATAGTGGACCGGCACTTTGACAGGTTAATATGAATGACTTAAGTCTGTGGGTGTGTGTGCATAGCTTTAGAAGCACACTGCCTATGGGAGCTTTTTGGCAAAAAGGTAACAACTATGAATAAGATTACCTCTTTTAACTTGTTCCATTACACCTGGCAGGATCTCTTCTAGCTATTTCACTGTAAACATTAATACAAAAAGTTTCTTGTTAGTCTTACTACTTACTATATAGAAGTAAAATTTAGAAAGATATGGAATTTTAGTGAGAAATAAAGATCAGTATGGGGGGAAGCAATAAATTAATATTATGTTTTCATCTCTGTTACTATTATTATAAAACATAAAGACAACTCATAAAAAAGTATATACTTAGCTCTCTGTTAAATTTGGTGGAATCAATAAAAGGTATGCTATATGTATGGCTCTTGCCCACAAGAAGTTTAAAGCATTGATATTCAGTTATTCCCAAATACTACTTCATTGTATATAGTTTTAGCTAAATATTTAGAGAAAGCTCCTTATTGGCATTTTATAGAATAGAATGGTACTGAATAACCTGTTAATTGTTCAGTGCAGGTAACACAGAGAAAAGGAAGCCTCAAGGAAATTGAACTTGGCCCTGTAGAGTGGGTGGGATACGAATAAGCAGAGAGGGAAGAAGAGAGGGTAACGAAGAAAGGAAGAGCATAAATGAAGCAGAGGTGCTGAGAGGGGACAGTACAAAGGTCAGCTGGCAGGAGCCAAGGTTCCTGTGATGACATCAGGTCATCTAGACTAGGCTTAGTTACTGAATGCCTTCAAGAGTATGCACAGGCATTTAGATTTCATGTGACAGGGAATAAGAAGCCATCGTAGCGTTTTGTAAGCAGCAAAGGTTACTTGATGGAAATAGCATTTTAGGAACATCAGTCTCACTTAGTATTGTGGAAGATTAACTGAAGCAGGCTCGTGTTAGAGGACAAACTACTAGCTAAGAAGCCATCACAATAATATAGTATAGACAGCTGGTGTGCTGATGTCGGCTGGAAGGAAGGGATTCGTATCAGAAACACTATAGAGAAAAACAGTATGATCTGTGACTAAAGAGATGTGAGGAGTAAAGAAGTAGTTAGTATTTAAGATTTTTCTGCCTAAGACGTAGGCACAACACAATGCCATTAGTAGAATGTCTTTAGTTCAGTGCTAAAAACTAATTTCATTTTCTTTTTGTGTAACCCTAACTTATAAACTTATGAGAAAAAATATTAACTTGAGTTTGAGAACAGTACTGTGTGATGGCAGATATAAAACTCATCAAAATTGGCTTCTAGAAACTGAAGAGCAAAAGAAGGGAAGGGCTTGAAAGGCTTCTTCCCTGAGAATAATGAAAATACCCATGAGAATGTCTTTGGAATGACAGTAATTTTTATTACATAACCCTATTTCCCACATAATTAAATTCTTTCTGTAGAGTTTAGTGCTGGAAGTTAGAATGGCCAAAGTTATTCTGAATGATAAAGATTATTCTTCAGAGCTGTATTTCAAGCCATTCAAAGACAGGCCAATGTCAAGGCTGTGGTTTGAACTGTCATTCATAACTCCTCTACTGGGCAAACAGAGGCTCAGTTCCTGGGATGATATCACCGGGAAGAACTATCTAAACCAGACTAGTGGTTGGATGTCTAAAAGTCCAGATTTAAGCAGGTGAAAGCAGCATGGAGAAAGAATTTTTATAGCTTTTTTGTTTAAAAAGACATATGATAAGAATGGGCTATTAGCAAAGATTTACAGCAATTGTTATTAATATCATCTAGGTTATTTACTCAAAAGAAGTATCTCTACCAATTTAGGTAGCAAAACATATATCAGAAGACATAAACACCACTGTATTGACCAAACCTACAATAATCTAAGGAAAAATAATAAGTTATAACTCTTATGTATTATGCTTTATAGAACAGTAGAGGCCCGGTGCACAATATCTGTGCACTTGGGGGGGGGGGGTCCCTCAGTCTGGCCTACACCCTCTCGCAGTCCAGGAGCCCTCAGGGGATGTCTGCCTGACTGCTGAGAGGTCCTTAGTGCTGCCACATGGAGGCAAGTGTGCTTGCCAGCCATGAGGCCACCTGGCTTCTGGCTGAGCGGCGCTCCCCCTGTGGTCAGTGCGCATCATAGCAACTGGTGGTTTTGCCATTTGGTTGATTTGCATATTAGCCTTTTATTATATAGGATTTGAAAAGCCTTTAGGATTTTATCAATGTTTTCAAGAGGCAGGTATGAGGTTCTGTTCTGCATACCCAGATGGGAATGCCTGACCAATTAAAATTTAAAAGTAGTTTTCATTAGAAACCAAGATGGCGGCATAGATAAACACCTGAACTGCTGCCTCGCACAACAATTTCAAAACTACAACTAAAAGATAAAACGGACATCATCCAGAACCACAGGAAGGCTGGCTGAGTGGAAATTCTACAATTAGAAGGAAAGAGAAAAGCACACTGAGACTCAGAGAGGTTGCGGAAGTAAAGGCAGAGGTACAGAGGTGCGCACGCAGAAAGGGCTGGCAACTGAGTACACGGCTGGCTTTCTCAATCAGGAGGGAGACAAAAGCTTCCCACTGCTCTGAACTCCAGTTCCGGGCGAGACTCTGGGGACCCAGACTCATATAGGGAGAAACTGGACTGTCTGGCAGTGGATGAAACTCGAGGGCAGCTTTCTCTCAGAGGTGCTTGCAGTGATTACCGTGGGACACAGAGACCCAGGGGCCTCTTAGGTCAGGGCTGATGGGAAGCCAATGCTGTTTGCTCCGCCCTGAGACTCCGCCCCATCCAAGCTGAGTGCAGAGGCTTTTGCATATGAATGGTCTGGTCCTTTGAATTCTAAACTTACCTAACAAACTGCAGCTGAGTCAGAAACACCCAGAACATCCAAAAGAAAACCCAAGGCCCCACAGCAGCTTGCATTTCTTCATAGCTGGGCCTCATCTGGGCAACTCCAAAACCCAAACAAAGAAGAGGAATCTGCAGATCTATCCATACCTCCTGCTGGGTGGCCTCAGGCAGAGGCTAAATTAGCATCTCCTTGGAGATCCAAGAGCCAGTGTACCCAGGGGTCAAGGAGGACCATCCAGATTACAACTCCTCAGATCCATAAGGGACACACTCAGGGGGCAGACTCAGCGAACACCAAAGCCCCACTGAAGCAAGTCTTGTCTCATAAGGGTGTCTCCAGCACAGAAGTTCTACCAGCGTAGACACAGCTGATCCTCAGCCAATTGGCCTGGAGGTCAATTCCTCCCAGTGATACCAATAACAATCAAGGCTTAACTACAACAAGACTGTGCACACAGCCCACTAAGGGGTGCTCCAAGAGTGTCCACCTCAGGAAACTGGGGAGGCTGAGCCACTGAGCCCTATAGGACACCTAGCACACAAAGCCACTCTATCAACTCAGGGAAGCAGCCAAAATGTGGAGACAAAGAAACAGGTCACAAATGAAAGGAATGGAGGAAAGCAAATGACTGGATATAGAGTTCAAAACCATGGTTATAAGGTTTTTCAAGAATTTTCTAGAAAAAGCCGATAAATTTAGTGAGACCCTCTAGGATATGAAAAAGGACCAATCAGAAATTAAGCATACACTGACTGAAATAAAGAATAATATACAGAGATCCAACAGCAGACTAGAGGATTGCAAGAATCAAGTCAAAGATTTGAAATACAAAGAAGCAAAAAACACTCAACTGGAAAAGCAAAAAGAATCCAAAAAGAAAAAAGAATCCAAAAATATGAAGATAGTGTAAGGAGCCTCTGGGACAACTTCAAGCATACCAACATCTGAATTATGGAGGTGCCAGAAGAAGAGAGCGAGAGCAAGATACTGAAAACCTACTTGAAGAAATAATGACAGAAAACTTCCCTCACCTGGTGAAAGAAATAGACTTACAAGTCCAGGAAGAGCACAGAACCCCAAACAAAAGGAATCCAAAGAGGACCACAACAAGATACATCATAATTAAAATGCCAAAAGCAAAAGACAAAGAGAGAATCTTAAAAGCAGCAAGAGAAAAACAGTTAGTTACCTACAAGGGAGGACCCATACGATTGTCAGCTGATTTCTCAACAGAAAATATGCAGGCCAGATGGGAGTGGCAAGAAATATTCAAAGTGATGAATAGCAAGAACCTACAACCAAGATTACTCTACCCAGCAAAGCTATCGTTCAGAATTGAAGGGCAGATAAAGAGCTTTACAGATAAGAAAAAGCTCAAGGAGTTCATCACTGCCAAACCAGTATTATATGAAATGCTGAAAGGTATTCTTTAAGAAGAGGAAGAAGAAGAAAAAAGGTAAAGATAAAAATTATGAACAACAAATACATAGCTATCAACAAGTGAATCTAAAAATCAAATGAATAAAAAATGTGATGAACAGAATAAACTGGTGAATATAATAGAATCAGGGGCATAGAAAGGGAGTGGACTGACAATTCTCAGGGGAAAGGGGTGTCGGGGGGTGCGGGAAGAGACTGGACAAAAATCGTACACCTATGGATGAGGACAGTGTGGGGGGAGGTAAGAGCAGAGGGTGGGGTGGGAACCAGGTGGAGGGGAGCTATGGGGGGAAGAAAGAGGAACAATTGTAATAATTGAACAATAAAGATTTATTTAAAAATAAAAATAAAATAAAATCTGAGATTAGGCACTGACGACATGAGAAGAAAAAAAAAAAGAAGAAGAAAGTGCCAAACAGCTTTTTGTAGTGGTGGCACCATTTATATTCCCATTAGTATTGTATGAGAGTCCCAGCTCCTCCACATCCTTGTCATCACATATTATTGTCAGTCTTTCTAATTTTATTCCTTTAGGTCTGTCATAGTATCTCACTGTGATTTTAATTTGAATTTCCCTGATGAATAATGATTTTGAGGGCTCTTTCATATGTTGTATAGACTTTCAGTTATCTTCTTTTGTGAAGTGCAAGTCTGTTGCTGTTTTTCAATGGAATTGTTTGTCATTTTAGTATTGGTGTGTGTGTATATATATATATATACACACACACATATATATATGTGTGTGTGTGTGTGTGTGTGTGTGTGTGTATATATATCTACACACACAACACATATATATATATATATATATATATATATATATATATATATATATATATATTCATTCTGGATATAAGACCTTTGTAAGATATGTATACTACAACTATTTTCTCCAAGTCTACATCTTTTTTACATTCTTGATGTCTTTTGATGAGCAGAGGTTTTCAATTTTGATGAAGTCTAATATTCAATTTTGTCTTCTAGACTTTTTGTGTCTTGTCAAAGAAATCTTTGCCTACCCAAAAGTCATAAAAATATTTCTCTGTAGTTTCTTCTAGAAGCTTTATAATATTAGTCTTCATATTTAGATCTATGATTTTTTTAATCAGGGAGAAAATAAAGTAAAAAAAAAGTAGTTTTCATTAGCCTTATAAAATGCCATTTAGTACTTTGTAAATCATCCTATATAATAAAAGGCTAATATGCAAATCGACCAAACAGCTGAATGACTGGTTGCTGTAATGCGTACTGACCACCAGGGGGCAGACGCTCAAGGCAGGGGGAGCACCGCTGAGCCAGAAGCTGGGCTCACAGCTGGTGAGAGCAGCGGCAGTGGCGGGAGCCTCCCCTGCCTCCGCAGCAGTCGGACATCCCCCGAGGGCTCCCAGACTGTGAGAGGGCACAGGCCAGGCTGAGGGACACCCCCACCCCAAGTGCACGAATTTCGTGCACCAGGCCTCTAGTCTACCTAATAAAAGAGTAACATGCTAATTGACCGTACCTTCACGACGTCCACCAGCCTATCAGGAGTGAGTATGCAAATTAACCCAACAAAGATGGCTGGTTAATTTGCATATGCAGGCGCCGGCGACCAGGGGCAGGGCGGGACCCTTGTGTCATTGCCATGGCGACAACACAGGTGTTCCACACCACCCCAGCTGCTCTGGGCCTCTGGGTAGTGTGGGAAGGCAGAAAGGCGGCTCTGGGCCAGAGCTGAAAGGCAGTGCCGGCAGCCAGGGGAAGGAAGGCCCATTCTTTCATGAATCTTCATGCATTGGGCTTCTAATAATTATTATAAATAAATGAGGTCTTATTTATTATCTTTGATGCCAAATTTAAGTAGTTTCTAGAATATGAAAATCTGTATTGTTAATAGTTTAAATACTGTAAGTCTAAAGGAAATCACATGAAAAAAACATCTCAGTAAATAAATTACCTACTGTAAATAAATTTGAACAGAGGTATAATTCACATTTAAGATCACTGTAACCCAGTCCTCTAAGGCAATTTAGTAAATAGTGTCCTGTCAGCTCAAAAGAGTTAATGTGTTCCTATGTCACTAACTTAACACCAATGAATAACCTAATCTAGATACTGAGACTAAAGCCCATTAAGCCTTAATACTAACACTTTAACACATAAAAGAAAGAAGTATGTGATTTAATTTCAAGTCTTCTATAGTGCTTGAAAAGTATTAACTGTGAAGTGAATGGATATTAAAAAAATGGAAATTGCATTTACAAGTGGCATATAAAAATGAGAAATGAGAAAGAAATGAAATTCAGTCAGAAATGCTTGTCTTTCTATGCACCCATAATTTCTTATGTATAAAATGCAAAACAAAAGAAACCATCAACAAAATGAAAAGGGAACTCACTGTATGGGAGAATATATTTGCCAATGATACATCTGATAAGGGATTGATTTCCAAAATATATAAAGAACTTATAGAACTAAACCCCAGGAAGACAAACAACCCAGTTAAAAAAAAATGAGCAAAGGACCTGAATAACGCTTCTCCAAAGAGGACATACAGATGGCCAATAAACATATGAAAAAATGATCGATGTCACTAACCATCAGAGAGATGCAACTTAAAACCACAATGACATATCACCTCACACCTGTCAGAATGGCTACCATCAATAAATCAACAAACAACCAGTGCTGGCAAGGATATGGAGAAAAGAGAACCCTAGTACACTGCTGGTGAGAATGTAGACTGGTGCAACCGCTGTGGTAAACAGTATGGAGTTTCCTCATAGAAAAAAATAAAAATGGAACTTTTGACCCAGCCATCCCACTTCTAGGAATATATCCAAAGAAACCCAAAACACCCATTTAAAAGACTATTTGCACCCCTATGCTCACTGCAGTGTTACCTACAATAGCTAAGATCTGGAAACAGCCCAAATGACCAATAGTAGATGAGTGGATAAAAAAAACTGTGGTACATTTACAAAAGCAGCAACAATTGATTTCAGAGAGGAAGGGAGAGGAAGACAGAGATAGAGACATCAATGATGAGAGAGAATCATTGGTCGGCTGCCTCCTGCACACCCAGTGGGGATCGAGCCTGAAACCCAGGCATGTGCCCTGACCTGGAATTGAACTGTGACCTCTGGTTCATAGTTCAGTGCTCAATCACTGAGACACACTGGCCACGCTCTTTATTTTTGAAACCTACTTTTAGGATTCATCACCAAAATTTCATTCCATTACTTTAGAATTGAAACTATAAATGAAATTATTCCTAGTTCCCAATGCGTGTATGTGTGATATTTATTCATACATAAATAAACAATATACCATTGGTTTCCCAGAGCCTGTTCTGCTACTAACCAAGAATACAGTGATGAACAAAATACGCATGTCCAATATAATTGAGCCTCATGGGCTTGTTACTGGTGTTGAGTTTTCTTGAGAATCTTACATGATTTAAATATCCTCTGATAGACAAAGTGAAAGAACCCAATAAATTGTCTCTTGACCTGAATTCATCCTATTATCTCAATCACTTTCTGGTGTTAAGTGAGGGGCATAAACAAAATAACTCCATTATCTTAGGTAAGCACTTTCCTAAAAGTATTATCCATTGCAGACTATGGAATAGTCAGACTATCTAGACATCTGATTCACTAACCAAGTCTTAATTAATCCCTGGATAAATTATATATCAAAGTTATTATTTTAAAATCTAAAACTTAGAGATATATGCAGAAGGAAATACAGTTTTAATCCTTTTCCATGTTCTAATTTTTAAATGGAATAAAACTAAAGTATAAAATGCCAAGTTTACATATTTTTTGTTCTATGTCTAATTCTTATGTTTATTAGTCATGTAAATTGATACTGATTGACATTAGGATTTATTGGTGAGCCTAATTTTTCAAGGTTACATAGAAGAGAACAAATGTTAGTCTGTTTAAAATATAGTGCCTTGTCTATCTTAGGTATTAGTGACATTGAATAAGGAATGTCATATTTCTTTGTGGGAGGTGCTTAAAACAACATAAATTTATTATCTTAACAGTTCTGGAGATCAGAGATCCAAAATCATTTCCTTTTTCTTTTTTAGTTTTTATTGTTGAGAGTATTACAGATGTTACCCTTTTCCCCCCTATTGTCCTCCTCCACCCAGTTCCCGCCCCACCCCAGGCCTTCATCACCCTACTGTCTGTGTCCATAGGCAAGATCTTTGGTTGATCTCTTCCTGCTCCCCTCTACCCGCTTCTCTCTGAGATTGGTCAGTCTGTTCCATGCTTCCATGACACTGATTCTATTTCATTTACCAGTTTACTTTGTCCATTAGATTTCTTGTTCATTTTTATTTTTAGATTCAATTATTGATATGTATTGACATTTTAATGTTCATATTTTTTATCTCTTCTTCTTCCTCCTCTTCTTAAAGAATACCTTTTGCCCTAGCTGGTTTGGCTCAGTGGATAGAGCATCAGCCTGTGGACGGAAAGGTCCCAGATTCAATTCAGGTCAAGGGCACATGCCTGGGTTGTGAGCTTGCCCCCAGTAGGGGGCGCACAGAAGGCAGCCGGTCAATGGTTCTTTCTCATCATTGATGTTTCTATCTCTCTTTTCCTCTCCCTTCCTCTCTGAAATCAATAAAATATATATTTTTAAAAGTTACATTTTAAAAAAAAAAAAGAATACCCTTCAACATTTCATGTAATACTGGTTTGGGGGTGATGAACTCCTTTAGCTTTTTCTTGTTTGTGAAGCTCTTTATCGGCCTTTCAATTCTAAATGAGAGCTTTGCCAGGTAAAGTAATCTTGGTTGTAGGTCCTTACTATTCATCACTTTAAATATTTCTTTCCACTCCCTTCTAGCCTGCAAAGTTTCTGTTGACAAATCAGCTGACAGTCATATGGGTGCACCTTTGTAGATAACTAACTGCTTTTCTTTAGCTGCTTTTAAGATTCTTTCTTTGTCTTTAACCCTTGGCACTTTAATTATAATGTGTCTTGTTATGGGCCTCTTTGAGTTCCTCTTGATTGGGACTCTCTTTGCTTCCTGGACTTGTAAGTCTATTTCTTTCACCAGGTAGGGGATGTTTTCTGTCATTATTTCTTCAAATAGATTTTCAATATCTTGCTCTCTCTCTTCTCCCTTTGGCATCCCCATTATACAAATGTTGGTATGCTTGAAGTTGTCCCAGAAGCTCCTTATACTATCTTCATATTTTTGGATTTTTCTTTTCTTTTCGCTCTTCTGATTGGGTGCTTTTTGCATCCTCATATTCCAAATCGTTGATTTGATTCTTGGAATCCTTTACTCTACTATTGAATCCCTTTAAAGTATTCTTTATTTCAGTTAGTATGCTTAATTTCTGACTGGTCCTTTTTCATGTCTTTTACTTTGTCACTAAGTTCCTTGAAAATCTTTGAAGATCCTTGAGTAACCTTATAACCATGGATTTTGAACTCTGTATTCAGTAGTTTGCTTGCTTCTATTTCTTTCATTTGTGACTTTTTTTTTTTTGTCTCTGCATTTTGGCTGCTTCCCTGTGTTTGTTTCTATGTGTTAGGTAGAGCTGCTATGTTACCTGGAATTGGTAAAGTGGCCTTGCATAGCAGGTGTCCTATAGGGTCCAGTGGCTCAGTCTCCTCAGTCACCTGAGCTGGGCACTCTAGGTGTGCCCTGTGTCGGCTGTGTACACAGTCTTGTAATTGAGCCTTGATTGCTGTTGGCATCACTGGGAGGAGTTGACCTCCAGGCCAGTTGGCTGTGGGGACCAGCTGCAACTACAGTGGGAGAGTTGCTGTGCAGGAAACACCCCTATGGAGCAGGACTTGCTTCAGTGGGGCTTTGGTGTTCACTGAGTCTAACTCTTAAGTGTGTCACTTGTGGATGTGTAGAGTTGTAATCTGCTATGGTCTGAAGCTGTCCACCAGGTACACTGGCTCTAGGGCCTCCAGGGAGGTGCAAAGTCAGCCACTGCCTGGGGCCACATGGCAGGAGCTACAGAAGGCTCTGCAGATGGCTGCTACTTGCTATTTGTATTGGGTTGAAGATGCCCAGGCAAGGCCCAGCTATGAAGTAAAGCAGGCTGGTGGCTAGCGGCAGGTTTTAGGCCTTTTATTGATTGGTTTGGGGCATGCTGACACTATCTGCAGCTTGTTTTAGAGATTTTAGCAAAGTCTGAAGCCTGAGCCAGGACAGACCATTAGTATGAAAAAGCTGCTGCAAACAGCTTGGGTGTGGCTGCAAATTGGATGGGGTGGGGTCTCAGGGAATCCCTAGGGCAGAGCTAACAGTGTGCTCCAGGCTGATAGAGACTCAAATACGGCTACCAGTGAGCCCTGCGACAGGTGAGATCCCAGCACAGGTACAATGACTCCTGCGAGCACCCTGATCTGGGAGAAAGCTGCCCCTGAGTTCCTGCCCTGATGCCAGACAATCCAGTTCCTCCCCATATGTGTTTGGGTCCCCCAGAGCAACCCGGTGCTGGGAATCTGAGTAAGTTCATGTGCCAGCCCTTTAAATGGAATAACTGGGTCTCTAGCAGCCTCCCTGTGACTCAGCCACAATTCCTGCTGGCTTTTACAGCCCGTAATTGTGGGGACTTCTCTTCCTCGTCTGGAACCCTGGGCTGGGGGTCTACTGTGGGGCTGGGACCCCTTGCTCCTCATGGGTGGCCTCCACAGAGATGATCTCCCCCCTGATTAAAAAAAAAAACAGCACATGTGTGTGTCGGACCAGCCTAATCCACCCCTCCACCCCTCCTACCAGTCTCCGTGTGCTTTCTTCTTTATTTCTCTAGTTGTCGGACTTCCATTCAGCTCGCTTTCACACAGTTCTGAATGATGGTTGTTCTGTATTTTAGTTGTAATTTTGATGTAGTTGTGGGAGGTGGCGAGTACAGGCGTTTACCTACGCTGCCATCTTGGTTTCAAGCCAAAATCATTTTCACTGGGCTAAGATCAGGGAGTTTGCAGGCTGCATTCATCTTGGAGGTTCTCTGTAATCTATTTTTCGAGGCCACCTGCATGCTTGCCTTGTGGGGCTGCTTATCTTCAAAGCCAGCCAAACACAGCATTCTTCCTCTCTCTCTCTCTCTCTCTCTCTCTCTCTCTCTCTCTCTCTCTCCCTCTCCCTCTCTCTCTCTTTCTCTCTTTCTTTCTCTCTCTCTCCCTCTGACACTGTCCCCATGGTCACATCTTCTCTCTCAGGAACATCATACTTCAATCTAAGCACATTTAAATAGGCATGTACTAACTTTTTCTTTGTTTTATTTTATCTCAAAGATAAATCCGTTTTTTGCTTAATTTCAAGGTGGGAAACAATTGCGTGGTGTTAATATAAATCTAAAAGTAAAGCTAAGCAAAGCATGGTAAATAAAATGACCCAGGAGTTGTGATGCCTGAGTACAGCATACGCCCACTTTCCCATTATCTCCCTGTGTAGCACACCCTCTTCTTCACAATATTTAAAACTGTAGAACTATTTTTCAAAGGTATAACCTAGAGCTCACTATATTATAACTTGCTATAGCTGAGAGGTGTTTTTTTTTTTACAGTCCATCTTTATTTACAGAGGATCTCGTATTTGTAAAAAGACTTTGTGTGACATATATCTACAGTAGACACACCTAAAAACATTGTAGGACACAACTGTTCAGAAGGTGGCAGTTACAGAATAAGTACTCAAGACATATTTCTGAAAGAATAATAGTGCTTGATATAGTGACTAAATTAATCTGTCCCTATTATTTCTTTGTATCATTTATTTTAACAACTCAAAATATCTTTTTATAAAGCAAAATATTTTGGGGAAAGGATTGAATTAGGTTTATTAATGTGAAAATTATAGTAGAAATTAACAAAATAATTAGTAAATGTTAGTAATGATGCTTTAAAACTAAATATTTTTTACTGAATGTACTCAATTTTTGCTGTTTTTCCTTTCTTCTTTTATTAATAAATGTAGAACTAGTCACAAAGACCAGTTGACAACAAAGAAAAACAATCTTATATGTAGACAAAGATGATAATCACATCCTTGATATTACATAAGAGATAATGCAATTCCCAAAATATATCTATTGTGATGCTGAAATTCCTCCATGAGATTCACATGTTTGGGTTAAAGCTTTATATTATAATAAAATGCACATAGATATGCTTGGTAGCCTTTTTTTCAATCACATAATATTATTTTTTAAATTAACATTTTTAAAGGCTAGTATTTAGAGTCAATGGGAGGAGAAAATGAGGAGACTAGGTTCTTGCTAAGAAGTCAGAAAGTAGCTTTGGATAAATTTCTGCTCAGCAGTTTGGTTTTGTTTTTTGGTTTGGGTTTGGGTTTGGGTTTTGGTTTCTCTCTGTCCCTCTAGATTTCTTTATTGCTGTTGGAATTCCATTTTAATAATTATAATTATCAAATTATTTTAGGCATAGCTCAATAGGAAATAAAGAAACTTTTCCACTTTCACAGTTCTGCCCTATGACTGTCCAAAACAAAGCAAATGTTATGGGACCATTTTATATGAAGTATAGGGAAGAATGGCCCAAAATCATTTCAAGAATCATAATAATTTTGTAAGCTTTATTGCCTGAGTATCACCTTGTGTTTGGGATGGTAGAGGTTGTGGGAACTATATAAACCTAATTTACAGTGTTGGTTTGAAAGTTTTCATATCTGAACATACACTTTGCTTCAGCTTACATAGTCTGTAAGTTTACCAACATTCAGTACTGATGGAAATTCTCAAATCTCATGGCAACCATAAAATATTGGAGAGACCTGAATGAAGTGGATCAGATAGTAAAAGAGCCTTTTGAAATACATCCTTTGATTTCTACTTAATCTCAAAGATCCTGATATAAGGATTAACAGGGAGATTGAATGTTTGATTCTAATTGATATAGCATATCCATGTAAATTCATCTGTGACATTAACTAGGCTACAATTTAAAAGACTTGATAGCTGTTAGAGGGGAGAGGTACTGGGAGGCTGAGTGAAATCGGTGAAGGAATTAACACACACACACACACACACCCACACCCACACACACACACACAGCAAAACTCAGACTCGGACAACAGTATGGTGATTACCAGAGGGAAAGGGGTTAGGGCTGGTAGAAATGGTGGCAGAAGGAGACTAGCCTTTGGTGGTGAACATCCAGTGACTATGTACAGATGTGTTCTAGAATTGTACACTTGAAACCTATGTAAGTTCATTAACCAATGTAACCCCAATAAATTTAATGTTTAAAATCTCTTTTTTAGATAACCCCCAAAATAAATAATTGATTTAAAAATAAATAAAAATGTCCCTAGCCATTTGCACTTATAACCTGTTTTCTAATAAAAATCTTAAAAGTAATGTTCATTTATAGTCCCTATTTATTTTTGTGGCATTCTTTTCTAAATTTTTATAGGAATTTATATAGTAAATAATTGTCCTATATTATCTTTTTCCTTCAGTGAATTGATCTTGTGATAATGACTTTGGCTTTCTATATCTCTGATTATAATTTCTTTCCTCATTTTCTCTAGTATAATTACAGTTGAAATCATATTTAACTATTATTATTATTATTATATAAATTCTAGGTAAATAAGTGATTCCCATATCCAAATCAGCCACAATTCATTATTAACTTCCTGACAAGAATACAAAAAAAAATGTTTAGGCTTAAAGTTTTATAAAAATGAGATCTATTTGTAAGTTCTTATCTGTTTAGTAGTGAAGTCTTTCAATTTTTAAAAATGTCTCTTTGGGTAAGGTAAAATCCACAGTACCATCATAGTACTGTTAAATTGGTAATATTTTGGAATTTGTTATTTGGTTTTGATAAAGAATGAGTCATGAACTTTAGTGAATATATCTTGAATGTTGAAACAGAACAATCATTAAATTTTAATTTAAAAATAGAGTAAGTGCTATGGGTGGTGAACCATATAAGTCATGACATCAGCAAGCAGTGCTCTACAAACAAATCATATTTGCTAATTATCATCACAGACTAGAAACTCTTGTTTTCATGCCACACATGATCCGATTAGAACATCCAGCTTTATCACCCTCTGTCTCTCCACTTCAGTGGTATCCACTAATCAGTGCCATTCCTTTAATGTGAGTTTCAGGCACCTGATTTAGTGTCTCCCCCTCTCTTCCCCAACTTCTACATTCATGCTAAGTAAAGTCAGTATCATTGTCAGTCTGTCCTACTTTTTGCCTCCTGAGTGCTAATGACTTTTACCTCTTCTCCACTTCAGCTACAGTGGACATTTACATCACTCAGAACCTTTCTGCATCTGAAATCCTAAGATCACAGTTGCTTCTTTGACAATAGACACAGCTTTATTCCCACTACTATTGCTGTTTAGCTTCAGCACAAATCAAGACAACATCTAGTCCCTTGCTCCCTCCATTTTTCCTAAACTACCAGCCCCTTATAGACTTGCTTTCTTCTCCACCCAAGCTGGATTCTAAGTTTAATCACTCTCTCCCTAGGACACAGTCTTCTTATATCCTGTCTTTCTCAGTCCACTTGCCCTATCCTATCTAATAAAAGAGTAATATGCAAATTGACCATCACTCCAACACACAAAATGGCTGCCCCCATGTGGACACAAGATGGCCGCCACAAGATGGCCAGCAGGGAAGGGCAGTTGGGGGGGACCCAGGCCTGCAGGGGAGGGCAGTTGGGGGGGACCAGGCCTGCAGGGGAGAGCAGTTGGGGGGACCAGGCCCTCAGGGGAGGGCAGTTAGGGGTGACCAGGCCTGCAAGGGAGGGCAGTTAGGCATCAATCAGGCTGGCAGGGGAGTGGTTAGGGGGTGATCAGGCTGTCAGGAAAAAGTGGTTAGGGGCAATCAGGAAGGCAGGCAGGCAAGCAGTTGGGAGCCAGCAGTCCTGGATTGTGAAAGGGATGTCCAACTGCCCGTTGGGATGTCCAACCTGGATCGGGCCTAAATGGGTAGTCGGACATCCCTCAAGGGGTCCCAGATTGGAGAGGGTACAGGCTGAGCTGAGGGAAACCCCGCCCCCCATGCACAAAAGTTGCCCAGTCCTATTTCCCATGATTATACTTTAAGTCATGCTTACAATCCTATCTTCTGAGAACCTACTTTAAAATGTATCATCTTCAAGATGGCAGCTGGCAGGACGGCAGAGAGGAAGAGAGTGTGAGAGTGTGAGGGAGCGGAAGGGGAGTGTGGATGTGTGGTGTGTGTGTGTGTGTGTGTATGAGAGAGAGAGAGAGAGAGAGCGAGAGAGAGAGAGAGAGAGAGAGAGAGAGAGAGAGAGAGAGAGAGAGTTAGATCCTGCAAGACTTTCTGGGGCTGGTGGACCAGGCTCTCATAGATGGGGACCCCCCACTACCACTGCAAGCACTCCCCTGTGGCGGCGCTGGCAGAGAAACCATGCTATCTTGAAGGGCAGAGCAGCTGTGACTAGGAGCCCAGCCTCACCACCACCCAGACTGGCCTCAAACAAAAACCAGGCCCCTGCAGCCACTCTGGACAAAGACCTACTACCACAGCTGCAGACCCGTGGACACTGAGACTCAAGCCACCCCGGCCTCAGGCTCCTGTGAGTCCCGGAGGGCGTTCCCCTGCCTCCTACGGCATAGGTCCCACACATCCCAAGCCACCCCTGAAGGTCAACGCGCATGGATCCTACCGGACGTGCCTCCCTGGCACCCGGGCCAGCCCCTGACTATCTGCACGTGTGGCTCCTGCTGGCGGCATCTCCCAGACACCCCAGCCAGCCCCTGACTGTCAGTGTGTGGCTACTGCCAGACTGCAGCAGCCGCTCATCTACCAGGCACCATAGCTAACCCCTGACTGTGCACACAGCTCCTGCTGGACTGCGGCAGCCCCCCATCTCCCTAATCATCCAAAAGATGCAAATCAAAATGACAATGAGGTACCATCTCACACATGTCAGAATGGCTACCATCAACAAAGGACAAGTGCTGACTATTTTGCTGCCTATGGCTTCTTCTAAGTGCAAAAGGAACCCTCTTGCACTGCTGGTGGCAATGCAGACTGGTGCAGCCACTGTGGAGAACAGTATGGAGTTTCCTCAAAAAATTAAAAATGGGACTTCCATTTAACCCAGTAATCCCATTTCTAGGACTATATCCCAAAAACAGAAAGACCAGTCAGAAAGGATATATGCACCCCTATGTTCATAGCAGCACAATTTACAATAGCTAAGATTTGAAAACAGCCTAAGTGCCCACCAGCAGATGAGTGGATTAGAAAATTGTGGTACATCTACACAAGGGAATACTACACACTGCTGTAAAAAAAAAAAAAAAAGAAGAAGAAGAAGAAGAAGAAGGAATTCTTACCATTTGCAACAGCATGGATGGACCTGGAGAGCATTATGCTAAGTGAAATAAGCCAGTCAGAGAAAGGTAAATATCACATGATCTCACTCATTTGTGGAATTTAATGAACAACATAAACTGATGAACAAAAATAGAACCAGAGTCATAGAAGCATTGAACAGACTATCCACCCTATGAGAGAAGGCAGGGGGTGAGGGGAGTGAAGGGGTAAGAGATCAACCAAAGAACTTGTATGCATGCATATGAGCATAACCAATGGACACGACGGGGGGAGGATGGGGGGGAGGGCATATGCTGGGGTGTGGGGGCCATCGGGCAGAGGTCAATGGGTGAAAAGGCAGACTTATGTAATACTTTAAACAATAAAGAATTTAAATTTTAAAAAAGGTATCATGTTCATCCCTTGTACTTTAGTGTCTTCCTATAGTCTTCCCTCCCATAACCCATAAACATATTCCTGTGCCATCCATTTCTTTAAAAACTTCCTCAGCCTAACACCCCCCTACAACTGCAATCTTCTTTACTTTCTAACCAAGCTCTTATAAAACAGCCTTTAGTTAGTCTTCACTTCTTCACATTCCATTCAGGCTTCCTCCTACTTCCATCCTGCTATTAAAACTGCCCTGAAAAGGTTGTCATTCCCTAATCAAATGCACTTTTCACTTTGATCTGGTTTAAGTATTTAACCCTGTTGATCACGCCCTTCTTGAAATTCTCTTCTCTAGATTCTGTTACAGCACCTACTCTTTTACTTTCCTGTTTTCTCAAATTCTCATGTCAACCTCTTTACTTTAAATATTTGTTTTCACTTTGGTTCTGTCCTCTTCCCATCTCACTTCTTTATTTCTCTCTTTAAGCATTTCCATCCACATCAATGGCTTCAGTTGCAAATTAGAGCAAAACCTAGTCCTGGCCCACCAGCCTCATTTCAGCTATTCCCCGCCTCCTCTACTTCATGATCCTGAGAAACCGTACAGCTGGCAGGACTTGACACATCATGCTTTCCTTCCTCTGTGCCTTCACACACATTATTGTTTCTTCCTGGAATGCCTGCCTTACCCCTCTCCATACCACCCTTCTCAATGTGACTCTTTCCTTCTTATCCTTCAATACTTAACTCACGCATTATCAGGAAGCATCTACAGACTCCTTTCCCGACTCTTTCTGCCCCTTTCCATTTAATACTTGTGCTTATCCTGTTATGATGGCATTTACCAGTAACTTATTGAAGTTATCCATATAAAGATCTACGTTCCCTCCTTGTTTCTCTTACAAGCAGGGCCCATGTCCTGTTTTTTGAACAATCGGTGCTAGAACAATAACTGGTACATAGTAATTACAGAACAAGTGCTTATTGGTTGAACTGAAATCTGTGTCACAAACCTAGAATTCTTTCTTTAACATACACTCTTATATACTAGTACATTGCCTACTTAGCGTCCCTACTTATTGTTCCACCAACATGTCAAATTTGAACGTGCCAAGCCGAATTCATCCTCCACACACACATACTCCCCAACAAAATGTTCTGCTCTTCCTCTCCACTGTGTTGGTCAGCAGAAGGCTACTAGTATCTGTCTCTTCACCAAAGCCAGACACCTGAGAGCCATCCTTCTTGACCACCTCATCGCACTTGACCTATTCTCAAAAGTCACAAGGTCCTTTTGATTCCATATTCTAGATGTCTTTCAAATTCATCCCCTGTTTTCCATCTGCATGGCTGCAGCTCTGATTCAAATCTTCATAACATAAAATTAGCCATTTTAACTATTTTTAAGTGTACAGTTTCGTGGTCTTAAGTACAGTCACATTGTTGTGCTTACTAGAATAATTTTAATGAAAACTGTCTGGACTTCCTACTTATAGGCTAACTGCCTCCATCCCAGTGTTATCGTTCTAAAATAAAAATAATGGCACTAGATGAATTAAAACCCTTTCATTGCCTCCTACTGTCTACATTAGTGGTTTTAGTACAAAGTTTTCACAGGTTTGAACTGAAGTAAGAAAATATATATACGTGTGTGTGTGTGTGTGTGTGTGTGTATATGTGTGTAATGTATCACGTTCCTTCCTCTAGATTTTTTCAGCTTAGAGGTTGAGTGAATTAATAAATGGCAATATTAATCAAGATAAGAAATACTGAAACACACAGAGGAGGTAAGGAAAGTTTTGTTTTAGATCAGAAGCAAGAGGAGGTGACTTGAGGGCAGTTGCATATGTGAATCCAAAACTCAGAAAAGAGTTGAGATGGAGATCTGTATTTGGAAGTCCTAGTATTTAAGTGGAATAAAGGAAGCAAATAACATCTCTTAAGGAATTCATGAAAAGTATAAAGAAAAATTAATAAAATAAAAAGATCAGAGAAAGAACAGCCTCCATAGCTAAAGAAAAAAAAAAAACATTTCAAGTCTCCTCACCCTGCCGCCATGGTTGAAGGAGGGCTAGGCCTTATAAACTAATGGAAAACTCGAAGGGCAGCACTTTTCAAGGCTTTTCTGTCTCCTCTGCTGGAAGATGATGGTTATCCATCTCTCTTGAATTTCCCTGGTTCTTTCTCTTTGAAAAAAAAAATAATAATTTTAAGGCAACTATGTTTGATGGGGTAACCTCATTGCCTAAAGAATAGGAATGGTTTTTCTGGAGAAAATTGTCTAGCCAGTAAGAATGCTACTCTCACATTGACAAGTACAAAATTACTCTCAAAATGAGGAATTTGTTGTTTTTACTCCTTTCAGTAACTTTGCAACAAAATTATCAAGTCAATAAGAGTAATTCAAGCCCACAACAATTTAAAAATGAACGTTCAAAGTCACAGTACTTTTGAAAGAGGTATAGCAAAGGAGAGATGAGAGATGATAATTAACCTAGCTTGCATCTGGAATTCACTAGCAGTGTAGCACTGATCTAATTACTTTTGGTTTTGTCATGGAGTTATAATAAAAATTAAATATGTGCATAAATTACTTCTCATAGTCCCTGGTACACAGTACCCATTAAGTATTACTTGCCTTTTTTAATATATCACAATATTCTGTAAAAGTAAAAATTAGAAGTAAATCAATTAGGAAAATTGTAAATAACTTACGGTTCATCGACTTGATGGAAAGCCATGTATTTCCATAGACACAGGCAACAGTGTGGTGAGAGCCAGAGGGAAAGGGGGGTGGAGGTAGGTGGATGTGAGCAATGGTGACATAAAGTCACTTTGCTTGGGGCAATGGGTACATGACACAGTGTACAGATGATGTTTTATTGAGTTGTACACTTGAAACCTTTACAGTTTTGTGAACCAATATCACCCCATTAAATGCAATTTAATAAAGTAAAATAAAAATAAAACTATGTATTTTGTTGTATTACATACATATTACACAGATACATAGAAAATATAAAAATAACTAGAGACCTGGTGCATGAAATTCGTGCACAGGTAGGGTCCATAGGCCAGACCAGCGATCAGGGCCAATGGGGGCCTTCCGGCTGCCAGCCAGGGCCTTCCTTCCAGCTGCCAGCCAGGGTCTCCCTTCCCCAGCTGCTGGCTGCTGGCCAGGGCCTTCCTTTGTTCTGTGCCACCCCCTGGTGGTCAGCACACATCATAGCAAGTGATCAAACTCCCGGTCTCCTGAGGGGACACTTTGCATATTAGCCTTTTATATATATGGATGTTCACTGCAAAAATAAGTTTTCTATCTAGAATATAGCTAACTATATTTTTTAAATTTATATAGAAACTAGAAGCCCGGTGCACAAAATTCATGCATGGGTGGGGTGTCCCTCAGCCCAGCCTGCACCCTCTCCAATCTGAAAACCCTCAAGGGATGTCCGACTGCCCATTTAGGCCCGCTCCCAACTGCTCACCTGCCTGCCTTCCTGATTGCCCCTAACTGCTTCTGCCTGCCAGCCTGGTCACACCCTAACCACTCCCCTGCCAGCCTGATTGATGCCTAACTGCTCCCCTGCCAGCCTGATTTCCCCTAACTGCCCTCCCCTGAAGGCCTGGTCACCCCTAACTTCCCTCCCCTGCAAGCCTAGTCCCCCGCAACTGTCCTTCCCTGCAGGCCCGGTCACCCCCAACTGCCCTCTCTTGCAGGCCTGGTCCCTCCCAACGGCCCTCCCCTGCTGGCCATCTTGTGGTGGCCATCTTTGACCACATGGGGGCAGCCATTTGTGTGTTGGAATGATAGTCAATTTGCATATTACTCTTTTATTAGATAGAATAGAGGCCTGGTGCACGGCAGCGGGCCAGCTGGTTTGCCATGAAGGGTGTCCCAGATCAGGGTGGGGGTTCCCTTGGGGCATGGAGTGGCCTGGGCGAGGGGCCTATGGTGGTTTGCAGGCCAACCACCACCTCCCCCCCGGTGACCCAAGCAGAGGCTCTGGTATCTGGGATTTATTTATCTTCTATAATTGAATCTTTGTAGCCTTGAATGGAGGCCAGGGCCAGCCAGAGTGGGCAGGAAGCTTGGCTTCCTCCATTGCCAGGGAAACCCAAGCCTCCTGCTCACTCCATGGCCGCAGCCATCTTGATTCGGTTAATTTGCATACTCACTCCTGATTGGCTGGTGGGCGTGGCTTGTGGGCGTAGTGGATGTACGGTCAATTTGCATGTTTCTCTTTTATTAGTGTAGATTATATTATGGCAAAAATAGATTGTAACTACTAAATCCTATTTATGTATAATATCATCAGCTTACTTTTCTATAATGCGTTACTAAAATAATAGATGAAAGACACCAACAAACGTGTTCCCAATTTGACTTAAGTAAGAATTTGAGGGGAAATTTTAGTGAAGCTATTATGACAAATAATTCACTTACCTATAATCTGAAATGTATAGTTCTCCAGCAACCCAAACCCTGGTGGAAATAGCTCTGGACTAAGAGCAAGAAAACCAGGCCCAGATTTGTCATTGTCTTACCCACAACCTTGCATAAGGGTTTACTTGTCTGTGCTTCAGTGTCTTCATATTTAAAATAAGGAAATCCTAATCTTAGCTCTAACCTTTTTCCTATTTCAAGAAGCCCTGGGGAAACTAGTGTTGAGTAAAATGTAAAGTAGTTGGAGCCTCTTCTAGTAACCGACATAATTTTTAAAAAGATATTATTGATTTGGACAGTAAAGAATAGCCTGCAGGCAAATCCTGCAAGGCGCTTCAACAGACATGCACACCTATCTTCCTGTTGGCACAGCCCACGTTTGGCAGGTCTATCCCATTCCTTACAGGAAGGAATAGGTTCTTCATTGTGTTTCCGAAGTCAGTAAGCTTTTACAAAAGTAAGTAATTGACATTTTTCTCATTTCTGGGATCAAATTTTCATAAATCATTCAACCTGGATAAACTGAGAATGTGGTTGATCTAGTAATTGTTGAAACATAGTAAAGACATTGCAAAACATGATATTTAAGTATTTCCTCCTAACCTCTTCCCTTAGCAATTTGTACTAGTTCGAAATGGGAAAAGTCCTAATGTGTGAAAAGGAAACAGAAGTAAGAGGAGCCTGTCGGTAAAGGAGAAGCCAGAAGAACCACACACGGGTTCATCTCAGTAATTTGTGATTCCGCCGATTCAGAATTTGTAGTGATAATAATAACTATGCAGAATAGAGCTTACTTTTATATTACAAGGAAGTTTTTTAATATTGCAGATGATTTTGTGGAGGAGGTACACATTTAACCAACTTGGAAGTAATGATTTCCTGACTTTTTACAATATATGCGGAGATATGCTCTTAACGTCTTCTCAAGATTCCTACTGGCAGCTATTTGTCAACAGTTAATTCAAGTTCTGTCATCTCTTAACAATGCACTTCAAATTCCATACTGACATTTCCCCCTCCTCCACAATTCAAGTTAGTGAAACTTTGTCTGAATTAAAGGATTTATGTAATTCTCTGACCCATAATATTCAGAGTATGTAGGATAGCACTAGTTTTGGTCAGTAGTCCAACTTATACAAACTGGTCTGTGAATAGAGTGAGTTGTCCAGTGAATCTTCTAGTTCAAGTATTTGCACCAATAGGCTGTGAATGTATAAAACTTACGTATAGCTTATATTTGAGAAATTTGTAGTAACAAATGTAGGACAGATTTGCATTTTCACTCTAAGATCATTACTACATTTCTCATAGCAGAGATTTTTGATGCATCAAATTCTTTCATTTCATATTTGTGTTTTCTAACAGGACTCGATATATGCAGAATCATCCAAAACCTTGAGCTAGTTTTCAGTGTTGGATGCAGCTGACAAGTCTCTGAACCAGTGTGTACGACACTAAGAATGCCCTCATTCCTTTAGTGTCTAGCTCTGTACTGGGTTTATTTGCAAAGAACCCTCATGCATGGGTCCATATAAATGAGGCATGCTGCTCCCATATAAATGAGGCAAGCTGGAGCAGATTAGACTATGTTGCTCAGCAGTCTCTGAGAAAAGAAGATAGTGTATATACGTATGGGCATGATTCTCACTTTTAATGAAGACTTCTCTGTATATAACAACAAGCAAGTTTTTAGTTAATGTTTTATACTTTCAATAAAGAAAATAAAAGAAAAAAAGCAATTAATGGTCTGATTCCATCATCTTTTGTCAAGCAAAACTCTCACTGACCCACAGGAATGTGCTCTCTCTCCCCCAGAGTAGCCTAAAAACACCACAGAATGGGCTTCTGAACTTTACCCTCTATTTTCCGTATAATGGGCAAGGTTTTAATCAACTGAAAATCACCTACCTTGGACTGAAAAGCATATTTAGTCATTTCTAGCCTATTTATACTTCTCAGGAATAGAAAGTTTTCAAATGTAGTGCAGAAAGTCTGTTTTTATCACCATCAAATCATTTGTATATATTTAAATTATTTTCATGCCACTGAGACATGAAGTTTTTCCCACTAGCCCCCTAATTCCTGGCTGTATTAGCTAACTCTATGAAAAAGAAATGTAATGCATAAGAATCGTACAGTATACCCATGTGTCACTTATTTAGCTAAGTAACAGGTGTAAGATTGCTAACATTTCTATACTGAAATAAGGTAAATCAGTTTGAAACTGCTCTCCGTTTAATATGTCGTGCTGTCGTTACATAGCAATCATTGATTCACAACCTTAACACAAATAGGTAAATGTATTGAAATGAGTACCTTATATTTTTCATGTAGCATCGAATGCTCACATAATCTGAAGGTCTGGTTAAAGTTTGTGTTGTTGCTGGTTTTTTTTTTTTAACCTCAAATACTTGGCACTTGGCACCAGTGTCTCTTGCTTACAGTAATGCTTTATTTCTTAACATGACTACCAGGATTGCTTGGTCACAGGCAGACCTGTGCTTTTTCGGCCAAAACATTCCTGTCAATAACTGCACTTTCTGCGTTCATTTTTCCCTTCCCGCCCCTTTGCTCCTGACAGGTTGGAGAGGCTGGTGGACGTCCTGAGGAAGAAGGTTGGAGCAGGGCCCGTGAGGACGGTGATCTGACTGAAAGCCGCAGCCTGGGAAGCAGTCACATCTGGTGACCAGGCTGATTCATCCAACGCTGTGTCAACACTAAAGCCTTAACTTAGCAAACAGTTGTTAGAAGTGGGACACTCCAACCACATTCCAAGCTGAGATAAAATCAAATCACGAATGTTTAACCACTTTGTTGCTGACTTGAGTTATTTATCCAAATGTATTAACTACGGACTTTTACCAATGGATAGCTATCAAGTTGTAGTTTATTTTGTAACTATTTTCTGCCTCACTATATTTAACATAACCCTTTTTACTGGGAGACCATTATAGAAACATTGTGAAGTTGGTCAGGATTATATCTTCACATATGGCCCTTTCTGAATCAAAATGCAGCAAAGTAAATATTGTCTGAACCTTAATCCACTGTGTTAGGTCAAAACTTCAAATACACGCATTTTTCAATATAGAGTTTATTTCTTACCTGATGAGAGAAGCTCAGACATAAGAGTTAATAGTCTTCCTTCAATGCATGCATGTAATCTTTGTTAGTATTCAAGAATATTAAGTATGGATACTAAGAATTAAATGTATAATTCCTTTTAATAAGAGTTTGGAACATTAAAATTATCATGATTTTTGTTTCAATAAAAACAATATAGACTACAATGAAAAGAGGATATTGTTACTGTGTACTTGTAAATTCAATATTTTCAATGCTTTGATGAGTAATTATCTAAACTTTATTTAAGCTGTAGAAATTGCCAAGTTTATCTAATAGACTGGGACACTTTGGCTTGAAAATCTGTCTGTGCCGCATGCAGAGTCCATCCAACATGTTGCACATGCTTTTTGATGATCTTAGATTACCATTTGAATTTTTGTTGTGGAGGAAGAGAATTCGATATGTAACTTACAATAAAATTATGATGTAAAAACATATGGTCTTAGAAAAGAGAAAACCTACAATTTGGTTCAGGTTACATACTGTTTTTCATTTAAGAGATAACTTAAAATAGTTACAGCATAGTCACTTCTAACCATATGAAATTATTAATAAAACTAAGATTTGTAGATATGGCTGTAGGAAAAACGTGTTCTTTTTTAGATTGAATAGATGAGAGGCCAATAGAAAATGACTATGTCTAGAATTGGGTGAAAAAGACAAGTAGAGAATAAATTCATGAAATTTTTTAGGCAAGTGAAAATTTTTCTAAATTCATACACTTCTTTAATTCATCTTTAAGATTGAGGTAAATTATCTGTCATTGCCTATTTTCAAGACAAGTACAGAGTAATTTATGCACCATTCCTTCATACACCATTGGAGATTATCTGTTTGAATTCTTTTTTTCACTCTGCGGGAAAATGTAAGGTACTTTATCACAGAGTAATGAACGGACCATAATGCTAACATCAGTTTCTTCCTTATTTTATCCATTAAATTAACTGAGAGTTAGACTCATGCCATTGAATTTAAATTTAGAATTTTCTCACATTGTCTGCTTTTACTATGAGAGTTAGAAAATAAAGAACAACAGGGGCTGAAATTAAGCTACCTGGATCTACTCTATAGTTCTAAAGAGAATTACAGCCTCTCATAGGCCAGCGACTATGGAAATAGAGAAATTTTAAATAATTGGGTCATGCATAGAGTCTTGTCCCGAAGCTCTAATCGAAACATGTAATAGCTTAATGTGTGAAGGAATCAGTCATGGAGGTAAGTAAAGAGGAAAAATTTTTGTCACAAAATTGTCCATTCCTGAATCCTCTTCAGATGAATCACAAGGAAACTTGAATTTTCAATTTAGTCCTAAAGAATAGACAAGTCTTTCTTGAATTATTTTGCTTGGGGTTTTCTAAAACACAAAGTGTAGCACAAAGACATTTTACAATTTTCAAACATTTCTTTCTATACCTAAATGATCAGATTAGAACAAGCAATTCCTGTAATCAGTATTCAGAACTTTTATAGAATTTGATATTATAAATTTGAATTTACAAAACAATTCAAACATCTACTATTGTTCAATGTAGGTAATCACCCCAAAATATCACACATCCCCTTGAAAATGAATTGTCTACAAAATTACACATGCTAAGTATTATAGCCAAATATTATCATTAATTGATTTCTTGCACTTAAAAAATGTTCACCAACAATATTTCAAATTGTCTATTTTTTTATGAAGGAATGACCTTGTTCACTGAAGATCAGTTCTCTACATATTCAATAAACCCTGAGATGTTTCTTTGAGTTTGCTTTAAATATCAAGTCTAATCCCTACAGTAACATGATAAATTATTTCTTAGAAAAATAAGTAGTTCAGAAGAAAATCAGGAAAGATAACACAAACATGCATAACACTTGATTTGTATTTTTTGCATTTATATTTTTATTCTTTCAACCAAATAATAACAATAATAATAATAAATTATATGTATGAGCCACATAATAATGCTGCTGCTGATGGTTTTAGTATTATTGTTATTATTATTACATGCGTTTTACAGATGAAGAAACAGACCCAGAGAGGCTAGGAACTTGCCAACTGAGGTCTTATAACTAAAACTCCATGCAAACCATAGGTCGCCAAACCCTTCAAAATTAAAAAAGATTTAAAATCTTACAATCTCTGTTATTGTGCCATTTCTTTTATACACTTATGTATGAATTCTCTAAAAATCAAGATTGTATGCATTTTTGTGTGTGTGTTAATCCACACTGAGAATATTTTTCCACTGATTTTTAGAGAGAATGGAATGGTGTGGGGGAGGCGGGTGGTGGTGGTATGGAGACAGGGAGAGAGACATATGGAATGGTTGCCTCCCAAATGCGCTAGAGATTGAGCCTGCAACCAAGGTACGTGCCCTTGACCGGAATCAAACCCAAGATCCTTCAGTCCTTGGGCTGGTACCCTATCCACTGAGGCAAACTGGCTGGGGCTGTATGCATTTCTTTCAATGAAGAACAAAAATGTGAATTGAACTGCACGTGTATATAGATAGCATCATAGCATTGCTGCCTCTCATAGGGTTATAGCAGTGGTTGGCAAACTGCGGCTCGCGAGCCACATGCGGCTCTTTGGCCCCTTGAGTGTGGCTCTTGCACAAAATACCACGGCCTGGGCGAGTCTATTTTGAAGAAGTGGAGTTAGAAGAAGTTTAAGTTTAAAAAATTTGGCTCTCAAAAGAAACTTCAATCGTTGTACTGTTGATATTTGGCTCTGTTGACTAATGAGTTTGCCGACCACTGGGTTATAGTAGCAGCATGCTTTGGCTTAGTCTTCACTAATTAGGAATATTGTGACAATTCATTATTAATAAAAAATAACCTTGAGTTGCTTTTTACTATTTTAATTTGGCCTATGCTAAAACCTGACAGTGTAGTTTTATCAAAAGGAAGTCTAAACTTCAAGGCTTACTCTACCTACCTGAGCAACTGGCAAAGATAAAACCAGTTATAGGTGAATTGTTAGCAAGGTTATTGGTTATAAGCAAGGTAAAAGCAGTTATAGTGGAGTCAATTTTTATATGAGAAAATTTAATTCTACTTTTATAAATAAGCCTTATGTTAGAATTATTTAAAATATTTTACCTAATAAAATATTCCCCTTTCTCAGTAAGAAAATTCCTTATTTAAATAAACTGAAGAATCTTCTTATTAGATCACTTACTGACAGGATTAGGTTGTTTTGAAGGGGTTTTCTTTCACACAAAAACAGGTTGGAATATTAAAAATTTGTTGTTTTTATATTAGATTTAGTTGCATAGAAAAGCATTTTTATGTGTAGTATTTTTAAAGATCATAATTATTTTTAAAGTTTCTATTTTGTTAAAATGTTCATGATTAATGACTCATATGTAATAAAATAGCCATGGCTTACACATTTTCTCTACTCATATACGTTTTGTATGGAACACAAATTTTTCATAAGACAATATTATATTGTTGATAACTATTTTGACAACTAGAGGCCCGATGCATGAAATTCGTGCAAGAATAGGCCTTCCTTCACCTGGCTGCCAGCACCAGCTTCCCTCTGGCACCCGGGACCCGGGCTTCCCTCTGGCCCCAGCTTCGTCCGGAAGGATGTCTGGAATGATATCTGGTCTAATTAGCATATTACGCTTTTATTATTATAGATTAAACTGTCTATTCATATCTATATACATATGTAAGATGTATCTTTATACATAGACATATACCACATGTATACATCTATATACACCAGTATATACACACAGACACATACAGAAAAGTACATTTGCCTTTTATAAATATTGATTTGCAAGACAACTGTTAGGCTCCAGTGATTTCAGTATTTTGTCCATGTTTTATTAGAAATGCACATGGTTTCTGAAGTTTTTAAACAAATACATGGGATGGTTGAAAGATTTGTATTGCTTGTGCTTAGCTAAATATGTCATCTCTAGAAAAGATGGAGTTTATTTTGGCTCTGTTTTAAAAACTCAAATATTTTAAACATTTGTTAAGTTGGAGCTTGCACATTTGAACTAGTAGCATAGGTTCCAGAATAGCATCTCAAGTTACCAAACTTGTAATCCTTTTGCTAGAATACTCTTTATGAAAAACTATTTTTCTCTTTTATGTACTTTAAATTATATTTATAAAGGTGAAAGTTATTATTTTAATGTAAAATTTCATAAATAGAAGTTGACAATGATAGATGTACTTTTGAGAATGATTAAAATATTGTATATTACTGATATTTCTTTGCAGAAATCCAATACATGTATTTATTGTTTTTTTCTGTTTTCTAAATATAGTTTTAGAATATGCTAGCACTTTGGAAGACACCAGTTTCTCAACTATCTAATTATTATCACAGGTGCATTTTAATGCTGAAACTCAAATATCTAAAATATATATTTACTTTTTATTTACATAAAATCCCCTATTGTAAATTCTACATATTTCAGTGCAGTTCTTATATATTGATCTTAATCAAATTTATAAGTGTACAATCCTGAAGACAGGATATTCACTATAAAATATACTGCAGTAAGACAACAGATTAAGTTCACTCTGAAACTGTCTGACTTCCTTAACCATTTTAATAAAGATAAAAGTCAATATGAACAAATTTGTTAGGTACCTTAGGAACCTTTCTAAATTATACTATATAATAAAAGGCTAATACACAAATTGTTCCCTTGACTGGGAGTTCCACCAGCAGTTCAACTGGGAGTTTGACCAGGGGACGGGACTGGCCAGCCAACCGCTCGCAGCCCCTCCACCCAGCCAGCCCCACCCCTTATTGACCCCTTCCACCCCGATCAGGAGCAGGGCTGATCAGCCAACCTCCCATGTCCCTTCCCCCTAGCCAGCCTGGCCTGATTGGCCCCCATCGGGGCAGGCCGGCCAGACCCCACCCGTGCACGAATTTGTGCACCAGACCTCTAGTTTAGATATAAACTAAAATTATAGTAATAAGATATTTTTTAAAAAAACACATTATTTTGGGCAAAATGGTTAGAAAAACCCTAAGGTAAGAGATCAAATTCTAATTAAAAAAATAATAGACTGAGTCAAGTCTACTAAAAGTACCTCTACTAATTGTGAAATGTGTAAGTGGAACCAACAGCTGAAATCTAAAAATGCTTCTTCTGTTGGGTTTGATTACTCAATCATGACAAGAGAAATATAAACAGACTATAACAGTCTATCACCTGTAGTGAACTTAGAATTTAAAGCTTAGGGCACATGGCTAAAAGAGGACCAGGGTAGGGGTGGGACATAGAAGTCTTCAGGGCAAAGATTCTATAAATTGGTAATATCTAAATTGCAATTACTGTGTATTAAAATAATGATGTCTTGCCTTGGACAGTGTGGCTCAGTTGGTTGGCCGTTGTGCACCAAGAGGTCGCAGGTTCGATTCCTGGTAGTTGCAGTCTCGATCCCAGGTAGAGGGCGTGCAGGAGGCAGCCGATCGATGTTTCTCATCGATGTTTCTCTCTCTCCCTCTCCCTTCCTTTCTCCCTAAATATATGCATAAGCTATGGACACAGACAATAGTGTGGTGAAGGCCTGGGGAGGGATGCAGGGTGAAGAGTGTCAATGGGGAAAAGGGGAACATATGTAATACTTTCAACAATAACAAAAAACATGTTGTCTCACCATGTATGGCCTTTGTGATCTTATTGCCATACATTTTACTTCTACATATGTGCACAGTAATAACAATGTTATTTTTCCTTTAAGCAGCCAAATATTTTCAGGAATTAAAAAATCGGAACATTATTATATATTTACTACATATTTACCATTTTCAGTGCTTTTCTTTGTGTAGATCTAAACTTCCATCAGTTATCATTTACCTTATTCCACAAGTACTTATCATTTATACTAATACTAGAGGGGGATCCCTAGGCTGGCCTGCACCCTCTCGCAGTCTGGGAGCCCTTGGGGGATGTCTGACTTGCCACGGAGGCAAGAGAGGCTCCCGCCACTGCCTTTGCGCTTGCCAGCCGTGAGCCCAGGTTCTGCTGAGCGGCTCTCCCCCTGTGGGATCAGGCTGAAACTGGCTCTCTGACATCCCCCGAGTGGTCCCAGATTGCGAGAGGGCACAGGCCAGGCCGAGGGACCCAACCAGTGCACGATCGATCGGAGAAACGCAGGAGGTTGGCCAGCCAGGGAGGAACTGTGGGAGGGCTCCAGGGTGTGTCCGGACCATCTCGCTCAGTCCTGATGGGCCAGACCCCAGCAGCAAGCTAACCAACCAGTCGGAGCATCTGCCCCCTGGTGGTCAGTGCACATCATAGCAAGCAGGTGAGTGGCCTTAGCCTATCATTAGCATATTACACTTTGATTGGTTGAAAGGCTGACCAGTGGACCAGACACTTAGCATATTAGGCTTTTATTATATATGACAAGGCTATGGGCCATGAATTCTTTCATCTTTTGTATGTCTGAAAATCATATCTCTCTCTGAAAATCTAATCTCTCTCTCTCTCATACTTTCATTTTGTAAAAAACAGTTTTTGTGGGATATAGAAATTTAGATTAACCTTTTTTCCCTTAGTATTTTCAAGATGTTGCTTTATTGTCTCTGGCTTGCTTTATTCCTGCTGTTATTCTTATTTTTGTTCCCTGTATATAATATGTCCTCTGACTGCTTTAAAGGTTTTTCCATTTGTCCTCCTATAATTCTTTTAAAATGTCAATCTCTTGGAATCTAGTTTTCCTCTTTCCTGTTAAGAAATCAGCTGTCAATCTTAACCTTTTGCACTCGGATGTCGAGTGTGACTCAACACGGTTAGCATCGGTAGCAGCTCGTATGTCAAATTGTATTGAATGTATCAATAATTTGAAATATTAAAAAATCCAAATAAATAAGTTTGTATGAAAAGAAACTCCAGTTTTTTATTCTACTGCCGCGCTTTGTAAAATCTGGCGTATTTAAAAAATTAAATCCCGAGTAGAATAAAGGAATCAAGAAAAAAGCAAGCTAGTGCAAAAGGTTAATGTTCTTCTCCTGAAGTAAAGTCTCTGTTTTCTCTGATTGGTTTTTTATACTTTTTCTGTTTCTTTGTTTTGGCACTTTTATGGTGTGCATAGATGTGGTCTTTGTATATTTCTTGTTTGAGTTCATAGACATTATTAAATCTCTGACTTATTATATTTTGTCAATTTTAGGAAATCTTTGGTCAATACCTCTTCCCCTCCTTGTGAGACTCCAATTATATATGTATTTTTTCACCCTGTTCACATATATTATTTCCACTCTCTCTGTGTTGCCCTTTTTTGCTCTATGTGCATTATAGAGTAAATTTGAATTTTCAAAATTACCTGTCTTTCATTTCACCAATCCTGTCTTCTGCTGTCAAAGTCATCTATTCAATTTTAAATTTCAAATTCGGTATTTTTCAATTCTACAGTTTCCTCCTGATTTTTTTTATCTTTTTTTTGGTACATCCCAATTCTCAGGTGAAATATTCATTTTTCTAATTATACTGTCTCCCTATTTTGCCTCTGTTTTCTTGAACATATTGGTCACAGTTATTTAAAAGTCTATGTCTCCTAACTCCAATATCTGAATCACCTACAGGTCTTTCTCTACTGTCCGTTTTGTTTCTTGATTTCTAGATGCATGGTCCTGTCTCTTGGCATGCCTCTTAACTGTTGATTGAATGTAAGACATCCTGAACCTTCAGATGATTTTTTTCTTCCTCCAGTGAGGGCTTAGCCTTTCCTCTGTTGGGAAATTTGAGTGGAAGCTAATCATTTTACTCCAGTCAGTTATTGTGCTGAGTAGGGCACATTTTGAATAAGACTCAGTTTTATCTGGTGTGCCTCTCTTCCTATGGCATAGTTCACTAAGGCTTTCAAAGGTGAAAGTAATATCATCATTGGAGCCCTTTTAGACATTCTCATCTGAGTTTTTTCTTATCCTCCCACTTGGGACAGCTCAGAATTTGCCACATATTTTGAAAGGGAAACGAGGCATGTGTTTCAGGCCCTTCGGCTCTCCATATCTGTCACTCTAGCCTTGCAAGATTGCCAAAATGCTGCTGGTTCTTCTGTCCCTAGCAACTGTCTTCTGCCAGGACAAAGCCCAGCTTACCATCCTGTCACCTTCTCCCAGAACCAGCAAAAATGTCTCTGGGAAGAGCAGCTGCATGTCACCAGTTTACCTCTCTGTTCTCTGGAATCTTCATCCCTCCAGCTGCCTTTATTTCAACCTCTCTATAATACTTTTAAGCAAACATATTTTGTATTTGATCCAGCGTTTCTAGTTGTTCTTGGCAGGAGCATTGGTCTGCCACAAACTACTCTGTTGTGTCTGGAAGCAGAATTCCAGTGAGTTTTGCATTTCTATCATATTTTTCATCTTTGGAGGTTATATTCTGTTCACCCCCAAATCTATTTGGTAATTTTTATGGTTTCTTGTTCCCATCTCATTTTCAATACCTTCTTAATTTTCTTAGGCATTTTAAACCTGCTTATTCTATACTTAATTTCTGATTATTTTAATTTCTCACGTATTTAATGCTTCAATTTTGCTTTCTATTATTTCTGCTAGCACATTTATGTTGCCTAATTTATTTGAATGTTTGATGCTTCATAAATGTAAGTTTCTATTTCTTAGAATTTTCCTTAGTGGGACTTTTCCAGGCCTGGGTATGAGTGGGTTCCTCCACAGAGGTTTTGCATGTGCTTCTGCCAGTCACCTGGGAACATGTGCAGGCTTTTGAATAGTTTAAAATATTAATTTGAATTCTACTGGGCAACTTAAGTAATGATAATTTGGGTTGAAAACCGAGATGAGGGCTAGCTTATGGTTATAAAATTAATAGTGAATCCCACTTTCATGGAATGAGATAATTAATATTGCTAAAATGGACATACTATAGAAAGCCATCTATAGATTTGATACAATCCCTATCAAGATTTCAATAGCATTTTTATAGAAGTGGAAAAAAAACAATTTTAAAATTTATGTGGAACCACAAAAGACCCACAAATAGCCAAAGCAATCCTGGGGGGGGGGGGGAAGCGGGAGGCATCACACTTCCTGATTTTAAGCTATACTATAAAGCTATAGTAACCCAAACAGTATGTCACTAACATGAAAACAGACAAATAGATCATTACAGCAGAATTGAGAGCCCAGAAATAAAACTAAACACATATAGTCAACTAATAATTGACAAGAATACTCAATGGAGAAAAGGCAGTTTTTTCAATAGATGGTGCTGAGAAAATTGGGTATTCACATGTAAAAGAATGAAACTAAATCCTTATCTTACATCACTCACAAAAATCAACTCAAAATGGATTAAAGACTAAAATGTAAGACATGAAACCATAAAACTCCTAGAAGTAAACATAGGGGTTAATATCCAAAATATATAAAGAACTTATACAACTCAATAGCAGTAATAATAATAATAATCTAATTTTAAAATGGGCAAAAGACCTGAATAGACTTTTTTTATAAAGAAGATATAATAGTATGAAAGACCAACAAGTACATAAAAAGATGCTCAGCATCACTAGTCATTAGGGAAATGCAAATCAAAACCTCAATAAGATATCACCTCACACCTGTTAAGATTGGCATCATCAAAAAGACAAGAGATAAAATAAATGCTGGTGAGGATGTGGAGAAAAGGGAATACTTGTACACTGTTGGTGTGATTGTAAACTGATATAGTTACTGTGGAAAGCAGTATGGCGGATCCTCAAAAAATTAAAAGTAGAAATCATATGGTCCAGCAACTCTACTTCTGGGAATATTTCTAAAGGAAACAAAATCACTAACTCAAAAAGGTATCTGCACCCCCATGTTCATTGCAGCCTTATTAACAATAGCCAAGACATGGAAACAACCTAGTGTCCATCATCATATGGATGCATAAAGAAGCTGTCATTATATATATATACTAGAGGCCCGGTGCACAAAATTCATGCGGGGGGATATGGTCCCTCAACAGAGCCTGCAACCTCTCCAACCAAGCCTGCACCCTCTCCAACCCAGCCTGCACCTTTGAGGGATGTCCGACTCCCCGTTTAAGCCCGATCCCCTAAACGGGAAGTCGGACATCCCTCTCACAATCCAGGACTGCTGGCTCCTAACCACTCACCTGCCTGCCTCTCTGATTGCCCCTAACCACTTCTGCCTGCCAGCCTGATCACCCCTAACCACTCCCCTGCCAGCCTGATCGACGCCTAACTGCTTCCCTGCCAGCCCGATTGCCCCTAACTGCCCTCCCCTGCTGGCCTGGTCACCCCTGTTCTCCTTTGCAGGCCTGGTTGCCCCCAACTGCCCTCTCCTGCTGGCATGGTCACCCCTAACTGCCCTCCCTTGCCAGCCTGTTTGCCCCTAACTGTCCTCCTCTGCCGGCCCGGTCACCCCTAACTGCCCTCCCCTGCAGGCCTGATTGCCCCCAACTGCCCTCCCTTTCAGGCCTGGTCCCTCCCAACTACCTTCCCCTGCTGGCCAGGTCACCAACAACTGCCCTCCCCTGCAGGCCTGGGTCCCCCCAACTGTCCTCCCCTGCTGGCCTGGTCACCCCCAACTGCCCTTCCCTGCAGGCCTGGGTCCCCCCCCAAACTACCCTCCCCTGCTGGCCATCTTGTGGTGACCATCTTGTGTCCACATGGGGGCGGCCATCTTTGACCACATGGGGGTGACCATCTTGTGTGTTGGAGTGATGGTCAATTTGCATATTACCTCTTTATTATATAGGATAATTGAAACTTTGTATTCTTGAGTGGAGGCCTGGGCCCGCCAGGGTGTGTGGAAAGCTTGGCTTCCTCTATTGCTGGGGAAACCCAAGCCTCCTTCCTGCTCTCTGTGGCAGCAGCCATCTTGGTTGGGGTTAATTTGCATACTCGCACTGATTGGCTGGTGGGTGTGGTTTGTGGGTATAGCAGAGTGATGGTTAATTTTCATATTACTCTTTCATTAGGTAGGATATATATATATATATATACACATACACATACACACACACACACACATATATATATATATATATATATATACTAGAGGCCCAGTGCACAAAATCCGTGCATGGGAGGAGGGAATCCTTCAGCCCAGCCTGCATTCTCTCGCAATCCAAGACCCCTCGGGGGATGTCGGTCCTAAATGAACAGTCCAACATCCCTCTCGCAATCCAGGATGCTGCATGCACCAGTGACCATACTTTTTATACAGGTGAAAGGCATCTTGCTGTTATATGGGCAGCTACATTTTTTTGCTCTGATTATAAAAGGTAGTACATAACATGATCCTTCTGAGGCAGTAATACCATTTTTCCCATCTTATGGGTGGAAAAACTGAAGCAGAGAGAAGTTAAGTAATTGGCTTTGTCACACAGTTATAAGTGTCAGAATCAGGGCTGACCACAAAATGTGCAAGCCAGAGTCCATGCATGCCATCGCTGCATCATCCTGTTTTTTTCAGTGTTAGAGTAGCCTTGCCAGGTTTTAATTTTTAAATCTAAGGGACTGTTCCCAATATATAGGGTAGGGGGTCCCTAGGCCTGGCCGGTGATCAGGACCGATCTGTGGGGTGACCGGCAGGTGGGGCAATCGGGGGCCCCCCACTGGCATTACCTTGGCTGGCAGCCTGGTGCCACCCACTGGCCAGCTCCGCCCCCTGATGGCCGCTGTCGGTTGCCTCCCTCTCAGGGAGGGTGTAGACACTCAACGCAGGTCAGGGGCAGCTCCTGCGTTGAGTGTCTGTCCCCTGGTGGTTAGTGCACGTCATAGTGATGGGTCATTCCGACGTTCAGTCAATTTGCATATTAGGGTTTTATTATATAGGATAAATTCTGCCATAAAAAAAAAAAGAAAATCCTGCCATTTGCAACAATATAGATGGACCTTGAGGGCATTATGCTAAGTGAAATAAGACAGAGAAAGACAAATACTATATGATCTCATATGTGGAATCTTAAAAAAATCATAGGGAAATTTTTTTATTGATAGCCTGAGTTCAAGATTTCTCTCTTTGGGTGGACCCTGAACTTTAGCCTTATCCCTTGCTCCACTAGAAGGTTATGGTTATCACCTCTATCATAAGGCAAATGCTTTCAAGGTAAAAAAAAAAAAAAAAAGCAAGCCCTAACCGGTTTGGCTCAGTGGATAGAGTGTCGGCCTGCGGACTGAAAGGTCCCAGATTCGATTCCGGTCAAGGGCATGTACCTTGGTTGCGGGCACATTCCCGGTAGGGGGTGTGCAGGAGGCAGCTGGTCGATGTTTCTCTCTCATCGATGTTTCTGGCTCTCTATCCCCTTCCCTTTCTCTCTGTAAAAATTCAATAAAATATATTTAAAAAAAAAAAAAAGAACTGCCTTTTGTGCTTCACTTACCATTAAGAGTTCAAGATTTTACTTCGGGTTTGGCCTCTCAATACCAACCTATCAACTTGCCGACATTTTGATGCATTTGAGAAGATGTTTGTCATTTCCTACCCAGCGTTTTTAGCTGCTTAATGAGAGGCTCCAGGTTCATCAGAGCAGGAAACAGTAGTCAGGGTTGAACGTTACTAAATTCACACACACACACATTGGTACTGCTAATAAAATGTTCTGAATTTAGTTCCACATTTAGTATCACTTAAATACCTGATGAAAATGAGTAGGTAATAAATTTATCTTCCAAGATCCATAATAGCAACTCTTTGTCCCCACCAGTAACTACAAGCAGTTTTTCATTGGAGAAAAGAATTATGATCGAATAATCCAAATCAGCCTGGACAAGAAAACTGACAGCTGCCTACAGTGAAATGTTTGCGTTATGAGCCATGCGCCACTTTGGTTTGTCTGCAGCTAAAACGTTCAGGACCCTTATTCAGTTAACCGCGTTGCTGGGGAGGCCTGGCCGCCCCGCCTGAGCGCTGCCTGGTGATGAGTAAGGGACCCGTGACACACAAGTTCAGACCTTGCAACTCTGTTTTGTTTGAACTTTCTTCTCCGTTGTAGCTAGGGATCCGTCGTGGAATTTAAACACTTGTGTGGTAACTCCATTCCTTCAGCCATTGTGTTCCTTAAGCTCTAGCTAATGAACTTTTAACACTGGCTCCACGTGAAGCAAGACCTAGAAAACGGCAGCAACCAACATTACTGGTTTGTGGGGTTTTTTTTCTTCATTAAAATGTATAATTTATGACTTCAGGCAAATAGATGATGCTCTTGCCTGTTTGGTCCAAAGGCTCCCCAAAAAGCAGCCTTCATACTATGTACAAAAAAAAAAAAAAAAAATTAACCAAAGTGCACCTCAGAACATTCAAATTAAGAAGTGACTCTCATTTCAAAAGACACACCTATTGTAACAGAAACTCCAAAATGCGTGCCTGCTGTAAAACTCAGGAACTTTGCCTAAAACAGAGGAACCAAAATTACATAATATTTGAAAAGGCGAGAGCTGCCAAATGCACCGGTAAAGCATACTTTGTCTCACGTGGCCTTTCCTTTCAAGCCAACAGCTCCGGTTGCTCAGGGAGATCCTCCAGATAATGTCACAGAGAAGGTTTCTCAGACCCGTATGGATTAGGTACACACTGGGCTTGCTGGAGGCAAGTTTTGACTTTAAATCTCTCAGCTCATTTTGCTTCTAAAGATATTGTTTTGGAACCAAAACCAGGTGACTAAAAAGAAAAGAGAATGAATTTCTTCTCCAAGTCATAAACCAGTTCTGAAGATAATTCTGGAGGAGAAAAATGCAAATACAGTTTTAACAATGCTATAATAATTTGACATAAAATGTCTCTGCTACTCCTCTGAAGAGCTACTCTTTACTTAACTGTGTGCATTGATTGCTAATGTTTTATATCAGTGTCTTATCACTTTGCAAAATTATATTAGCTTTTTGTATCTTCTTTTCTTAACCTGTGGTTATATTATAAAGAGCAATTGTATACTTCTATTTTGGTGACAGAGAGGAATGTGAATACGTAGTGTTGTTTATCAAGTACAAGTGAGAAAAAAATTTGAAATCAGAAGTTTCCTTTCACGTCCTGAGTCATACCAAAATCATTACTTTATTTCTGCTTTTATAAAAATTGCAACAACTTTTTCAAGAAATATAGCTATATTGTGGACTGAAAGTTGAAATATTTCAGGTATTATCTTTAAGTTGCAGTAAGACAAACTGTGGCTTCATCGGCTCTAGAATCAAAGAATGATGTATACTTTTAATTTTTTAGATTTTAGGAAGATTTTTCTGGGCCCATATTGAATTTTTTTTTTTTTTTTTGAAGAACCAGTTGTCCAGATCACACATTGAAGTTCTGACACATTATGTTGTTTCCATATGAATGGCAAGAAAGTTACTAAACGTGACTTTCATCCTTACTAATACCTTGGAACCTAGCGCTTCAAGCATACACTACATTTCAGTTCTTAGCCTTGTACTTTATTTAATTCATTTGCCATATGTAATGCCCTACTCTGTCAATCCACCTTCATGGGTTTAAATCCAATTCAGTTTTCAAGAATGCTTATATGCCACCCCTGCATGAAGCTTTCCCTAATTCCCCACCAAGTCACAGCTAATCTCTCTTCTCTGTGCCTTGCAGCCCTTTCTTCCTCTCAGTTAGAGCAGTTAGGTTTCCTCTCCCCTCAGTTTCCCCGTACTGTCTCCCGTTAGGAGGCAGCCTCTGGAGGTCAGAGATTCAGTCGCATTCATATTTTTTCTTCCTGATAAATACTTGACTAATAATCATTCTGGCTGATAATGAAACCTAAGTTTTCAGAATTTACTTTTGTTTTATAAACACTGTGTGATCCAGCTTCCTAAAAAATATATGATATTAGAAGATTCAGATTTGAATACCTTTTCCTAAAATAATGGTATTAAAATACACAATTATGTCAAATTATCTAGCACCTGCCACATCACCACGTAAAACACTGTGCTCACCTGGAGACTTTAACTTTTAACCATGTCAATTTACAGTGAAAAGTTTTGGAGTTTTTGGTTGGTTTCTGTTTGTTGGTTTGTTTGTTTTGATTTAGTTTGGTTTGTTGTTGTTTTATCAGAATTTCTGTGTAGCTATTAAATTTTGGTCCCATACAGGCCAAAATTGGAAATTTCACTCTATGATGAAATGAAGACATGGTTTCATTGTCTTGGAAAGTTTATACAAAATCTCCAGCCCACAAAATTGGCCACATAAATCTTTATGAACAACGGTTATAACCAAATTGCTTTCTGAAACTAAGTGTTCCAAAACTCAGGCAAAGATAGACTTCAGGCAACTGATATATAAACCAATGTGGGGTGTTTTCCCTCTGATGTTGCTTCAATGTGCTTTAAATCGTAACTTGGCAATACCTCATTTCCTAAAAGTAACTAAAGTTTTCTGAATTTTGATTATTGTAATAAATTTTCTTGAGAATTTTACTTTTTGGTTACATATTATTTTTTCAATACCTGAACCATATTTTAAGATATTTGAAAGCAAAAATAATTTGTGCATGAACATTACCCAACAAGCTACAATTTCAAAAATTAATATTTAGTTACTAATTTTATCTCATCTCTACTTTAGTCTCCACCAATTTTCATCGTGTTACTTGTTGAATGAAAATCCGAAAGCTTAATAAAATGCATACATTCTTCAATAAATAGGTCAGTTATAGCAAAGGCTTTGAAACACTCAAGCATAGAATATTCACTGCATTTTACTTGTATGACCATGACATTCACACACAGAAACCTTTAAGAGTGTCTTCTCATTAATCTGTCTTGGCTGCGTCTAATCAAGTTACGTTTTCCAGGATAGTGTGTCCTTCTCTGAAACGGTTTCCAGCACGCACCTCTTCACTATCTTGTTACACTTGATCGCCAGCAGACGGACTCACTTCCAATAAAGGTATTCGTAATTTTCTAGGAAATACAGTTTCTTTACTCACCAAGCAACAGTAAATCAAAACTACCGACATTGTTTAAATTAAAATCATCTTGATGAATAGCGCTCAAATGCTACACATGGCCCAATGAATCATCTCTGTCTGAGTAGCAAAAAGGTGAAGATACTACCTATGTTGAGATTTATTTTTCCTCCAAATATATCAGACAAGAAATGAAAATGCCATAGAGTCTTAGCTTTTGTCTTGAACACCTGAAGTCCTCTTCGCTACTAAGTTGTACTGAGAATTAGGTCTTTAATCCAAGGATCTCTTATTCTTTTGGAACCAGTCAATTAAAACAATAGTCACCATATGGAACGTTCATATTTGGGTAAAATGAGAACAAAGGAATTGAATAACTTTCATATGTGACATAAGCAGGCATATTCGGAGCTAGAAGTACAAATGTGCATCCATTCCTCAGCTCCTGCTCCCCTGTTTCTTTTAAGAGCTGAAATCTGTGCCATCATGGTTAATGTTTTGACAGATTTTATCATAAACCTTGCTGTTGTAAATTTGCCTTGAGCCAAAATTTAACATGTTGTAAGCTCAGAAACAGTTTTTACTGTTAGTGACCAGAAAAGGAAATAAATCAATTATGTTCCTTTGAATGATAAGAGTATAGAGTTTAACTCTTTAAAAGTTACACATTCTGCCCTAACCAGTTTGGCTCAGTGGATAGAGCGTCAGCCTGCGGACTCAAGGGTCCCGGATTCGATTCCGGTCAAGGGCATGTACCTTGGTTGTGGGCACATCCCCAGTAGGGGGTGTGCAGGAGGCAGCTGATTGATGTTTCTCTCTCATCGATGTTTCTAACTCTCTATCCCTCTCCCTTCCTCTCTGTAAAAAATCAATAAAATATATATTTTTTAAAAAGTTACACATTACTTGAAATTTGGAAGAAATTCTTATTTTATATGTACAAGACCTCTCAACTGTCAATAAAATATACATAAACACTTTTGTGAGTATTACAAGAAAGAATGTACCAAAGGAAATGTTATGGGGCTTAAATATGCTCATTAAATTTTATAGCCAAAATATTATCCCTATTTTTTTAAATAATAAAGCCCTTTGCCTTAGTATATGGAGTCAAAAATTTAAGCCCTCAACATGTGATTGATTCAAAACTATGGAGTAGCCACTTTGTTTCCAAATAACTTATCAGCAGGCTCTTCAGTTAGGCCCTATTTTGATGGTGGTTGTCATCTACTATTTTATCACTACTTGGAATATTTCATTAACATACTCCTAGCCCTGGCTGGTGGCTCCGTCAGTTGGAGTGTCCTCTCATACACCAAAAAGATGTGGGTTCGATTCCTGGTCAGGGCACATACCGAGGTGGCTGTTTCAATCCCTGGTCGGGGAGCAGTCGGGAGGCAACCAATCGATGTTTCTCTCTCTCTCCCCCGCCCTTCCTCTTTCTCTAAAATGAATAAAAACATATCCTGGGGTAAGGACTTTAAAAAAAAAAATACTCCCAATCACTGCTATTCCTAACAAGCAGCCTGCAGATTCAGATTTTTTTTCCTCTAATATATTTTCAATGACCATGACCAATAATATTTACCCATAAATGCATTTACACACAGGCTCACCCATAGCACATCAGTAAAGAAAAAAAGAGTTGTTACTCAGTTCTTTATTCTAGAATAAATCAAATCAACAAATATTTATTGAATGTCTACTATATGCAAATACTGGTCAGCTTTTAAAAGCCATCCAACTTTTCACATTGAAAAATCAAAGCATTATCATTTCAAGCATTGCGGAAGCTACCTCTGTGTCCTTTAGGTGAGAAAGCCTGTGGGGACCCTACAGTTACGTGGGATAAAGGAAGACAAGGAAGAGAAAGTTCACTCACAGGCTGAAAGAAGAAAAAGAATAACCTAAAATAGCCCCACCGATGGATTGCATCAAGTATGTATGTGTGTGTATGTATATACGTGTGCATGAGTGTATAGTATGTATGTGTGTATATATTTGTATATACACATATACACACAAAAAGAAGAATGAATGATTTTGAGAAAAATGGATTGCTATGGTGACATAATAATGGACATTTATATTTAAATCCAGGGGTTTGCTTTTAAAGGGAGCTTCCTGGTTCGGCTAGTGTTAAGTCCTATGGTATCATGAAACCAACATATGTCATGTATAACAGAAAGATACTCAACTTGGCACCCCAATTCTAAAACCTAAGTTGCTCTAAAGTGTATTAAGAAATGACCTCATCAAGCAATAGATTTATAATAGCAGAAATTGTATGGAGGCCTAAATAAGAATTTAATTTTATCATAAATAAGAGGAGCTACTTAAAAGTTCATTTTAAAGATTCTAATTGTTATTAGAAACTAAATAAACACTACCAGTAAGAAACAAAACTTGTATACTTAAGTATACTATATTATATAATACTATTCTATTATACTATATTATTTTTACTGTATATAATACTATATAACACCATATTATTATACTGTAATAGTCTACATATTTCATTTATTAATCTATAAAAGATAAAATAATATACTATCTACCACATCAAGTAATTAAATGTGTTTCCTTAGTGAGATATAAAAGGGAGGCTGGGGCTAATTTCCAGCTTCACCAAATAAAATTAATCCTGACTACTTGGAATAAAAAGTAGGCATCGGTTGGCCATTGAAGATACTATCATTGACAGTCTCCTGTGAGATGTCTGGTATCTATTTTAAAATACTTGTTTAGGAGAAGTAATTTTTAATAGCAATTTTTGCCTCCTAATGGGTAGGTTAAGTTTAAATTCTAATAAAAATCAAAGCAGACCCTTTAAATAACCTTTTTAAGCAGTAGCTTTTGTCTCTCCTGAAATGCCTAAAATTAATTTCTCAATTTTTGTGTGTGGGGGGAAAAACTGCTATAGTATAGCTCTATTATTCAAAGTTTATACTTCTGCTGTGAAATTGTTGGTTATTAAGATCACAAATATTTAAAAAAAAAGATCACAAATATTTTCTTAATTATTTACTTATAATTTATTTTCAAAGAATACTCTAGTTCATCTGTAGTAAATTTTGAATTTCTTCTCAACAACAGTCTTTCTCTTCTTCACAAAACCATACTATTGGCCTTAGCAAATATAGTAAGCTGTTCCAATGTGTGACTACATTGGTTTGATGTCTTTCATTTATTTTCTTGGTATACTGCAATTAATGTCTTTGGATATAGTCTAAATAAAATTTCACTTGGATGAGCCAGATCTAATGCTTCTGTTCATGAAGAAATATCATCTTTAGAGTTGTTTCTAATTTTCATTTCATCTTTCCCCTTTTTTGACCAGAATTCCCAGTGATGAGACCCTTCACCTAGGACCTAGCCTGGATTCACCTGCCCCCTTGTGGTGTTCCTCTCTGAATAGTTAATTGATTTCTGAATTTTGAATTTGTTATTAAATAGCCTGAGAAGAGAAATCTCATCACTCTTGTTCAGCAGTTTAAGGCCAGGAAAGTTTATTCTGTTAGTCACTGACTAACAGATGGATGTGTGTGTGTGTGGTTGTGTGTGTGTTGTGTGTGTGTGTGTGTGTGTGTGTGTGTGTGTGTGTGTGTGTGTTTTAATTTATTTCAGAGCACAGTAAGGAAATTAGGTCTATAAAGAAATTAGTATCTTGGAATAAATAATGATGTTTTATCTAGAATCAATATTAGTGACCTGCAGACTGATAAACTGAAGAAATGTTTAGGAAAGTCTCATAAACTTAAAATCAAGTTTCTTCTATGTCATTGTTTCCTTTTTCAGTCAGTGGAGGAGGAGGGGTGAATGCTGCTCTGTTTTATTTAAATTTTAAATATATTTTCTATTTCCTTCCTTTCATAAAGAATTAATCCATAAATATAAAAAATAAATTAAACTATATATTCTGTGTGGTCAGATACGTCTGACACGATGGATACAAACAGGTTTTTGTTTCCCTCTCTTACAAAAGGAACTCCCTCACCTGCCGCAGGACTAACTTGCATCTTCAGGTGGAGCCCATAGGATTTGCATATGGAAAAGGAATGTGTATGTTCAATGAGCTCATTACCTGGCCACCAATTCAGGGACATTTCGCAAGAATAAGGAATTAAGAATGTGGCCTCTAGTTAACAAAGATAAAAGAAAGAAAAAAGGGGAGAAAGCACTATTTATATAAATAATTTTTTTTTTCTGAGAAGGAAGAGATAGATGAATAAATTATTAACTGAGTCTAAGTAAAATTTTAAAGATACTTTTTCTAACTGTAAAGTAAATATTTCTAGTGGAAAGGATGTCTCTTTCTATGCTGTTCCACCTCCCATCCCTACCCTCCCCCAAAGCCGGATTTGATTGAGTAATAGTGATCCTCTGTGGCATCTTAAACATCATGCCACCGCACTTGAGGGCTAGAAGAAGAAAAAGCAGTATGCAGGCTTTAATAAGGCTATGTGTAGTCCAACTCCCAAATTTCAGGCACTGACCGTTCCTTTGCAGCTTCTCACACATTTGTAACAGTTGACCTACTAACAGGTTCCCAGAAACCCAGGTTCAAACTTTGGCAGGCTTACCTCACCTCTTTGTCCTTCCAAAGTACATAAAGGCTAAGCTGTGTTCACAGTGAGGAAGAGAGAATCATTCCAATGAGACTTTTAAAACCAAGACCCTTTCTGGCCCCTACCAAGTTACTGCCATCCTCGCCAAAGGAATAAAGTTTTGTCAGCGTGCCCTCGGCATAATTTCTTCAGCCTGGATTAAACACAGGTGACTGGGAGTCTACCTTATCTCCACAGGGCATTAGTCACTCTATAAAAGTGAAATTTATTATGAAATGCTTTGTTTGTGTTAACATATATCTTCTCTGGGAAGTTGGAAACAAAGGCATGTCCTTTAAGACTCCATATGGGGAAAACACATCCTCCTGTGGAATTTAACCTTAATTTGAACCAAGATCTGTGAAAGAAAAGCACTTTAGTGTATTGTTCCCTTGCTCCACCCATCTATCCCCTTATCTAAATGGGGTTACTGTTGCTTCGTGTTGTTTAACTCTTCTCTTTCCAAACCTTGCTTTCCTGAGTTAAAAATTTATCTTAGAAGGGAAGTATATTTTAAAAATGTGGCAAACAATTATGCTTTGCTTTTAAGGATACGTGGTTTTGTGCAATATATGAATTCTGATATCTTTAAAATTAAATAAATGTACAGTCAGGTTATACTCATATATCTTATTGTTAATTTTGTTCATTGCTTTTATCTTTATTAACTAGAGGTCTGATTCTTAATTTCTTAACAAATGATACATTGTAAAGAATATTTTATTTTCTAAAAATTGTATTTCTTGAAAATTGTCTCTAAGATTCTCTTCATAGCAAACATTGTCATGTATGCATAGTTTATACTTTAGTAGAAGTAAAAATAATTAGAAGAAAATTTTACATTAAGAATGTTGATGAGGCATGTTTGAAAATCCAATTTTCAACCTTTTCTCCTTCAGTCTGTTGCAGTCTTTATAATGTCTTTAATGTACCTGGATCTATAGATGCACCACACTTCTTTTTAAAACCAAAACCAAAACCCCATTGCTGCTACTCCATCATAACAGAGCAAGGAAACTATTTCCAAAAACAATTTTTAAAGTGACATTTTAAAAACACTGCTTATATGAGTGCTTATATTTTCTTTACTAGCATCTACTAACAAACTTGTAATTATCCAGATGATTTTTCTTCATTGACTTTGTTACATTAAGGAAAAAAAATCACAAACTAAATTTTAATATAAGCTTAGATATTCATTTATTCTAAAAACTATGTATGAACATCATTTTAAATAGATATGTCTTCAAATCCTCTACTCAATAACATCTTCAGTATTATTAAATTGAACATGTCTTAACAAAACAAAACACCATAGCAATACATTTACAGATTCCTTTGGTCACATATTTCATTATCACATAGTATATTTCATTTAAGCTATAATATTTAAGTTAGTTTGATAAAAATGTCTTTTAGAAATATGGGATATATACATAATACATTTAGGATATTAGGACATTTCTTAAAAGTAATATCAAATTAGGGCATCATTGTTCTCCTCAGCCCCACCTATACTTGGTTCTGCACTAACCAATCTTCATGTGAAAATCATTGAAGCTTAGTTCTGTCACTTGTGAACACTTGTCAAAGAAAAGAATTAAAAGTGTGAACTTTGTAGATAATGGAAAGAAACAATTTGGCAAAAACTGGAAAAAAGGAGCAAAGGTAATTCCAAACTATCACAAATATGGATTCTGGTAATTCTCAAAGTATTTGTAAAATTGGATAAAAGAGGGTTGGGGCGTCAGCCTGCGGACTGAATGGTCCCGGGCTGGATGCCAAATAGGGGGCTTGCAGGAGGCAGCCAATCAATGATTCTCTCTCATCATTGATGTTTCTATCTTTCTCTCCCTCTATAACATCTATAACATCTCCCTCTATAGGAACATCTTCAGAGACCATGAGCTATAGTACTAGATAAAACTGTGTTAGATTAAATTTTTAAAAATAAATTATAGCATAAATTACATGGAAGGTATTAATTTACATTAATTCTTATCTTTGAATCTTCAGCACTAACTAGAACATATAAGCATAAGAAGCACTTAGAAATATTTAGCTAAATCAAAATAGTCCTTACCCAGTGAAATCACAACACAGTAGAGTCACAAGAAGTGTGGATAATAGTCTATGGCAATGTGTGAGGGTTAGGGGACAAGAGAATCCGTTGTAAAATATCTGCACTTTATTAATATACTAATCACTTAATGACTTACAATATTTACCCTACAAGTGAAGGTGAAAGTAGTGTTCTCAGAGGAAATGTTTCTATTCTCATATATTTGGAAGTCTTCAGTATTTTTCTAAAAGTATATCTATATATCTATATGAGAGAATTGACAGAGATAATAGAGGGGGTTTTATTGTTGTATTTCTCAATAATTTAGACAACACCATACAAGGTGCTGGAGATATAAAGTTGAATAAGACACAGCATCTGCTGTCATGAAAATCACAGTCCAGAGGGAAGATATAATTGCAGATCATTATAATACAGTATGGTAGGTACTGTAACAGAATCGGGCTCAGGATGCTTTAGCGGAATAGGTAAAAGGGTATCTTGCCCTTTCTCTGAGATTAAGGAAGGCTTCCCAGAGGAGATGGCGTTTGAGCTAACTGCCATTGGGACTGGCAATTACGAGTCCATGGTGGTTTCAATGAAAGCAGTTTCTACTGTAATGAGAGAAAAAAATCCAGATTGCAGGGAATTAAGAAGTGAATGAAAAATGTAAAAATGGAGAGAGTCAATATAGACTACTTTCCCCAGGAAATTGTCTGCTAACTCTTCTTACTTGCTACCTCTGGAAAAAAAAATAAGGAATATCACATTACATAGCATAAGTAAGTCTAGTGATAGTAATGGTTTTTTTCTAAGTGTTAGTGAATAAATTGCATTCCAGTTGTACAAGCTCAATAACATGAACCCTTTCAGCTAGAGCTTTAGCACCTGAAGGAGGGTTATACCTACACCTTTGCATTATGTATATCTTTGATTCTGAATTCTTCCATTTTCCCTTTTTATTCTGGCGCTCCACAGTCTCAGTTGCCAAGTGTACCCCAACGAAACTTTCTCTTTCCTTCCACTCTCATCTTTTTCATAATTCTCTCTGTACTTCTAACAATATATCCTCAAATGATTCAAATACTTTATTATCCATACCTTATCTTTCTAATGCTAAATATTACCTACTGAATAAATTCCAAACTCCTTAGACCATGCAAGACCATCCAGATTTTTGTAAGTTTTCCAACTTACTTTACCAGCTTTTTCTTCCTGTAGCCTCCTCTTTCATGCCTCAACTGCACTTTTCCCTCTATGCACCCTGAACTTCCTGGCTTCCATTTCCTGATACTGTTGCCTTCACCTTCAATCTCATATCTAGATGTATCTGACATTCATGGTCTTACTCAGTTGTCATATTCTGCATACAAACCTTTCTTGACCTTCCTACATACAACTTTTTTCTCAACCCAGTATTTATATGGGCCTCTCTGAGACCTTCATTCATTCATTTATTTATTCATTCATTCATTCAACAAACCTTTGTTGAGTACCTACTATGTGCCAGAAACTGAAATTGGCATTTTCTACTTTTTTCCCATAGTTGTCTGTTTCATCAGTCCTATCCGATTATAAATTCTTAGAGATCAAAAATCATCTAATATAACTCTAGAAGTATATTTTATGTTTTACATAGGATAATTGTTCAACAAATGTGTTTATTATGTTAATAAATAAATTAATCTCAAATGATGATTTGTCCCTGAAATTCATTGAGACAAAGCTAGCAGCCAAATCTTTTAGTCTCCTTGCCATGAAGTTCCCTCCTACTATTATCTGCAAGAATATTTGTCACTGCCTCCACTTAACTGTCTGAAAATAGATTTTAAAAGTAAATAAATGATATTTGACTTCATTGTATTTATTCTTTTAGACTTTTTCCTGTTTCAGCTCCATCAATTCCACTGAAAGATTCCACAAGTTATAGTATTAATCAAATTCTTCCAGTTGACCTCCATTACTGCCTCACTTAGCTGTTAACCATATTTTAATGTCCTTCTTAAAAGGGTCACTCAACTCTAGTCACTTCCTTCTTTCAATCCATCCTACACGAGTTAGCTTTGAATATAAATTCAGATTATATTCCTTTATAAATATTTCTTTAGACATTATAAAACTATTTAATACTAACACACTTCCTTTCCAACTTCTTGCTACTTTCCAACAATTTTTAGTTTAAAATGCTCTTCACCTCCAGAACATTCTACCTCTTCACTTCCAACAGCAGAATTTACTGTCACTCCAGCTATTGAGAACGCAGCTTAAAATCTATTTTCAAGGGAGTTTTTTTATTAACTTAGCTTCATGTATCCCTGTACTCATTTTCTACATATTGTTCAACTACTGTATTAATTTTAATCAAATATGCATTTATGAAACTTGCTTCTCTATGAGACTCCTTCCTCTGTTAAAGAAATTATCTAATCCAAACAGTGTAAACTCCAATACAAATTCAGTACATTTATCTGTATCCTAAGTTAATGGTTTGCTCTTCATAAAGGTTACTCTGTAGTTTTCTGTCCTTTAGGTAAGACAAACATATTAAATAGTACCAAAATATTCAACTCTTCTAGAATTATGATATATAACCAGGTGATCTTTTTTGACTAATCATCCAAAATTTACAGAAAAATAAATGCTACCAATAACGTGACCTCAAATATGAATAAGAGAGTAAATTTGAAAGTTGAATATCAATTCTACTGTTCTGTTATGCACAATATCTGGCATTTAATTTTTAAAAGAAAGGAAAAAGATCTATGTGAAAAGTTAATATAATCAATAGAGCCAGACCCAGAGATGTTAGAATTATCAGAGACTTTAAAAAGAGAGAAATGAATAAAAATACATAAATTTCAAAATAGTAACAATAAGACTGTCGGTTAACTTCTCAGAGAAACAGAGATCAGAATAAAATGAAATACCATCTTTAAAGTGCTGAAAGTAAAAAAACAAACAAACAAAAAAACACACCAAACCTAGAATTAAAGCTTAGCAAGAGAGAGAGAGAGAGAGAGAGAGAGAGAGAGAGAGAGAGAGAGAGAGACTATCACAAAACAAATCCACTAAAAGAAATCCTTAAGGGAGGTGATTAAGCAAATGGAAAGAGACATAGATGGAATCGTGGTATTATAAGAAAGAATGAGAGCAGCAGAAATGGCAAATGTGCAAAATAAGATAAATGAATATTAAATATTTAAATAAAGCATGAACTAGAGAGAAATATTGACCTGAGTGGTCATCTAGTTTACTTGAATGTTCAAGGTTGATAAGCTTACTATTTCCTGAGGTACCCTACTCTATCTATAACCATGCTACAAATGTCTTTATAATGAGTTGTAATCTGTAATCCTCTCAAATGTCTACCTTCTGGCCTCATTCTGTTGCAATAAATAATCTAATTTCTCTAACACATACTTTAAATAACTACAGAATCCTCCAATGTAACAGAAATTGTTAATTCTTTGGCCAAACATCCTCAGCATAAACCGTTCACCACAAGGCATGCTCCAGTTCTTCTCTAATCCAGAATATTCTAAATGCCCCTCTCTTTCTCTGTATTTCTCAATGAGCAGATCCCAACACATAAAACACAATCTTATGGTGACCAAAGCATTCTTGCTTCCTACATTCCATGTGTGCAGCAATGGCATTTATCTCTTCTGGGGGGGGACAAATTATGCAATTTATTACTATATAACTCCTAATTTAACCTTTGCAAAAAGGCTAGCCTCAAGAAGGTAGGACTTATTTGTGTTCACTCAAAGCTATTGTTCAGGAATATTAGGCTAGAAATGGTGCACAGACAAGAATTGGCTAAAGAGATTGTAGAGGCTATTTCAACAGATAGTGGACAGTATGGACTAAAGTTGTGACCTTTGGCATGTCAAGGAAGGAAAGCTTGGAGAAATGGGGTATTGATAGGGTGTATTAATTAAGTGAAGATGTGTGGAGAATAGAAGGGATAAGTCAATGATGAACATGACTTTTCAAGCCTGAGTAATAAAGAGAATGAGAAAAAATATGGATGTCAGGAAGCATGCCTTGTAGTTTGGAGACATGTTTTGCTATAATTTAAATGTATTGCATATTCATGGAATAGCTTTTATGCAAGTATAGAAATAAGATGAGAGCTTTTGTTAGAGGATAAGGATGCTTTTACTTTGCTATATGGTAGCTCAAGCCATGGAACCAGGGAACAAAGGGCCTATCACTGTCCTCTAGCCAAAGACATTCAGGGACATACCTCAGTAGAACAAGTTAGATTAACTGCTTGTTGCAGATAAGGGAGACAGCATACTATAGAGAACTGTGTGGCATTTCAGTTAGAGGGTGTGAGAAAGGACTTACAAGATTGGGCTTCTGATTTCGGGGAGGGTTCAAGAAAGTGGGACTTGGAATTGGATGCTCTGAGGGTAATTCTATGATTGGGCATCTTAAGAAGTCTTAGCTAGGAGGGAAGGCAAGAACAAAACTAAAGTTGTAATTTGTAAAAAAAAAAAAAAAACAACAACAACAGTTATCAGTGTTAGTTAGCTAGGATGGGGAACTTTCTACTATTTTTGTGGTTTGCAATGACTTTGGTTTTATTTGTGCTTGGACAAAATTACCAAGTGGTCTTCTTTTTGTCTCATTTCTCTGTGCTTATAGAGTGGCCTTGTCTATCGCTGGAGTTCAGTGACATTGTTTACACTTGACAAGAGGACGTTTAGGTCTAACTATGAGTGCCAGGTGAACTCCTAAAGACACCAGGGCCTTGCTGGAAGTGTCCAGCCAGTTCACAAGTGCGAGGGACTGTTTTTCCTCTCGCAGGCCATGGACTTAGCCTTGGAGAGCTACCGTGGAGGTTGGAGGAGGCAGAGCAGACAGTTACAGAGATTGAGAAGCAGTCAAGAGGAGATGGGAAATGATGATAGGTGGGTGCCAAGGAGTCTTTGGTGGAAGAGTGTTCAACATTGCTAAGAATATTCAAAATTATTAAGATAGCTTGAAACTCAGAGGGGGAAAAAAAAGAGTAAAAACACCATGGAATCAAGACATCACTGGTGATCTTTAGGAAAGATGTTTATGGGGCCACAGGTCAGATTGCAAGGCGGTGGAGAAGTGGAAACTATGGGTGGAGACCACTCATTTAAAAGGTTTGCAGTGTAAAGGAGAGCAAGGGAATGTTAACTGGAAGATTTTGTGAAACCAATTTCAGGAGGTTTTTTCTCTCTCCCTAAAACAGAGATTACCATTATGTGTTTGAAGCTGAGGAGAAGAAGCCATTGGAAATACAAACAGTAAAGATGCTAGCAGAGCAGTGAAAACCAGAGAATTAAAAGTCTGAAACCGAGAACATCAGTGGATGTGTTTGTCCTGGCGAGGGATGGGAGTCCTTGTCCTCCTGCACCGAGCAGAGGAGGCATTGGTACAGACGGAGAAATCTTGAGTTGGAATGCAGGGCAGATGGAGGAATGGATGACAGGTAAAGTCTTCTCTTTTTTATTCTTTTGCAGTGAAGTTAGAAACAAGATCACCGGCCAGGTTTGGGAGAAAGGAGACGAAAGAGCCCGGAGAAGGTGTGAGTCATCTGTTGAGAAGTTGTCTAGTGAATCAACAAAAGATGCTGTTTTCTATAAAGTCCTCCATTTTATAAAAGAAAAATTGCAACTGTTGCTGTATATAGTGGATTTGTGGAGGATTTAGTGGTGAGAACCCATTTATTCTCTAAAATTAATGGGATGGCACAAACAAGCCTTTTCTTGGGGTACTCATGCTAGATTAAATATTATTTGATACAAATAATTTGTAACTTCTCATTTGGCTTTTGGACTGTGTCTCCTAAAAAGGAGAAACATCTTGCTATTTTTAAAAACTAAATAGAACATCAACCAGGGACAACAGCCATCCAGCAGGATGAGTTCCACAGTTCCTGGAGCAAAGAAAGTTAACATTAACACTTCCACTTCGTCATAAAATGGACCCCCACCCACACTTGAATTCTGTTTCTGTGTATCTACATAACTAGCCGCCTCCTCATTCCTGGTATTAGGTGTGATTGAGAGATAACTTACTCAGAGGCCGCAGTAGCCCATGCTCTTGTGAGCATCAAAAGGAGATGAAGCCTGATTAACCATTTTGAAATCTATCGGATGAGGAGAAGTCCGTACAAAACAACTTTTATACGCTTTAATTAAAAACGTGTTCCGGCAGCTCAGAGCTGAATGGGCTTCAGGGGGAGCAGGGCTGAGCGCGTTGCTATGACGACACCAAATCTTTTCACGCCTGGCCCTGCCTCTGAGCACACTGTCTAGCTCTCTCCAGCCACTAATTGCCTCCGTCCCATCCCTCACTCCCTCAATCTCTTGGTCTGTGAGTCTATATAAGAACCGATCCTTTCTGCTTTTTCCACTGTGGTACCTCTCTTGCCCTCCCTCCCTCTCATCTTTTCATCCCTAACATTTCCCCGGCAATCTCTAGTTTCTTGTCTCTCTTGAAAACAAGTTTATTCCCTGAGTTGAAAACACAGAAACACACACACAAAGTCACAGCATGGTAATCATTAGTTATTACCCCTCAAGATGAAACGATAAATATATTTGTAGGGGCCTTGACTGTAGTCAAGAATGATCTATGTTCTACATTTTTTATTTTTTCAGGTTGAACACTGACCACTACCCCACCCTTTCTGTTGCTGAAGACAAGGCTAAAATAAAAAGGGCTATGTTTTACTCTATTAAAGGTAATTTATGCTAATTATTAAAGTCACAGATTATTCCACAGACAGTATCATCTGGGAACAATTGCAAGTCTATATTAAAATATGTCCCCAAAAATGCAGCCTTAATTTTATTTAAGAAGGCTCTTTGAATATTGTCAAAGTTCTACTCATCCAAGGATTTAAACAAAACCCAACACTTTCACTTACTATACCATATGAAACAAGAATTGGTAGAAATTGCCCATCTCAGAACCCAACCACCAACTTGTTAGGAGCTGATATCTTTGCAATTTTGTTTTCATTGCATTTACATGGAGTATAATATTATTACACACCTTCTTAATGTTACTCTTTGAGTCATCAGAGGCCTTACAATCTTTCGTTTTGATTACAATTTCCCTTTTCCCTTTCACCTATTATATTTTCTGAGATGAGGTAGGTGAGTGGAATGCAGTGGAAATCATTTCTCATTTGCTCTCCCTACTTAACTCACAATCTGTTCCTACTGTGATTATACTTCCAAAATAAAATAGTTGTCAGATTGTTAAGCATTTCCTCTAATGGCCTGACTCAGTCAAGATGTTGTAACTTAAGATATGGGTGTGGTCTGGAGTGTTACTTCTTGCCATAGCATGGCCCAATGGTCACCATGCAGAAGAGGGGTGAGTCCTTGGGAGCCCAGAGTCTGGTTTTGAGTCTCAGGCTCCAAATTATAAGGCAACTTTGAAGCCTCGGCTTCTGCACCTCTGAGATTGAAATGTGAAAGTTTAGCTTTTCTTCAGAAGTTTTATAATGAACTTCCTTGGTCTCTTTACTATATTATATTCCAACAGATTTCTGATAAGCCACATGTAAATCTGTGAGGCACAAGTTAACAAATACTCTAAACTCTCTCCAGTATGAGAAAGAGAATTTTTTCTAAATGATCCAACCCCTAGGTTGGTTTCTAGATCCTGTTCTTATGATAAGAACTTAGCATATTTTAAGAAGCTGAGGTCCTTTGACTTCTTACAATAGTCATATTCAAAGGTGAGGAAGTTGCCCTGGCCGGTTAGCTCAGTTGGTTAAAGTCTCATCCCAATATACCAAGTTGCCGGTTCAATCCCTGGTCAGGGCACATACAAAAATCAACCAAATAAATGCATAAACAAGTGGAACAATAAACAAATGTTTCTCTCTCCTCATCCTCCTCCTCCACCTCCTCCTCCTCCTTCCTCTCTCTCTCTCTCTCTCTCTCTCTCAAATCAATCAATAAATAAGTTTAAAAGGTGAGGAAGTTGCATGATGTAACTCTTAATATTTGGGTGACATTGCACAACACAAATGGACCAAGCCCCCTGTTTATAATGCTGGTGTGATTAAAAGAAAATATTAAGGTTTAATTTTATTTTTCCTTCTCAGTATTAAGGATATAAAGCCAAATGCTTATACCTGGGGCACTGTATTTGGATCAATCTTAGGTGGTAACTAAGGAAAGTAAATGTGTATAGATTGGCTAAATAAGTAGTTAGAGGGGCGGGCATTCAGGTATCTGAAGCAGGTTTGAGACCTAATGAAAATGAATCTTCAAAGAGGCATACAGTAAATGTAAGTGGATTTTATATAAATATCAGAGAAAATATTCCATTGGCAAAATGTTTTGCCCTGTGAACATAGTGCTTCTCCATTATATTGATAAACACGGAAAATGGGAGTCCGTCAATTCTTGACATTTAAATCTATTCTGGACCTGGCTTGGGAAAACTCTGAGGGGAGTAATCTTGCAGGTGGGTGGACTAGACAACATAAGTATTTTCCATCACTATATTCTATGGCCCCATGATCCAGTTAATCTCAAGGCTCAAGGGGTTGCACCTTTAATAACATTGAATTCTCATTTCTACTGAAATGTTTTGTCCCTAATTTTGTTTCTTGGCAAAAGACATGAAAATTGTGGTATCTTTTGTTTAGTAATTCATCCATCCTGTGGTGCCCAACTCATCAGAAGTCTTCATCTTTCATGTGTGCTCTGGCACTAGACAAATGGTTTATGTGATAAACCACAGTACTGTCCTGTGGCTTCTGTGGTCTATTGGATAGGTCAGAATTAAAGCTTTTTTGGTGGCTGTTTTGAACATATTGTTATTCGTGGAATAGTTCTTACACTGAGTCCAGAATGTGGTTACTCTGAAGTCTTCAAAATAATCATAAAAATTAATTCCCAAATAGCTATACCTACATAGAACTTATTCTGGGCATACATGTTGTGTTAAACTATTCAAATTGTTAATCTTTGAAAATCTAAATCACTGCTACTTTTATCCTGTGTAAATGCCTGTCCCTCCCCAGTATTTCTAAACATGTGACAATGAAAAGGCAAAGGGAAGCACAGCAGCCTGCCAGGTGTAGAATGTTGTGTCACAACTAAGGACAAAGATTAAGCCTCCGTTTGATGGTACAGAAGAGATTTTATAAAAGGTGACTGAGGTGACACCACACTGTACATGTGCTGGTCACCAAGATTCAAACCTATTCTTTAATAAGTCCATAACCATTGGGGGAAGGGTCCGGAAGATAAGTCACTCATTCTTTGATAACTTGTAATAAATATTTGGAGTTTAATAGCTCGTGTAAGAATAGCATTACTCATAGATTTCTTTACTAGAGACTCAGAATATCTTCAAGGTAAATGTTTTATGTTTTTTATGTAAATGAAAGCCATAAAGATCTCACAAAAGTAAATATGTAATGTTTTAATGTAAGTTACATTCAGGATGCTCTTCGTCTATAAGACAAGAAGGGGGAAGGGAAAGGAGAAAGAACTGCAATATTCTCTTTAGTCTTACCTATCACAAGGGGATTTTTCTCCTCTCCCTTCCCCAAGAGCCTAGGCCCAAAAATTGAAGGGATTGGTCAGAGTTCCATGGGCTGGATTTGTACATTTTGATCTACTGAAGGGACTTAAATAACTAAATTCCTATTACCTCCTAGCAGAAAGTCTTAAATGTTTTTTCTTGGTTTACCCTGAAGCAGCATAACAATTTATAACAATGTATTGTTTTCCTGCTTTGGGGACAGTTTGGTGGACACACACACACACACACACACACACACACACACCCCTCCTATGCTCGTGTTTGCTCTGATTCCCCAAGAGAAAGCTGAAGAGCAATGGATCGCTGGAAGACTGGGAGAGTCATGATTAATGGCCAGGAACGGATCCCTGGGTACTACCGTTGCGCATTCCATAAGTGTTCTTGAGAAAGAAAAAGCACTTTAAATTCTGCCATTATTATTCCTGATCTGACTGCAATAAAGCTGCAGTGCATACTTTCCTCGGTAATGGGTGAGAACACAGGGCTGTGTAGGAAGTAGCCCGGTAATTCATTCTCTCTCTCTCTCTCTCTCTCTCTCTCTCTCTCTCTCTCTCTCACACACACACACACACACACACACACACACACACACACACACACGCCGAGGCCCAGGCACGTGACAGAGCTGGTTTCGCCTCTGTGCACTCCGAGAGCAGAGAAGCGGGGCTGAGAGGGCAAGGATGGCAGTGGGTCCCCGGCCGTGTCCACCGAGGAAGGGCAGGGTGCGGCACTGCCCGGAGCCCGGAGCCGGGAGCCCGGAGCCCGGAGCCGGGAACCGGGTTCCGGGGCCAGACGTGGCGCGCCGACCGCCGCGGCCCAGGCTCCCGGAGCGCCGTTGGGACCAGAGCCGGCGGGTGGCGTGAAAGCCAGGGGCCGGGCCGGGCGGTGAAAACCCGCCTCTGCGCCGGCGGCGGGCGAAGCTGCCTCCGAGCCCCGGGCGCCGGGCGGGGCGGGCGGCGGCTGTTACGAGTCCTTCCCGCTCCGCAGGGGCGTCGCGGGCCGTCGCGCCCCTCGGGCTCGGGGTCCCGGGACAGCTCGGCAGCCGGAGGCCGGCACGGACGAGCGTAAACGCCCATCCCTCGGGGAATGGTGGCAAAGGGAGACGCGAAACAGAAATCCACCCGGAGGGCCGCCCCGCCCCCGCCCCCGCCCCGCGCGGCTCCTGCCGGCCGCGTCGCCGGCCTCGCAGCCTCGACGGGGACCCGCACCCCCCGCGCCCCCGGGACCGAGGCGGCGGCCTCTCAGGCCGGGCCGGCCCAGACCGAGCCCCGGAGCGGGTCCCCGGAGCCCGCTCGCCCTCCCGCCAGCCCCGCCCGGCCGGGCCCCTCGGGCGGGATAGAGGCCCGCTTTGCTCTTTTCGTCGGCCGAGCACAATTGTGTTATTGGAGATAATGAATTCAATCCCCATCAAAGGGCATTAGGCTCGCCCGGGCCCTGGAGTTGCTGATGCCTTAAAAAAAAAAAAAAAAAAAAAAAAGCAACCAGGAATGAAAGGCTGAAAAGGCAAAAAAAAAAAAAAAAAATCTCTGGGGGAGCCTTCCCCTGATCGCCCCTTTGAAGTGAAGGGGCCCGGGCATTGTTGTTCACCTCGCGGCCCACACGGCTGGAGAAAGCCCGGCTTTTCCTGGGCTGAGAGCCGCCTCGCAAGGACCGCCACGTCGGGCCGCGCGGGCACCGGCGGGAGGGGGCGCAGGCCCGGCGGGCGGGGGCGCAGAGGGACGCGGAAAGGCCGGCACCGGCGGCCGCGTTCCCGGGGCCCCAGGCCTCCCCCCGGGTCGTGGCGGCCTAGTGCAGGGGCTCCGTCTGCGGTTGGTCAGCGGAGACCTGGGGCTGGGAGGTCGGACTGTCCTTGGAAGACGAGGGCGGAGAAGGCAGGGGGCTCGCGGGGTGCCAGTGGCCAGGGTGCCTGGAAGTCTGTTTCCAGCCGCTGGGACCCAGCATCTAGGGAGCTTGGCTCAGCGGGAGCTTGATGGGTCTCGGAAGGTGCACCCCGCGGAGAGGGGCTCCGCACAGTTGGAATGGACACCTGTGACCCCCACAGCGCCGCGCAGCCCGGCCCTCGGGCGGGGGCGGGGGGCGCAGCGAGAGGGAAGACGGACACTCAGCCCGCAGGGAGGTGTCTCCAGCGTCCGCGGCGTCTGGCCTCGCAGTTCTGAACCCAGGAAAGCACATTAGCATCAGATAACATTTAAAAAAAAAAAAAAAAGACTTGTTGCCGGCATTTCAGTTTGTTTTTAGTGCTTGCAACGTGAACTTTCCTCACCTCCATTCCCACGCGCTCCTCAGCCCCAGCCCCGCCCGCCTCTAAACTCCTTTGGCCCAAGGGTCAGAGACCAGAGCTAGCTATTCGGTTCCCTTCCCGCCCGGCCTGGTCTCCAACCCCCGCCGTCTCTCCTCAAAGGCTCCGGTTATCCGCCCCATTGGTATGTCAGCCAGGCAGAACACCGGGAAGCGTGTCAGCAGAAGGCCGAACCGGGTCTGCGCCCGGCGCTGCAGCACGGCTCACCGCCGTCGGAGCCTGCGAATGGGCCTCCACCCAGGAGAAAGCGGCGGAGAGCGCTTGGGGAAGGTGCTCAGGACTGAGCAGCTGTTGGGTTAGGCGTTTGTAGCTGGGCTGTGGGGATCAAGCCCAAGGCTCCCAGGTGGGACCCAGAACCAGGGAAATATTACAAAAGCGCCCCACTCACCTGAATGAGGCAAAAAAGCCTCTTTCCTCCTTCTTGCATAATGGGTCCTTAAAAGTAAATATGTAACCGATACAAACCACCACAAAGCCCCTTCCATACATGTCATTAAATTGTTTGTGTTTGCAAATAACGAGAGAGAGAGAGAGAGAGAGAGAGAGAGAGAGAGAGAGAGAGAGAATTGACCTGGGACCTGATTAAACAAGCACTAAAATTTCATGGGAGGAGGCAAAAACTAAGGAGGTTTCCAGTTGAAGGTTTTGTTTCCAATTTCCAGGCAATGCTTTGGGGGGGGGGGGGCGTATTTTCAGGTTGTTTTTCCTGGTGGCTGGAATCTTTAAAAATTTATCTAAAAGCCCCTAATGTATAATCTCGAAGAGCAGTTGAAGGGAGAAGTAGGAAGTCAACCCAAAGCAACCCCACACTTAGAGCTCGGAGTCAGGCCTGCCATGGCCCTGGCCAGGTTCTGAAATGGACTTGACCAGCATCCCACCCGAACCCTTAGGTCCTCGAGCACGTATTCTAAGCCCTTTCCTTACCGGATGTGGAGGGAGAGGGTTCTGCTTTCATACTCTGACTAGAACACAGAAAACCCCACAATATCATGCAGTGGCATCTAGACAGAGTGATGCGCCTCACCTTCCAGGGCTGCAGAGGGGAGCGCAGGCTCCCCAGGGGCTTTGCTGTTACACTGTGTGGTTACAGCTGACATAACTGGAGCCATGAGGAAGTTAGAAAGTGAAAGGCAGCGAGTGAGGATTTCCCCCTGGTCAGAGTTTTACACATACAGTAGGAAAATGTGTGCATTTTCAAGTTAAAATTGAACTGCCTAGGTATTTTCCACCCCCATCCCTCTTATTGCTCGCTGGATTGCTGGCTGGAGGAAAACAAAAAAACAAACAAGGTGAAGGCTGCAGCGGGAGCTGTCCAAAGGTCAGTGAACCAAGCTGGCCTGGGAGCTAAAAGGAGAAACACCCGTGGAACCACTGTGACCTCGAACTGAACCATCTGGAAGGAGAAAAAACAATGTTTAAAGTAATCTAGTATTAAATGTTATTTGAATAGAACAAATAGAATCATCAGTAGAAAATAAAATTTGCATAAATGGCTACTTTAAGGAAAACTTGTATCTCCTCAAATGTATTCTATTTCTAAATAGGAAGATTGTAATATCTTACAAGTTGTTTAATTTTATTACAGTCTTACTCTCGTGAGTTTCCATTGATGCTAATGATTCTTACCATGTGGGGAAAAAAAACTTATTTCTAAATTTCAGCATAATGTAGTTACATATTCAGCCCAAGATAGCCTACAAATAATCACCTTTCTCCACATAATTATCTTGAAGTAATTAAACATTATCTTAACTACTTTTAGTTACAAAACACATTTTACTACAATTCAATAAACAATTAAAATTTAATTATGAAGGTAAAATAGTTTGTTACAAATTTAGTAGGCATCTAATGAATAACTTTTATCTTTTCAACAAATTTTTCCTCTTGACATATTGAGGTATCACATTAAAATACATTATGGCTAAATGTTCTACAGTATTACTTCTAAATCAACAGAAAACCAATTGATCCTGAGGAAAGGTTAATTAATTTAGGCTACAGGTCTCCTACTTTAGTCTGCATTGAATGGAATTTGTATCGATTGGAGACGTTTTTTATAAAGAAATTTAATAAGCATTTTTGTGGAATTGAGACCAACTTTTTAAAAGTGCCAAAACAACGAGGTAAAATTCTGTCACTCCAAAATTACTTTTGTGCTATGGTTCATTCAAATCTGTTCGAGTCCTGTAAAAACGCCATGTTTTTCTACTTTCAGTGAAATCAGTTGGGTATCTGGCCGGCAGAAAATGAAAACAGAAGTTAAGAACTTTAATAGGATTTTGTTTGTTTAATCCTTCCTCCCATAATAATTCTCAGCAGTCCGTTCTGCTATGAGGGGACCGTGTAGGACCATGTGAGTTAAATTGCATCCTTGATTTAAACACTGTATTTGCCATAATGTGGAAAACAGACCGAGCTGCCTTCTACTTGGGAACACTTCTAAGTTGTGTAGTTTCTGCTGAATAGAACTGGTGAGCTTTTCTTTTTCCTTGTCTATAATAGTTAGTTGTCTTTTCGTTTGTATCAACTTAAAAAAATGTTTCAGGCCTGGAACAAGGTGAAAGTAACATGTGAAGTTTCCTTCCAGGCACTATACTCACTCCTAAAACGTTTTTCTTTTTTTTTCTCTAAGTGTTTGCTCCGCAGCGTTGTCAGCGGATCTGAGGGCCTCCGGAGCTTTCTGCACTTGGGTGTGTGGCAAGGTTTTCCCTTCTCCCTCGCTCCCACCTCCCTCCTCCCCCGGGGACCCCTCCCCCACCTCGGGCGAAATTCCTAAATAAAGCCAGCCCGGGGCCTCGCAGCTGAGCGGTGCGCACCCCCTTTCCGGCCCTGGTCTGCGGGAGCATCCTCGGTGCAGAAACACAGAAGCTCCACGGAAAAGGGGGTGTAGCGGGGGAGCGGGTCTCGGGAAGGCGGTGCGCTCGAGGAGGGTCCCAGCACTCCCCCTCGGAGCCACAGCTGTTCCCCTGGCCCCGGGCCGGCGCCCCGGCCCCGGGCGCAGCGGCGGTGGTGTGTCTGGGCTTCCGAGGAGAGGATTACGCAGCGGGGGCCGCCGCGGCGACGCGGGCGCTGGGGCCGCCAGAGCCTTCGCGACGGGCCTGGCCTTCTTTGTTGACTTTTAAGTCTGGGGCTCAACAGATTTTATTCGCTAGGAGGGGAAAATGCCCACACAATGAGGAGCTAACTGCGCTTGTCACCTCGGGATGCTTGTGGTCCAGCTCGGCCCTCCTTCCCCGGCAACCGGCCGCCCCGGCCCGGCCCGCGCGGGGACCGCAGGGACGCGCCCAGAGGTGGCGGGGCGGGCGGAAGATGCCCGGCGGGGTCTCCCTTCCCAGAGGCGGCCGAAAACCGAGGGAAAAGCCCGAGATCCGCCGCCCCAGCACCAGGCAGTTCTCCAAAGTGGCCGTGAGCCTGAAGCCCAGGCTTCTCGCCCCGAAAGCCCAGAAGAAGTTTCCGCCTCGTTAGGGAGCGAGAGCCCAGGCCACGGACCGCCGGCGGGTGCGGGCGAAACTCAGATGCTGGACCACAGAGAGAGGGGAGGGAACCAGGCGGAGGGGCGCGCTCGCAAAAACGCTTTAGAGTCCGTGTGTCCGGATAAAATCCCGAGGCCCAAGCTCACGCCTTATACTACAATTGGAATTCAGATTTGCCAACGCCTGTTTACCCGCTATCCAAATATAAATAACTGTTGGGATTGGAAAGCTTTATCCTCTTTGGACCTTTAGTGTCCTTCCCAGGCCTCCAAATTGGGTTTTTGAAATTACTCAAACCCAGTCATTTCCCTCTCCTCCTTTCATTAGCGGAGGTGAGAGCGGGGGTTTGGGGATTTCTGGATTTTTCTCAAGTGCTACATGGCACCCCTTCTCTCATCTGGGGAGGCAATTACTCGACAATTAAGGGACTCACACGGCTCTTTTTATCTTGTCCTCTGTGTGGAGTGGGGCGATCAAAGTAAAAGCTGTCCAAGTTCAAGCCCTGGCCACGATGGGGTTCACACAGGGCCTCAGGCAGGCCGGCCTCGGCTCGGGCTGGTGTTGTTATTGTCGATGTCAATCCTAACAAGACTTACAAAGAAATAGGTGGACTGGAAAGTGAGCCTACTATCAAAGGAGATTAATGATTTTGTGATCTCAAGCAACTGTAGGGGTGTGAAGTTGCATTTTAAAGCTTCTTAGAAGGCAAAGAAATCATCCGCTTTAACTTCTCTGGAACAATATTTTTAGAAACAATATTTTAAAAATATCTTCACGCAACACAAAATAGCAGCGAGTGAAATGGCCTGGTGGCACAAAGCTTCCCCTGCAGGAGTGAATTAACTGGCCTTTCTTGTCCCCTGCAAAGCTACCGTGATGGTTAAGTTTTGCTTCTCTTTTTAATGTAAAGAGGATTCGGGGTTCTCTGTTGCAGACAACTTAATTTTAACAGCCACACCTGATATTTTATTCAAATACTTCCCAGATAAAGGAAAACGGTATATTGGGAAAGAGGGAAGGATAGTTAAATTAATTGTATTTATTTCATTGTGTATTTAATTTCAAAGAGGTCCATGATCCACCGGTAGATCTCAAAGGAAACATAGTAGGTTTAAGCCCATGTCAAAAATTGAAGTAAACATTACTGAAAATAAGGAATCTTAATCTCAATTCTTGGGATATTAAATCAGTTTATCTATTCAGTTTTATTGAATTTCTTTAACCTTTTTTTTTTTTTTTACTAACTACATGTTCCTATAACAAACATAAACAAAACAAGTTTTAGATTATTTTCCTTTTTGTCATTTATATTCAGTGCCAGACTTTGAAAAATATCATATTCAGATTATCTATTTTGGATTCAATTCAGGAAAATAACAAAAATACTTTTTTTGTTAACATTTGATTTATTTAAAGTCCTTAACTGCAAGTGATCAAGAACATGTTCCACGGCTTAAAATTTATTTTCATTATTTAAATCAAAATATTTTAATTACAATCACATTGATAAAAATTAACATTTTAATTTGTATTTTTAACCATCATTTAAAGCAATTTCAACTGTAAAGAAAAAAAGAATAAACCATGCAATAAATTAACATTGAGAAAGCAAAAAGGAATAATAATGAAACCCGTCTGACTATACTAACACCATGTCCAACTGTGAAAAGTGCATTAACACTGAATGAACACGCACACGATGACAGAATTAAAATTACCACAATCAACTGGATTTTGGAATCTTGAACCAAGTGTTGAAATATGGCTCCCTATAACATCTCTCCTCAAACATTGTAATATTCCCTTTTTTTTTTCTGGAGAAAAATATTCTTTAAATGGTATAGATACATAGAAGCTAATTTTATACATGTTATCTGACCTCAGAATGACATGACCACGGCACTCTGCAAAGTAAGGAGCAGAGTTACTGAGAGGGGCAATTTTTGGGGAATTGATTCCCAGGGCTATCTGTGGGTAGACAGGACAAGGAAGGGGGGGGGGTGTTTGTAATTTCTTGGTCAGGCAACTCTTGAAAATGTAGCATGTATACCACCTACCTATTACCTCTCTGAATTATGTAAATACACGGAGGATGTCTACATATCTGGGCATGTGCATAAATGTCAGTACATAATACATATGTATTTCATTTTAAGAGAGCTGCTATCTGAATGGATCAGAAATGTAAGCTGAGAAACAAATGGCTCTGATGTTTATAACCTGTTTATGTTTTGCTACATAATAGCAGTATTGTCCTTCAATACCTTTAACAGCCCATAGTGTCTACTTGTTTTTTGAGTTCTCATGGTGAAGAGTATTGCCATAGACCTGTAAACTTGTGGGGGGGGGGTGGGGAGGGGAGAAGAGGGTCAGGTGAAGAGGGGGGAAAAAAGTACAAACCAATATTTTACAAGCTTGACCATCTTTCTTCTTCTTTTTAAATAAAGCCTGCACACACTAGAATGTGTCTGGACGGGGCAAGAGGAAAGAAAGGGATAAGGAAGTAGGAACCTTTGATATATACACTTGTGGATCATTAAACTTCGCAGGGAAAACGTATGTTGGCTTGGGGTCGGTTTTCTTCCTACTGATATGCACAGGCATTTGAATAACAACAAGGTAACAGTCCTTTGCACTGGGAAAAAGAGTGTGCGCACACACACACCAAGAAATTAAAATAGTTGGTACTTTATTATGCTGTCTGTCGCCAGCTTGGTATGTGTGTTTTTGTTTGCTGTTGTTTCCCCCCCCTCTCCTGCAACAAACGAACCCCTGGTCTAGGACAGCTAGGAAGTGTTTAGGACGGGTCTGGAATACACACCTTGGTAGTAGGCCGGCTCCAGGGCTGAGGGCTCAATGGGGCTCCTGGTGGCCACCGAGGCGCTGCCCAGCGGCAGGCTGGCAGGCAACGAGGCGCTGTAGGGCGAGTACTGGATTGCCTGCTCGTACGCCTTGAAGTCCAGCTTGTGCTGCTGATCCGAGGACATGAGGTTGTTGATGGAGAAGGGGTGGTTGAAGGAGTAGTGGGGGTCCCCTTTCAGGTGGAGCTGGGACTCGTGGGGTGCCAGACCGTGCACTGGGTGGGAGGGGGGCACCGACACCAGAGCCCCAGGCCCGGAGCTGATTGGGGGCGCAGCCGAGGAGGCTGGAGTCTTCAGCTCCGAGGCGCCCCCTGTCGCCGTCGCCCCGCTGTGGTCCAGAGTCTGGGGGCTGGCGGTGGGCCCCGGGGCCGGGGCGCCCTCTAGCTGGCCGGCCTTCCCGTGAACCCCTCGATGCAGGGGTGAGTCGCCGCCGCCGCCGCCGCCGCCGGCGGAGGCCGAGGGGTCCTTTCGGCTCTCGGGGCCGCCCTTGGCGCCCCCGCCGCCCCCGCCCCCGCCCCCGGCCCCCGGCTGCTTCTCGCACTTGAAGCGCTTCTGGCGGCGCAAGTAGCAGCCGTTCTCGAACATGTTGCCGGAGTCGGGGTGCAGCGTCCAGTAGGAGCCCTTGCCCGGCTTGTCGGGGGAGCGCGCCACCTTGACGAAGCAGTCGTTGAAGGACAGCGAGTGGCGGATGGAGTTCTGCCAGCGCTGCTGGTTCTGCCGGTAGTAGGGGAAGAGGTCCATGATCCACTGGTAGATCTCGCTCAGCGTCAGCATCTTGCTGGGCGCCTGCTGGATGGCCATGGTGATGAGCGAGATGTAGGAGTAGGGCGGCTTGGCGTGCGGGTAGCTGCGCTTGAACGTCTTGGCGTCGCCCCCGCCCCCGGCGGCGCGGCTGCGGCCCAGGCCGGCCGGCGCGTAGGCCATGGGGCTCACGCAGGGGTTCATGGCGGCGGCGGCGGCGTAGGGGCCCAGGCCGTTCATGGAGGCCGCAGGCTGCGCGCCCATGGCGCCCATGCCCCCTGGGCTCAGCGCAGTCCCCATGGCCGTCACCCCCGCCGCTGCCATGCTGTTCATGGCGCCCGCGGAGCCCCCGGGCATGCCGGCCGCCACCGCGCCGGGGCTCAGGCCGGCGCCCAGGCCTGGGTTCGCGTAGGACATGTTGAAGGAAGCCGGGGTCATGTTGCCGCTCGTGGTCATGGTGTTCATGGACATGTAGGTGTTCATGGAATTCATGGAGCCCAGGCCCGAGTTCATGTTGCTGACCGGGACCGAGGAGTAGGCCTGGAGGGGAGAAAGCGGGCGGAGAGGCCCCCGAAGGGCAGAGTTAGCCGTGCGCGGGCCCCAAGGCAGGAGGAGAGCATAGGACACCCCTTACCCAGGGCCAACCGGCAGGCGCGCCCCCCAGAAGGAGCGATGCCTTGCCCGGTGGGGGAAAAATCCTAGGTGACAGGCATGGAAGACAAGCTCCCAGCAGACGTCCCCAGGAACATGTGCGATCCCCTTACACCCCAGACTCCGGGGCTGGCGTCTGGGGTCTCTCCCTCTCCTCTTCCTTCCGGCCAGGAGGCCTCCGCAGAGAAAGTGCCCTTTGGTTAAAGGGAGTCAAAACTCCGAAAACAGAATTAATCTCCGACCCTCCGATTATTCACTCCACCGTTAGAGGGCCGCGGGTGGGCAACGGGGCGACCACTCAGCACCCATCTCACGGGCACCTGCCAGGCTGGCTGGCCAAATAGCAGCCGTGTATCTGTGGGGTGGCTATTAATTAAACTCTCTTGATAGAATAAAGCGTTCAGAGCCATATGACTATCCATTTCTCAACTGGCTTTACCGTCTTAGCAGTTTTTGTCAAATGGCGACTTTCCGTTTATTATATTTAGAAACAGTATTTTCCATCTACCTGTAGCAACTGTAATATTGAGAGAAACTTGCAGGTTAAATAGGTTTTGGAAAAACAATATAAAATAGACCTACACTAGGAGGAGGGTCCGGAAGGGTTGCATGATAATAGCAATGCAGTTAACTGTAACATGACTACATATACACTTCTTTAAGCCATTCAAAAATGTGCACTAATTTCATTACGTATTTCCAGCCCCCTAAGAAAATGTTGTGACACGATTTGTTGAAATAATCATCTTTTTTTTTTTTCACATATTGACATGGTTGCTGCTGATGATTTTAAACCCTGGCGAATAGTTTTCAAATACTTTAAAATTCCAAAATCAAAGTCTACTTATTTTTTACTTCCCAAATCTCAGCTTTAACCTGTAAGGAACCCCCTTTTCCACAGAGGGCTTAATTAACGAGTGGGTTGAGATGACTGCATCTGAATTAAACCCGGGGAAAGAGTTCTGAGCTCCTTTTAAAATCACCAGTAGGAGAAAACCCTTATCCACAGAAATTTTGGAATGCAATAGATATGTTAAAAATATAGAGTCCAGACATGTAACAGCTACTTCTCTGATAATTTAATAAAAATAATGATATTCTTAAATTTGTTTTCATCAGGAAATATGACTTTATTTAAAAACAAAAGGTGAACAGATTTAACAGGGCACACTCTGCTATGGTATATGCAAATAAACTCAAGTTAAGTTTGTGAAGATATAAATACACAAATCTAAATCAATTAATTACCATGACAATATTTCCTGATGCCATATTTTTCTGTCTGTCTTAAACTATGTTTCACTTTTTTTTTTCTTTTCCTCTCCCCGAAATTGTCCAAGGCAGTTTCAACAATGATAAACTTTTTGAGAGGCAATCACCACTTGTTTCCAGAGAAATTTATTGGTGGTGGCCCTGCCAGTACCTGGTTTTCCTCGCAGTCCCTTTGTGCACACCGTAAAATAAACTCTATGAGCGTGCCACCATGGGGACAATGAAGAGAAACAGGTTCCCCTGGAGGAAAAGCCAGCTTGCACCAGCGCCACCCAGCGGTTCTAGAGAAGAACGAACACGCTTCTCAAACAGAGCTTCGAAGAAGTTTTATACAATTTTGGAATCGGTTCCTTATTAAGTCGCTCAACTTGGCGGCAACGAGCTTTCATCAGAACACCTCTGCGGATTCACCTGCGGGAGGAAGAGGCCGCCCCTGTGGGCAGATTACGGCTTTGTCAGGGTGGCCTCCAGCTCCTGCCAGCGCCCACCCGCCCGCCCGCCCGCGGCACCCCACCCCGGGCCGGCTCCGGCGCGGGCTCTCCACGCGGAAGTGGAAAACGCTTCCAGGGCGGGTGCTTTCAAAGCCCAGAATACCCTGGAATCCTCTCGCCCGTTCCCAGCGCCGAGCGCCGCGTCCCGGACCCCCCTCGCGGGGCGGCGGGTTCGGCACCGAGGCCCGGCCAAGGTCGGGCCGGGGCCCCCCCGGGTGGGCGGGCAGCGGTGGCACAGAGGCGGCGTCCCCAGCCCGCCGGCCACCCGGCCCGGCCCGGCCCGGCGTCCCGGCCGCCTCGCCCGGCCTACCCCGGCACGGGCCCCCGGATTGTCCCGCCGGCTGCCCGCCTCTCACCTCCTGCGTGTCCGCGTAGTAGCTGTTCCAGTCGCTGCTCTCATGCCCTTCCATCTTCACAGTCCCTAACATCCTGGAGTCACCCGCCCCGATGCGACCATGCAGCCCCGTGCAAAGCGACAGGCGGCCGCGAGGGGCGAGGCGGGGAGCGGGCAGCCGAGCGGTGGCAGTCACCCGAGCGCCCGCGCCGGTCCAACGCCGCCCTGGCGGGGAGGAAGCCCGGCGCTGCGGGGCGCGGCGTGCGCGGCGGCGGCGGCGGCGCGGCGGGCGGGGGCGGGAGGCAGCCGCGGAGCGCGGCGCCCGGGAGCGCCTCCGCGGGAAGTGAGCGGGCGGCCTCTGTGGGACGAGTGCAGTTGAGCTGATGTGGATCTTACGTCGCTCGAGTGCCCACCTCCTCGTCCTCTCCCCATTTGTCCGCCGCACAAAGACGCTCGCACCTACAAAGCCCGAGGTGCACCTGCGAGGAGGCAGCCGCCCGCCAGGCCGGCCGCCGCGCCTCCCGCCCAGCGGCGCGGCCGCCGCGCGCGCGCCCCCGGAGCCCCCTCCCGCCCGGCCCCCTCCCCCAAACCCGGCCCTCACTTTGTTTGCCAAGCGGCGTAATTGGTTTAAGCCCGGAGGCTGGGGGAAGAGGGAAGTGGGGTGGGGGTGGGGGGTGACCCCCTTTGGAAGCGGAAAAAAGAAAAATAGCCTGGGCGGGCGGGCGGGCGGGCCAGCGAGCGAGGATTCCCGCTCGGACCCGCGCGGCCGGAGAGGAGCGGGGGCAGCGGCGCTGGAGCCCGGACTCGAGGGGCGGTGCTGGCTCAGTGACCCGGGGCCTCTCCCCAGGGACCTGCCACCTCCTGGATGGCCGGACAGCACCCCGTCCCGCGCCCCTCCTGCTCCGCTGCCCGCTTCCAGCCCCCACCCTCCTGATTCCCGACCTAAAGTACAACCTCACTCCCGCCCCTCCGGACTTGGGGCTCGAAAAAGAAAAAAGAAAAAGTCCCACTTTTGCCCGGTCCCTAGAAACTCGGCCATCTGAGTCAGCCGCGCCCAGGGACGTTAGGCCGACCCGGGCTCCCGGCTGGCCGGCCGAGTGGAGACGCTGCCACGAGAGCCAGCCGTACCTGCGGCTAAGAGCGGGTGAGTCACAGCACCGTTTTATACCTTTATGACATAACTTTTTTTTTTTCCTCCCCCCCTGCCTCGGTCCTCTCTACTCCCCTTGTCATCTGTAGCAGTCAGAAAGAGGAAGAAACTGAGAACAGAGGTCTGCGTGATAGGGCAGGCGGACCTGAGTCGGGCTGTCCTCCCTCGGCCCGGCTCCTCCTCCCACCCCCCTTCCGCAGCCCTGGGGACTGGGGTGGAGGCGACCGTCCGGTTTCCGACAGGGAAAGGTCAGGGGGAGGGGACGGCGCCCTCATTACGCGCCTTTAGCTGGGAGAGCCTGGGCGCCGGCGGCGCGGGAACGCAGCTCCTCGGCTAGGAAGGTGCCGGGCCCCGGAGCCGGCGGCGGTCCGCAGCTGCGCCCGCTCCAACCTCTGGCTTGGAGGGGCCGGGCTAGGGCCGTAGGCTCTCCCTGGGCTCCTCATCGGTCCGGACGTCTGTGGGAAGCTCTCTCCGGAGCAAAGGCTCCTGACTCCTATGAGGCCCCGGGTAGTGGGTTGCCCGCAAGTCCCGAGGAGTCCCGACTAAAGTGACTTGGAAGTAGGCGCTCAGTTGGGGATAGGTTTGCGTGACGGTGCGTGTGTGAGTTTGTGAGTGTGTGTGTGTTTTAAATGTGACCGCGTGTGTGTCTGAGCGTGTCGTGCCCTCTGTAGAAGCACTAGGTTTCTTTAAGAAGCCATAAAATGACCAAGAACCCACAAAATATTCCAGTTTGGAAAAGTTTTAAAAATGCTATAATCTCATTTTGAAAGAAGTGTGTTTTAACTTGTCTTCCAAGCCGATACCTACCCCCGCCCCGCTTTGTTCTTTTAAATCTTTCTTCCTTGAAATCTGGCATCAGAATCACATTAAATCCCTGAACCAAACAAATCTCTTAAATCAGCAGGGGAGCAGGAGAGGGTGAAGATGTGCAGTTAAGGAAATAAAAAAAAAGATAAAAGCATTGGATTACAATTCCCCCTTTTTTTAACCAAAAAAAAAAAGGGGGGGGGGTACCTCACATTGTAAGAAAGGAATGAGAGTGAAATTAAATGCACCTGGAAATGAGAAGAGCGGGAGCCCTCCCTAAATGCAGCCTGCGCAAGTCAGGCCCATCGATGTGTGTGTTTAGAACGGCGGGGTCTGCACATCTGTCCCATCGGCAGCAGGACCTTACTTAGTTCCACTTGGAAAGAACACGGATGCTTCGCTTCCTCGGCCTGATTGGAGCGTGTGGGTGCAGGGGGGGCGGGGGAGGGGGGACGGAGGGGAGGGCTTTCAGTGCTAATGAGCTTCCTTGTTCCTTCCGAGGTGATACTCCGACGCCCTCCTGGCACGACCAGGGCATTTTTCTATGGGTAGTGACAGCTTAGTAACCGCTTTCCTGGTGCCCAAGAAGCTGGTGCTTTAAGGGGGCAAAACTGCTTTCACTTTAAAGGGGGTCCATGAAAGCAAGTGTTTGTCCTCTTTTAGCCTACATTTGCCAGACCTACTAGGCCTCATCTCAAAAAAAAAGAAAAGGAAAAGTCAACCTAAGAAAGAGAATAAAGCCCCTTGTTCCCAGCGGGATGGCCATAGGGAAGTTTCTCCTGCGCTTCCTCAAAGACCAGGACCTGGGGTAACGAGTGGGCTCTGCCAGCCTCAGAGCCTTGATCCCCTTGGGGGGTTCCGCGATCCGCAGACCCGCAGACCCGAGGCGTGGCCGCATCACAGCGCCGCCTGTCGTGGGGCGGGAGCGCTGAGTCCTTCCGCCCGCGCCCCTAGCGAGCTGCCCCCGGGGGGACTGGAACCTCGCACGCCTCCCTCGGCCGGAGGTTTTGGTTCACACAGCCGGCCGCCCAAGGCCTAGGGAGGGAAGGTGGCACCTCGGTTAGCTCCCGGTCTCTCCATCTCGGTGGGCGGTGTTCCAAGACACCTGGTACATTTTGGAGGTGAAGGTTTAGTGTACCCAGATCCCGCCCGTCATCTCCCCAAGGTTTAAAAGAGAACCATCTGGGCCATGCCGGATCTTGGACTTGGAAAATAAACAACCAATAAATAAAGCTGCTGCCTCCGGTGGCTGGCCAGTGGGCAGCCGGGTGGCACGCCCGGCGGCTGCATCTCGGCGGTTTCCAACCTCTTCTCCCAAATGGGCCCCGTGTGTGCGCCCTGCAGAAGCCTGCTGCTGCGCTTTCCGGGGAGCTAGAACCGTTTTCAGTTGGGGAGCCTCGAGGGCAGCCACATGGCGGCTCCCGGGGAGGCCCGGGCCACACCTGGGCGAGCACGGGTCTGCGCGAGCCTGGGACGCCCCAGGTACCGGGGCAGGCAGGCCCCTGGGGCAGAGAAGCCGGGGGCGGTCGGACAGTGGGTTGCGGGGTTACTCCTGGGGCCCCAGGGGAGAGGAAGCGGCTCCGCCCTTCCCTGAAGCTGAGCCTTCTACGCCCTTGGGGTCCGCTCCGGACACCCCCTCGCAGTGGGAGCAGGCGGCACGCGGCCCAGCGGCCCAACCCGGCACCTCCGCTCCCCTTTCCCAGCATTGCCTGGCTGGAGCCCCCTCCCCAGATCTTCACCGAGGCCGGGAGAAGCGGAGGGTGACCGCGGCCAGAGATGAATGAGAGGCGGGGGCAGGCGCCCCGGGTCCTTCCAGTCAGTGGGACCGCGAGCGCGCGGAAAGCAGGACCCGAGGCGGCAGCTCTGCGGGGCCCATGGGCCGTTCGAGGACTTTTTGCTCCGGTGTCCCCTGGCCTGTCCCCTTTCCGCCGACCCTCTCCCCGACGGGGTGTGCGGGCAGGTCTCGGCCGCCGCGCTCTGCAGGGCGGTCCGCGCTCCCCCGCAGGCCCCGCTCGCAGAGGGAATCGGAGGCCCAGAAGCGGAGGCCCGTGGCCCGCAGTTGGGGACGGAGGGAGGCCTGGGCGCTGGCGCAACCGCGTGCCCTCGCGTGTGCCCGGCCTGCGGGGACCGCCGCGTGCGCGGGAGCTGGGAAGGGGCGCGGGCGCCGTGAGCGGGCGGACCCCGCGCCTGCCCGCAGCCCCCGCCCCGCACCCGGGGAGGCGCGGCCCAGCCCTCGGACCCCCACGGCCCGGCCCAGCCTGAGGCTCGGGGCGAGGACAGAAGCTCGGAGCGACGGTTCCTTCGGCCCTTCGCTGCCTCTTTTCATTTCCGTTCCTTTTCTTCTTCACACTTGCCTTTCTTGGACCTTCCTCCTTTCATTAAATAATTAATGAAGAAATTGATTCGCCGCTCACAAGGCGCCCGCCCTCAGGAGGTCGGGGCCCTGGGCCCCTCCCTGGCCGGGTCCTGGCTCCGTGCGGAGAAGTCAAGTTCCCGGCCATGTAGGTGTGTGTGGACCAATACGTACACACACGGAGGGCTTCAACTTTACTAAAAAAAAAAAAAAAAATCAAGGTAACATTTCAATCCCCGTTCTTGACCACCGCTGTGCCTTCCCCTGCTGCTGCCGGAGGCGCCCTCGGGTCTCGGAGCTGCGCGGGCGCGGGCCCGGTCGCCCGCTGCCGGATGTCGGAGCCGGAGCTGCCCCTCACCCCTGGCCTCACCCTCGAGCGACAAAACGGTCCCTCTGGCTGCGAAAGAGCATCGCCTTGCCAAAGTCAACTTGCATTTTCATGCATTCAAATGAGGAGGATTGGGAAGGACGGCGTGCCCTCCTGGGCGATCGCGAGCCTTGGGAGGAAGGAGGGAGTGCCCCCTGGGTCTGCGCAGCCAGGGAGCACCTCCAGGCACCAGTGTTCCCGAGTTACCTAGTCACAGGGTCAGCGCCAGCCCGAGGAGGTGCCGGGTCCCAGAGAGGGTCTCCCCACCTACCCCTGCCCAGCGGTGCCCACACTCTCCTCTGGCTACTTGGAAACCGCGGGGGTGGGGTCCGAGGGGAGGGACGGAAACGCACACCTCAGATACAGAGCTGGAAAGTTAGGGGGAAACGTGACAAGTTTTAGGTCTGGTAGCAGGAATGGTCTAGAGGAGCAGAGGCCGACTGTGTGTCTGGGTGAGGGTAGATCAGAACTCTACTCCTCCCCACGTAGAAGCCCCAGATAATGGGGAGCTGTGATGGAAACCGAGGGCTCCAGAAAACTCACTGAATGCCATCTCTTGCCTCCAGGCTGCCCGCGTAAACTTAAATTCTTCCAGAACAGTCTAGGAGTATTTAGCTTCTCAGGCACTGACACCGCCACCACCCACCCACCCCTTCAATCCACCGTGCCCACCCCACACATATACCCAGGAGCTTTCCCAGGGCCTCTTGATCGGACCTAGTGGTCCAACTTTGGCTATTCAAATGTGATGATCCTCAAATTTACATAGTTCTATTTAACAAAGCTTTTGTAACAATAAAAAAAACTCACCCATATCTAATATATAGGGAAGGGGGGTAAAAATTCACTCTAGCCAGGCATCCTGGTTCTCTCCTAATTTTAAAATTGTGTTTTGGACTGACAAAAGACTAATTTCTTGGCATGGCTGGAAGGTGGTTACATTCATTATCTAAAATTAAAATTCGATCGGAGGACACTGTTCAGAGCGGCTTCTGAGACTTCCAGCAGTTATTTCAAAACGAACACCAGAAGGAAGTTTTATTTTAAAAATCATGTCCTATGGGCCGTGCAGAGCAAACCCCAGTACCAGGCTCACATTGCAGTGACTTTGCTTCTAAACAGAAACACTAGGAAGAAAGCCCTTTGGCAGCATTCCCTTTTGCGGGGGGGGGGGGGGGGGGGGGGACCAGCAAGAGTTGCAGGCAGTTTGACCACTCTGAACGCTCCAGTCCTGATTGCCTGCTGTAAACGGACCAAAGTAAGAAATGCAGCTGCCAACACTTATCATTATCTGTTGTGGCAAGTCCAGCACAGCCTCCCTGGGTCTGTGATGAGGACTTTGCAGACCTTTCCAACCAAATCAAATGAGTCTCTCTCTCTCTCTCTCTCTCTCTCTCTCTCTCTCTCTCTCTCTCTTGCTGTCGTTAATCCTCACCAGAGGATATTTTCTCCATTGCTTTTTAGAGAGAGTGGAAGGGAGCGGGAGAGACACACAGAGAGAAACATGGATGTGAGAGGGACACACGATTGGGAGACACATTGATTGGTTGCCTCCTGCATGCATCCGGACCAGGAGCAGATATCCAGTCTGCAATCGAGGTATGTGCCCTTGACCAGAATCGAACCCCGGACCCTTCAGTCCAGGGGCCCACACTCTATCCACTGAGCCAAACCGGCTAGGGCTGAGTTCTTCTCTTTTTCCATCCACACCTTGTTCCAGATTCCTGCCAGGCTTTTATTACTCTCCTAAAGCAAACTCCATTTGTGTTTTATTTATTTATTTATTTATTTATTTATTTATTTTTCATTTTACTTGTCATCTGGACTAGAAGCTCTGGGGAGCTGGGAGAAGCACAGTGTTCCCTGCTGCCAGAGCAGAGCCTGGAACATAGTAGGCTCTCAGTAAAGATTTGTTTACTCAATCAATGAACTAATTACCCCAATCCAGACCCTGGACATGCTGGTGTCGGGTGGGAAAGGATGCTGGAGTCTAGAAACCATAGGTACCCACGCCAAAGCCTCCAAGGGAGAGTACACCAGAGACGGTCTCAGCCCCGTGGGCTTGTGGAATGAATGGACCAAGAGAGGAATGAACGAATGGAGGCAGGCACTGCCGGCCAGGGTCTCAGAGTCCTGGCATCCCTGGTCAGTTTTAAGCAACGTTATCAGGTTGACATGATCAAATCAGAAATGCCCTCACTTCACCGGTGCCAGGACTTGGCAGAATCAATGCCCCCTCGAGGGCCATCAACGTGTGGCTCAAGGCAATTATTTATACCCCCCCCCCGCCCGCCCCAAAGGCAGCAGCCACGCCTTTCAATCGCAGATATTGATTAAAAGTTAAAGAGCCACATCAACTTTCCATCAAGCAAAATATTTCACTTGTTGCTGTAAAGGAAACGTCCATGTTTAAAGAGTGTGTTTAAATTGGCAAACAAATGGAGCCGAGCCCAGGCAGTGAGAAGTTTGAGAAGCCTTGCAGCAGAACTCCCTGGTTGTGCTCTTGGGTTTCTAGGGTGTGGTCTGCCGCCTTCCCACCCCAAAGCCGGGGGGTGGCTGGGGCAGGCCCCGCCAGAGTTGGGTTTGCGCAGTGAGAATTACTGGTATCCGCCTTGGGTGCCAGGCTCTCGGCTGCCTTGGCGATGGCAGCGCGGTTGAAGTCACCAGGCTTTTACCTTCTTTCCCTCCCTGTCTTTAGGATCCAAACCATTTTTATCCCACACACCTTACCTGTGTGGCGTAATGATTTTCTTAAAGGACCACACCCTCTGAACCTGCCTTGTTGCAAAGTATTAGCTGGAGACCCCTCCTGAAGTTTCATTTGCAGGGAAAGCATGCGTTGAGAGAGGAAGCACGCGTGTCTCCTTTTCTTCGGGACTGCTGTCCCTGGGGAAGCCCCCTGGCAGCGTGGTGCCCCAGCCACCTCTGGTGTTCTGATGTCCCCTACCTTCCACGGGGTGGTGTGGGGCTCCTGCAAGTTTGTTTTCTTTCAAATGCTTTCAGTGATGCATTCAATCTGGGTGGGTCTCACTCTCCTCACCCCACCGGCCTCCTCCTGCCAAATACCTTCCATTGTGAATCGCTGGTCTCCTCTGACCTCCTCCTGACCCTCCCCTCACACTCCACCAAAAGAAGTGGTTTCAATAAATAAAGTGCGCAGTCCTCGGGTTGAAGGTCAGTTTACACTGGGGCAGAAGCTTCTAAAACTCCTGCAGGTGCTGGAATGAGAATAAACCAGGTCATTGTCCCAAGAGATGGGAGAGGGAGGAAGCGAGGACTAGAGGGGATCTGAGGAGACGCAGAGAGGGTGCTGGAGAGGGTGGGGAGCTTGGCCGTGGTCCAACTGAAGTAGAATTTTCTGTGGAACCTGGGGAGACCCTTTGGGTCTCAGTTCCTTCTTTTCCAAATGAGGGGCTTGGCCTCCCAGTTCCAGCTATTGTGAGGTACAGGAACAAAGCCTGGAGTAGCTGGGGTGACTGTGAGGCCCGATGACCCCACCCAGGCGAACCAGGACCTGTGTGCATCTAGGGAGGGTTGGTGCGGGGGGTGAGGCACAGTGTCTCTGCGGAAGGGGCGGGAGACTCTGGGAGAACAGGCACCAGGAAGAAGAGCTCCCTCCCTTTTGCTCTAGTTTCTTCTTTTTTTTAATTCTTTATTGTTTAAAGTATTGCATATAGTATTACATATGTCTCCTTTTCCCCCACTGACCTCTCTCTGGCCACCCCACCCCCCAGCACATGCCCTCACCCCCCTACTGTCTGTGTCCATTGGTTAGGCTTATATGCATGCATACAAGTCCTTTGGTTGATCTCTCTCCCTTACTCCCACCCTCCCCTACCTTCCCTCTGAGGTTTGATGGTCCATTCGATGCTTCTCTGTCTCTGGATCTGTTTTTGTTCATCAGTTTATGTTGTGTTTATTATATTCCACAAATGAGTGAGGTCATGTGATATTTATCTTTCTCCGACTGGCTTATTTTGCTTAGCATAATACTCTCCATGTCCATCCATGCTGCTGCGAATGGTAAGAGTTCTTTCTCTTTTACAGTAGCGTAGTATTCCATTGTGTAGACGTACCACCGTTTTTTTGTTTGTTTTCTACCACTGTTTTTTAATCCATTCATCTGTTGATGGGCACTTAGGCTGTTTCCAAATCTTAGCTATTGTAAGCTGTGCTGCTATGAACATAGGGGTGCATATATCCTTTCTGATTGGTGTTTCTAGTTTCTTGGGATATATTCCTAGAAATGGGATTACTGGGTCAAATGGGAGTTACATTTTTAATTTTTTGAGGAAACTTCATACTGTTCTCCACAGTGGCTGCACCAGTCTGCATTCCCACCAGCAGGGTTCCTTTTTCTCCACATCCTCTCCAGCACTTGTCCTTTGTTGATTTGTTGATGATAGCCATTCTGACAGGTGTGAGATGATATCTCATTGTCATTTTGATTTGTATCTCTTGATGATTAGTGACTTTGAGCATGTTTTCATATCTTTCGCTCTAGTTTTGTGGTCAATATTCATGGTAAATTTTGGGCAAAAATCTTTCCTTTTTCACTTCCAAGCATCTCTAAAGACAGGAAATAGCAGGAGGGAGGGAGGAAGAGGGGGGGGGGAGAGAGAGAGAGAGAGGAGAGAGAGAGAGAGAGAGAGAGAGAGAGAGAGAGACTTGTCTCCAATTTCCAGGCACAGGCAAGGTCTCCTCAGCTAATAGGAGGCATGGAGCTGGGCACGCTCCCCTGGCAGGGCTGGCTTCTCTGAGGCTGAGGTCTCTGTCGTTACACAAGCTCCATCTTGACTTGTCCATGCAATTGACAGGGATAATAGGGTTTGTGTTTAAAGGCATGGGGTTTGGAATCCCATCTGAGTTCTAACCTGTACTCTGCAGGAGACTTGCTCTCTCCGAGCTTTGTTTTCTCAGCCTTCAAAGGGGTGCGCATATTAATACCTGCCTCACACAATTGTGTGCAGAGCAAGTGCACTAAATGACAACAACAATAAAGAGCCTTCTACTCTGGGTGCTTGGGTGGTGCTGGATGCTGAATGCGCGGTGGCAGGGACTGCAGACCTGCAATCCGGGCACGCTCGCCCTTCCTCTTTACAGGTCTTTTACAGGTGACCAGCCTGGCTCCCTGGAAATCGCGGCCCCTCCTGGCTACAGTCTGAGAGGAAAGGGGAGCTCCCATGTGGGGAGTGAGGTCCTGGTGTCTAGCCAGACCCACCTCTCAGCGCCCATCAGGACCCTGCCTAGAATCCCTTCCCAGTTTCCCCGAGAAAAGCGACACCTGAAGAGGATTCAGACACTGCAAGAGGCACAGGTTAAGGACCTTCAGGGGGGAGGAGGCTCAAGGCGGAAGAGATGAGAGATCTTGGCTATGGGGAACTCAGGCAAGACCTAGGCCTGGGTCCAGGAAGCATCCCTATAGGAAAGGTGAAGGAAGTGCGTCTTGGCTTCTAGGAGGCTGTTCCACCCTTAGCACCTGAACTTGGGGAGTACTGAAATGAGAAATCAGGACCCCTAATTTACCCAGACACTTTCTGCTTTCTCCCTCATACCCTCTTCTCATGGACAGAGTTAGCAGGAACCACGTAACACTCATTAGGAGAAGTATCACTTAAGTCATTTTCTAAAATCCTCAAAACCCAAGATATTACTGCAAAGAAGCTTTAGTTGCTGTCTTTGAGAATTATTTGATACAGATTCCCTTAAAAAGTTTCTTCCTGGGAGTCTAAGTGCATCTGAAATGAAGCAAGCATGCTAAGCTTATCATGGATACTTCAAATATTAAAGACCCTAAATATTACCTTGCATGTGCAAGGAAGCTTAGTGGGGTGCCAAGGCTTAATTGTGACAACAATATACTATATGAAAAGACAACACCACAAAAGGATTTCAACAGCTATAGATCCATCTGCTGAGGTGAAGATTCATGAGTTGGAAGAGCTGGCGTTTTGGGGTGAATTCCTGGGCTCAATGAACAATGACCCACAAATTTTAGACAGGGCTTCAATGGGCTCTGTTTACCAGGCTCTGATCGTTTGTGAATTCTGCTTTACTTCGTAATCAGAACCAGGTGGATAGAAAAAATATTTCCTTCACTGGAGAACAGAAAACAATACATCTTCAGAGCTTATTATTTTCCCATGGATTGGTACTGGGGGAGGTGCGTTTGGGAAAAGTGGACTGGTGCGCAGAGGTCTCAGGCAGCAAGCGGTCTCCAGCTAAATGCAGCTTCTGTTTTTACAGCTTACTTAGGGAGAGCTGTTAGTTTTTCTAAGGATAAACCAGGCATTGGTTCTCTAAGCTCAATGTTTAGGCTACAAAGCACATCCAACAGTCTTACATGTCTACCTTTAGAAAAGGAATGGTTTTGACCTCAAACTCAGTAAAATCTCTAGTGCATTACGAATCTTGGCGAACACCTAAGCAAACCCTTTTGAAAGTGTAAAGTGTAACTGGAATGCTAAATACCAGCCACTATCCAAGAAAAATAAACCCTTCATTCTCAGCCGGGTATACCTGCTTTGCACCCAGGTTGTTGGTGTTATTTGTAGTTTTTTCTTTTCAAATTGATAATTTTATTCACAGAGTTTTCTTTCTGCTCAGTGCTTGCTATTTTTATCTAATTTTAAACACCCTGAGATCAAGCTGGGTGGCCAGACTTCTGAGGCTCCCCAGGGAAGGGGGAAGGCTGACTTTTTAGGGGTCCATTCCTAAACTCCATTTGCTAATCAGGTCACCAGGGGTGAAATAGGGTGAGCAGGCTGGGGGTGAGCAATGCCAGGGAGGACCCTCAGGCAGGGAAGCGGTTCCGTACATTAGTTTGTGTGGATTAAAGCAGTACAGGCAAATTGGGGTAGTGGGCTTTGCTGGTTCTTCTCTATTATTCTTCTGAGCTCCTTCCTCTGCTCTGTTGTTCTCTGCCCCAGAAGCCAATCTCTATGGACTTCCAACTGGGTTTGGCCAATGTGGGGCAATAATGCAGGAATGGAGGCCAGGAAGATAGAGCAACAGGTGTACTTATTCCTTCTGCTTTCTCCCTACATCACTGTGACTTTGTCCTTTAATGTCTCTCTGTGTCCACAGCTCCTGCCAGGTGGCCCCTCTTCCCAGCTTCAGCTCTCACCAGGCTCTGCTAACACCTCTTTTCACCCTTGCCCCTTCATATCAAATGTGCCAATACCCCCTGTTGTTGCTAAACATTGAATGTTAGTTCTCTCAATTCTCTCTGCTCCCTGAGCCCTGCTAAATCCTTTTGAGCATGCCACCTGTTTCCTGTGGTGACCTAACTGATGAGGAAAGGAATGAAGACTCATGGAAGTGCAATATGATGTCTTCCATTCTTTCCAGCGCCACCCTCACACTGTCACTCATCAAAAGGCTCTACTCCTCCCTCATCCCCATGTTGGAGTGCAGCTATAAAGGCTCCAGCGTTTCTGTGGTGGCTGCTGTCCGCAGGTGAGACTGCCTTTGAGTCTAGCAGGGAAGCAAACTCTGAGTATATTTGCTTTCTGTTCACGACTTTAACTTCTAATTTGCATTTTATATCACCGTTAAAGTAATTTATGTCAAAACCAAATATTGATAGTATCCAAGGTTGTTGTTGTTGTTTTACCTTTGAATAACCGACCTTTGCTAAAAACCACGGACTGAGGCTTTTGCTAGTGGTGAATTGTATTAATATAACCGGGCAGTGAAGTAGGTCCAGTGATCAAGGGGCTCATGGGTAATGTTCATGTACATTCCCCAAGGCCTGAGCATCTTTGGCTTCACATCTCTATAGTGATAAGTCTGTGTTCCGGCAACAGCTCAGTCTCAACTAATGCTAAATCGGTGACATTATTTAGATGTGTCAATCAGTGAGCACTCTCCATGTGCCAGGCATTGTGCTAGGCACTGAGGATACTAAATTTAAGCCAGGATTCATGCCTTCCAGTGATTAAAACAATGCTTCAATCATTATTGTTAAATTTACATGCCTCTGTGGTTAGAAAAAGTTAATAAAAGTGGAATCTCTAGGACAAAAGACATGCACGTTTTTAAGGCTTTTGAGACATTTTACTATATGACATCTAGCAAAATGAAAACAGAAATCTATGACTGATCCTATTTTCTCACTCACATGCATGTATTCTGGTACTGAACTTTAAATTTGATTGGCAAAAAATTGCATACCATTGTTTAATTTTACATTTCTGAGATTACTACTGAAGTTGAATATTTTTATATTTCTATTGGCCATAAATACTTCTTTTGGGAACAGCCAATTCATGTCTTTGTTATTCAATTAAAAATTTTGACTGCTTGTCTATTTTTCATCCAAAGAATATTAATTCCATGTCTGCCATAAATGTGAGTTTTTCACCAGGCTTTTATTTGCATTATGATTTTATTTTTAAATGCATGGATGTTTTAAAAATACCCATTAATATTTTTATTTATAGTTTCTGCCTTTTATGGTTTAACTAGAGGCCCAGTGCACAAAATTCGTGCACAGGTAGGTTCCCTAGGCCTGGCTGGCAATCAGGGCCAATTTGGGCCTTCTGGCTGCCAGCTGGGGCCTTCCTTTGCTTCCTGCCGCCCCCTGGTAGTCAGCACACATCATAGTGAGCGATTGAACTCCTGGTCTCCCAGTCAAACTCCTGAGGGACACTTTGCACATTAGCCATATATATGTTTACAAGTCTTATCTACATCTGCTACTCTTATGTACAATAAAATTTTTCATCCAGTTGGAATTTATTTTGATGCATAATATGAAGTGAAGATCTAATTTTAATTATTTATTTTCTAAATAGTTTGATCTTTGGCAGGCCCTAGTTATGAGGGGCCTTGAATTCTCTTTGGAGAACTTTGTTTGGAATTTGTTCTGTGAGGATTCTGTGGAGCTGTGGAAGCTGAATATTACATTGGATCTTCCTCTACTTGCTATATAGTGAAGCAATAGGGGGCTCCAAGACTAGATGACAAGAGGAGTGGTAAGTGGTGGCTTGAGAGTGACAAAAACTAGATGATATCATAGTGTTTCAATGATTGCCTGAGTTATTTTTATGCTGCTCTTTTAAGACGGCACCAAAAGTATTAACATTTTCATATGAAGGCATTACAATGAATTTGAAATGCCTTTAGATCATAACTATGTTTTTAAAAATATATATTTTATTGATTTTTTACAGAGAGGAAGGGAGAGGGATAGAGAGTTAGAAACATCGATGAGGGAGAAACATCGATCAACTGCCTCCTGCACACCCCCTACTGGGGATGTGCCCGCAACCAAGATACATGCCCTTGACTGGAATCAAACCTGGGACTCTTCAGTTTGCAGGCTGATGATCTATCCACTCAGCCAAACTGGTCAGGGCTAGATCATAACTATTATTATTATTCATCCTCTGCCCCTCCTTCTTTTCTTTCTCTCTTTCCTTCTCTGTTCCTTTCTCCCCTTTTCTCATTCACTCCCTTTCTCCTTCCTTTCTTCCTCCTCCCTCCTTTTCTCTGTTTGTTTCTTTCAGTGAAAGTAGACCTAGAATAGAGTTCCTAGCACCGGATTGATTACTAGCTAGGGGACCTAAGGTAAATCCTTAATGTCTTTGAACATAGTACCTTAGCTATAAAATGAAGCTAATGCTATCTACCTCATGGGTGGTATAATATTATATGATACTAGAAGCCTTGTGGATGAATTCATGCACCAGTGGGGTCCTTTGATCTGGCCTGCGGGATTGGGCCGAAACCGGCTCTCTGACATCCCCTGAGGGGTCCCAGATTGCTAGAGGGTGCTGGCCAGGCTGAGGGACCCCACTGTTGCATGATCGGGGCCAGGGAGGGATGAATAATGTGGGAAATTGGCCAGCAGGGGAGGCCTTGCGGGATAGCTCCAGGGTATGTCTGGCCCATCTCGCTTAGTCCCAATTGGCCAGACCTCAGCAGCAAGCTAACCTACGGGTTGGAGCGTTTGCCCCCTAGTGGTCAGTACACATCATAGTGAGCGTTGGAGTGGCCTTAGCATATCATTAGCATATTATGCTTTGATTGGTTGAACCACTGACCGGATAACAAGACACTTAGCATATTAAGTTTTATTATATAGCATTGTTATCTGAATACTTACCATTTTTTATTATAAAAAGTATTAATGAAAAATATTTATTTATCATTTAAATCATTTCAAAGTTACACTAATTTTCACATGTTTCCAATTTAGGAACATGCCTATATATTATTTTTATGCAGGATCTAGGATGGTAGCAAGAACAATGAGTCACTTCCTAAGCACTTGGCTTATTTGCACATAATTTTAATTAGCACAGAAAAGTAATTTACTTATTGTCTGGAGGGGTTGCTGCCACACTTAGAAGTTGCCCACATGGCGCCCCCACAGGGCAGTGGGATGTGATGTGGGAGCCAGGAAACCTCAGGGATGGCAGGTTTTTCTCTTTCCTGATCTCATTGATTAGTTGCCCGAGTGTTTGTAGAGAGAAGGAGAGTTTGAGAGAGAGTAGAGGGATATAAAATAACTGTTTGAGGGCCTGCTACGTGCCAGGCACTGAGCAAAGAACTACCTACACTATTTCTTCTAACCGGGTTTTCTTTTTCTTTCTTTCTTTCTTTTTTTTTGGTGCAATATAACACAGGAAAATGAACACAACGGAAAATAATGGTTTATCACAAATAAAAAAAAACTCAAGCAGTCATCATCAAAGTTAAAAAATAGAAAACCCCTAGCACAGGAGGACTCCTATACTGCCCTCCCACTCACCATCACTTTCCTCCCTCTCACGAAGACTACCTTAGCTATTACGATTATTACTTTCTTGCATTTATTTGTAATACATCGACTGAGCACACATCCACAAGTTCTAGTTTTTGCTGACTTGGGTTTTTAACCTTTATGTGAACAGAATGGTATAGAACAGTGGTCGGCAAACTGCGGCTCACAAGCCACATGCGGCTCTTTGGCCCCTTGAGTGTGGCTCTTCCACAAAATACCACGTGCGGGCACGCATGTACAGTGCGATTGAAACTTCGTGGCCCATGCGCAGAAGTCAGTTTTCAGCTCTCAAAAGAAATTTCAATCGTTGTACTGTTGATGTTTGGCTCTGTTGACTAATGAGTTTGCCGACCACTGGTATAGAATGTACTCCCTTGTGTCTGGCTTAATAGCTGGATATTACATATTTGAAAGATTCATCTATGTTGTTACTCACAGAGAAGTTTATTCATTTCCTTCATGCATACCACTGCATTTTATACCACAATCAATTTATGCATCCTACTTCTGATGGACATTTGGATTGTTTCTGGTTATTAGCTATTGTGAATGAAGCTACTGTGAGTAGTGGTGTACATGTTTATTGGTGCATATGTGAGTGCCTTTCTATTGGGAGTGGAATGCTGGCTCATAGAATATGTGTATATTCAACTTTGATAGATAATGCCAACTATTGCTTGGTATAACCTTTCTTCTCTTGGACATCAGAAACTCTGAATATGTCCGAACCCGGTATTTGAATAGAAACTCTCCTGAATCTCATGCCTTTGATTTCAAGATTCTCTTTAGGAGTTGGGTTCTAGGTGGAAAGCATGGACCTCCAAAACACCCCCCCACCCCCCCCAAAAAAAATGTACCCTTAACTGGCATATAATACAGACATATAACGTTGTCTTTTTTTGTTTTTTAAGAAAAGCTTTAAGTTTCGTGGCCCCGCATTAGTCATTAAATGTGCTAGTAGGAGGAACAAGAGTGCCAAGAAAGCAGTCGGCTTAGCCGGGCAAAATCGGCCCATTTGGGGCCTTCAGTTCAGAGGCTCTTTGGGACCAGTGTCGTCGGAGAGGGGAGGCTGCTCAACGTGGGTTTGGGTTTCTAGTCCCAGGACGCCCTGGAGCTGGTTCCGCGGGGCAGAAACTCACGGGGTGGCCGTCCACAGCACGGAGGCCCCGGGCCAGGGGCAGAGGGCGGGCGGGGGAGGGCGCGCGGCTTGTTGCTGGGCGACCGAGCGCGTTCATCCTCCTCCAGCGGTGCGAGCCCACCCGACCGCTGGGCCCCGCAGGCCGGTTGGATGCTCGGCCGGCCGGGCGGCGGCGGTGCCAACCTTCCCGCACCCGCGGGGAGCTGAGGCGTCCCGGGAGGCGGGTGCGCTAAGGACGTGGCCTGGGGCGCGGGTGACTTGCCTGGGAGGCTGTGGGAAGGACGGGCTGCGGGACTTGGGCGGAGCTTTGGTCTCCAGTGTCCCCCCTCTCTAATCCGCTCTCATTTTAGGGGCAAATCCCGGGCAGAAAACAGGACGGAGCTACTGTGGGGACTGGGGCTGGAGAGCAGCGGTTGGGGAGGAACTGGGGGCAGCGGACACCTGGTGGAAGGGAAGAATAGGTAGATGTGACTACCAGGCTGTGGGGAAAGGAAAAGGGGTTTGTGAGGCCAAGAGGGATAGGAGTCAGAGGGCCTGTGGGAGGGTGAGAGGTCTCAGTGGAGGGGATTTAAGTCCCAATTCCCTGACTTTATCTGCTATCCCTTGACAGGGGCTGGCTGTCTCAGGCAAACCTTAAACCTCATTACCGAACGTTTCCCTCCAGCACTGAGCTCAATGTGCCCGCTGTTGGAATAGGGAGCTGTTTCCTGAGTGTGGCCCTAAAACTCTGATGGGCAGAGGGGCCCTGTAGGCTTAATGCAAGGGTTATTTGGCATTGAAGGAGTTGAAAGGAGTTTCATGGTTCTTTTATTTTTTAACATGCAAATATAAAAGTTTAGCAAATTGTTCTCTTCCTACTTACAACCTGACAGAGGTATAATTTATATTCAATAAACTGTGCAGAATGTACGATTTGTATCATGTACAGGTGTACAATTTGATGAGTGTTGACAGATGTATACAACTTTGAAACAGTTACTGTAACCAAGGTAACTGAACTTTTCCATTCTTCTGCCCTGTTTGTTCTCTACCCCTGTTCTCACCCCCTCCTACCACCCAACCAACCACCGATCTGCTGTGTGACACCATAGAATAGACAGCACTTTCTAGAAGTTTATGTAAGTGGAAACATACAAGATATACTTTTTTGTGTGTCTGGCTTCCTTTATTCAGCATAATGATTTGCCAGGACCTTTGCCTGGGTTACTGTAGATTTATAGTAAGTTTTGAAATTGTAAGTCCTCTAGCTGTTTCTTCTTAAAAATCACTTTTAAAAGTCATTTGAATTTGTATATGCATTTTATAATCATCTTATAATTTCTATTAAAAAGCCTGCTGGAATTTTGATTGGGATTGCATGGAATCTATAGCTCTCTTTGGAGGGGGATTGCCATTTTAACAATGTTGATTCTTCCAAACATGGTTTGGGAATTTTTGTAGGCCTTTAATTTCTCTTAGAAATGTTTTGTAATTTTTAGTGTGCGGATTTTGGACATCTTTTGTTAGGTTAATTTCAAAGTATTTAATTTGGAGGGGGGCATTATTTTCCAAAAGTTTGGTACTAGCATATAAAAATACAGTTGACTTTGTGTGTTAACCTTGTATTGTACAACTTTGAAAATTTACTCATTAGCAGTTTTGTTGATTCACTGGGATTTTTTTTTTCCAGAGAGAGGAAGAGAAAGAGAGAGAGAGAGAGAGAGAGAGAGAGAGAGAGAGAGAGAGAGGAACATCAATATGAGAGAGAAACATCGACTGGGTTGCCTCTAGTACGTGCCCCAACCAGGACCAAACCCAAAACTTACATAAGTGCCCTGACCAGGAATTGAACCCACAACCTTTTAGTGTACAGAGTGACACTTCAACCATCTGAGCTACCGGGCCAGGGCAATTCACTGGGACTTTTAACCTAAAAATCATGTCACCTGCAAATAGGGACAGTTTTCCTTTTCAACCTTTATTCCTTTTTTTCTTTTCCTTGCCATATTCTAATAGCTTAGGGCCTCCAGTACATTGTTGACTAGATGTAGTTAGAGTCAAGGCATCTTTCCTGTTTTTCAATTTTTTGGGGAAAGCAAAAATATAATGTTAGCTCTTCGTTTTATTTTTTTGTTTTATTTATTTATTTTTTGTTGTAAATTCTCTTAATCAGATTGAGGAGTTTAACTCATCTAGTCATGTTCTCTATGATTCATAGCTTGCTTAGAATTATTTACTTATTTTTTATTTTAAACTAGAGGCCCGGTGCATGAAAATTCATGCCCTGGAGGGGTGGGTCCCTCAGCCCGACCTGCCCCCTCTCACAGTCTGGGAGCCCTCAGGGGCAGGAGGCAACCTGGAAAACAGGGGGAGGCGACACTCCATCACACCTGTGCTGCTGCCACTGCCAGCAGTGCAAGACTCGGCCGGCCCTGGGAGGCTGGGCAGCTGCTATCCCAGGCTTGCCTGGGCCTCAGGCCAGCCCTGGGCAGCTGGGGGACCGAGTGGACTGGGGGACTCTGGAGGCAGGCGTGCGGCCTTGCCGCATGCCTGCCGCCCTGGCCGGGCTGATGGGACTGGGCGCCGCCATCTTGTGGCTGTGGGCGCCACCATCTTTGAGGGCATGGCATTCAATTAGCATATTCCCTCCTTATTGGCTGTGGGTGCTGTCATATTTGAGGGCGGGACAATCAATTAGCATATTACTTCCTTATTGGCTGTGGGCGCCACCTTCTTTGTGACAGTGTGAGGGTCAATTAGCATACTCCCTCTTTATTAGATAGGATGGGTATTGAATTTTGTTAAATGATTGCCCACTATCTATTGAAGTGATCATTTTTTATCTTCTTGTATTCTGTTATTATTATCAGTTATATTGACTTTCAAATTTTCAATCAAATTTTCAACTGTGGGATAAACTCTATATGATTAAGATATATTATGCTTTTAAAAAATATAGTTTTGGCCCTGGCTGTGTTGCTAAGTGGTTAGAGTGTTGACCCACACATTGAAGGGTCATGGGTTTGATTCCCAGTCAAGGCACATGCCTGGGTTTCTGGTTTGCTCCCCAGCCTTGGTCAGGGCAGGTGTGGGAGGCAACCAGTTGATGGGTCTTTCTCACATTGATATTTTTTCTCTCCCCACCCCCCTTCTCTTCCTTCCACTCTCTTTAAAAAAAGCAATGGAAAAAATATGTTCATGTGCATTTTAACAACAACAACAAAATATGTGTGTGTGTGTGTGTGTGTGTGTGTGTGTGTGTATGTTTTGATATGATAATATTAAAGATTTTTGCATCTATGTTCATGAGGGATATTGGTATGTACTTCTTTCTTCCTTTCTTTCTTTTTTAAATGCCCTTCTCAGGTTTGGTATTAGGGTTATGCAAGTGTCAGAAAATAAGTTCCTTTCTCCTCTATTTTCTGAAAATATTTGTCTAAGATTGGTGTTATTTCTTTCTTGAGTGCTTGAGAGAACCACATGGCCCTGGAACTTCCTTTGTTGTAAGATTTTTGGCAATGAATAAGTTTATTTGTCATAGGACTATTCAGGTTTTCTTTTTTATGTTAATTTTGATAAGTTGAAATTCTCAGAAATTTGCCCATTTTATCTAAATTGTTGAATTTGTTGGCATAAAGTTATATTCTCTTATTATCATTTACTATTTTAGGATCTGTAATGAAAATCTAAAGTTATATTCTCTTATTATCATTTACTATTTTAGGATCTGTAATGAAAATCTCTTATTATCATTTACTATTTTAGGATCTGTAGTGAAAATCTCTTTTCATTCCTGATGTAGATGAGTTTTGCTCTCTCACTTTAGTTCTTGAACAATCTAGCTAGGGGCTTTAAATATTTTGTTGATAGTTTTGAAAGAACCAGCTCTTGGCTTTGTTGATGTTCTCAATTATTTTTCTGTTTTCTATTTTGATTGATTTATATCCTCACTAGAGGCCTGGTGCACGAAATTCGTGCACGGGGGTGTGTGTGTCCCTCAGCCCAGCCTGCACCCTCTCCAATCTGGGACCCCTCGAGGGATGTCCGACTGCCCGTTTAGGCCCAATCCTACCTGGGCAGTCGGACATCCCTCTCACAATCCAAGACTGCTGGCTCCCAACTGCTCACCTGCCTGCCTTCCTGATTGCCCCTAACCGCTTCTGCCTGCCAGCCTGATCACCCCCTAACCACTTCCCTGCCAGCCTGATTGATGCCTAACTGCTCCCCTGCCAGCCTGTTTTCCCCTAACTGCCCTCCCCTGCAGGCCTGCTCACCCCTAACTGCCCTCCCCTGCAAGCCTGGTCACCCCCAACTGCTCTCCCCTGCACGCCTGGGTCCCCCCCAACTGCCCTTCCCTGCAGGCCCGGTTGCCCCCAACTTCCCTGCTCTGCCAGCCTGGTCACCCCTAACTGCCCGCCCCTGCAAGCTTGATTGCCACCAACTGCCTTCCCTTGCAGGCCTGGTCCCTCCCAACTTCCCTCCCCTGCTGGCCTGATCGCCCACAACTATCCTCCCCTGCAGGCCTGATCCCTCCCAAATGCCCTCCCCTGCTGGCCATCTTGTGGTGGCTATCTTGTGTTCACATGGGGGCAACCATCTTTGACCACATGGGGGCAGCCATCTTGTGTGTTGGAGTGACAATCAATTTGCATATTACTCTTTTATTAGATAGGATAGAGGCCTGGTGCATGGGTGGAGGCCAGCTGGTTTGCCCTGAAGGGTGTCCTGGATTAGGGTGGGGGTTCCCTTGTGGTATGGGGCGGCCTGGGTGAGGGGCCTGTGGTGGTTTGCAGGCTGGCCACGCCCCCCCGGCGACCCAAGCAGAGGCCCTGGGATCTGGGATTTATTTATCTTCTATAATTGAAACTTTGTAGCCTTGAGTGGAGGACTCGGCTGGCCAGGGCAAGCGGAAAGCTTGGCTTCCTCCATTGCTGGGGAAACCCAAGCTTCCTGCTCTCTCTGTGGCCGAAGCCATCTTGGTTGGGTTAATTTGCATACTCACTCCTGATTGGCAGGTGGGCATGGCTTGTGGGTGTAGCGGAGGTACGGTCACTTTGCATATTACTCTTTTATTAAATAGGATACTTATATCTTTCTTTTTACTTTGGGTATCTTTTACTCGTCTTTTTCTAGATTCTTGAGGTGGAATTCTAGGTTATTGATTTTAGACCTTTCTTTTAGATTTAAGCATTTAAGCTGTACTGTTCCATCTAAGCACACCCTGACATTCTGATTTGTTGTATTTTCATTATTATTTACTCTAAAATATCTTCTAAGATTTAATAATACCTTTGTATTTTTTTTATTATCTATTGACTTGTTAGTTATACTGCTTTGTATTACTTTAAAAAATTATTTCTCTAGGAATTACAATATACATCCTTAACATTTCACAGTCTAGAGTTAATATTGAACTAGTTTGCAGAAACTTTCAACCATAGTTCTCTTACCCACCCTCATCCCAGGCTTTTTGATTGTTATACATTATGTCTGCATATACAAACACCCACAATACGACATTGTAATTTTCCATACAATTTTTTTAAAAACAAGATTAATAAATGGCCTTTAAAATTTACCCAAATAGTTGCCATTTCTGATTCTTCATTTCTTTCTTTCTTTTTTAAATATGTTTTTATTGATTTCAGAGAGGAAGGGAGAGGGAGAGAGAAATAGAAATATCAATGATGAGAGAGAACCATGGACCAGCTGCTTCCTGCATGCCCCCTACTGGGGAGCGAGCCTGCAACCCAGGCATATGCCCTGACCGGGAATCAAACCAGTGACCATAGGTCGATGCTCAACCACTGAGCCACACTGGCCAGGCTCATTTCTGAAGATTCAGTTTTCCTCTCATAAAATTTCTCTTCAGCCTGAAAACCTTTATCTTTAGCATTTTTTGTAGTTCAAGTCTGCTGGTAAATAACCCCCTTAGTTTTCCTGTATCTGAATGTCTTCATTTTGCTGTCATTTTTTAAAGAATGTTTATTAGATATATAATTCTGGGTTGACTTTTTGTGTGTGTGTCTTTTAGCATGTAATAAATCCTATTTCACTGTCTTTTGGTCTCAGTCATGTTTGGTCATAGTCATTTTGGTTATATCCTGGACACTGTAAATGTTTTCCCTATAAATAATGTGTTGTTTTCTCTGTCTGCTTTCAGTATTTTATCTTTGTGTTTGGTTTCCAGCAGTTCACATGTGGTTTTCTTTTACTTTAACCTACTTGGAATGTAATGAGCTTCTTGACTCTATAAATGTATGTATTTCTCCAAATTTGGGATATTCTCAGACATCATTTCTTCAAAAATATTTTTTCCACCCCTTTCTGCCCTCCCCTTTGGGATGTGGATTACCCATATGTCAAAGCTTTTGATAATATCTTATAGAGCTCTGAGGGTTCTTTTTTAAAGTTTTTCTTTCTCTTTTTAAAATACTGAATAATTTCTGTTGATTTATCTTCCAATTCACTGACTCATCTGACATTTCCAAATATCATTATTTTCCAGGTATAATATTTATATTTTTAATTTTAATTTTTTTGTTAAGATTTTCTATCTTTTTAGTCATCTTTAGCACATTTCCTTTACTTCATGGAGCATAATTATAATAGCTGCCTTAAAGTCCTTGTTTAATAATTGCAACACCTGGGTTATCTCTGGACTGACATCTTAAGTATCTTTGCCCTTGAAAATGGGTCAGATTTTTCTAGATTTTTTTTTTTTTTTTTAGATCTTTTTATGTCAAGTATTTTTTAGTTATATCCTGGACATGGTGAATGTTTTGTTGTGTAGACTCTGACTTCTGTTATATTCCTCTGAAGAATGTTGATGATGGGGTTTTTTTGTTTGTTTGTTTGTTTTGCAGGCAATTCACCAGATTAGATTCATTGTAAACTCTATCTCATTCTCAACAGTTGGAGGTTACATTCAGCTAAATCTCATTTCAGCTCTTAAGCCATTGCTGTGTTGCTTTGAATTTGTCCCACATACGCACTGTTCAGAGGTCAGTCTAGACTTGTGTGGTGTTTAGACAGAATTTGGAAGGTCCTGTTTCTGGCTCTCTCCTCTAGGATTTCTCTCTCATTCCTCCATAGTGGTGGTTGCCTGGAAGCTTTTCTCTGATTCTTCTGGCCAGAATCATAAAGGGCTTTTATTGAAAATTCTGTGGACTTCTGAATAGTTTTAGAAAAGTTATTTTCTGAGTTGGTAACAACTTTTCTCTATATTCTATATCACTTTAATCCAGCATCATATATGTTGTTTACTATTAGTATTATTGATATTATTAGGATTAAAGGTGGAAAAAACAGTATTATAGAAAGTGTGGAAAAATAGAAAAAAAATGTATCCCATTTTCTTAGCAAAATTGTTAAAATGTTTATATATTTCCTTTTAGACTTCTTCATAAATTATCATCAGTACACAAAGAGATCTTGTTTCTGCCACTGATATTTCAAAAGCAAATATTGTTTTCAGAATATATCTATTTTTTCTGCAATGCTGATGATTTTATTAGATGAAATAAGCTGTCTTTGGCTTAAATGTTTCTTTTGGAACTGTAGTGCTGTGCATTGGAAGTTGATGTTTATGTGAAATTTAGGAAGTGAATTGAGAAGATATTGGCAATGGATCCAGAGAACCTAAATCTTATTCTTAGTGGTTCACCCTCCCCACTGAGTGGAGGAGGTCAGGGTGAAGTAACCCATATAACCATCTGCGGCTTTGACTCCATTCCCAATGTCTGACTCTGCTAACCCTTTTCCAGTGTACTACTCAAATCAACCAGCTTACTGTATGAGGACTCATTTCCCTAATGTGAAGTGTTCATGTAACTTGCAGCCAAGTCATCTGGTGGTCTGCTCTACTTATTTCTACCTTAGTTAGAGTCTAGAATAGAGTTTTGTATCTTCTGTTCTAATAGGAGGAACAGCTACACCTGCAATAACCAGAGAGCAACCTGTTCCAGAGTCTAGAGCATTCACACAGGTAGCCCATCCTGACTTTTAGCCATTTTTGGCCAGTGAGCTTCCTCCTTATGTCTGACCAGACCTTGTGAGATAGGACAGAGGTCTGGCTATTGACCTTTCTGACTACCTCATTGCTTAGACATTGGCCCTCCTGGTAGAGCAGGAAGGAAAAGGCACAGAATTCTAATCATTAGGAAAAAAGAGGAGAGTGAAATTACCGCACAGGTTGCAAAGATTTCAAGCACACTCTTTCCCATTTTAAAATACAGCATAAACTTAATCAACCTGGATTATGACCAGCATGCTTGATACCTATGTAGATTAATACTTTCTTTTTTGTGATGGTTACATTATTTTTCCTTGAGTATCTCCAAATCACACCTAGTCTCTTTCGTTTTAATAATTTACTACCAAGAAAAAGAGAACACATTATTTTCCCATAATATTGGATGTTTAAAAAGGATTTTACATGTTTTGCAGAATTGAGGGGGTGGGGTGGGGCTATAAAGGCACCAAGCTTTGATGGACTGGCCCATTTAGCATTGGGATACCACCTAGTTTGAAAACATAATAGAAGTTCCTGTCAAATTTAGTTCTATTTCCTGGTTTATTTTTTACATATAAAGAGCAACTTTCTTATGAAGAACTCAAGAGAATGTAATGAGAAATGTTGAACAATAACCACTTGTTAAACGTCAACAACAAACCATAAGCCAGGAGAAGTTGGGAAGGGAATACAAAGCAGGAACTAAGAAAAAAAAGGGAAGTGCAGTTGACAGAGTCAAGTCAAATTCTCATAATGTATTAATGTATTTCTGGTCTGTGTTCTGTTCCAGGCACTACCTTTTAGTCTTTTGTAGAAAGAAATGCAGATGGTGTCAGTATAGACCTATTACCACCTGCGCAAACAATAATTGTCAAAACACTATAAGAAAGATTCTACAGCATTTTTAAAATAAGGAAACTTCCTTAAGAGCTCTAGAAATAATTTCTAATGTTCATGTATTATGGCTTGAAGTAGAGACAAAAGATTACTATTTTCAATTTTTAATATGATAGAATTGAATCATCTAAGGTCTGGCCAGCGGTGGAGCTGCATAGAGAAAGAAAGCCTACTGATTCACAGATGAGAGCTCTGCGTAGGAGGGTCCTGGGTTTGAGAGCCAGCAATGGACATTTTGGAGATTAAAAGTAATATGACTATATTTAAAGGCTGATAAATAGGATGTTTTCTTCATATTTCACATACCACATGACAAATGAAGAAATCTAATAGGAATTGATATAAAGAAATTCAACCAAGAAATGTGGATAGCTGCTAAGCAAAGACATGCCAATTTAAAAAGAACATAATTTCATGTCTAAGTCTTAAATCCATTGTATTTTGAAGCATGCCATAATTGAAGTGTAATTTCCCTTTCTACCCCCATACTATATTCAACCATTTGCCTTAGCATAATTTATTAATATTTCTTCTTTTATCACCAATTTAATACTGCATTTATAACATAAGCCATATTATTCTTAATTCTTTTGCTCAGTCTATAAGTTGATTCTAGCATCAGTGTATCAGTTTTAATGCTTGTATCTGTATAAGTTTTTTAAAATATACTTTTATTGATTTCAGAGAGGAAGGGAGGAGAGAGATAGAAACATCAAAGATGAGAGAGAATCATTGATTGGTTGCCTCCTGCCTGCCCCACCCTGGGGATTGAGCCTGAAACCCTGGGCATGTGCCCTGACTGGGAATCAAACCATGACCTCCTGGTTCATAGGTTGATGCTCAACCACTGAGCCATGCTGGCCGGGCTATGTAAGTTTTAATTATCTTGTTGGACAAGTGCTTACTCATTTCCCTTTTCAAAATTTGGCTAATCTACTGTTTATTATTTCAAATGAAATCAGAATTACTCTTCAAAGTTTAAAATACCATTTTTAGATTTTGATTATGATAGCATTAAACCAATACAGTATTTTGGAAAGATCTGATATAATTAAAATATTTGGTCTTCTCACCAAGGAACATTAACTTTTTATTTAGTTGAGTCTATTTTATGTACTTCAGAAAAATTTAAAAAAGTAATTCATGCAGTTTTAGGACTTTTTTGTTCTGTTATTCCTAAGATACTTTTAAAATAAATTATAAATTTTATATAATAGAATTTTGACATTTTGCTTTTGAAGGTATCATTTTGACTTAAATGAACTTATTTAAAAATTTAAATGCCTTGTAAAACTCTATTATAATACTAATTAGCTTTTAGTGCTTAGGTTTTGTAGGTAGATAATCATATTTGGAAACAATGATGACATTCCAGAAGTGTTTCTGCTTTATTGTTTTATTTATTTTCAAAGAACCTTGGCCTTGGGTTTTCTAAAAAATAAATAAGTTTTTCTAATTCATTATTTTCTGCTTTTATTTTCATTGTTTTACCTTTATTCTTTTTAAAAAAATATGTTTTTATTGATTTTAGAGAGAAAGGATGGGAGATGAAGAGAGAGAACACTGATTGGCTGCCTCCTGAACACCCCCTCTCAGGAACCGGTGACCTCTGGGTAACCAGTGACCTTTCAGTGCATGGGGTGACACTCAACCGAGTCACATCTGCCAGGGTTCTTTTATACTTACTCTCAAAACTCTTCTCTTCTTGGCTTCTGTGGAACTCAGTTCTCATTTCCTAACTCACTTTTTCTCTCTCATCCATCCTACCTGCCACAGGTGATATTGCCAAACAATCTGTCATTGACCCTTTTCTATTTATAGTTCCTGTCCTGTTTTCGGTAGTGACTTCAGAGCTCTTAAGATCTCGAAATCCACTTACGATCATAGATAACTTGCCCTGCTGAATAGCAGAAGTGTTTTTCTTTAATTGTGCTAATACACATAACATAAAATTTACCATCTTAACCATTTTTAAGTGTACAGTGCAGTGAATAGCAGAAGGTTTATTATGCATTTGGTTATGACCAAGACGTTATGAAGGTGATTCTAAGTTCCTGTTTTATGAAGGAGCTTTAATTGCTCCCCCTTATTCCTCGTCATTGGCCAGATCCTATCAGTTTTACCTTGTTGGGTCTCTGTTTTCAGTGTGCTAGGTTACCAAGGCCAGGCCTAAGGCTCAAGCTATGGATACTCTTATTTGCTCTCCCTCCCTTTATTGTTTCTCCCACTCAAAATTAATATCCCTCTAGCACTAGATGGTATCAAATCACTTTTCTATTAAAAAGTTTTCAAATGGTTTCTAGTAGTTCACAGGGAAAGTTCAGTCAACCGGCCTGCGGCCTCATGATGTCACTGCAGCCTACCTCGTGGCTGCTGGGGCTCAGGGGGCACATGGCGGGAAGTGGGTAAGGAATGGGGACACCCAGGACCAGCTGGAGGAGGAGGTGGAAAGTGCTATCCTGCCAGACTGCTTGAGATTTCCTGTGCCTGTGTGCACTATGGAAGTGGGACACTACATCCTATATAATAAAAGGCTAATATGCAAATTGTCCCCTCAACTGGAAGTTCAGGAGTTCGACCAGGGGGCAGGGCCAGCCCGCCAACTGCCCATGGCCCCTCCCCCTGGCCAACACCACCCCCGATTGCCCCAATTGGGGGGGGGGGTGGGCTGGCTGGCCGGACCCCACCCATGTACGAATTCGTGCACCGGGCCTCTAGTTATAGTCTAAAAGGCTAATATGCAAATCGACCCAACAGGGGAACGACCAGTCGCTATGACACTCACTGACCAGCAGGGGGCAGACGCTCAATGCAGGAGCTGCCCCCTGGTGGTCAGTGAGCTCCCACAGGGGGAGCCCTGCTCAGCCAGAAGCCAGGCTCTGGGGTGAGCCTCTCCCACCTCAGCCCTAAGGATGTCCCACTGCTGGCTTAGGCCCAACATCCCCTGAGGGCTCCTGGACTTTGAGAGGGCTTAGCCGGACTGAGGGACACCCCCCACCCCCCAGTGCAGAATTTAGTGCACGGGGCCTCTAGTGTTACAATAAATCCAACAGGGGTTTCAGAAACACCCACTGTAAGAGGCTTTAAAGGTTTTCATGGTTCCTGTGAAAAGGTCAGTAGTTGGTTTTAAAATGATATAAAGTACTACTACCCACTGGTGTCTCAGGGAGCACAGGGAGCGGTCTGCGATGATAAGCTTTTTGAGTTGGGATTTTGTCAACAGAACTTTGTTATATGTTAATATATTGTTATTTCGCAGGACAAGCTGGTCAAGATGTCCACGATTTCGAAGCACTTTGGACTGAGCTATAGAGAGGAATCGTACCTCTTTAAAGAACTTGAGAAGGTTCGCAGAAAGACCAAAAAGGATTTTCTCCGATTCAAGCAGAAGTTGGCCTCCAAGACCATAGTGGATGGAGTCCCCGTCTGTGGCCTCGGGGCCCCTGGCCGGGCCAGGTCTGGGGAGAAGGGGGGCGTTTCCTGCGCTCGACCCCGGGAGCCGTCAGGGTTCCCTTGGGCCAAGGGCCCCTTGACCCCCGAGGCAGCCCTCCTGCAGCGGGCGCTCCGGGGCGCAGGGCCCTGGGGCCCCCGAGAGGAGGCCGCGCCCTGGAGGCCCCGGCGGTTTCGCCCCCGGGACTTCTACCTGCGGAGCTCCGCGTTCCTCCGGCACCGGCCCCCGAAAGAGCCGCCGGTCATCGCCACCGGAGCCGGCACTTCCAGACCCGTAGTCCTGAGGCCACCCCCTGCGTCCAGGAGGAAGCCCGGGGAGCGCCCCGGCCTCTGGAGCCCTCGGGCCGCAGAGGCCCAGCCCGAGCTCGACTCGGCCCCGGCCCCGGCCCCCGCCCCGGCCCCGACCCCGGCCCCGGCCCCGGCTCCAGCCCCGGCCCCGGCTCGGGCTCCAGCCCCGGCCCCGGCCCTGGCGCAGAGCTCGAAGCTGCAGGCGGCTCCGCCCGCAGAGGCCTCGGCCGCCCAAGAGATCAAGAGCCGCTCGACTTCCAGCGAGGAGGGCGAGGCGGAGGCGGCCACCCAGCGCAGGAGAGTGAGGATTCGCTCCCAGGTCCTGAGCGAGAGCGCGCCCGCGCCCGCCACGCCGCGGGAAGCGCCCGGTTCCTTTTCCAAAACCAGCGCGGATCTTCTCCCGGCGAGCGACGGGCTGGGGGCCGCCGCGCACACCCCGCTGCCCGCGCGCGTGATCCCCACGTCCATAGAGGAGATCATCGCCTCGCTGCAGTCCGAGGCCCAGCTGGCCTCTGACCAGACTATCAAAGAGCTCATACAGAGTGTCCTCGGCCAGAACTACGACATTAACATGGAAGTAGGTGCAAAAGAAGGGGGGTGGTAGTTCTCCTGGGCAAATGCAGCCTTAGGACGCATACGTACATAAAATGTGACAGTGCGGACGGTGTGTTCCCAGTTAGGCGGCAAGCTACATAAAGCGTTGCAGTGTTAGTCAAGGTTTTGCATTTTGCATTCGAATTTTTAAGTTTTTCCACCCAAGGAGGGTATCCTGTTTTCAAAGGGGAAAAAACTGAGAGGTTATTTCAAAAACTGGTTCTAACAACAGTTATAGGCCTGAGTAGCACATCACTGGTCACGCTTCCTTTCAAAAGTCTCTGCGATTATTTAGTATTGAAATAACAGAGCAGATGTTTCATAGGGAAAACTCAAGTCTTTTCCCATTACAGCTTAGTATTATTTAGCAGTGAATTTATATCCTAAGAAGATCAATATATTACTATTAAGAAATTGAATTTGTAAGAGTTCTGTAACATTTTCAGTGAAAACCGTTCTTTTAACATGTTTCTTTAATTGAGTTTATTGGGATGGCATTGATTCACAAAACCATACAGGTTTCAAGTGTACAACTCAATAAAAACACCATTTGTACACTGCATCATGTGCCCATCAACCAAAGCAAAGTCTCTTTCCATCTCCATTTATCTCCCCTTTGCTCACCTCCACCTACCCCCACTCCCCTAGCACCACACTGTTCTCTCTCTCTCTCTCTCTCTCTCTCTCTCTCTCTCTCTCTCTCTTCTTTCTCTCTCTAAGAATCGAACCTGTAACCTCTTGGTTTTCTAAGTTGATGCTCAGCCACTGAATCACATGGACCCTGCAGTACCACTGTTTTTTTATCTACTACCTACTGATGAGCTCTTGGGCTGTTTCCAGATCTTGGCTATTTTAAATAACACTGCAGTGACCTTAGGGGTGCATATATTCTTTTGAATTAGTGTTTTGGGTTTCTTCAGATATATTCCCCAAAGTGGGATCACTGGATAAAAAGGCAATTCAATTTTTAATTTTTTGAGGAAACACCGTTCTGTTCTCCACAATGGCTGCATTCCCATCAACAGGGCACAAGGGTTCCCTTTTCTCCACATCCTCACCAGCAGATGTTGTTTGTTTGTTTATTGATGACTAGTGACCTGGTGCACTAATTCATGCACATTGAAAGGGAATTAATTAGAAGAAATATTTTAATATCGCTATTTGCCCTTTCTCTATAATAGAAGTGTCAGAGATGAAAGAAAATTAGTAAAATGTATATGAAAATAATATATAAATTTATTAATAAATAAATAATAACAACATGATATAACAACAACAAAGACATGATATAAAAACAACAAAAACATGATATAAAAACAACAAAAGCATGATATAAAAACATTGATACAAATAATGACTGATAAATTGATTAGACTTACTGTAATATCTCCCTGTATGCCAAATTAAGAGTAAAAACACATTCAGAGTGCTTGACTGATTTCCCTTGTGATGAAGTATTTACAACTTTAACTTTAACGTCACATGCTCTTTGCACTCGAGAGAAAGCAACATGTAACTGACCATATCTGAAAACGGGTTCAGGTAGGAATATTCCTACTCTGTGTAGAGCATGTCCTTGTGATTTATTAATTGTCATCGCAAATGCTGGCATCACGGGAAACTGTCTTCGAATTAATTTAAATGGAAGACCAGTGTCAGACAGGGACAAATCAATTCTTGGAATCAGAACAACCTCTCCTTCTGCAGATCCTGTTAATAACCTGCTGTCAGGGTCCAGGGTGCGGGTGAATGGGAATATGGGTTGTCAAGATGCGTACAGCAAGCTGACCAATGGCCGATTCCGCGAGGAATGGGGCTTCCACCTCCATGCTGTCAGGGTCCCGGTGCGGGTATCCAGCTCCCTCCTCCTTCCTGTCAGGGTCCTGGGTGTGGGTGAATAGGATTCAGGGCTGTCAGGCCACTGACAACAAGGTCTGGGTAAGTGCTCATCATATCTACTGGCTGGTCGTCTGGTCCTTGGTTGTTCTGGTTGTTATGCCGTAACAGTCGCTTGGCTTTTATTATATAGGATAGCCATTCTGACAGGTGTGAGGTGATAACTCATTGTGGTTTTAATTTGCACATCTCTGATAATTAGTGATATTGAGTATTTTTTCATATACTCTATTGATCATCTGTATGTCCTCTTGGAGAAGTGTCTGTCTAGGCCCTTTGCCCATTTATTTTTTATTTATTTTATTTTTAAATTATTTATTGTTTAAAGTATTACATAAGTCTTCTTTTCCCCCCATTGACCTCTCCCCTTCCACTCCTACTGCCCAGCACATGCCCTCACCTGCCAACTGTCTGTGTCCATTGATTATGTTCATATGCATGCATACAAGTCCTTTGGTTGATCTCTTACCCGCCCCCCCCACCCCCTCTCCTGCCTTCCCTCATAGAGTGGACAGTCTGTTCGATGCTTCTATGACTCTGGCTCTATTTTTGTACATCAGTTTATGTTGTTCATTATATTCCACTAATAAGTGAGATCATGTGATATTTATCTTTCTCTGACTGGCTTATTTCACTTAGCGTAATGCTCTCCAGTTCCATCCATGCTGTTGCAAATGGTAAGAGTTTCTTCCTTTTTACAGGAGTGTAGTACTCCATTGTATAGATGTACCACTGTTTTTTAATCCACTCATCTGCTGATGGGCTCGTAGGCTATTTCCAAATCTTAGCTATTATAAATTGTGCTGCTATGAACATAGGGGTGCATATATCCTTTCTGATTGGTGTTTCTGATTTCTTGGGGTATATTCCTAGAAGTGGTATTACTGTGTCAAATGGGAGTTCCATTTTTAATTTTTTGAGGAAACTCCATACTGTTTCCTACAGTGTCTACACCAGTCTGCATTCCCACCAAGAGTGCACGCGAGTTCCTTTTTTCCACATCCTCACCAGCATTTGTTGTTTGTTGATTTGTTGATGATAGCGATTCTGACAGGTCCATTGCCCATTTCTTAATTGGGTTGTTTGTCTTCTTGGTGTTGAGTTGTATAAGTTCTTTGAAATTAATCCATTATCAGATGTATCTTTGGCAAATATGTTCTCCCATTCAGTGGGTTACCTTTTTGTTTTGTTGATGTTGGTTTGTATTTTCTGTGCAAAAGCTTTTTAGTTTCATGTAGTCCCATTTGTTTATTTTTCCTTTGTTTTTCTTGCCTGAGCAGATACGTTGACAAAAATATTGCTATGAGACATGTCTGAGATTTTACTGTCTATGTTTTTTTTCTCTAGGATTTTTATGGTTTTGTGACTTACATTAAGTGTTCAATGCACTTTGAGTTTATTCTTGTGTATGGTATAAGTTTCATTTTCTTGTATGTATCCAGTTTTCCCAGCAACATTTATTGAAGAGACTGTCTTTACCCCATTTTATGTTCTTGCCTACTTTGTCAAATATGAATTGACCATAAAGGTGTGGGTTTACTTCTGTGATCTCTATTCTGTTCCATAGATCTATATGCCAGTTCTTGTGCCAATACCATACTGTTTCGATTACTATGGCTTTGAAATATAATTTGATATCAGGTAGTATGATACCTCCAATTTTGTTCTTTCTCAAGATTGCTGAGGCTAATTGGGGTTTCTTATGGTTCCTTATAAATTTTTGGAATATTTGTTCTTGTTCTGTAAAATATGCCATTGGTATCATGACAGGAATTGAGTTGAATCTGTAGATTGCTTTAGATAGTATGGGCATTTTAGTGATGTTAATTTTTCCTATCTATGAATACTGTATATGCTTTCACTTATTTGTAGCTTCTTCAATTACTTTCTTCAGTATCCTAGAATTTTCTGAGTATAGGTCTTTTATCTCCATGGTTAAATTTATTCCTAGGTACCTTATTTGTTGTTGTTGTTGTTGTTGTTGTAGTTGCAGTAATAAGTGGGATTGTTTTCAAAATTTCTCTTTCTGATAGTTCATTATCTCTATATATAAAGAGCCAGGTCATAACATCCAAAATGACCGAAGGCTCGACCGAACGCCAGGCTGTGCATGCAGCAGAGTGGGCTGAACTGCTGACCTCTTGGAGAGAGAGAGAGAGAGGCAGGGCTGATCAGCAGTGACCTTGCCAGAAGCCAAGCCTCTCTCTCTCCCAGAGGTAAGTAGTTTAGCCCGCTTGCCAGCAGCCTGGGATGGCTGCTGATCAGTCCTGCCTCTATGATCAGGTCCAGAGATAGGCCCAGAGATGCTGACTGGCATAGAAACCAACCAATCAGAACCAAATCTGTGTGAATTGCAAGGAGCCAATGGCTGCCTATGAGTCAGAGCTTTTGACACTGACTGGCATAGAAATTGACCAATCAGAACCAAATCTGGGTGAACTGTAAAGGCAGAACCTAAGGTGGGAGCTGAGGAGGGGTTTTAAGGGCAACAGCTGTTTGGTGTAAGGTGTAAGAAAATGATTCAATTTTTTAATGACCAGTTTGGCAGTATAGTGTATATGGCTGGCTATCAGTCCAGATATAGGTATTATGTATTTTTGTCTGCCAAGAGCATCTCCTCCTGCTGAAAAAGGCCCCCCGCCCATTTAAGCAATCTTATCCTATATAATCTATCTATACTAATAAAAGGGTAACACGCTAATTAGACCGGGTCTACTGGCCATCTTCCAGATGTCCGACGTCCTTCTGGACAAAGCCATGGTGGTGGGGGCCAAGGCAGAGGCAGTTAGCAGGGATCAGGCTGGCAGGGGAGGGCAGTTGGGGGCGAGATCAGGCCGGCAGGGGAGGGCAGTTGGGGGTGAGATCAGGCCTGCAGGGGAGGGCAGTTGGGGATCAGATCAGGCTGGCAGGGGAAGGCAGTTGCAGGTGAGGTCAGGCCGGCAGGGGAGGGCAGTTAGGGGTGATCAGGCAGGCAGAAGAAGTTAGGGGCGATCAGGCTGACGGGGGGCAAGGTAGGGGCAATCAGGCAGGCAGGCAGGTGAGTGCTTATAAGCCAGTCGTCCCGGATTGTGAGAGGGATCCTAGATTGGAGAGAGTGCAAGCCAGGCTGAGGAACCCCCCTCCATGTACGAATTTCGTACACTGGGCCTCTAGTTAATGTATAAAAATGCCACGATTAATTTCTGAATATTAATTTTTTATACTGCTACTTTACTGAATTCATTTATTAGATGTAGTAGTTTTTGGTGCTGTCTTTAGAGTTTTGTATATACAATATCATGCCATCTAATGATAGTTTTACTTCCTTCTTTCCAATTAGGATGTCTTTTATTTTTTCTTCTTGTCTGATTGCTATGGCTAGGCCTTCCAATAATATGTTGAATATGCGTGGGAAAGCAGATATCCCTGTCTTGTTTCCGGTTTTGAGGGAAACCCTTGTAGTTTCTGCCCATTGAGTATGATGTTGGCTGTGGGTTCATCATATATGACCTTTATTATGTTGAGGTGTGATTCTTCTATTCCCACTTTGCTGAGGCTTTTTATCATAAATGGGTGCTGAATTTTATCAAATGCTTTTTCTGAATCTACTGATCTGATTATGCGGCTTTTATCCTTCATTTTGTTTCTGTGATGTATCATGTTTATTAATTTACAAATATTGTACTAACCTTGCATATCCATAAAAAATCCCACTTGATAATGGTGTGTGATCTTTTTAATGTATTGCTGGATCTGGTTTGCTAACATTTTGCTGAGGATTTTAATATCTATGTTCATCAGGAATATTGGCCTGTAATTTTCTTTCTTTGTGGTGTCTTTATCTGGTTTTGGAATTATGATAATGTTGGCTTCATAAATAGAGCTTGGAAGTCTTCTCTCCTCTTGAATGTCTTTTTTATTTATTTTATTTTTTGTTAATCCTCACCTGAGGATATTTTTCCATTGATTTTTAGAGAGAGTGGAAGGGAAGGGAAGAGACAGAGAGAAACATCAATGTGAGAGGGACACCTTGATTGGTTGCCTCCCACACACACCCTGACCAGGGCCGGGGTTTGAGCCTGCAACTGAGATATGTGCTCTTGACTGGACTCGAACCCAGGACCCTTCAGTCTGCGGGCTGACGCTCTGTCCACTGAGCCAAACCAGCTAGGGCCCTCCTCTTGAATTTTATGGAATAGTTTGAGAAGGATAGGTGCTAGTTCTTTGAATGTTTGGTAAAATTCACCTGTGAAGCCATCCAGTCCAGGACTTTCCTTTTCTGGGAATTTTTAAAATTTTATTACTGCTCTGATTTCATTAGTTGTAATTGGTCTATTCAGATTTTCTGATTCTTCTTGATTCAGTTTTGGAAGATTGTATTTTTCTAGGAATTTGTCCAATTCCTCCAAGTTTTCCAATTTTTTGGCCTATAGTTGTCCATAGTATTTTCTTACAATCCTTTGTATTTCTGTGGTATCAGTTTAAAATTGCTATTGCCTTGTTGATCTTTTTGTTGGAAGATCTATTCATTGATGTCAGTGGAGTGTTAAAATTCTTTACTATGACTGTATTGCTGTTGATCTTGTTCTTAATGTTCACTAATATTTTATTTACCTATTTAGGTGCTCCTATGCTGGATGCATATTTATTTACAAGGTTTATATCATCCTGTTGGATCGATCTTATTAGTATTATGTAGTGAACTTCTCTGTCTCCTTTATGGCCTTTGTTGTGAAGTCTGTTTTATCTGATATAAATATTGCTACTCCAGCTTTTATTCATTTCCATTTGTATGGAATATTTTTTCCATGGAACATTTTTTTCCATACTTTCAGTCTGTGTGTATTTTTTTATTCTGAGGTAGGTTTCTTGTAGTTAGCATATATATGGGTCATATTTTTTAATCCATTCAGTTCCCCTATATATTTTAATTGGAGCATTTAATTCATTTGTATTTAAGGTTATTATTGATAAGTTCTTATTTATTACCATTTTATTTTTTATACCTATATTTCTCTCTCTGTTTCTTCTTCTTCTTAAAGCACATCATTTAACATTTCTTGCAATACTGGTTTGGTAGTAATGCACTCCTTTAGCTTTTTTTTTTTTCCCCCCCCCTGGGAAGCTCCTTGTTTCACCTTTAATTTTAAATGATAGCCTTTACTGGACTGAGCCTGCAGAAAGGGGCCAAGCACTTCCTCCAGGTCTCAGACAATAGCATCCAAGAGATACACACCCCGAATGTCCCAACTCCTAGCAGCACTCCCTTCACCCCTGCAGAGTTGAGCTCACCAGAGTGGGGCCAACTGGACTTGGGAGGGCAGATCCAAACAGTCTCCCATTGCGGGTAGTGCCGGCAAGCCTGGGAGAAGAGGCAGGCGTCTACCCCTTTCTGGGCAAAAGCCTCCCATGTGCACTGAAGGTCCCAGCTCCAAGTGGCTCTTGGACTGAGCTCAGCAGAGTAGAACCCTGGCTGCCAGGAAGGCAGGTTAAATGAATTTCCTATTGATGGAATAACTTGGATTGAGCTTGCAAGGGGGATAGGAGTGCCCGCCACCCTCACCTCCCGCCAAACTGTGATGTAGCCACACAACCCAGCTCCTGCCTGATTCCTGGACAAAAGCCTTCTTGGGAGATGTGCTTGAAAATCCCAGCCCTGTGCAAATCCCAGCTCTGTGTGGCTCTCTGATTCCTCGGTGGAACAGAACTCAGCAGGGCAGGGCAATAGGAGTGGAAGGGCGAGCCAGTGATTCAACGGGGAGGAAGCGCTGGCTGTGCACTTGAGGTGGGGAAGAATGGTCCCCTTTCCAAAGCTGCACAGTTCCCATCACTGTCTGAGTCTCTGCCAAGAGCTTCTCCCAAATAAGAGCTCTTCAGAGGTCCATGCTGGGTGCAGCCAGCAGACCCCACTGCAGGACGGAGCACAGCAGAGTGGTGTTGCCAGTAGCTAGAGGACCACGCAGTGCACTCCCCAGGCTGGTGCTATAACAATAGGAGTGCTTGACCCTGGGAAGGTGGGGTCTGTCTCTCTAGCAGACTCTTCTCTCCAGGTGGACTGAATCCCTACTGATTTTCACCATTAGGTGCTATTCGAGTTCCTCTTCCCATCTCTGTTGCCCTGGATTGGGGATCCCTGCATAAAGTTGAGACCCCGTGCTCCTGGACATATCCCTCCAGCTTCTCACCCATCAGGTGCGGGGGGCCAGCACTTTCTGTGTCTCTGCCCTTCTTACCAGTCTCTAAGTGGCTTCTTCTGTAAATCTTTGGCTATAATATTTCAGTTCAGCTAGCCTTCAGTTGGTTATTCAGGTTGGTTGCTCTATAATTTAGCTGTAAATCAGGTTTGGTGCTGGAAGCAGGTGAGTGTAGCTTCCACCTATTCTGCAGCCGCCTTGCAGTCCTCTCTTAAATGTTTTTAAAAATTTACTCTTCCCAGTTATAGAGATTATAAATGATTCTTATGTGCCAAGCACTATGGGACACAGTGTGTGCGCATTTTTGTCCCAACAATAACTCCCTTAGGTGGATACTAGTAAGAGTCTCATTTTACACAGGAGGCTTCCTAGCAACTAATGCATGGTGGAGCTGGGATTCCATCCTAGGCAATCACACTCCAGAGACTGGACTGGAACCATGCCAGGGCTGTCCATTTGTTGATTGTGATGTGTCCCTGGCAGGGAGCAAAGCTAGATAGGGTCATGGTTTAAGATATTTTGCCCCTTATATAGATTTTGCTCTGGCAAGGACATTCAAAACAAAAATAATGACAAGAGAGTCTGAGTCCTACAGGGAAAGTGGGGGCTGTGGTGGTGGAGAGGAAGAGAACAAAAGAGGCAGTCATTTTTTAGAATGGCAATGAGAATGACAGTAAGAGGAAAGATATATTCCTATTCTTGGCTGCAGCTCCAAACCTCTTGTTAGTACACAGAATATTGCTGCCACATTGTCTTTAAAATAAATTCAGGTCCAGAATACACTCTTGGCTGTGACTTAAAGAATGTGATCATAAAGCCCATTACGGAAACAAAAACATGTAAGGACAAGACTCCCCAGTGTTTTCTTTGACCTAATGTTTGTCAGCAGAGTAGGACAAACATTTTCAATTAAGTCCCATACCTCCCTACCAGTTACTGAACAAGATCAGGGTGACTGATTGGGCCATTTCAAAATGGATATTTCTAATAAGGTTTTCTGTGGCTCTAACACAAAAAGGAATTGGGGAATTGAATTGAAAGACTTAAGGGAGAGAACAAAGGCCTTGGTGCCAGCCCCTGTGAGAAGGAACTCTATGACATAGTCAAGGTACTTGACATGAAGAGGGGCCTCAGAGGTCGTGTATAGTTGGGGAAGGTTACACTTTCAGAACAAGGACCCTTGAGAGAGAGTATATTTTGAAGGGTTCAAGTAAAACAGAATACAAGAAGGGAGAGTATCAAATGGCAAATGAACACCAGATAGTGAATTCTGTTCTTTCTGTTATTCCATTTCTCATATGTATCCATTATTGATACTTCAGTTTCCTGAATTGTTTTATGTAGGAGAATGGCCTCTAGCAGTAGAGTCAGAAGCCAAGGCAAAGCCATATATTATAAGACTTGGCCAGTCTGAAATGGCTCAGTCCCATCTCTGCCTTCCATTATATTCATTTTTAGTGCAGCTTCAATTTAATTCTTGCTATTTCAATCTCCCTTTCCCTGGCCCCAACAATTCCAGACAATGAAACTTTGCATAATCTGTTTATATAAAAGCCTAAGTGACCGTTCGACCATTCAACCATTCAACCGTTTGACCATTCGACCAGTAGCTATGATGCACACTGACCACCAGGGGGTAGATGCTCAACACACAGGCATGAAAACATGGAACAGACTGATGAATCCCAGAGGGAAGGGGGGCAGGGGGAGGGCAGGAAGAGATTAACCAAAGATCTTATATGTATACAAGAGGCCAGGTGCACGGGTTCGTGCACTGGTGGGGTCCTTCGGCCTGGCCTGCGGGGATCGGGCCAAAACTGGCTCTCCGATATCCCCCAAGGGGTTCTGAATTGTGAGAGGGCACAGGCCAGGCCAAGGGACTCCACTGGTGCACAAATCCATGCACCCAGCCTCTAGTTTTGAATAAAAGTGGTTTCACAAAATTTTTTTTAGGGTGATAAAGGAACAATGTGGAATTTGTTGAAATGGCTGTGGCTGGGTGGGTGAGAGATAGTAATAAAAATATAAGTATAAAAGTGGTCTAAATTATGATTTAAAAATTCTTAATATTAGAATAAGGATATTTGTTTTAATCATTTAGAGTTTTTTTATATTTTTATTGATTTCAGAGAGGAAGAGAGAGGGAGAGAGAGATAGAAACATCAATGATGAGAGAGAATCATTGATTGGCTGCCTCCTGCACAGCCCCCACTGGGGGACTGAGCCCACAACCTGGGCATGTGCCCTGATCAGGAATCGAACCCTGACCTCCTGGTTCATAGATCGATGCTCAACCACTGAACCACACTGACTGGGCCATTTGGAGTTTATATAAACAACATTCTGTCCAGGATAAGCAAAGAATATGGTTCTTAAGTTTAAACATGTTTAACTTGGAGCCACAGAGCAATCCCTAGAGGGAAAGGCAAAAGATAAGACAATTTAAGCAGGGGGTATTGTCTTTGTTTAGAGCTTGGATATGGCCCCTCCATACCTAGTGTTCAGAGTTCCATAAATAATTACATTGTCCAATAGGTACACAGAATAACTGAAGATTAAATTTAGCTATCAAATGTAGGTCAAACATCTAAACCAAGGTTTCTCAACCTTGGCCCTACTGACATTTTGGATTGGATAATACTTCATTGTGGGTGGTTGTCTTTAGAACTACAGAATGTTTAAAATTATTCTTGGCCTCTACCCACTAGATGCCAGTAGCATAATCCTCTGCCCTTCTCCCCCAAAGTCATAACAATAAAATACCTCTAGATATTGCCAAATGAGACCCTGAGGGAAAGGACAAAATCATTTCCCCATTCCTCCACCCAGTTGAGACTCACTGGCCTAAACAGTGTGCATATACTGTAGCAGGAGCTATTAGAAATGTTATAAGATCTTATGTTTGTTTTACAGGGGAGTTCACAATTATCACTCACAAAACACATTCTAATTATATAAGACTGGAGTTTAGGGACTACCTTTCAGATATTAATAAAGGATGCAGGAGCCATCCCATCCTTGCTTTTTCATGTGTAGTTATTTTTGGTCAGACCACTCAAACAAAAATGGCTTAACATGACCTAGGTAAGAGGAAATTCATGTTTCAAGGTCTCTTATAAACAAACTAGAGGCCCGGTGCATGACATTCGTGCACTGGGGGTGGGGTAGGGTGGGAGTCCCTCAGCCCAGCCTGCACCCTCTCGCAGTTCGGGACCTGTTAGCCTGCTGGTGGGGAGTGGGCCGAAGCTGGCAGGTGAGCATCCCCCGCGGGTCCTTAGCGCTACAAAGAGGCAGGAGAGGCTCCCGCCAGCACTGCTGCACTCACCAGCTCTGAGCCTGGCTTCTGGCTGAGAGAAACTCCCCCTGTGGGAATGCACTGACCACCAGGGGGCAGCTCTTGCATTGAGCATCTGCCCCCTGGTGGTGAGTGTGCATCATAGCGACCAATTGTTCTGCCGTTCGGTCGACTTGCATATTAGGGTTTTATTTTATAGGATAATGTATACTTCATAGGAAAATGTTATATGATAAAACTTATTCTACTTCCACTTCAGGGAAGATGAAATAAATGTACTTTTCCCTAGTCTTCCTGCTAAGTACAACTAACTAAGTACTAACTCTGGACATTATGTGTGACTAACGTGAGAAGACTCACCAAGTTGGAGAGGAGGAGACAGACTGGCCAGGGACCTTAGAATTCAAAGAATTACATAGTGATGTGTTCTCAGGTTTTCTTTTTGCCACATATATCCCAGACTTGGAGCTAAAGAAGCTGGCAACCTAGAATGCTACTGGATACAGACAGAAGATCCCCATTTCCCCCAAAAGCCTGCTCTCTTTAGACAAAGGATTAAGAAAGGGCAGCCTAGCAAGACAAAACTTAGATAAAAACTGTGCTATTCTAGTGAAACACCACAGAAAAACCTGTGGCCTTATCCCCAACCCCACCAGGCAGGGCTGAGTGGGGAGTCTAGACTTTTAAAATTACTAGGTTGTAACAAGGTACTCCAATCCTCTCCCCAGGTCAGTGGAGAGTCAATGATGTTGTCTGCCGGGGATGACCAGTAGCCCCTGAATGACGGATGAGCAGATTACTCTGACACAGATTCACTGTGAAAGAGAGGGCTAAGGGATGGCCTGGCTATAGCAACCAGCCAGCCCCGATTGCCTGCCTCACTAGGCTTTTATTACAGTGTGAGATAAAGTTTATCTTTTAGATACAATCAATAGGGTGAGTAATCTTGGGAGGACATATATGTTTACATTGTCCTCTAGGCAAGGGCATCCAGGGATTAAGCATGAGGATTCCAGTAAACACCCGGGGGTCTGCTCGTGTACAGACTTGGTTGGAAAGGCCAAGGAATAATTAGGAGCTCTGCCTTCGACACTCCCCTAAGTCTCCCCTAAGTTGGAATTCTGATAAACAGGGCAGGTGGCCTTCCACACACTTCCCTTTTCTCAGAAGGTCCTCCTCACAACTTTCCAACCAAGTTTCATGTGCTCCCCAACAGTGTCAGTGGAGAGTCAAGACTTTCAACACTGCTTAACAATAAAGATGCTACTTTCTCTCTCCCCCTTTGTGTCTCTAGTGGCCATATGGGGGACAGTAATGAGTCATCCCTATGCCTCCTAAACAGAATGGGATCAATGGAGGCTTAGTGGGAGCCAGAATTCCTACTCCTTCCCAGCAATAACAAGGAGGCCCCCATCCTTGTTGTCAACGAAGTTGGGAACCTGGATACTACCCCTACCTGGCAGTGATGATGCAGCTTGTGCCCTTTCCTGACTGCCTCTGCTAAAGCAGTGTCAAAGGAAGCCAGCTAAAACAGAAAGTTTAAATAAGGTTTTATAACATAATACCCAAAATGTTAATGTTTTAATATAAAATTACCTGACATGCTAAAAACCAGGAACATTTTGACTTGACAGAAAAAAAGTTAATAGATGCTGATTTTCAGATGACAGAGATGTTAGAATTATTTGACAAAGATTTTAAAGTGGACTTAAAAAATGCTTCAATAGCAATTTACACTTGAAACAATGAAAAAAAAATAGAAAGTCTTAGCAGAGAAATAGATTCAGTAAAGAAATAGAAGATATAAAGCCTTAGCCGGTTTGGCTCAGTGGATAGAGCTTTGGCCTGCAGATGGAAGGGCCCTGGGTTTGATTCTGGTCAAGGGCACGTACCTTGGTTGCAGGTTCCCTGGCCCTGGTTAGGGTGCATGCAGGAGGCAACCAATCGATGTGCCTCCCTCACATTGATGCGTCTCTCTGTCTCCTTCTCTCCCTTCCACTCTCTCTAAAAATTAATGGAAAAATATCCTCCAGTGAGGATTAAAAAAGAAAAAAGAAATCCTATATAATAAAGAGCTAATATGCAAATAACCATCACATTCTCATGCCCTAATGCTGTAATGGCTCAGACACTCAACATTGGGGAGAGAGGAATGGGGACCAGCCAGGCACAAATGAGCTCGTGAGAGAGGAATGGACTGCGACCTGGGAGAGGGACAAGCTCCCTGTCCCATGGTCCCTGGCGTGCGTGGCTACGCCTGCGGCCCAGCCCAGGAGAGAGACAAGCTGCATGCCCTGCGGTCCTGGGCGCCAGTGGCTGGGGCTGCAGCCCTGGAGAGGGACAAGCCGCCCACCTCGCGGTCCCGGGCACCAGCTTGTATTACTTAACTAAAAACTAGAAACAACTCAGATGCCCTTCAAGGAACAAATGGATATATTATTCAGCAATAAAAAGAAGTGCAGTACTTATATCTTCAACAACGGGATGAATCTTCAGAAAATTATGCTGAGGCAAAACGCCAATCTTGTTAGACACTGTATAACTCCACTTATATACATTCTTTTATTTTTATTTTAAATATATATATTTTTATTTTTTCCATCACCATTTATCTACCCTATACCCCCTTCACCTCCATCCACACTCCTTTCCCCACAATCACTACACTGTTGTCTGTGTCCATGAGTTCTTTCTTTTTTCCCCTCTTTTAAAAAAATATATTTTTATTGATTTAAGAGAGGAAGGGAAAGAGGAGAGAGAGATAGAAACATCAATGATGACAGAGAATCATTGATTGGCTGCCTCCTGCACGCCCCTACTGGGGATTGAGCCCACAACCTGGGCATGTGCCCTTGACTGGAATTGAACCTGGGACCCCTCAGTCCACAGGCTGATGCTCTATCCACTGAGCCAAACCATCAAGGGCTCCTCTCTTTTTTGCTCAATCCATTCAACCCAAAAGCTCCCCTGAACTCTCAGCCTGCTCTCCATCTTTGAGTCTGTCTCTATTATGCTTGTTAGTTCTGTTTGTTCATTAGATTCCACATATCAGTGAAATCATATAGTACTTATCTTTCTCTGACTGGCTTATTTCACTTAGCATAATGTTCTCCAGGTCCATCCGTGCTGTTGCAAAGGGTAAAATTTCCTTCCCTTACCCTTTCCCTTTCCCTTCCCTTTCCTCTTTTTCTTTTTCTTCAAGTTCAATGATTCTTTCCTCTGTCCTCTCTTATGAAGCTGTTGAGCCATTCATTGAGCTTTTAGTTCAATTATTATATTTTTCTGTTCTAAAATTTTCCTTTGGTTCCTCTTTATATCTTCTATTAGAGGCCTGGTGCATGAAATTTGTGCACAGGGGAGTGGGGGTTCCCTCAGCCCAGCCTGCACCCTCTCCAATCCAGGACCCCTCAGGGGATGTCTGACTGACTCTTGCAATCTGGGACCACTGGTTCCTAACTGCTTGCCTGCCTGCCTGATTGCCCCTAACCACTTCTGCCTGCCTGATCACCCCTAACCACCTCTACCTGCCTGCCTGATCACCCCTAACTGTTCCCCTGCTGGCCTGATCGCCCCTAACCACCTCTGCCTCTCCCCACACCCGGGACCCAGGATTCCCTCCTCTGGCTGGTCACAGGCACCTGGAACCCAGGTCTGTGTGAGTCCTTTGTTCAGAGGTAGGTCTCTTATAGACAGTGTATATCTATCTATCTATCTATCTATCTATCTATCTATCTATCTATCCTATAAAATAAAGAGGCAATATGCAAATTGACCATCACTCCAACACACAAATGGCCGCCCCCATGTGGTCAAAGATGGCTGCCCCCATGTGGACACAAGATGGCTGTCACAAGATGGCCAGCAGGGGAGGACAGTTAGGGGTGACCAGGCCGGCAGAGAAGGGCAGTCGGACATCCCTTGAGGGGTCCCAGATTGAAGAGGGTGCAGACTGGGCTGAGGGACACCCCCGCCCCCCCAGTGCAGGAATTTCATGCACTGGGCCTCTAATATATACATAATGTTTTCTTATCCATTCAGCCAACCTATGTCTTTTGATTGGAGCATTTAATCCATTTACATTTAAGGTTATTATTGATAGGTACTTGTTTGTTGCCATTTTAATTCTTTATGCCTGTGTTCTTTGTTCCCTTTCTACTACTTCTTTTTATAACAGTCCCTTTAGCATTTCTTGCATTGCTGACTTGGTGGTAATAAACTCAGCCTTTTTTCAATCTGCTAACCTCCTGATTTCCCCTTCGATTTTTAATGATAGCCTTGCTGGATAGAGTATTCTTGGATTCATCCCTTGCTTTTCATCAGTTTGTATACTTCATTCCATTCTCTTCTGGCTTGATGTGTTTCCGTTGAGAAATCAGTTGATAGTCTAATAGGAGATCCCTTGTGGGTGACTTTCTGTATCTCTCTGGCAGCCTTTAAGATTCTTACTTTGTTGTTGATGTTTGCCAATTTAATTACTATGTGAGTTGGTGTCAGTCTTTTTGGGTTCATCTTGTCTGGGACTCTTTGTGCTTCCTGGACTTGTGTGATTCTTTTTCCCCCCAAAGTCAGGGAAGGTTTCTGTCATTATTTCTTCAAACAAGTTTTCTATTCCTTGCTCAGTGTTCTCTCCTTCTGGCACCCCTATTATGCAGATGTTGTACCAAACCTCTCCTAGACTCTCCTCCTGCTTTTTAAGGTTTGTTTGTTTGTTTTCCAGTTGCTTCTCTCCTTGGGTATTTTTCTACTTTGTCTTCTACCTTGTTAATTTGGTCCTCAGCTGCTTCTAGTCTACTGTTAAAACCTTCCATTGTGTTCTGTATTGTAGCTATGCCATTCTTCATTTCCTCTTGATTCTTACACATGTTGGTGAATTTCCCATCCAGCCATTTGAGCATCCTTATAACTATTACTCTGAATTTTTTTCTCTGACAAATTGCTTGCTTCATTTCATTTATTTCCTTTTCTGGTGATGCCTCCTTTTCTTTCATATGGGGGTTGTTTTTTGTCTCCCCATTTTTGCTGTTCCTTTGTAATTGTTTCTATGTATTAAACTGCCATGCCACCCAGATTTTTTGGTCTTATGTAGTAATTGTTCTGTGGGACCCAGTGGTGCAGTCTCTCGAGTCTTCTGGGTTGGGTGTTCTAGGGAGGTTCCCTACTTGAGATTTTTGTGTTCTCTAGGTGTAGTTGGGTCTTGAATGTTATTGTTCCATTCGTAGGTGGATTCTTCTCCTGTTATGTGGCTCACTCTCTACCACATCATGCCAGCCATTGTGGAGGTGCTGAATGAACAGCAAAAAATACAACAGGACAAGACACGACACAGAAGGAACAGAACACGAACGTATACAAGACACATATAACCCCAATAAAAGTGACCACCAGAGAAAAGAGAATTAGGAAAGAGAAAAGAGAACAAAAATTATATTGAGAAAAGAAAACTAATAAAGAATATAGGGAGAAAGCATAACAAAGTAAACAAATAAATAGAAAAGCACAAACAAAAAGCACCCAGAAAAAAGGTGGGGGTCGGGGGTGGGGGGTGGGACAGAATATGTAGAGGCAGAGTTTAAACACAGAAAATAAGGTTAAGGAATTGGATGAATAGGGGAAGAACCATGGTTTAGTATAGAGGAGGGAAAAAGAGAATGATTGGACAAGAACAAAAAAAGTGTTTGTTTGTTTATTTATTTATTTATTTATTTATTTATTTATTTATGAAAAGGAGAATAGAGAAGAGAACAGATAGGTCTGAATTTAGGAAGTGAAACCAATTGAAAAATTAGGAAAAGAAAAAAGCAAGAGTGGAGAGAAAAAAAAAGTTGAGTAGTGAAGATAAAGAAAAGAGAAGAGGAAATGGAGTAGGAATAGGGAATATGAAATTAGATATGTGACTAAGCCAACAGAGATTACAAAAATAATAACATCAATAAAGCAGGTAAAGAAGATGAATTTTTAAAAAGGGGTAAAAAGAAAGGAGAAGAAAAACTAAAATGGGGAAAGGAGAAGAAAAACAGGATGAATAAAGGAGAAACAAGGAAGAAAAAGGTGAACATAAAAAATAAAATAACAATAAAAAATAAAACTAATAAAATTTTAAAAAATAAAATAAAATTTAAAAAGTGAAGTGTCCTTCGCTTCAGCTCAGTTTTGATGCCTCATGGGAGCTGCTTTAGGACCCCTCTCTTCTGTTCTGTCTGCCAATTCTGAGCTTCCTGTTAGGTAGTTAGGTGCTGACCATTGTCAGGCCCTGTCTTTTGGCTTTTAGCTCCCTGTTGAAGCTCCAAGAGGGAGCTTGTGTCTGTCTCCACAGGACTTGGTTGCAAGCAGTTGGGGCCAATCTGTCCACTTTGCCTGTCTACCAGCTGTCAGTCTTAACCACTGACAGGGCTGTAGGTCTGTGTGGTGCTGCTTTGCTTTCCAGGAATCAGATGGATGTTTTTTCTCTGACCTAGAGCTACTTCTCTGAGAGTGGCCCAAAATATTACTCTGGCCTTGGTTGGTCAGAGATCTTTGTAGGGAGACCAATGGGGTTGGCTGGCAACCTGGAGTTTTTATCAGTCTGGTTCCTAGAACAGTGGGGCAGACTGGCCCCTCTTCCAGTCCAGTCACTGAGGGCTCTTTGGGCCTGTTCAGACCTCTGCCTTTGTTTCCTCTGTATAGTTCAGAATGCAGGCAGGGTGTGGCGGGCTGTATTACTTGCCTTGAGACCACTGGGAGGGGCTAGCTCTTCAGGGGAGAAATGGCTTCTAAGTTTTGGAAGCTTTAAGAATGTCCCAATGCTGTAATACTGGCCACATCTCCTGCCCTGCTTCCCTCCCCAGCCTCTCCTCAGGCACCTCGAGTCTGTGCCTCTCTCCCTGCTCCAAAGCCTCGGGTGAGTCTTTGCAATTGAAAAGTCCTATGTTCTGGGTTTAGAGAATAAAAGCAAAGATGAAATAAAACCAAAGCAACCACAAAACTGCAGGTTTTTCTACCCCCAGCGCTGCACTGCTCAGGCCGCCTCAGCCTTTTGCGGCTGTGGTCTTATGTCCAGATTCCCCGGCCAGCAGCAGCCCTGTGGCTTTGCTTTCCACAGTTGGATGTTACGCCTGTTGCCATGGGACGTGGCTTTGGTAATCCACAGCTTCCTCCTCACCATCTAGGCCCGCTGACCGGGTGTCCCTCTCCAACCCAGATCCCCATTGCTACCAATCTCCAGGTGTCCTCTGTCCTTCCTTGTTGTGAATTGTCTCCTCAGCGGTGTCTAATTTGTTAATTCTGGGTGGATGTTCTCTGATTTAGTTGCTTTTCCAGTCTGGCCCTGGGACAAGGTGCATGACATGTCTGCCTATTTGGTCGCCATTTTCTATTTGTACACATTGTTGACTTATTGTACATGGGAAGCTGTTTACTTTTTATTATTGAAAAATACACTATTTGGTTGTGATTTAAGTCCGTCATTCAACTGTAAACAGCCTGAATCTAGGCAACTGTGTTTTTTACAATGCTTATTTTAAAGCATAATAGGTAAGCAAGGGTAGATAAACTGTTTTGACAGTAAAATCAAAATCTTGAGAACTAGCCAAGCACAATCGTGTTTAAGTTTATCTCATAGACTGTGTAGCACATTACTGAGTTGTGCTTATTATATGTATTTAATTTTTGGAGGGATATTTTTTTGAAAGTACCTGGTTTCCTTTGTTCACTGCAAAGTGTTCTAAACCCTGGTCTCACCATAGAAGAGAAAGATGGCTTGATAAAATCAGCCATATTTATTATCTTTATGCATTTTTTTCAAGCATAGTAGTTAAAATATTAAATTCTTAGTCTATTGCATTGAAACTAAAAATAATACATTCTTGTTTAATAAAATTTTTGACATATTTTACTTTGTTTTCTTATTATATGGGAAATAACTGAGTCTTGGTGATAACTTTCCCATAGTGTTCCCTTACCTTCATTTTTTTCATTAAAATAGTATCTGGAGCTGGAAGGTAACCTAATTCTATATAATAAAAGCCTAATATGCTAAGTGTCCGGTCGTCCATTCAGCCATTCAACCAATCAAAGTGCAATATGCTAATGTTATGCTGTGGCCGCTCAACTGCTCACTATTATGTGCTCTGACGACCAGGGGGCAGACAGTCAACTGGTTGACCATTCGCTATGACATGCACTGACCACCAGGGGGCAGATGCTCCAACAGGTAGGTTAGCTTGCTGCTGGGGTCCAGCCAATTGGGACTGAGCGAGACAGGTTGGGCATGCCCTAGAGCCCATCAGTGGTCCCTCCCTGGCTGGCCAACCTCCTGCGTCCCTCCCCCACCCTGATTGTGCACCAGTGAGGTCCCTTGGCCTGGCCTGCACCCTCTCGCAATCTGGGACCCCTTGTGGGATGTTGGAGAGCCGGTTTCAGCCCAATGGCAGAACAACCAGTCGCTATGATGTTCACTGACCACCAGGGGGCAGATGCTCAATGCAGGAGCTGCCCCCTGTAGTCAGTGTGCTCTCACAGGGGTAGTGCTGCTCAGCCTGAAGCCAGGCTCACAGCTGGCAAGCGCAGCGGCAGTGGCGGGAGCCTCTCCCCCCTCCACAGCATTTGGACATCCCCCGAGGGCTCCTGGACTGCGAGGGGGTGCAGGCCCCGCTGAAGGATCCATCCCACTCCAGTGCATGAATTTCATGCACCGGGCCTCTAGTTAACTTTATATTAGAGATTACAAAACTGAGACTCAATGAGAAAAAGTGATTTTTGCAAGGCCATACAGCTAATTAGATAGTTTGGACAAGAACTTATTTAGTTCTGATAGCCAGACCAGGATTGTTTTTATTCTTATGTCATGCTGATGGCACTTCCTTTCTCTTCGCTCCCATCTTCCCTCCTTTTTTTCCCCTCATTGTCTTAAGACCTAGACTCCAGCTACCAGAATTATTTCTTACTGTGTGTTCTCCTCTCTCATTTCTCTCTGATGACTCTGTGTTAGTGTGAGGTTCATCATACTCTCCTCTCCTGGGATGACCACTGTAGCCTCTTGCTGGTGACTTCCAAGCCCAGCACACTCAAGCCTTGGGAAGGTCAGCAAGAAGCAAGGATTTACTGCTCACAAAGCCCTGTAGTGATGATAGAGATGGTGGGTGTGGGATGGGACTCAGGCTGGGCACATAACATACTATATTGTGTCATAAGGGGAAAGGGTATAGGTGAGATGAATTACAGGTAGTAATGACATAAATTGCTGGTTACATGATCACTAACTAGTGCATTCAAGTCAAGTACCACTGTTTCTGCCAACTTAGGTTGCTATTAATATGAATAAAACACAAAATCTCCATTATCTGCCATCTCTCATGTCACATAAAGAGAGGGTAACTTCTACTTCATCTTATTAGCTTTATTCTATTTTGAAATCTTTGAGCTATGCTCATAGTGAAGAACTACCCACAAGTACTTTTTATTTTTAGCCCAGTTTGTAGAAGACCTACTTTTGACATACTTGAAATCTTATTATCTGTAGTAGGTTGGGTCTATTGAGATCCCTTAACTTGAAAGAATGGAGTGTTGGGTCAGTGGCCTTTCTAGGAATTCCCAAAAGCCTGGAGGGAGAGCCAATGTTTTGGACATTATCTAAGTAATGCTACAAGATTGCTGTTATCACATGGTTAACTGGTAATTGTCCTATTGGCCATCAGATTTGATGAGTTTTGATAATAAGTAAAATATTCTGCACCCTTTACCCTTTCCCCCACTTTTTAAAATAGTAGTCTGTCTTCTCTCTAGATCTCACAGATAATACAGTAAATAAAATTCCTGTCCTTTGCTTGGATTACTACAAATTTATTAGGCACACAGGCAGAGATTATAATAAAGCCAGACCTCATCATTTCAGCCAGATTTCCTCTCAATAACATTTCAGTCTCAAGCTCTTCATCTCTTAATCATTGGCAATAGGGTTATGAAGAAATGAAAGATTGAGACAGCTGAGACACTTTTCATTGTTCTGATTTCATTATACTATTGAGACCTGTCTAGATGTACTGCCTTTGACAATCAATTATTACTCTGGAAAGTGATTATTAAGCAGTTCACTGAATTATGGATTTTTATGCATTACTATGTTCTATTGCTTTTTAGGGTTAAGTGAAAAAGCTTACTAAGTATCCATTTACAATAGAATCTTTGAAAATGCTAAGTGGAATGCATAATTCATATAGGCTGTCATGAGTACAATGCCAAATCAGTTTAGCCAAATATCAAGTAACAGGAAATGGGAGTCCTAATAGAACTAGTTCTGGGCAGCTAATGGGTGCCGGTAATCAGAAAATCCAAAATAATAGTGATTTAGACAAGATGCAAGTTCATTTCTTTCTTGTAAAAGGTCATGTAAACAGAAATGTAGGACCTTTATAGAGTTAGGGAAGCCAGTGTCCTGATGTCTTATTGCTTCATTAACTGTGACCCTCATTAAAAAGGTCATCTCTAGGTTCATCTCTGGCTATCACATCTGCATTCCAGCCAGTAGGAAGGTTTTAAACAAGAAAACTGTGTGTCTAAAGTTGCCTGCTACTTCTGCTTATATTCTGTTACCCAAACTTAACCACAAGACCACATTAGCTACAAAAGAGAAGTAAATGAAGTCACTGTTGTGGGTAACTGTGTGCCAATATTCACATTCTATTATTTTGAAAGAGGGTAAAAGAGATATTGGGGCAGTTTTTGTCATAGTCTGTATGAGTCATACACCATCTATGGAGACTTTTGTGGCTTCCCTTTTCCAAAGGTTTATGGAGCAGCTGCAATGTTTTGCATTGTACTAGGCACTAAGAATTGAAAGATTTTATATGGCACATTTTTTATTTATTTTATTTTTAAAAAATATATCTTTATTGATTTCAGAGAGGAAGGGAGAGAGAGATAGAAACATCAATGATGAAAGAGAATCTTTGATTGGCTGCCTCTTGCATGTGCCACACTGGAACCCAGGCATGTGTCCTGCCCCGGAATCAAACCATGACCTCCTGGTTCATAGGTTGACTTCATCAAGTCAACGCACCAGCCAGAGGATGTGACACAATTTTTAGTGTTAAGGAGTTCGGTAGCGAAACAAGAGAAGTAGCTGACATGGAAAAATGGTGGAGAAAGCCCTGGGATGCAGTTTAATGACCTAGAAAGTATCTTTGATTTGTAACTTATTTGTTCCTTAAAATTATTGGTGCCTCAGTTTTCTCATCTGTGCAATACAGTCAATAATACCTTGTAATACTATGAGAGTAAAGTGATCTTAAGTAAAACAACACGTTTAAAAGACTGCATTTTTAAAAGATTCTTTGTACATTGTCTTCCAGTAAAGTTGAACCATCTATATTCCTACAAATAGCAAGTACCTATCTGTTTCCCTATATCCTTACTAGCATTGTGCATTACTATGCTTTTGAGTCTGCTAATTTAAAGCCCAATGGCTTTTCAATACTTTTCAGGTTTGGAAACCTTTCTTCAAATGAAATATTAAATGAATATTCAAATTCCAAACATTTAATGGCATGGCAACAGTGTTTCTATTGGGAACAAGGGACCTGGAATCCAGCTACTTGGATTCAGGCTCTTACCAGCATACTAGTAGGCTTTTGAAACATTCATCTATCCATCCAGTTTTTTTAAAAAATTAAAGTGTACTTGGCATGCAGTATATTAATTTCAGGTGTACAATATAGTGATGTGACATCTATACCTTGCAATGTGATCACTACACTAAGTCTAGTAACCATCTGTCACCATGCAAAGTTATGATGATATTAATGACTTATATCCCCTTCACCTTTTCCACCCATCTCCACATTCCCTCCTCTCTGGCGATCATCAATTTATTATCTATTTGTATGAGTCTGTTTTTGTTTTGTTTTGTTTGTTTGCTTTGGATTCCACATATAAGTAAAATCATGTGATATTTTTCTTTCTCTGACTTATTACACTTAGCCTGATACCCTCTAGATCCATCCATGTTGTTGCAAATGGCAAGAATTCATTTCTTTTTTATGGCTGAGCAATATTCCATTGTGTATGTGTGTGTGTGTGTGTGTGTGTGTGTGTGTGTTTTTGTATGTACAGGGTGTCCCAAAAATGTATACACACTTTGAATGATTATAAATTCAGTATTTATTAATATACAGTTTATTTTAAAAATTTACAAGAATCTACAGGAATGGATAAATTTTTTGTCAATGCCTATTTTTATACTGATGACCATTCTGGCCCAGGCACTGCTAATAATGTGAAGCAATAGAATCGCAAACATCAAGAATCATTTCGTTCAGTATTTTTGTGCCTTCAATTTGTCAGCTGTTGCTGGTTTTGTACCATAAACTGTATCTTTTATGCATCCCCATAAAAAAGTCTAATGGATACATTTTCTTTGTTCAAGGCTTAGTCTGGCTTCACCCATTATTTCAAATCAGTTAAACCTGAAAAGGAATGAAAATTAAGTGTTATCAGCTGTTAAAGTGTGTATACATTTTGGGGAGTCACAGAATAATGGTAGAGGCAGTGTTTGTACTTCACCTGTGTTTTCAAGCTTCCAGCAGTATTTTAGGATGAATTTTCTTTGTTCAAAGCTTAGTCTGCTGAAAAAAAAAAAGAAACATCAATTGAGCTATCAGCTGTTAAAGTGTGTATACATATTTTTGGGACACATCCATTTATCCATTCATCTATCAGTGGAGACTTAGGTTGCTTCCACATCTTGGCTATTGTAAACAATTCTTCAATGCACATAGGTGTGCATATGCCTTTTCAACTTAGTGTTTTCATTTCCTTTGAATGAATACCCAGAAGTGGAATTGCTGGGTCATATGGTAGTTCTATTTTTAGTTTTTAAGGAATCTCCATATTGTTTTCCATTAACGGGTCCACCAATTTACAGTCCCACTCAACATGGCATGAGGGTTTCCTTTTCTCTACATCCTCACCAACACTTGTTATTTGTTGGCTCTTTGACAATGGCCATTATGACAGGTGTAAGGTATCCGTTCAGTTGAATAGGTGCCTATTATGGCACTTTACAAAACACTGGGAAACAGCAATGAACAAATGAAGTCCCTGCTTTCTTGGGGCTTACACGGGAGGCAGAGAGTAAACAAACCAGTAACGCCTCTTAGGTGGTAATAAGTGACATAAAAAAGAGTAGTGCAGGCTAAGAAAGATGAAGCATGGTGGGGCGGGGCGATATTTAAATCAGGCGGTCAGGAAAGGACTGTCAGAGCACATGGCATTTGAGCAGAGGTCTGAAGGAAGTAATGGAGCAGTATTGCATATGTGGGGTTTCTTCCCTCTGGGCGGAGGGAAGGAACACTGCAAGCCTCCAAGGCTGGAGTTTCCTGTGGTGTTTGAGGAATAGCAGGGCGGGGGCTTTGGGCAGATGTATGCTGGGAGATAAAGTTAGAGAGAGCGAGGTCAGCCGGGACAGTGGTTCTCAATACTGTCAGACTCAGCCCTCCTGTCTTACTGCATATACTTTGCATATATTTTGCCCTTTTACTTCCCTGAAGTAAAATGAATAGGTAATTATCACCTACCTACCCATGTAATCTCTAAAATTAATATAGTGCCCTATTTGTGATGAAAAGGAAAAATGAGAGTAATTTATAATTATAAGTGACTACACTGGAAGACAAAGTGACAAAGTATATACAAAAAACAACAACTCATATTTTCCAACTTGTAATTTCAACATATGTCCGGACACATTTAGTCTCTGGAACTTAAAAAGATCTTGGAAGCCATACCTTTTAATAGATGATGAAACTAAATGATAGACTGGAAAAAAAAAAAGAGTTAATTCAAGAAAACATGGAGAAATAGACCTCCATGGGAGTTTGGGAATAGAACAAAAACAATAGGTCATTCAAAATTAAATATATAACTTCAGTGTGTAATTGCATGACAAATTTATTATCATTTTGTGAAAAGTATTTTAAAATTACACAGATTGACAATAACATATCTTTAAAACTTTAAAAAATTAATTAAATATCTATTATTCCTGTGTTTTACATGTCTCTGCTAAATTAATTATGTTTGGTTCTAAGTTCACAAAATGAACTTCATCTATCATCTGTACATATTTGTATGCAGCTGCTACCAATGCAGAATGGAACTGGTGTGTTTTGGTGAATAAACTACTACTAACAGAGTTGCCTTTGGCTAGGCTGTTCTGTAAGGAACTCCTGTAGAAGTTCCCAAGAAAACAAAGTACAATTTTCTTTTAATTTACACAGTAGTTGCATTTCTGGAAAATACAATGTGGGCTAAATAAGGGAATATTCCATGCTTAAATATAGAAAATGGAGTAAGATTCTGGTCTAGGTATTTCTAAATGATTTTTACCCCCAGGGAAGCCTTTCCAGACATTTGAAATTAATGCAGGATGTGGGCCATTTCTTCATTTTGTGGGGCTGACCTGTGACCTGCAGGATGTCTAGCAGAGCTGTGGTCTCATCCTGCCCACTAAATGCCAGTAGCACTTTCCTATTGTAATAAATAACCTTATTGCTTCCACTCTTCAGGCAATTTATACATGCTTCCTAGGGAGCAGGATCCTTCCTGCTGAAGGTCACTGAGGTATCTATATAATAAAGAGCCAGGGTCATAACAACTGTGACGACCGAAGGCTTGACCAGACCGGAAGTCAGTACTGGGTTGTCATGGTGACCCAGCACTGACTGGGGCCGCTGTCAGCACCCTGACCCAGCACTGATTGCCTAGAGGGCTTCGGATCAGGCCCAGAGAGAGGCCTGCAGAAAGAGAAGCAGGGTCTGATCCGTAGCCTCTGTGGCAACCATTGATCAGAACTTGCCTTTCTTTCTCTCCCGGCCTAGCCAACAGCCACGCCTCCATTTCTCTCCAGGCCTCCACCTGGGCTGCTGATCAGCCCTTCCTTTCTAATCAGGTCCTGTTGATAGGCTCAGAGATGCTGACTGGCATAGAAACTGACCAATCAGAACCAAATCTGGGTGAATGTAAGGAGCCAATGGCTGCCTAGGAGGCGGAGCTTTTGATGCTGACTGGCATAGAAACTGACCAATAAGAACCAAATTGGCTGGCAGAGGAGGGCAGTTAGGGGTGATCAGGCAGGCAGAGGCAGTTAGGGGCGATCAGGTCACCAGGGAAGAGCAGTTAGGGGCGAGATCAGGCTGGCAGGGGAGGGCACTTGGGAGCAACCAGGCTGGCAGGGGAGGGCAGTTGGAGGCGAGATCAGGCCAGCAAGGGTGGGCAGTTAGGGGTGATCAGGCAGGCAGAGGCTGTTGGGGGTGAGATCAGGCCGGCAGGGGAGAGCAGTTGGGGACTTGATCAGGCCAGCAGGGGAGGGCAGTTAGGGGCAATCAGGCAGGCAGGCAGAGGCAGTTAGGGGTGATCAGGCAGGCAGGCAGAGGGGTTAGGGGCAATCAGACAGGCAGGCAGGTGAGTGGTTAGGAGCCAGCGGTCCCAGATTGTGAGAGGGGTGTCTGATTGCCAGTGGTCAGACATCCCCTGAGGAGTCCCCAATTGGAGTGGGTGCAGGCTGGGCTGAGGGAACTACCCCTTCCATGCACGAATTTCATGCACCGGGCCTCTAGTAGTCTTATAAGCCATGGTAAGAATTTTGGATTTCACTCGGAGTGACATTGGAAGCCATTGGGAGGTTTTGAGCAGAGGCATGACATGATCTGACCTTTTTTGAAAATGATCATCTGAGCCTGGCAGGTGTGGCTCAGTTGGTGGGAGCATCATCCAGTACACAGAAAGATCTCACAGGTTTGATTCCCAGTTGGGCACAAACCTAGGTTGTGGGTTTGATCCCCGACCCTGGTTGGGTGCGTGTGGGAAACAACTGATTGATGTTTCTCTTTCACGTCAATGTTTCTCTCATATATATTTTTTTCTCTCTCTCCCCCCCTTCCTTCCTACCTTCCTCTCTCTCTCATACACACATCAGTGTTTCTCTCTCTCCCCCAACCCCCTTTTCCCAGCTCTCTAAAAATCAATGAATATGTCCTTGGGTGAGGATTTAAAAACATATATTACCTGACTATTTACTTTTTGGGAAATAGAGTATACAGGGAGGAATGGTGGAGGAAGGAAGACCAGTTAGCCAGTTAGGTGCCCAGTTGCAATAATTCAGGTGAGAGAGATGGTGCTTGGGCCAACAATGGTGATAGTGGTGAAAAGAGATAAGAAATGGTCTACTTTAGCATGCATTCTGAAGACTGCTTTTATAGGTTGAATGTGTGGAGAGAGAAGTCAAGGGTGACTCCATGATTTTTGATGAGTAAAGCTAACTGGTAGCATATCGTTTTTATTTTCTGAGACTTTGAAGACCAAAGGTGAGCCAGGTTGTGGGGTTGATTTAGGACATATTAAGTTTGCGGTGACCAATTTAGTTCTAAGTAGAGATTTCCAATAGGCAGTTGGTTATAATTCTAGGACAGTGGTCAGCAAACTCATTAGTCAACAGAGCCAAATATCAACAGTACAACGACTGAAATTTCTTTTGAGAGCCAAAGTTTTTAAACTTAAACTTCTTCTAATGCCACTTCTTCAAAATAGACTCACCCAGGCCGTGGTATTTTGTGGAAGAGCCACACTCAAGGGGCCAAAGAGCCGCATGTGGCTTGCGAACCGCAGTTTGCTGACCACAGTTCTAGGGCTTTGGAAGGTTAGGGGTAAAAAGATTGGGAATCATTAGTGATTAGATGGTATTTGAAATTATTAATCTAGAAGAGCTGACCAAGAAGAAGAATGTAGCTGGACTAAAAGCCTAGGGGCACACCATTGTTTAGAGGCAGACAGAAGAAGCAGAATGATCAGAAGAAACTGAGAAGAGGAGCCAGGTGTGGGAGGGAAACCAGGAGAAAGTGTGTGGTGTCTTGTAAATCAAGTGAATAAAGTATTTCCAAAAGGATGCAATAACTGTGTCAAATCCTACAAAGTCAAGTAAGATGAGGACTGTAAGGTTCAACTATAACATTATAACTGTAACATTTAACTATACACACACACACACACACACACACACACACACACACACACATACCTATCTTGAAGTTTTAAAAAAAATTACGTTTATTGGGGTGACATTGGTTGGCATGATCATATAGGTTTCAGGAGGGGGTTTCTATATTATGAGATCAGTATATTGCACTGTGTGCCCAGCACCCAAAGTCAGATCCTCTCCTTTCACCATATATTAGGATCCCCTTTACCCCTTACCCCCTTCCCTCTGGCAACCACCACACTGCTGTTTGTGTTGACCAGTTTCAGTTTTATATCCCACACTAGAGGCCCAGCGCACGAAATTCATGCGCGGGTATGGTCCCTAGGCCTGGCCTGCGATCAGGGCCATCTTTCTTGGCTGCCCACAGCTGCCCCGCCCCCCGCTGCCCCCGACTCTGGTTCCCCATTCACCATTGGGCGATCAGAGCCTGATGGCCAGGGGAAGGGACTGAGCGGTTGGCCGTTCCCGCCCATTCACTGGCCCACCCCTGCTGTGGGTTGCCCTCTGTGTGTGGGGTGACCAGCACGGCAGAGGCCTTGGCCTGGTGCCACCCATGTCCCCTGCCACCCACCCCTGGTTCCCTGTTTGTCATTGGGTGATTGGAGCCTGCTGGCCAGAGAAAGGGACCAAGAGGTGGTCAGTGCGCCTCATGGTGACTGATCAAGCAGTTGTTCTGGTTGTCCTGCCTTTAGGGTCAATTTGCATATTACCCTTTTATTATATAGGATATGAGTGAAATCATATGGTTCTTAGCTTTTTATGACTTATTTCACTTAGTAAAATATTTTCAAGGTCTATCCATGTTGTTGCAAATGGCACTATTTCATCCTTTCTTACGGCTGAGTAGTATTCCATTGTGTATATGTATCACATCTTCTTTATGCAGTCCTCTATAGCCGGACTCTTTGGTTGTTTCCACGTCTTGGCAGCCGTGAATAATGATGCAATGAACATAGGGGTGCATATACCCAAGAAAAGGACTTCTGAATCATATGGTAGTTCTATTCTTAATTTTTTTTTTATGCCTGCAACCGAGGTACCTGACCAGAATCAAACCTGGCACACTTCAGTCTAAGGGCTGACGCTCTATTCACTGAGCCAAGGGCTAGGGCTTTTCTTAATTTTTTGAGGACTCACTAGACTGCTTTCCATAGTGGTTTTACCAATCTACAATCTCACCTGCAGTGAAGGAGGGTTCCTTTTTTTTCTACAAAGTCTCCAACACTTGTTATTGCTTGTCTTGTTCATAATGGCCACTCTAACAGGTATGAGGTGGTATCTCATTGTAGTTTTGATTTGCATTTTCCTAATTGCCAGTGAAGTTGAACATGTTTTCATATATCTATTGGCTGTTCATATATCTTCTTGGTAGAGGTGTATTTTCAGGTCCTCTGCCCACTTTTTGATTGGGTTGTATGTTTGTTTGGTGTTGAGTCATATGAGTTCTTTATATATTTTGGAAATTAAACCTTTGTCGGAGCTTTGCGAACATCAGCTCCCATCTGGTTAGCTGCCTCTGTTTTGTTGTCAGTTTTTCTTGCTGTGCAGAAGCTTTTTAGTTTGATAGAGTCCCATTCATTTATTTTTTCCTTTACTTCCCTTGCCTTTGGTGTCAAGTTCATAAAATGTTCTCTATGACTAAGGTCCATAAGTTTGGTACCTATATTTTCTTCTATGTAACTTGTTTTGGGCCTTATATTTAGGTTTTTGATCCATTGTGGCTTAATTTTTGTACATGGGGACAAACTGTAATCCAGTCTCATTCATTTACATGTGGCTTTCCAGTTTTCTCAGCACCATTTATTGAAGAGACTATCTTTACTCCATTATGTGTTTCTGGCTCCTTTGTTAAAAAATTATCTGTCCATATACATGTGATTTTATAGCTGGGCTCTGAACTCTGTTCCATTGATCTGTGTGTCTATTTCTCTGCCAACAACATGCTGTTTTGATTATTGTAGCTCTGTAGTATAATTTGAAGTCAGGTAGCATGATACCTCCAACTTGGTTCTTTTTTCTCAGGATTGTTTTGGCTATTTGGGGGTCTTTGTAGTTCCATACAAATCTGATGATTTCTTGTTCTATTTCTTGAAAAAATGGCATTGGGGTTTTGATGGGGATTGCATTAAATCTGTACATTGCTTTGGATAATATGGCCATTTTAACTATGTTGATTCATCCAATCCATGGACATGGGACTTTTTTCCATTTTGTTGTGTCTTTTTCAATCTCTTTTAATAATGCTTTATAATTTTCAGTATAAAGGTCTTTCACATTCTTTGTTAAGTTTTTTCCTATGTATTTTATTCTTTTGGTTGAAATTGCAAAAGGAATTGTTTTGGGTTTTTTCCCATTTCTTTTTCTGAAGTTTTAAAAAAAAATTTATTGTTTAAGGCAGTGGTTGGCAAACTCATTAGTCAACAGAGCCAAATATCAGCAGTACAACGATTGAAATTTCTTTTGAGAGCCAAATATTTTAAACTTAAACTTCTTCTAATGCCACTTCTTCAAAATAGACTTGCCCAGGCCGTGGTATTTTGTGGAAGAGCCACACTCAAAGGGCCAAAGAGCCGCATGTGGCTCGCGAGCCGCAGTTTGCCGACCATGGGTTTAAGGTATTACAAATAGTAGTACATATGTTTCTCTTTGTTTTTTTTCCCCACTAACCCCCCCGCCCCCCAGCTTCCCCTACCTCTGGCACTTGCCCTCGTCCCCTCGCCCCCAGTGTCTTGCATCTGTTGGTTGTGCTTATATGCATGCATACAAGTCCTTTGGTTTATCTCTTATCTCCCTAACCCTCCCCTACCTTCCTTCTGTAGTTTGACAGTCTGTTCGATGCTTCTTTGCCTCTGTCTATTTTTGTTCAACAGTTTATAATGTTCTTTATTATCCATAAATGAGTGAGATCATGTGGTATTTATCTTTCACTGACTGGCTTATTTCACTTAGCATAATGCTCTCCAGATCCATCCATGCTGTTGCAAATGGTACAGGAAGGCAGTGGATTTTTGCACATTGATTTTGTATCCTGCTACTTGACTGTATTTGTTTATTATTTCTAATAGTTTTTTGGTGGAGTCTTTAGGGTCTTCTATATACAGAATCATGTCATCCACAAACAGTGACAGTTTGAGTTCTTCCTTCCCTATTTGGATTTGGATGCCCTTTATTTCTTTCTCTTACACTATTGCTCTAGCTAGGACTTCCAGCATTATGCTATATAATAAAAGGGTAATATGCAAATCAATCAAACGGCAGAATGACTGGAACACCTGTGGCCCCTTGCCCCAGCAGTCCCATCCCGGAGCGGGCACCCCCACCCCAATGGGGGGCAAGGCCAGCCGGCAAACCACCTGTGGCCCCTCACCCCAGCTGACCAGCCCCCAATGGTCCCCATTGGGGTGGGCCAGCTGGACCCCACCAGTGCACGAATTCGTATTCTGGGCCTCTAGTGTTGAATAAGAGTGATGAAAGTGGACATTCTTGTCTTGTTCCTGATCTTAGAGGAAAAGCTTTCAGTTTTTCACCATTGAGTATGATATTATCTGAGGATTTATCATATATGGCCTTTGTTATGTTGAGGTACCTTCCTTCTATTCCTATTTTATTGAGTGTTTTAATTATAACACAATGTTGTATCTTATCAAATGCTTTTTCTGCACCTATTGTTAATGTCATATGATTTTTATCCTTTCTTTTGTTAATGTGCTATATTACATTGATTGATTTGTGTATGTTGAACCATCCTTGTGCCCCTGGACTGGAACCCATTTGATCATGATGTATTATATTTTTGATGTACTGTTGTATTCGATTTGCTAGTATTTTGTTTAGGATTTTTGCATCTGTATTCACCAGAGATATTGGTCTATAGTTTTCTTGTTTTGTGATATCTTTGCTAGGTATTGCTATCAGGGTTATGTTGGCCTCATAAAATGTGTTAGGAAATATTGCCTCTTCTTCAATTTTTTGGAAGAGTTTGAGAGGGATAGATTTTAAATCTTTGAATAATTGGTAAAATTCACTGGGGAAATCATCTGGTCCTGGAAATAATTTTATTTGTTTATTTATTTATAAATATATTTTTACTGATTTCAGAGAGGAAGGGAGAGGGAGAGAGAGATAGAAACATCAATGATGAGAAAGAATCACTGGCTGGCTGCCTCCTGCATGCCTCACAGTGGGGATTGAGCCTACAACCCGGGCATGTTCCCTGACAGGGAATCTAACCCTGACTTCCTGGTTCATAAGTCATTGCTCAACCACTGAGCCATGCTGGCCAGGCTGGACTTCTTTTTTGGAAGGTTATTGATGCTTTCTTCAATTTCCCCACTGCTGATTGGTCTATTTAGATTTTCCAATTCTTCATGATTTAGTCTAGGAAGGTTATATATTTATAGGAACTTAACCATTTCTTCTAGGTTATTGAATTTGGTGGCATTTAGTCTTTCGTAATATTCTAGCATGTTCCTTTGTATATCTGTTATGTTTGTGGTAACTTCTCTCTCATTTATGATTTTGTTTACATGGGTCTTTTCCCTTTTTTTCTTAGTGAGTCTAGTCAGAGGTTTATCAATTTTATTAATCTTTTCAAAGAACCAGCTCTTTGTTTTATTAATTTTTTGTATAGTATTTTTATTCTTTATTTTATTCAATTTTGCTCTAATTTATTTTTTTAAATATATTTTACTGATTTTATAGAGAGGAAGGGAGAGGGATAGAGTTAGAAACATCATTGAGAGAGAAACATCAATCAGCTGCCTCCTGCATGCCTCCTACTGGGGATGTGCCCGCAACCAAGGTACATGCCCTTGACTGGAATCGAACCTGGGTCCCTTCAGTCTGTAAGCCAATGCTCTATCCACTGAGCCAAACCGGTTAGGGCTGCTCTAATTTTTATTATTTCCTTTCTTCTACTGACTTTTTGTTGCTTTTGTTCTTTTTCTAGTTCTTTAAGATGTGTTGTTAGGTTGTTCACTTGGTATTTCTCTTGTTTCTTGAGATGTGCCTGTAATGATATAAACTTCCCTCTTATCACCGCTTTAGTTGTATCCCAAAAATTTTGATATGTTGTATTGTCATTATCACTTGTCTCTACACCTCTTCTAATCTCATCTTTTGTTTTTTTCTTTGATCCAGTCATTTTATAGTAGTACTAGAGGCCCAGTGCATGAAATTCATGCATGGGTGGGGGTCCCCTCAACCCAGCCTGCATCCTCTCCAATCCGAGAACCCTCGGGGGATGTCCGACTGCCGGGATCGGGCCTAAATCGGCAGTCGGACATCCCTCTCACAATCCAGGACTGCTGGCTCCTAACTGCTCACCTGCCTACCTGCCTGATTGCCCCTAACTGCCCCCCACTGCTGGCCTGGTTGCCCCCAACTGTCCCCCCTGCCAGCCTAATCACCCCAACTGACACCCTGACGGCCTGGTTGCCCCCAACTGCACCCCCTCCGCCGGCCTGGGTGCCCCTAACTGCCCCCCCCCACTGACCTGGTCGCCCCTAACTTACCCCCTGCTGGCCTGGTCACCTCTTACTGGCCCCCTGTCAGCTTGGTCACCCCAAACTGCCCCCCTCTGTTGGCCTGGTTGGCCCTAACTTCCCCCCCCTCCCCACCAGCCTGGTTGTCCCCAACTGCCCTCCCCCCCCCCGCCAGCCTGATCACCCCACACAGCCTGCTTGTTCAGTTGTTTGGTCATCCCTCAATAAGCCCCTTGCCATCCTGGTCACCACATGCAACCTGCTGTTGAATCATTTGGTCATCCCTCACTAACCCCCTGCCAGCCTTGTCACCCTATGCAGCCTGCTGTTCAGTTGTCCATTTGGTTGTTTTGGTCATGATGGCTCCTGGCTTTTTATATAATAGGACTAGAGGCCCGGTGCACAAAATTCGTGCACGGAGGGGGGTTGTCCCTCAGCCCAGCCTGTACCCTCTCCAATATGGGACCCCTTGAGGGATGTCTGACTGCCTGTTTAGGCCCGATCCTGGTGGGCAGTCGGATCCCTAAACGGGCAGTTGGACATCCCTCTCACAATCCAGGACTGCTGGCTCCCAACTGCTTGCCTGCCTGCCTTCCTGATTGCCCCTAACTGCTTCTGCCTGCCAGCCTGATCACCCCCTAACCACTCTGCTGCCAGCCTGTTTGCCCCCAACTTCCCTCCTCTGCCAGCCTGGTCACCCCTAACTGCCCTCTCCTGCAGGGTTGATTACCTCCAACTGCCCTCCCTTGCAGGTTTGGTCCCTCTCAACTGCCCTCCCTTGCAGGCCGGGTGCCTCCCAACTGCTCTCTCCTGCTGGCCATCTTGTGGTGGCCATCTTGTGTCCACATGGGGGCAGGATCTTTGACCACATGGGGGCAGCTATATTGTGTGTTGCAGTGATGATCAATCTGCATATTACTCTTTTATTAGATAGGATAGAGGCCTGGTACAGGGGTGGGGACCAGCTGGTTTGCCCTGAAGGGCGTCCCAGATCAGGTGGGGGTTCCCTTGGGGTGTGGGGCGGCCTGTGCGAGGGGCCTGTGGTGGTTTGCAGGCCAGCCACACCCCCTGGCAACCAAAGTGGAGGCCCTGGTATCTGGAATTTATTTTCCTTCTACAATTGAAACTTTGTAGCCTGGAGCGGAGCCAAGCTTGGGGCTCCCTCTGAGGCCAGCAGCCATTTGTGTTGGGGTTGTAATTGAAACTTTGTTGCCTTAAGCGGGTGGGCCTGGCCAGGGTGTGCGGAAAGCTTTGCTTCCCCTGTTGCTGCCGGCAACCCAGACCTGCTCTCTCAAACTCCATTCTGCCGCCATTTGTTTGAATTTGTTTACCTTCTATAATTGAAACTTTGTAGCTTGAGTGGAGGCTTAGGCCTGGCAAGGGCAGGCGGAAAGCTTGGTTTCCTCTGTTACCTAGGAAACCTTGCTCTCTGTGGCTGTAGCCATCTTGGTTTGGGTTAATTTGCATACTCGCTCTAATTGGATGGTGGGGGTGGCTTGTGGGCATGGCTTGTGGGTGTGTCAGAGGTATGGTCAATTTGCATATTTGTCTATTATTAGATAGGATGTTTAATCTCCACGTATTTGTGGGTTTCTTTACTTATTTTTTGTACTTGATTTTTAATTTCAATGCATAATGGTCAGAGACTATACTTAGTATAACTTCAATCTTCTTGAATTTGTTGATGCTAGTTTTGTGACCAACATATGGTCTATCCTTGAGAAAGTTCCATGTGCACTGGAGGAGAATGTATAATGTGATGTTCTGGGATGAAAGGTTCTGTAAATGTCAATTATGTCCATTTGGTCTAGTGTCTCATTTAAGGCTGATGTTGCTTTATAGATTTTCTGTTTGGTTGATCTGTCTAGAGCTGTCAGTGGAGTATTAAGGTTCCCAACTATGATGTGTTTTGATCTGTTTTTCCCTTTAGTTCTGTGAGTAGTTTTTTTAAAATATATTTTGGTGTTTCCTGGTTGGGTGCATATATATTAAGAAGTGTTATGTTGATGTAGTGACCCCTTTATCATTATAAAGTGTACATGTTTGTCTCTTATTATCTCAAAATCTATTTTGTCAGATATAAGTATGGCTACAACTGCTTTTCTGTGGATGTTATTTACTTGGAGAATCATTTTCAATCCTTTTACTTTGAATCTACCTTTGTATTTGCTGCTTAGATGTGTTTATTGTTGGCAACATGTTTTGGTTTTGTTTTTTGATCCACTCTGCTACTCTATACTTCTTTACTGGTGAATTCAGACCATTTACATTTAGGGTACCTATTGATGTATAATGATTTCCTATAGCAATTTTTCCCTCCTCTGGTAAACTTTGTGCCTCCATTGGTTCTTTTTCTTTGTGTTTCTATCTGTTGTTTTTGTTTGGTGGAATTCCACACTTTTTTTCTTTGTTTCCTTTTTCTTTTAAGCTATGTGACCTGGTTTGGGGATTTTTGTGTGTAGTTACCATTAGGTTTATAAAAAAAAATAAAGTTGCATATATACTGAATTTTTTTCTTTTGAGTGTATCTGACCTTCATTCTCCTTTGCCACTTCAGACTTTTACCACCTCCTTTTTTATGTTTTTGTTGTCACAAAGTGTCCCTGTTTATGCCGTAAGTTTTTTTGTGTGATCTTACTTGCAGTGTTGTGACCTTATGTTCTTTGTTTGAGGTAGAATGACTCCCTTGAGTATTTCCTACAATGGAGGTTTTCTGATGATAAAGTTCCTCAGCTTCTGTATGTGTGGGAATGTCTTTGTTTCTCCTTCATATTTAAAGGATAATTTTTCTGAATATATTATTCATGGCTAGTAATTTCTCTCTTTCAGACATTTGAATACTTGGTTCCACTCTCTTCTGGCTTGTAGAGTTTCTGCTGAGAAGTCAGATGAAATTCTGATGGGTTTTCCTTTGTAGGTCACTTCCTTCCTTGGCTTCTTTGAGAAATTTTCTTTATCATTAATTTTTGACAGTTTTAATACAAAGTGCCTTGGAGAGGGTCTCGTTGGATTGAGGTAACTAGGTGTTTTGATTGCTTCTTGGATTCAGGGATCTAGTTCTTTCCATAAGTTTATAAAGTTCTCATCCACTATTTGTTTGAATAGACTTTTCATTCCCTGCTTCCTCCTCTGGGATGCCTGTTATTCTAATACTAGTAGCCCGTTGCAGGAAGATTCCTGCAATAGGGCTTCCTGCTGCGCTCTCCCCCGCCCCACCTGCTTCCCTTCCTTCTTCCCCTGGCCCTGCCTGCTTTCCTCCCTTCTCTTCTTGTCCCACCTGCTTTCCTCCCTTCTCTGCCAGCCCCGCCTGCTTTCCTCCCTTCTTCCCTGGCCCCGCCTGCTTTCCTCCCTGCTCCCCCGGCCCGCCTGCTTTCCTCCCTTCTTCCCCTGGCCCCACCTGCTTTCCTCCCTTTTCCCCCGGCCCATCTGCTTTCCTCCCTTCTCCCCCGGCCCTGCCAGCTTTCCTCCCTTCTCTCGCCGGCCCCGCCTGCTTTCCTCCCTTCTCCTCACCCTGCCTGCTTGCTTCTCTGCAGTTTTGCTCCCTTCTGCAGCGCTTGGCTTCTTTCTATGCTGTCTTGATATGCAAATTAACCGTCATCTTAGTTGGGTTAATTTGCATACCCACCCTGATTGGCTGGTGGGCGTGGCTCATGCATAGTGGAGGTGCGGTCAATTTGCATATTACTCTTTTATTAGGTAGGATTGTTTTTTTTTCTGATAGAGTGTGATAGTTTTTATGGAGCTCTTTCATTTTTCTTTATGCTTGGATTTCTCTTTTCTTCCCTCTGTGTCATTTCTAGATTTCTACTTCGATATCACTAATTCTTTTCTCCATCTGGTTGACTCTGTTTTCTATGCTCAGTGTTTTACTCTTAATCTCCTTAATTGCTTCATTTCCAGGATTTCTGATTGGTTCTTTTTTACAATTTCAATCTTTTTAATAAAGTACTCATTTTGTTCATTGATTTACTTTCTGAGTGCATTGAATTGCCTGTTTGTATTTTGTCACATCTCATTGAATAGTTTCAGAACTGCAATCTTGAAATCTCTGTCATTTATATCGCATATTTCCATGTGTTCCATCCTTCTTTCTGGAGATTTTTCATTTTCTTTTTGATCATCCTCATTACCATGATTATTCATGGTATTTGCTGTTCTCCTTTGCCTAGGCATTTGTATCTGTACATATTAATGGCTGACAACAGTTTCCTCTGAAGAGGTCTTTCTACTATTTTTCAGTAGATGGTGCTGAATTGAAAGCTTTTTACCTCTGTGATCTCTCAGTCTTGACTTCCAGACTTCTGTCAGACAGTACAGCTGTGTTCTTGGGGATAGGGGTTGTTTTGACCTCCATGTGCTCCTGCCACCCCAAGCACCGCTCCTGGGGATCAGTCACAGAGGGAAATAGTGGTTCTACTGTAACAGCTCTTGGTTTACAAATAATATGCTCCTGGACTTGATTCCAAGGGCAATGGGAGGTGAGTTTTGGGAGTCCAAGGGGTGGCAAGGCTCTGTGTTCTATTTCTTTGTCTGAACCACCACTGCCTGGCATAACAGTGGAAAGCCACATTGCAGAACCCTGTGCTCTATCAGGTGTCTGCTCACTCAGACACTGCTCCCCTACCACTCACCCTGCTGGGCTGCCCACCCACAGTTCTCTGTTTCCCCCAGCCAATGGAAGCACCTGCTACTTATGGCTTCCTTTCTTCTCCAGGCCGAGTCATGAGCTCCTGGCTGCAGGGTTGTGTCTGCGCTTTCCTCTCTTCTTGTTTCCCCATTTGTTCCTGGCTGCCCACCTTTAGAAGTTTCAATGTGCAGGTTTCTCAGGCGTGCCTCTGTGTTGATTCGGAAATTCTGTGTTGAATTAAAGTGAGTTAGCTTGTTGAAACTTTCAGGGGGAGAAGCCAAGGGGGCTCTCTCACACCACCTGCCATTCCTCTGATGTCACCTGTCTTTAAGATTTTTATTGATCTTTTGAATGGGATGCTTCTATTTACAGTTAAAATTTTTTTTAACCATATTTGTTTTAATATGTTTAACATGTATCCCATAGCCTCTCTGAACTCTCTTACTTGTGTGAATACGTTGCTTGTAGAATCCATATATATAAAGAGCCAGGGGCGATCACATCCAAAACAACCGAATGGATGACCGAACAGGCTGAGCGGGGCGACCAGGTCAGCAGGGGGGGCAGTGAAGGGCGACCAGGTCGGCAGGGGGGTGGCAGTTAGGGGCGACCAAGTCGGCAGAGGGGGGCTGTTGGGGGTGACCAGGTCGGCAGGGGGGGCAGTAAGGGGCAACCATGCTGGTGGGTGGGGCATTTAGGGGCGACCAGGTTGGCGGGGGGGAGGCAGTTAGGGGCGACCAGGCCAGCAGGGGGTGCAGTTAGGGGCAATCAGGTCATCAGGCAGAGTAGTTAGGGGTGATCAGGCTGGCAGGGGGGCCAGTTAGGGGCAATCAGGCAGGCAGGCAGGTGAGCAGTTAGGAGCCAGTGGTCCTGGATTGTGAGAGGGATGTCCGATTGCTGGTTTAGCCCGATCCTCAGGATCAGGCTAAACCAGTAGTCGGACATCACCCAAGGGGTCCTGGATTAGAGAGGGTGCAGGCTGGGCTGAGGGGACCCCTCCCATGCATGAATTTCATGCACTGGGTCTCTAGTCTATATATATAAAAGCCCAGTGACAATTACGGTGGAACGACCAGAATGACCAGTTGCTATGATGCACACTGACCACCAGGGGGCAGATGCTCAATGCAGGAGCTGCCCCCTGGTGGTCAGTGTGCTCCAACAGTGGGAGTGCTGCTCAGCCAGAAGCCGGGCTCATGGCTGGCAAGTGCGGCTGCGGCATGTGAGGCTCTCCCAACTCCAGAAGGTGCAATCTTCAGCAAACAGACTGCATTCCTGACACCTGGGTGATTGGGGTGTAGACAGAATGACCATGGATCAGCTGCCGCCAACCCCTGAAACTCTCCCTTCGGACCCTGCAGCTGCACCGCACCCCTTACCTATCATCCACTGGGTCTCCGGATATGAGCTTGGGAAAAACACAGAGGCACTTTATACACATACTGCCTGGGCCAGCCCCCATCTTGAGAGTGAGCGCTGGTGAAGTCCAGCCCAATGACTGACACACACGTGTCCACGGGCAAGCCCTTCGCAACTTCCACCTACCACCCAGCCCCGCGTGCTGGCACCGAATACCCACTCCTGGATCCCTGCAGAGTTCTGGTCAGCTCCGGTGGGTGGAGGGGCAGCAGCAGGTTCAGGCAGCCCCACACTTGGGCCGGGAGTTGCATAGAAAAATCACCCCCTATACCCTGCAACTACAATCTACTGCAAACAAATGCAGTGTGGAACGTTCGCGTGTGACCAGGACAACCCTGATACTGTCGTTGCCCCCCTTGAACTCCCCCTCAGGCATCAGGGCCATATTCCACCCCTTAGCTATTGCCATGTTCCTTCGGATATGGAACTGAAATATTAAGAACGCGCCTTACCCGGACGGCAATCGGCCTCTCCCTCCTTCCCAACTGCCACTTCCAAGCAGGACCAGCCCCTACCTCCAGAGAGAGTCCCAGAAAAAGTGAGAAAATCCCAATCCAATGAGTGGGTCTCCCACACATGTCCACAGCCGAGCCCATCGTGCCCTTCCTGGGCCTGGTCAGCATCTGGGCTCCCACATTCCCTGCAGGACCCTGGTGGCTCCTATAGATGGACCCCCTGGCGGTGCTGATACCCAGCCCTGAGGATGCCCACAGCTCAGCCAGAACTTGCTGTGAGGCACATACCCCATAAGCCTACAGGTACAATCTCCGGGGAACAGATGAAGTGTGGACACTCAGAGTAACCAGGACGAGCCTGATATCGCCTCTGGGCTTCTGGAACTCTGCCTCGGGCATTGAGATCAAATCTCATCCCTTACCAATTGCTCCCCAAGCTACAGAGGAAGGCAGCAATATAAAAATGGCCACAAGGTGGCGACTGACAATCGGGGTAAAAGTCAGAGAGATGGATCTGAAGGGTGGGGGCATGGGCGAGAGAGTACCCCTACCCTCCAAGACTCCCAACTTTGTATTGTTCACCTCAGAGCGTCTCTTATCCAGCTCTGAGTGGTGGATAGCGTCCAGCACAGCCCAAGGTGTCCATTGGGGACCTCCTGGCTGACTAGGTGCGACCCTGGCCACAGAAGGGACATTTGGAAATATTTTTTCAGGAAGCTTTGGAGGAGGACAGACTCTCCATGCAACTTTCTGGTGGCTCACTGGGACATGGAAACTCCCCAGGCACGTGGGCGTGGGCTCCCGATTTCCTTTCAATGTGCACTAATCCATGCACCAGGCCACTAGTCTATATATATAAAAGCCTAAGTGACCGTTACGACTAGCCGGTAGCTATGATGTACACTGACCACCAGGGGGCAGACACTCAACGCAGGAGCTGCACCCTGGTGGTCAGTGCACTCCCACAGCCAACCTCCCGCAGTTGGTCAACCTCCCGCTGTCCCTCCCCCTGGCCGGCCGGCCCCTATTGGGGCAGCCAGCCAACCTCCCGCGGTCCCTCCCCCCAGCCGGCCCCTATCGGCCCCAATCGCTGGCCAGGCTGAGGGACTCCACCCGTGCATGAATTCGTGCACCAGGCCTCTAGTTTCTTAATAAAATTGGTGTTTAATAATAATGGTGGTAATGTGCACTCCTGTTTTATTCCTGACTTTAAAACAAAGCCTTGGTTCTTAGTGTCACCACTAAGTATGATGTTCTATAGCTTTTTGATAGATATTCTTTATGTTCGCTTCCTTTCTCAGCTTGTTAAGAATTTTTATTATGAATGAGTGTTGAATTTTGTTGAATATTTTTTTCTGCTTCCATTGGGATAATCATACTTTTCCTCCTTAATCTATTATTGTGATATATTAGTCCATCTAAATTCTCTTTGTGTTCTAGAAAAGCATTCTTGGTTCTGTTATAGTTTGTTTTTATATACTGAGAATTTTTATTAGGGTTTTTGCATTTGTGTTCATATGTGAGATTGGTGTACATTTTTTATTGTACTATTTTTGTCCATTTTGGGTATCAGAACTGTACCAGCTGCATAGGTTAGGCTTTTCTATCTTTTTCTATTCTCTAAACGCAGTTTGTATAAGAGAGTGATTATTAATTTATTCAGGCTTTTAATTCCCACCTCCACCCTTAGTCAATTGTGTGACATGTATTTCTAGAAAATAATTTTTTAATCTAAGTTTCTCCATACTTATTGGCATGAAGTTATTCATAGATTATTTCTTCTTATTCTGTGGCTTGGTCTTTTGATTTTATAGCTGCGGAGTCTGTCTCAGCATGTAGTGGGTGTGAATCTCACTCTCCAAGCACAGATGTGCAAGAAATGTTTATTTCTCTAAAACACAATTTAGTCTTTATATGAATTTTCCATGCCACGAGGACCACGGAAACTTGGTCTAGGCCAGCGGTCGCCAACCTTTCAGACCTCACGGACCACCAGGGTCCGCGGACCACCGGTTGGCGACGGCTGGCGTAGGCAATTTGGAAACTCAGTCCCCATCCCTGGGTTATTTACAGAGCTCCTTAAGGTAATGTGCCATGCTGACCTCTGCTGACACTTCATACTTTCATTCTGGCGGTCCACTTAGGTCTCATTGGGAAAAGGGAGTCCTGAGCATGCGGTCTTTTTATCCCTACTTGTCTCATAAGAATGGGCCTTGGGCCTGGAACCCTTTCTTACCAAGAGATAGAGTCCTCATAACTTGTGCTGGGCTTTAACCTTGTGTGGGGATGTCTTTTCTTAGACTCAATGTATGCCTCTTTGTCCTAGTTAAGTGTATGCCTTATGGCACCTGACCAGCCAGCTACTGTATCTGTCTCCTATGGGGAGGGGGCAGGTTTCTCTGTTCTGCAGCACAAGAGGGGTGTGTGAAGGCCTGTGGTTTTGTATCGGCTCCCGGGAGGGCCCTGCTAGCCATGGCAGACTGATGGCCACTACGAAAGCTGGTCTTGCTCTGTCTCTATGTAACATTTTTTCCACCAGTGCTTGACTGTGTTGTGCTTTTTTATGGCAGCTCTAATACCAAGATGTGGTGGGCAGAAGTATTTGGACTTCTACTCCTGGTGATAGGCATCTGAAGCCATTTGCTGGACAGATCTTCCCTCCATTGTCAGTCCACACAGGTCTCTGCTGAGTTGACCCCTGTTCACATGTCTAAGGCTCCTTCAGTTTCCCCAAGATCACCCATCTGTGTTTGCAACTCTCGGGCACCCAGAAGTCATTTTGCTGTTCTCAAGCCATGCTGGGGCCAGGAAAACTCTGCGAGATCATGTAAAACTCCATTTGCCTCAACACTCCCACACAGCCGTTTCTTCTCTTGGATCTTGCTGCTTCCTGGCTTCTCCATAGGAAGTGTTCTCCGATCTTGTATCCTTTGGCCTTCGCTTTGGGGTGCTGAGTGTGAGCCCCTATCATCACTTCCCTGCCAACTTCCTCTGACCCAAGAATTCCATTGCTTTCTAGCTGCAGAGAGAGGAATTATTACTGAAAAAAACTCATCTTGTTTTCTCTCAAATTGATTGTCATCATCCTATGTTCTTTTGTTCCACAGGCTCCCTCGATTTTTGAAACCTGAAAGCCAGGGAAAGACCCTTGTTTTTATTTTATGTTATGCAATAACACCTTTCAGTTGAGGTTTTGGGCCCAGAAGGGCCAGGTTGGGTAAAGGGAGAAGGATATTGGGTATGTGAAGTGATCTCTTCAGACCCTTCATTTAACAGGTGAAGAGACAGAATCTCAGAGAAGGAACTGATTTTCCACAGCTACAGACACTTAGTGGTGGAACAGAGACCAAACTCTGGATAACCTAACTACTACCCTTCTGTTCTTTGTTGTTAAATATTGTCTAACAGTTATTTGAAACATGGATTTTAGGTTTTACAACCCAATACATATTTTACCTAGATTTTTAAATACATTGCAACTGCCAGCATGAGGGTTCTTGGCAAATGGATAATTTTAATTGCTGAAATTTCTTAATAATTATGGGTTCAGTCCTTTAAGGTCAAATATGCCCTTTCTAATGTTTACTTTTTCAGTGGAAACATTGTCTAGAATCTGTTATGCTTTTTCCCTTTGTAAAAACAGGTGTAACTTGTTTGTCCTTCCATACGCATCCCCGGGCTTAGGTATGTCCTCGTGGAGGTGCTACGTTGATCCTTTGCTTGGGGACAAAGGGCACCATTTTGGATGTTGGTTCCGTGTACTGTGCTATGGTGTAGTGATGCTCGAGGTCTTACTGGGTGAATGAAGTGTTTGCCTCACACCCTATATTCAGCTGTGCTCTGACTTCTTTTGTTTCCTTTTTATATTTTTTGTTTCCTCCTTCCCACTAGGCTGACTTGCCCCCGTTTTGCAGTCAGTATTTACTAGTAAGTACACTGTCAGGTGCTCCTCTTCCACAGCTCTCTTTCTAATATCTTATTTGTATTCTGCCTTAGGTTTCGAAACTAGATGAACAAGCCTGGTAATGTTGTTTGTCAAGTGAGAGTAAACAGTCTCTGAGCGAGGGCCTCAGCAGCTTTCCTATGGGAAAGTCCGTGAGCTTCCTCTGCACAGGCCGTTGCTGACATCGCTTTTGCCTGCTCTCAGGCCCTGTTGGCTTACATCCTGCATCCTGTCTCTGCTAGATCCGGGAGGTTGCAGGATGTGAGCAGGTGAGGAATAACTGCTTTCCTCTTTTTTTGTTTTTTGTGTTTTGGTTGATTCAGAGATACTGTAAAATATTTTGCATTAGAATAAGCTATATTCTTAGCATAGAACTATTAACTAGGCATGTTGCAAATCAGAATTAAAAAAAAAAATAACTGTAGAACCGCAGAATACCTTTGGGCAATCTGATCATTTACGATGCAAACTATACCGCTGACCGTGGGGGATTTTTGAACATAGCTGTCCGTTTAAACAAAACTCCAAACCTAATGAAACTTTTTGTTGGAGAGGGTGCTAGTTTGAGAACTGGTTGGACAGCTTTTGAAAATGTAATTATGCACTTCTTCCCCAGAAAACAAGTGGAAGTACTGATACCTACTGCATATATTCTTTAGGCTAACCATAAGGTCTTCGTTTTATCACTGTTTGGAGACTGGAGAACAGTTTCCTGCACACAGAGAGGGCCTCAGCAGCTTTCCTACGGGAAAGTGTGTGAGCTTCCTCACAAACATTAATGGTAATGTTTACAAATGTTCTCCACTTACTTGTTACAATGTAATGTTGAATGAAGCTCTTTTTTTTTCCAGACCCTCCCCTTTTCACACTGCTGTTTTCTCATTCTTTCCTCTCTCCCCTCTTCCCAATACAATTAAGAAGTTCTTAGTTTCCTGTCAGTATGTATTTGAATATTTAAGCAAACATAATCCACCTTTTCAATATTCACTTGGCTCTCAGAAGAAATTGAATGTTTATATTTTTTTCCATCATGATTCCCTTTTGGGTCATTTATGAAAACACTAAATTTTCCTTTCATAAATATTTACCAAGTGCCTTCAAGGTGCAAAATATTAGAGTTATATAATTAAATATATCATGTATCTAGTTCCATATTCATATACTGGAGGCCCAGTGCACGAAATGCGTGCATGGGTAGGGTCCCTAGGCCTGGCCACGTTCAGGCGTTCAGGCCGGGGCCTTCCTTCCCTGGCTGCTGGCTGCTGGCCGGGGCCTTCCTTTGTTCAGCGCCGCCCCTGGTGGTCAGCACACGTCATAGCGAGTGATCGAACTCCCGATCTGGTGGAGCTCCAGAGGAGACACTTTATGATCATATGTGGAACATTTCTGAATGTGAATTGTTTCATCTGACTCAGGTATAGAGTGCAAGGTTGAGGTCAAGCAGGGGGTGGGTGCAGAGACTGAAGGGAGATGAAGCTGGGAAGGCAGGCAGTGGCCAGTTGTGGCCATGGGGAGGAGTGTAAGTTTGATTCTGATGGCATCGAGATACTGCTGTAGGGTTTTAAGCAGGGGAGTGACGTGATACAATGAATGTCTTAGAAGTACTATTCTGGTTGCAGTGCCAACATGGACTAGTGGGAAGCAAGAGTTAGGAGACCGAAGCCTTAGTCCAAAAAGAAATGAAGAGTGCCGGAGTTAAGGCAGGGCAGGTGGCTGGACAGCAGGGCACAATGAAACAGACAGCAAGAGATATTCCAGTGACAGGCTCCAAATTTGATAGTGGTGATGACAGAAAGCCATTAGTTTTAAACACATGGAATGGCTGTTTTTATACGTAAAAAATGACCAGATCAGCAATTTAATATGGTTCAACTTAATCCATTGCAGCAGATTGAGGAGTGATGGTGAGGACCTGAGTAGAGAATAATTTGCAGTAAGATTGTCTGTGACAGAAAGAAAAGAAATTGGACAATAGCTGTAAGAAGTTATATAGGATTTTCTTTTAAAGGATGTTTATATGCTGAGGGGAAAAACATGGGGGGCGGGAGAGAGAGATTGAAGGTACAAGAAATGGATTTAAGGTTGTTGTTTATTTTTTGTTTTATTTTAAATTTATTGTTATCTTGGTGTAAGTAATGCATAAACACAGTTTAAAAAGTCATATAGTAGTACTAGGCTTATAACAACAGTTTCTTGTCAAACCTTTTCATGCCTCCCATTCCTACTCCCTATAGACAACAATTTTCCAACTTTTTAGCTATTTCATCTTATATATATATACCTTTGTAGTTCTGAATCATTTTTTAATGCTGATTTTTCTCCATAGTAGATAGCATCTATTGCTTTCCTATTGTGGAATATGATGATTCAATTTAGTGCTTTCACTACCACTTACCCCACCGATGTTGCATACACTCTCCTATCTTCTCAATATAATCATAATTTTTGGATTTTGAAATATTATATTTAGGAAAATATCACAGGTGACATTTCCTTTCTTGAGTAAGTGTTTGTTCCTACAGTTGATGATTGTAAAGATATTTCCCCCCTCCTCAAATACTTTGTTTTCTATTTATATGTCACTAATTTATCCCTAAGCTCTTTGTTTGCTACAACTGTTAATGCCCCCTGAACGCATTCAGAATCTCTCATATTCTTTTTGAAATATATATATTTTTATTTATTTCAGAGAGGAAGAGAGAGGGAGAGAGAGATGCAAACATCTATGATGAGATAAAATTGTTGATTGGCTTCTTCCTGCACACCCCACATTGGGGATTGAGCCCACACACTGGGCAAATGGCCTGACTGAGAGTTGAACTGTGACCTCCTGGTTCATAGGTCAATGCTCAACCACTGAGTCATGCCGGCCGGGCCTCTTGTGTTCTTTTTTAAAGACGTTCCTCTTGCCAAAACCGGTTTGGCTCAGTGGATGGAGCGTTGGTCTGTGGACTGGAGGGTCACGGGTTCGATTCCGGTCAAGGGCATGTGCATTGGCTGCGGGCACGTCCCTGGTAGGGGGGTGTGCAGGAGGCAGCTGGTCGATGATTCTCTCTCATCGATGTTTCTAGCTCTCTGTCCCTCTCCCTTCCTCTCTGTGAAAATTCAATAAAATATATTAAAAAAAAAAAAAGACGTTCCTCTTGGAGCTCTTTGATTTCCTGGTACAATCAAATTTCAGTGTTCTCTGGGCTACTACTTATCTGTGGCCCTGGCATTTGCCTTCATCTGTTGATGGATCCCAAATTTTCCTCTTTCTTGATTTACTAACTACCAGGAAAGGATACATGAGAAATATATATATATATATTTTTTAAGATCTCAACTCTGAAAATTTTGTTATTTTATCTTCACTTAAAAAATAAGTTGGCTGGTCATAGAATGCTAGGTTGGAAATCATGTATTCAGAATTTTGGAACCATTTACGCCATCATCTTCTAACATCTGTGGTTGCAAGTGAGAAATCTAATGATGTTCTTGTTTATGTTCTTTTTTAATGACCTTTTCTCCTACTCGAAAAACTTTTCACCTTAGTTTTCTGGGATTTCCCAATGACATGACTTGATATGGTCCCTTATTTATTTATTTGTGGGGGCCCCCTTTCCTTCTGTTTTTTAAACAATTTATTTAAACAAAAAAAGAAAAAAGAAAAAAACAGTTCACACATTTTTTTTTTTACCCCCCAATACCCTCTCTGGCAACCACCAATCTGTTCCCTGTATCTATAAGCTTGTTTTATGTTTTGTTTTTTAGATTCTACATGTAAGAGAGATCAAATTATATTTGTCTTTCTCTGCCTTATTTCATTTAGCAAAATCCCCTTGAGGTCCATCCATATTATTCCAAATAGCAAGATTTCATTCTTTTTTTTTAAGGCTGAATATATATCTCACAATTTCTTTGTATATTTAATCATAGATAGACACTTAAGTTGTTTTCATATCTTGGCTATTGTGAATAATGTTGTAGTGAACATGGAGGTGCATATATCTTTTTGAGGCAGTGTTTTTGTTTTCTTTGGATAAATATCCAGAAGTAGAATTGTGATCACATAGTAGTTCTATCTTTGATTTTTTGATGAACCTCCACACTATTTTTCATAGTGGCTACATTAATTTACATTTCCAAAAAGAATGCACAGTGTTCCCCTTTCTCCACATCCTTGCCAACACTTGCTATTATTATTTTTTATAATATCCATTCTAATGTGAAGCAATGAAACAATGTTGAGCATCCTTTCATGTACCTCTTGGCCATCTGTATGTCTTCTTTTGAAAAATGTCTGTTCATATCTTCTGCCCATTTAAAAAAATATATGTTCTTATTGATTTTAGAGCAAGGAAGGGAGAGCGATAGAGAGATAGAAACATCAATGAGAGAGAAACATTGATCGGCTGCCTCCTGCACCCTCCTTCCCTCCGTGCAACTAGGGATCAAGCCTGCAACCCAGGCATGTGCTGTGAGCTAGAATCAAACTGGTGACCTCTTGATTCATGGGTTGATGCTCAGCCACCGAGCTACACTGGCTGGGCCTGCTCATTTTTTAAAAATAACTTAAAAATTTTAATTACAGTTGACAGATGATATTTTATTAGTTTCAGGTGTACAAGATAGTGATTAGACATTTATATAACTTACTAGAGGCCCAGTGCATGACATTCATGCACTCGGAGCGGGGGGCGGGGGAGAAGGTCCCCTCAGCCTGGCCTGTCTGGGAGCCCTTGGGGGATGTCCCACTGATGGCTTAGGCCTGCTCCCTGCTAAACCGCAGTCGGACATCCTTAGTGCTACTGTGGAGGCGGGAGAGGCTCCAACCACCACCACTGTGCTCGCCAGCTGTGAGCCCGACTTGTGGCTGAGCGGTGCTCCCTCTGTGGGAGTGCACTGACCACCAGGGGCAGCTCCTGCATTGAGTGTCTGCCCCTGGTGGTCAGTGCGTATCATAGTGACCTGTTGTTCCGCCGTTTGGTCGATTTGCATATTAGCCTATTATTATATAGGATAATGCAATCACTTTGTAAGTCTAGTACCTGACACCATGCATAGTTATTACAATATTATTGATTATATTCTTTATGCTGTACTTTACATCCCATGACTGCTTTTATAATGGGAAATTTGTAATCATAATCGTAATCCTTTCCACTTTTTCACCCATCTCCCCAACTTCTGCCTACTTTTTAAATGGATTGATGTGTTGTTATTGTTTTTTTGTTTGTTTGTTTGTTTTGCTATTGAGTTGCATGAGTTCTTTTTTTTAAATATATTTTATTGATTTTTTACAGAGAGGAAGGAAGAGGGATAGAGAGTTAGAAACATCGATCAGCTGCCTCCTGCACACCCCCTACTGGGGATGTGCCCGCAACCAAGGTACATGCCCTTGACCGGAATCGAACCTGGGACCTTTCAGTCCGCAGGCCGACGCTCTATCCACTGAGCCAAACCGGTTTCGGCTGCATGAGTTCTTTATGTATTTTTTATATTAGCCCCTTATCAGACATCCATGATTTGAAAATATTTTCATCCATTCAGTAGGTTGCCTTTTCATTTTGTTGATTTCCTTTGCTGCTCAGAAGCTTTTTATTTTTATTTATTTATTTTTTTAATATATTTTATTGATTTTTTACAGAGAGGAAGAGAGAGGGATAGAGAGCTAGAAAGATCGATGAGAGAGAAGCATCGATCAGCTGCCTCTTGCACACCCCCTACAGGGGATATGCCCGCAACCAAGGTACATGCCCTTGACCGGAATCGAACCTGGGACCCTTGAGTCCGCAGGCCGACGCTCTATCCACTGAGCCAAACCGGTTTCGGCTCAGAAGCTTTTTAGTATGATGTAGTCACACATTTAATTTGTATTTGTGGCTTTTGTTTTTGGTGTCAGATTCAAAACATTGTCAACAACACTTATGAGAAGGAGCTTACCACTTACGTTTTCTTGTAGGAGTTTTATGGCTTCAGGTCATATGTTTGAATCTTTAATCTATTTTGAGTTAATGTTTGCGTATGTAAGATAGTGATTGAGCTTCATTCTTTTACACATGGGTGTTCAGTTTTCCCAGCACCATTTATTGAAGAGACTGTCTTTCTCCCATTGTATATTCTTGGCTCTTTCGTTGTAAATTAATTGACCATGTATGCTTGAGTTTATTTCTGGGCTCTCTCTTCTATTCCACTAATCTATGTGTCTGCTTTTATGCCAATACCATACCTTATTACTATGGCCTTGTAGTATAGTTTGAAATCAGGGCGCATGATGCCTTCAGTTTTGTTCTTCTTTATCAAGATTGCTTTGGCTACTTAGAATTTTTTTGTAGTTCTGTAAAAATTTTAGGATTATTTGTTCTATTTTTTTTTAAAGTGCCTTTGGCATTTTCATAGGGGTTGCACTCAATCTGTAGATAGCATTGGATAATATGAGCATTTTCACAATATTAATTCTTCCAATCTATTAGCATGGAATATCTTTCTATTTATTTGTGTCTTTTTCAAAATTTTTATTAATATTTTATGGAGGTCTTTTACCTCCTTGGTTAAATTTATTTCTAGCTATTATTCTTTTTGATGCAATTGTAAATGGGATTGTTCTCTTTCTGGTAGTTCACTATTAGTGTATAGAAATGCAGCAGATTTTTGCATGCTGCTATTGTATCTTGCAACTTTACTGAATTCGTTTACTTGTTCAAACGTGTTTTCTTAATTGAGTCTTCAGGGTTTTTGTATGTGTAATACATGTCATCAGCAAATAGTGACAATTTTACTTGTTTAAATATGGATACCTTTGATTTCTTTTTCTTGCCTAATTGTTCTGGCTAGGACTTTCAATAGTATGTTGGAAAAGAGTGAAGAGAGTGGGCATCCTTGTCTTGTTGCCGATTTTAGGAGAAAGGCTTTCAGCTTTTCACCAGTGAGTACAATGTAAGTTGTGGGCTTGTCTTATATGGCCTTTATTATATTGAGGGATGTTTCCATTACACCCACTTTATTGAGGACCAACATCCCAATACTAGGAATTCCAGAAAGAGAATATTAAAACAAAAGAGAATTTCCCAGCACTGGAAGATATGAGTTATTAGAATATATTCAAAGTGCTGAAAGAAAACAAAATTTCAACCAGGAATACTCTACCTTGCAAAGTTTCATTCAGAATCCAATGAGAGATAAAGAGTTTTCCAGACCAGTGGAAGCTTTGAAGGTTAAAAAAAAACCAAAAGTAGTAAAAATTCGGATTACAATGATTAGTTAAGGGAAACACAAGACAAAACGATGTAAAATGTGACATGAAAAACATAAAACCTGTGTGTGGCAGGAGAGGGGGAGTAAAAATATTGATATTGGAGAAACCAAGATGGCGGCATAGGTTAAACACCTAACCTGCAGCCGGGCACAACAATTTCAAAAATACAACTAGAGGTCAGAACGGACATCGTCCAGAACCACAGGAGAGCTGGCGGACTGAAATGCCCACAGCTGGAGGGAAGGAGAAGGCCACAGGGACAGTCGGGGAAGCCGTAAAAGCCTGAGGTATGGAGAAACGGGCGGAGACACGAGCACACGCGCCTGCGGGGAGGATGGAACCGGAGAGGAGGGGGCGGCTGATGACCTGGCCGGAGTTCACTGGCAGGAAGGAGATAAAGGCTCCGGAGTGCGCTGAGCACCGGCTCCGATTGCACTGAACCCCATTCCGGGCGAAACCCTGGGAAACTCACTCACTTTCGCAACTCCGCGGCCCCCGCAGGCTGCCCGGCCCGGGACGCGGGGGACGCCGCCGCAGCGGCGGCGCCCGGAGCCCGGCAGCCTCCCAGCACCCGTCCCCGCCTCGCAGCCCCCGCGCGCCTGGTGCCGCGGGCCGCGCGCCCCGCACACCGGACGGAGGCCCGGGCGCCCTCTCCGTGCACCTCCCGGCGGCGCTAGATTTCAGTAGAGTTGACTGAATTCAAGGGATTAAGAAGTATAAATTGGGGGGACGCCGCGGCGGCGACGTCCGGAACACAGCGATGGCAGTGCCTGGAGCTCGGCGGCCGCCCAGCGCCCGTCCCAGCCGCGCGGCCCTCGCGCGCCTGGTTTCGCGGGACGCGCGCACCGCGCACCGGACGGAGGCCCGGGCGCCCTTTCCGTGCACCTCCCGGCGGCGCTAGACTTCAGTAAAGTTGACTGAAATGAAGGGATTAAGAAGTACAAATTGAGAAGTTTGAAAAAGATGGCAGCGGAGGTTAAAGGCTGTTCTGTTGCCTCGCACCCAGCGAAATCGGAGGGGATGAGGTGTGGAGGTGCGTGGGTCTGGCTGGTGGCGGGGGAAAGGGGCTTTTGTTCCAAACCTAAGGGAGATTAGCTCTCCATCACCCTGAAACCCATCTTCTGGCGAACCCCGGGAAACCCAGATGCCTGCGGGGAGAGGCGGGACTCTTGCAGAGGTGCGCCCAGCAATCAGTGTTTGCTGCGCTGGAGTGCGGAACGAGGGGACTTAGATACATGGAAGGCAGAAGGACCAGACTCACAGCCATCGAGGCTCGCCGCACCATGGCCTGTTGGCGCCCTGAGACCACGCCCCGCCCTAGGACCCGCCCCACACGTCTTGAAGACCTGCCCCGCAAGTCTTGCAGGCACACCTGCGCCCCAAGCAACGGCTTATGCATGTGGGTGGACTGCCCTCTGGCAGCGGACCAGATGATCTGCTGTTCTAGGCGGACTGCTCCAGGGCCACTCAGACAGGAGGAAGAAACTACAGTTTTTGCTGTAATCCTTGCTGAGTGCCTAAGGCAGTAGCTGATCTACACCCCATTGGAGACCCAGAAACGAGGGCATCTAGTGGTCTGTGGGAGATGACACCAGATTTCAACCACGTGCATAAGGGACACATTCAACGGGAATATTCAGTGAGCGCCAAAGCTTTGCTGCACCAAGACCCGGCCCATAAACGTGTCTCCTGCACAGCAACTCTTCCTTTATAGACAAAGAGAGCCCCCCCAGTGACACCAACAACAATCAAGACTTAACTATACAAAGGAGGACCAAGATGGAGGCATAGGGCGGAAGCCTGATTGTTGCCTACCACAACAACTTTGAGACTACGACAAGAGAGCAGAGCAGACACCATCCAAGACCACCATAGGGCTGGCTGAGTAGATGCTCTACAACTAGAATAAAAGAGGGGGATGTGGGATGATGCTGATGCCGGTGACCCAAAGACCACACTTTAAGAACTACAGCTCAGGCGACACAAAAGAACTATGGCTCAGGCGATACAACAGCGGCCTGGAACGTGCTCGGCGCAGTTCCCCCGGCGGTCTCCGGCTGAGGGGACGGCTCCACTGGCAGCCAAGCACAGACAGACGAGCCCCTATGAGACATGGGGTGGGAGACTCCGCGCTTGCTGACCTCTGAGTCCGTCAAGAATCTCAACGCCCCGGAAGCGGCCAGGTGCGCATGCTCGGCGACCGGCCACCGATGCAGACCCAAGGGCCGACACAGCGACTCCAGACTGGCCCACCGCCATGCACCGGGTGCACCGGAGCTTCGCCGAGCCGCCGCCCGACGAGTTCTGCAGCAGCCATACTGGAGCTCCGGAAGGATGGCCAGGGGAATTGCTGAGGGGGGATTGACCGGCAGGAATTGGGATCGGGAAGACGGGGCCCCGCTGAGACCCGGGTGCGGGCGGGGTTGCGCGCCTCTGGGCTCGGGTGTGGTCACACGCCTCTGGGTATAAGTGAGGCCTCACGTCCCTGGGTCTAGGTGAGGCCACATGCCCCTGGGGCCAGGTGAGGCCGGACTCCGGGTCCGGGTGAGGCCAAGTGCCCCTGGACCCGGATGACGCTGGATCCCGTGCCCGGGTGAGGCCAAGCGCCCCTGGGTGTGGGAGAGCCCACACACCCCTGGGTCCAGGCGAGACCATGTGTCCCTGAATCCGGGTGAGGCCGCGTGCACCTAGGCCCGGGTGAGCCCAAGTGGCCCTGGGTCTGGGAGAGGCCAAGCATCCCTGGATCCGGGTAAGACCATGTGTCCCTGGATCCGGGTGAGGCCTCGGGCACCTAGGCCCGGGTGAGGCCACGTGCCCCTGGGTCTGGGAGAGGCCAAGCGTCCCTGGGTCCGGGCGAGACCATGCGTCCCTGGATCCGGATGAGGCCTCGTGCACCTAGGCCCGGGTGAGCCCAAGTCGCCCTGGGTCTGGGAGAGGCCAAGCGTCCCTGGGTCCGGATGAGACCATGTGTCCCTGGATCCGGGTGAGGCCTTGGGCACCTAGGCCCGGGTGAGCCCAAGTGGCCCTGGGTCTGGGAGAGGCCAAGCGTCCCTGGGTCCGGGTGATACCATGTGTCCCTGGATTCGGGTGAGGCCTCGTGCATCTAGGTCCGGGTGAGCCCAAGTGGCCCTGGGTCTGGGAGAGGCCAAGCGTCCCTGGGTCCGGGTGAGACCATGCGTCCCTGGATCCGGATGAGGCCTCGTGCACCTAGGCCCGGGTGAGCCCAAGTGGCCCTGGGTCTGGGAGAGGCCAAGCGTCCCTGGGTCCGGGTGAGACCATGTGTCCCAGGATCTGGGTGAGGCCTCGTGCACCTAGGCCCGGGTGAGCCCAAGTGGCCCTGGGTCGGGGAGAGGCCAAGCGTCCCTGGGTCCGGGTGAGACCATGTGTCCCTGGATCCGGGTGAGGCCTCGTGCACCTAGGCCTGGGTGAGCCCAAGTGGCCCTGGGTCGGGGAGAGGCCAAGCATCCCTGGGTCCGGGTGAGACCATGTGTCCCAGGATCCGGGTGAGGCCTCGTGCACCTAGGCCCGGGTGAGCCCAAGTGGCCCTGGGTCTGGGAGAGGCCAAGCATCCCTGGGTCCGGGTGAGACCATGTGTCCCTGGATCCGGGTGAGGCCTCGTGCACCTAGGCCCGGGTGAGCCCAAGTGGCCCTGGGTCTGGGAGAGGCCAAGCGTCCCTGGGTCCGGGTGAGACCATGTGTCCCTGGATCCGGGTGAGGCCTCGTGAACCTAGGCCCGGGTGAGCCCAAGTGGCCCTGGGTCTGGGAGAGGCCAAGCGTCCCTGGGTCCGGGTGAGACCGTGTGTCCCTGGATCCGGGTGAGGCCTCGTGCACCTAGGCCCGGGTGAGCCCAAGTGGCCCTGGGTCTGGGAGAGGCCAAGCGTCCCTGGGTCCGGGTGAGACCATGTGTCCCTGGATCCGGGTGAGGCCTCGTGCACCTAGGCCCGGGTGAGCCCAAGTGGCCCTGGGTCTGGGAGAGACCAAGCATCCCTGGGTCCGGGTGAGACCATGTGTCCCTGGATCCGGGTGAGGCCTCGTGCACCTAGGCCCGGGTGAGCCCAAGTGGCCCTGGGTCGGGGAGAGGCCAAGCGTCCCTGGGTCCGGGTGAGACCATGTGTCCCTGGATCCGGGTGAGGCCTCGTGCACCTAGGCCCGGGTGAGCCCAAGTGGCCCTGGGTCGGGGAGAGGCCAAGCGTCCCTGGGTCCAGGTGAGACCATGTGTCCCTGGATCCGGGTGAGGCCTCGTGCACCTAGGCCCGGGTGAGCCCAAGTGGCCCTGGGTCGGGGAGAGGCCAAGCGTCCCTGGGTCCGGGTGAGACCATGTGTCCCTGGATCCGGGTGAGGCCTCGTGCACCTAGGCCCGGGTGAGCCCAAGTGGCCCTGGGTCTGGGAGAGGCCAAGCGTCCCTGGGTCCGGGTGAGACCATGTGTCCCTGGATCCGGGTGAGGCCTCGTGCACCTAGGCCCGGGTGAGCCCAAGTGGCCCTGGGTCTGGGAGAGGCCAAGCGTCCCTTGGTCCGGGTGAGACCATGTGTCCCTGGATCCGGGTGAGGCCTCGTGCACCTAGGCCCGGGTGAGCCCAAGTGGCCCTGGGTCTGGGAGAGGCCAAGCATCCCTGGGTCCGGGTGAGACCATGTGTCCCAGGATCCGGGTGAGGCCTCGTGCACCTAGGCCCGGGTGAGCCCAAGTGGCCCTGGGTCTGGGAGAGGCCAAGCATCCCTGGGTCAGGGTGAGACCATGTGTCCCTGGATCCGGGTGAGGCTTCGTGCACCTAGGCCCGGGTGAGCCCAAGTGGCCCTGGGTCTGGGAGAGGCCAAGCGTCCCTGGGTCCGGGTGAGACCATGTGTCCCTGGATCCGGGTGAGGCCTCGTTCACCTAGGCCCGGGTGAGCCCAAGTGGCCCTGGGTCTGGGAGAGGCCAAGCGTCCCTGGGTCCGGGTGAGACCATGTGTCCCAGGATCCGGGTGAGGCCTCGTGCACCTAGGCCCGGGTGAGCCCAAGTGGCCCTGGGTCTGGGAGAGGCCAAGCGTCCCTGGGTCCGGGTGAGACCATGCGTCCCTGGATCCGGATGAGGCCTCGTGCACCTAGGCCCGGGTGAGCCCAAGTGGCCCTGGGTCTGGGAGTGGCCAAACGTTCCTGGGTCTGGGTGAGACCATGTGTCCCTGGATCCGGGTGAGGCCTTGTGCAACTAAGCCTGGGTGAGGCCACGTGCCCCTGGGTCTGGGAGAGGCCAAGCGTCCCTGGGTACGGGTGAAGCCAGATCCTGGGTCCGGGTGAGGCCGTGCGCCCCTGGATCCATCCGGGTGAGGCTGGGTCCCAGGCCCGGGTGAGACCACGCGCCCCTTGGGTATGGGTGAGTCCATGTGCCCCTTAGTTCGGGTGACGCCGTGCCCCTGGGTTCGGCCGAGACCAAACCAGAGGGAGTCGGACCTCCATTACCACCATTTGTCCACCATCCAGAGCTGAGGGGTCAGTGCTGACATGTACACATAAGGAACTACTGGACATCGAAATTGGGTCTCAAAAGAACTGTTGGTCCAGGGGGAAGCTCGCTACAGATTGATTCATTTGCCTGTCAGCATAAATATTATTGCTCGTCTCACATTCAGTTCTTATTAGTATATATCTAGTGACATTTGATCTCATTCATCTAGAGGAAATGATGAACAACATAGACTGAGGAACAAGAACAGAACCAGAATCAAGGAGGCATCGATCGGACTATCGGGCCTCAGAGGGAGGATAGGGGAGGGTAGGGGGAGGGTGGGGGGAGGGGGAGAGTTCAACCAAAGGACCTGTATGCATGCATATAAGCCTATCCAACGGTTAAGTTCAACAGGGGATTGGGGCATGCGTGGGGAGAGGGGTGGGATGGGAATGGGGGGATGAGGACAAATATGTGACACCTTAATCAATAAAGAAATTAAAAAAAATATATATATTGATATTTATAAACCCCACTTGCACCCTCACTTTTGGAGACTTGACACCTCCAATTCCTTAATCTTTGAGAGTTTTATAATAGGACTTGTTTTGCTTCTGGGCTTCATTTTTGTAAATTGTGGCTACCTTTTTGATAAAATAATAGGAGTTTTTGATAAAATAATAGAAAAGTATTTACAAGACATTCTCATGCCAGCTTATCAATGTTTACTGTTTTTAATGTGTACCTTTACTTAATTGTTTATATACTGGCAACTTACTATATATATTACAATAGTGAGACACAAGAATAAACAGCCGACCTGTACGCATAAGGATCTGGTGGACATTGAAATTGGGTCTCAAAAGAACTGTTGGTCGAGAAAGAAACTCACTACAGACTGATTCATTTGCCTGTCAGCATAACTATTATTGCTCGTCTCACATTCGGTTCTTATAAGTGTACTAGAGGCCCAGTGCACGAAATTTGTACACCAGAGGGGAGGGGTGTCCCTAGCCCAGCCAGCACCCTCTCCAATCTGGGACCCCTTGAGGGATGTCCGACCGCCAATTGAGGCCCAATCCCACTGGGACTGCTGGCTCCCAACTGTTCGCCTACCTCTGCCTGATTGCCCATAACCACTTCTGCCTGCCAGCCTGATCACTCCCTAACCACTCCACTGCCAGCCTCATCGACGCCTAACTGCTCGCCAGCCAGCCCGATTACCCCTAACTGTCCTCCCCTACAGGCCTGGTCACCCCTAACTGCCCTTCCCTGCAGGCCTGCCCCTCCCCAAATGCCCTCCCTGCAGGCCTAGTCCCAACACAACTGCCCTCCCCTGTTGGCCTGGTCACCCCCTAACTGCCCTCCCCTGCTGGCCTGATCGCCCACAACTGCCCTCTCTTGCAGGCCTGGTTCCTCCCTACTGCCCTCCCCTGCTGGCCATCTTGTGGCGGCTATCTTGTGTCCACATGGGGGCAGCCACCTTTGACCACATGGGGGCAGCCATCTTATGTGTTGGAGTGATGGTCAATTTGCATATTACTCTTTTATTAGATAGGATTTCTAGTATCACATGATCTCACTCATCTAGGGGAAATAATGAACAACATAAACTGATGAACAAGAACAGACCCGGAGACAGGGAAGCATCGATCAGACTGTCAAACCTCAGAGGGAAGGTAGGGGAGGGTGGGGGTAAGGAGGAGAGATCAACCAAAGGACTTGTATGCATGCATATAAGCCTAACCAGTGGTCACGGACAACAGGGGGTGGGGGCATGTGTGGGGAGGGGTTTGGGATGGGAATGGGGGGATGAGGACAAATATGTGATACCTTAATCAATAAAGAATTAAAAAAAAAAAGACATCATGGAGAAAAAAAAATATTGATGTTTAAAAGAGGATCAAACATAAACACAGAGGAACTTTCTTTGTATTCAAGTACTCATTCCTGCGAGCATATTTTATTTTTGACACTTTCCATTTTCTGCTTTGGTGTGAGAGTTTTTGGCTGTATGAAGGGAGATCCAGGAAGGCTATTGTCAGCCCCACTTGCACCTTCACTTTTGGAGACTGACATCTCCAATTCCTTAATCTTTGAGAGTTTTATAATAGGACTTGTTTTGCTTCTGGGCTTCATTTTTGTAAATTGTGGCTACCTTTTTGATAAAATAATAGGAGTTTTTGATAAAATAATAGAAAAGACATTCTCATGCCAGCTTATCAATGTTTACTGTTTTTAATGTGTACCTTTACTTAATTGTTTATATACTGGCAACTTACTATATATATTACAATAGTGAGACACAAGAATAAATAGCCGTCTTGTAGAATACATTTTGAGGTTCTTACTGCCTATCAAGTCATGTCCAAAGTAAACTTCCTTTAATATATTTGTTCTCAATTAGAAGTTTTTATTTAAAGCAATATCTTATTATAAAGCATGTTTAAGGTAATTCTTCCTATAAATGCTTTTTAGAGATCCTCTTTTTATTGAGAAGATATTAAACATAACTTTAAGAAAATAGAAGTTATAATTGACAAAATTGTCATTCATGAATAAATATTTTTTCTCCTTTTTATTTAGTCTCATGAATTTAAGAGAAAATATATAGTTTGAACCAGACAAAAGTTAAATTAGTTTAAATAATAGTACTCCCAGAAACATGAGTAAGTCAGGTACTTGAGTCATTGAAAAATTTTGTTTTCTAATCCACAGTTAACGATGCTAGATTTTATAATCGACTGTAATCTCCTAATGTTAACCTGGAGATTATATTTTTTTCCATTTACCAATTGTTCCTTAAGTAATTTCTAAATTCATACTAAATGTATGACTTCATTTCTCTGTGGATGGGTTTGAGAATATTATGAATGAGTTGTTCTGGCTGCTTAACAGCCACTGACCCTCACTCTTCCTGCCCCCAGCTGTTAAACCACTTGCTTGTCTAGTGTAACAGCCTGGAGGAGGTTTTAACATAAAGACTGGAAAAGCAAGAATAATAGGCAGTACTACTCTTAAATTTTGATACTATAAAGATAAATATTTATGATAAAATATTAGTTGACAATTATGTTAATCTAAATAGAGAAACTGAATGATATCCAGAAGAGGAAGACTGAAAAGGGGGAAAAAAGTACAAAATGGATATTTTTTCATATTAAGTCTTCTATTTTCACTGTAATGTTCTGCATTTTAAGTTATTTCCAGCAGTTTTAAAATAAAACCTCATGTTTTAATTTCTATATTGCTGCTTTGCTATCATGCTATTAACATGAGTCATGATAATCTTGAATTTATGAGAATGAAACAATCAGATTTAATCTTTCCTTCCAGCGCTACTTTTGTGTCAGTTTGAAGTCACTTTCCTTTCCCTTGAACTTTTTGCTATATCTATAATGAAGGCACATGATATTCCTGTTTTAGATTTTTATTTTCCTAATAGCTCCTTCCAGGTTTATTCAGCGTGACTCAGCTTCTTGAAAGGGCCTCGGTATTTTCTGTTGAACAAAAGATAATGAAATAAGATTGTGGATTCCCAGGAAATGCAATCTGATACAATCATGACCCAATACTCCATTCACCGGTATTCGTAAGGGACTTTGCTATGAAATCACTCCTCTTTAGAATCTAAGGTTGAAGGCTGCACATCTTCAGACTCTTAACCACTTTTTTAAACTTTAGTTTGTTGGTTTTATTAAATCGGTAAAGTTGAAGTAACAATAACAACTACCACATAAATTTGTTGTGAGAACTAAATGAAATAATGTTTGTAGAGTGTTCACCAATGCCTGGCACACTGTAAGTGCTCAGTTATTGTTAGCTTTCATAGTCCACTAGAGGCCCAGTGCACAAAATTCATGCACTCGGGGGGGGGGGGGTTCCCTCAGCCTGGCCTGCACCCTGTTGCAGTCCGGGAGCCCTTGTGGAATGTCCAACTAATGGTTTAGGTCCGCTCCCTGCGAGGAGCAGGCCTAAGCCATCAGCTGGACACCCTTAGTGCTGCGGAGTTGGGAGAGGCTCCTGCCACCACTGCTGCACTCACCAGCCATGAGCCCAGCTTCTGGTTGAGCAGCACTCCCCCTGTGGGAGCGCACTGACCACCAGGGGGCAGTTCCTGCGTTGAGCATCTGCCCTCTGGTGGTCAGTGCGCGTCATAGCAACCGGTAGTTCTGCCATTTGGTTGATTTGCATATTAACCTTTTATTATATAGGATGGTACATTCTTTTGCATATCTCTTGTTAAGTAAATTACTTGGGGCTAGATTGGATTTTTTTGGAAAAAAACAAATACCATTTAAAGCAATGTCTTAGTGACTTTGATTGAACACTTAGATTATTATAAACCCACTGTGGGTCAAAAATCCAGGTGTAGCAATGAAGAAGAGGACACATTTTTTTGTGTGGATGGCAAACTGTCTCTGAAGGCAATTCCAAAAATTACAGATGTATAGAACTTCTCAAATGGAATCCTGCATAGTAGTTGTCAACCTTAAGGATGCAAAGAAGAATAAGATCATTGGCCAGCATTAATGCAGTCACAAAACATCTTTGAGCAGCCTTTGTGTGCCAGGTATGTGGTGTAGTCCCTGCCCTTGTGATCTGGTGGGATAGACAGACTTCAAACACTAACATAATTTTGCAAGCCACATGGTGCTATGACTGCCTGTGCTACGGATACGTGAACTAGTCAGGGATGTCAGTGTGTGTATATATTAATCAGAGTTTGATATGAGAGGAATACCCTGACTCTAGTGTGAGGAATGAATGGTTGTGATAGGAGGTGGTGAGACTGGTTGTGGGTTATAATAGTTAAGAGACTACAGTGGGGATTTGGAGATATTTAAGTAGAAATTTAATGGTTTGGTGGTAAATTGGATTGGGGATAGGAGGGACATCAGGAAGACTCCCAATTTCTGTCATCTGCAGCTGACTTCTTTGGGATGCCATTCGAGATGAGGAACATCAGAAGATAACCAGCTTCTTAAGTCATTAAAGAACCAGAGCTAATGATTCTTAAAGAACATTCTAATCAGGTAGAATGGCATAATCGCTAAATAGAAATACAAGTATTGTGCTGGGGACAATGAATTCTGAGTGAACTTTTAAGGAGGAGAGGCATTTCAATAAAAAATAGGTTTCAAAAGGTTTGGAAGATTTCTAAAAAAATGGGAGGAAGGAAAGAAGGAAGGAAAGGTGAAAGAAAGAAAGAAACCCTTCTCCCCTCAACCTCCAAAGAAACCACAAGAGGAAAGAGAATTTCTGATGGAAGGCTAAGCATAAGCAAGGATGCTGAGCCAAGAAAAGGCCCAGTATATTTGAGAAACAGACTATTAAACTATGAATGATTTTAATAATACATAAAGAAAACTAAAAGGTTTGTTGATATACTTTATGAATTGAAAATTATTTAAAACATTAATTGTCGTTGAGTAATTTTTTTATATATATCAGTTTTGTAAATATATTATTTTGACTAGTAAAAATCTTGTTAAATTAAAGAGGCAGAGAAAATTAGAGTGGTTAATTCTTAGCCCTAAACTCTCAATGAGCAATCTCAATTTATCTGTTTTTTAGACAATATGGTATGTAATGAGGTGATAAAATCAGTGTAACCCATGTAACTCTACATAAGGAGATAGTTGATTTCTTTTTTGCTATGTACCAACTCTTAAAGTACTGTATTTGTTTTGTCTGAAATTCCAGAGTGAAGAACTCATTCCTTTGGTTCCATTAAGAGATGTATTTTTCTCACAGAATGGTGATTTCTTATCAGTCATTTATCAGGGGTCACCAAGCTTTTTTTGTAAAGGGCTAGATAGCAAGTAATTTAAGCTTTGTGGGCCAAGAGGCAAAATCAAGGATGGTATTTTGATACTTAAATAATGAGAGAAAATAAAGTTCCACAAATATGTATAGGTGAAATTCAAAACATTATCAATGAACACTAGAATTTGAATTTCATATACTTTTCACTTGTCATGAATATTATTATCATTTTGATTTTTTTAACCATTTAAAAATGTAAAAACCAGTCTTAGCTCATGGACCAAACAAAAACAGGTAGTTGGAAAAGAGAGGCTAAATGGTGATGGAAAAACAAAACAAAACATAAAAACAGGTGGTTGGCCATATTTGGGGTTTGGACTGTTTTTTTCCAACTCTTAATTACATTACATTGTGAAAGAATTTTTCTGTCATTTTATGTGATCATATTTTTTGCTTTTGAACAAAAGAGAACATGAGGACATTGGTCATTATTATTTGAAAGTGTGTACACAGATACACACAGAAGAGATAGTGGGACCTCTCTCTGGTGGAGGCATTTTAGGTTTGTCTAGTCTTGGCTTGTTGTTTTTGGAAAAGCCCTGGATAAGTAAAATGTCTGAAAAAAATATTTCACCTTCATTTTTGAAGTGTTTGTAAAAATGAAATGATTATGGAAACTCATGACATTTTGTAGAGTGTATCTGTGCATCCACTCTAAAATTTAGATTTTTGCTTAGCATAATACTCTCCAATTCCATCCATACTGAAATAAGCCAGTCAGAGAAAGATAGGTATAGCATCTCACTCATATGTGGAATCTAATGAATAAAATAAACTGATGAACAAAATAGATCCAGAGACATAGAAGCATGGAACAGACTGAGGAATTTCATAGGGAAGGAGGAGAGATTAACTAGGGAACTTATATGCATACTGGAGGCCTGGTGCATGAAATTCATGCACAGGTAGGGTCCCTAGGCCTGGCTGGTGATCAGGGCCGATCCGGGCCTTCCAGCTGCCAGCCAGGGCCTCCCTTCCCTGGCTGCTGGCTGCCGGTGGGGATCTTCCTTCGTTCCGCGCCACCTCCTGGTGGTCAGCGCATGTCATAGTGAGCGATTGAACTCCCAGTCTCCGTGTGCTTTCTATTTTACTTCTGTAGTTGTAGGACTTCCATTCAGTCAGCTTTCAGGTCGTTCTGAATGATGGTTGTTCTGTATTTTAGTTGTAATTTTGATGTGGTTGTGGGAGGTGGTGAGTACTACATTTACCTATGCTGCCATCTTGGTTCTCTAGAAATTGATTTCAAGTGTTAATCCAAATCCTAAATTCTCTTAGTCATATTATCAAATAAAAACTTTTTTCTTTATTAGTTATGTCAATTATTTCAGACATGATGTTCATGATATTTTTTATTGAATTTATTAGGGTGACATTGGTTAATAAAATTATATAGGTTTCAGGTGTACAATTCTATAATACATCACCTGTATATTGTATTGTGTGTTCACCACCCCAAGTCAAGTCTCTTTTTATAACCATTTATTCCCACTTTACCCTCTTCTACCTCCCCACTCTCTTTTCCCTCTGGAAATCACTATAGTGAAGTAAGCCAGTCAGAAAAAGACAAGTATCATATTATTTCACTTATACGTGGAATCTAATGAACAAAATAAACTAACAAACAAAATAGAAACAGACTAATAGAAACAGAGAACAGACTGACAGCTGTCAGAGGGGAGAGGGGTTGCAGGGCTGGGTGGAAAAGGTAAAGGGATGGTCATAGTATTAACATGGAACAAGGTTTGAGAAAACAGTGGCACTTAGGCCACTATTGGTTGTCTGAAAGTCAAAGAATTGCCATGATGAAAGTTAATGTGGAATTTTATCTTATGAGAGGCTTGGTTCCCAAATCAGCACTCAAGTTGAAAATTATGAACACTCAAATTACACTTGAAAATCTCAAAAGAAAAGGGGCCATGTGAGATGACTACACCGTCTCCAAACATGTCCAAGGGACCTGAGCTGAGCCCAAGATATCCTGGCTGGTTAATGTTTAGGACCGTACCTCTCCTTGAAACCAGAATCACTCCTTAGGTGAGATGCTCATCCTCCGAGGCTGCAGCAGGAACTGAGACGATTTAGGCAGCAGCCCAGTTAAGCTTGTCATCTCATGCACACACCAGACTTACTTTCCCTACTCCCAGCAGTCATAGTTGAATATTGAGAGCTAAGTGAATATATGGTTACAAAGCAACTTGCAAATAAAATGAATTATAAATATAAAGGTGATCTACATTAAAAGCTAAAGCTTACTTAGAGGCCCCCCAAGAAATTATTTTTTTAAAAGAATCTCTTTGATATAGCAAATAAAACCAAGAAAAGATGATATATAGTAGTTATCCAAAACCATATATACACCCACAGAATATCTATTGAAATGATATGACATTAAAATTCTGCTCTAGAGTTATCTCATTGTTTTCTCATCTTTTGTGACTTTTTGAATGGACACCAATAGTTCTCCTGATTTTTGCAGCCACAAAAATAGCATTACTACTTCCTCTAACACTGGCCTGGTCTTCTATTTACTTAAGTTTGGAAAGTTCCTAAGGTCTTCTGTTATTAAATTATTTCATTTTTCAATTATCAATGAGATGTCAGGAGCTGGTTGTATATTTCCAGATTACGAGGCTTAAAAATTTCAATAACCACACCTGAATTATTGTTTTTATTATAGGGTAATTTTTTAAAAATATATTTTATTGATTTTTTACAGAGAGGAAGGGAGAGGGATAGAAAGTTAGAAATATCGATGAGAGAGAAACATCGATCAGCTGCCTCCTGCACACCCTCTACTGGGGATGTGCCCACAACCAAGGTACATGCTCTTGACTGGAATCAAACCTGGGACCCTTCAGTCCGCAGGCCAATGCTCTATTCACTGATCCATACTGGTTAGGGCTATAGGGTAATTTAATATATCTTAGCTTTACCCCATATAGAAAACAAGATTTCTTTGCACTTCAAAAAAATAATAAAAACTTTTAAACGGCAATTTATGGAATAGGAGAAAATATTTGCAAACCACATATCTCATAAGGAGTTAATATCCAAAATATTTAAGGGATAATTAAATATAATAATAGTAATACTAAATTATCCAATAAAAATGGGCAAAATACTTGAATAGTCATGTTTTGAAAGAATATATTCAAATAGCCAGAGGAACATGAAAAGGTTCTCAGCATCACCAATTTTCAGAAAAATGCAAATCAAAACCACAATTAGATATCTTACACCTGTTAGAATGGCCATTATAAAAAACACAATAGCTAACAAGAGTTGGTGAGGATGTAGAGAAAGGAAACCCTTGTACACTGCTGTTGGGAATATAAATTAGTGCAGCCACTATGGAAAACAGTATTGAGGTTCCTCAAAAATTAGAAATGGAACTAGCATACAATCTAGAACATCTAAATGTATAGCCAAAGAAAATGAAACCACTATATAGAAGATGTATTTGTATACCCATCTTCATTGCAGCATTATGTGAGGCAGTGATGTTAACTAAACTCAGAGTTGTAATCATTTATATATATATATATAAAGTGTATATATATATATAAATGTATATATACACATATATGTATATACATACATATATATATATCAAATTGTTATGTTGCACACCTTAAACTTATACTATATGTAAATTATATCTCAGTAAAACTGAAATGCTATATGTAAATTATATCTCAGTAAAACTGAAAAAAAAAACACATTAAAAAAAGATGATCTACATTACATTGTAACTTAGCAAGAGCAGATTTCCAGTGTCCTAGAGAGTCCTGGGGTCCCGTGGAGGGGTTCGGGGAGAGTGAGTCTGCAGGGCAGTGGCCCTTGAGGCACTCTCCATCAGCCCTCACCTAACTGCAGCATTCCCTATGGAACTGTTTTATGTGTTGGACCTCCAAGTATGTATGAATTTATTTGACAAAAGGATCCTGCTTTTAAAAAGTTGAAAGCTGCTGATTTGAAGTGTATTTCCAATAGTTTTAATTTTCCAGTGCAAGCAGAGCATCTGCTGAGGCCACAGGGGAGATTTCTTTTTCTCAGGTGGTGGCTCTCTTATCATACTGCTGGTGGAATGCCTTGTCAGGGGGCAGAGGATCCCTTAGGAGAACAGAGGAGAGGAAATATGGAAGATATCACCCAGACATGTTTGCTCTCAATTTGCTAAATTCTTCCTCTGCTCCAACCTTACCATTTACTAGTATTACTTACATCTTCTGAGGGCATAGGAGAAGGACAATTACCCAACCCCATCCTGTACCGCAGGGCTCTCAGGGTTGCAAAGTTATACTGTGATGGCACCAAGGCTACATTATGACTTTTGTGGGCTCTAGGCACTTTTGCCTTAGGAGCCCCTTATGCCATAAAAATATTAAAAACTTTTACATTTGTGTTGGTATAAAGAGAAATACAATTCAGGCTATATTCATTATTACATGTCAATCATTATTATATATTGTTTCTTATTATTTTAAAAGAAATAAGAACATTTTTGTAGGTCCTTAAAGAATCATGGGCCCTAGGCACTGTACCTACTGAGTGTATTGGATAAGTCAGCCCTGGCTAGGGCAGTGGGATTAGATTCGGGGAAGAGGATTATTCTTCATCTCTTAATGGGACAGCGTTAATTAATTCTTTCTTTGTCTACTTATAGAACCCATCCTCATTTTCTGGTGCCCCCTCCACACGATCCCTCTCCCTAGCCCAACTTGTACCTACTGTGAATCAGACTTGAGTCCCATTGGGCTAAATCAGGAGACAAATCTGAGGGAGAGAATTGTCTCCTCTCTCAGAAGACCAAGACTTACTCATGGGGTTCTACCCATCATATCCAGCTCCGTTCTTCTTTGTTCCCATCCTCCCAGGTGACTCTCCACATTCATGCAAATGAGATTTTGGGACATCTGTCCCATTAGACTTTGCCAGATACGTTCAAATATTATCTGAGTCCCAATGTGAAGATTCCTTCCACCCTCAACCTGCTTATCTGCATTGAAGGCATGTGTGTGCCTGCCCCAAGGATGAGAAAAGAGTCTTTCGTCACACGGAATGACTTTTGTATCCACTGGGCACATTTAGTTCCTTTCTCTTATGGCCCATTTTAAGGAAGTACTTGCTTTCTATTCTAAACCTATTTCATCTGCCCCTTCTCACCCTAACTCCATGGTACAAATATACTTTCTGCCTTTCCTCTGACATGCATTATTACTTATGTACACACCAATATATATGTTTATCTGGAAAGACTGTGAATACTTAAGTCATCAGAATAGAGTCTTACTCGTCTTTTTATTTTTAGTTGGATGGGTAAAATGAATGTGAATCTGTCTTATAAGACTACAAAAAACCTGGAGGCAAGATTATTTACCTTTTGCCCTTGTATGCCTCATGTCAGTCCACAGAATTCCTTAGACTTCCTAGTCACTCGGTAAATAAATATTTATCGAATAATATAAACAAAAAAATGCTTGCTCTTGGAGACCTGAATCTTCTTACTGAAGTAATTGTTTATGTTATGAAATCATGTTTGAGATTAAGCTTCCAGCACATTCTTATGGATTCTTTAGAAAATTTATTTCCACTCCCAGATCCATATGAGAAAAGTTTGAAGGAGCTGGAATTTAGTATAGAAAAGAGATAACTAAAGGCTGAGTGTAAATGCTCCCAAGTGGATGCTTTTCATCAGTCATTCTTCATCTGAACTGAGGAAGGTGTATACATTGTCTTATCTATAAACACTAGAGGCCCGATGCATGAAATTCATGCAAGAGTAGGCCTTCCTTCCCCCGGCTGCCGGCACTGGCTTCCCTCCGGCATCCAGGACCTGGGCTTCCCTCGCAGCCCCGGCTTCATCCAGAAGGTTGTCTGGAAGGACATCCAGTCTAATTAGCATATTATATATTTATTATTATAGATAGATTAGAGGCTGTTAGTTATAGATCTGTGTTACTTGGGGGACTTACAGAATTAGCTTTGTTTAATAATAGGACAAAGAATCATATTTTTGGCGTGGATTTAGAACACATCTTACTTCTAGTAAGCACTTTAATACTTTGTGGTTGTGTAGTTTTCACAAATACTGTAGTAACAGTGCATGGGATGTGTATTTTGAAGTTGCTAACATATGTAATGAAATGTTAAAATATTTTGTGATATATGAGATGGATGTGGGACAAAGAAAGGAGTATTAAGCATCACTCAGTATACATTCACATACCTTTTTTTTCCTCAAAGACCTAGCACAAAATGCTTCACTTTTCTAAAAAAAATGCATATCTTTAAAAAGGCTAAGAAAAATTATGCTATATTAGATAACAAGGAAGAAAACACATACTTTCCTAAATAAATAATAATTGTTATATGATTTTGAGATCTTAGGTTCTTTAGGAAATGCTACAAATACCTGAAGAGCCAGATTTATACCTTTGGAGCCCATTTTAATTATTTCTTTGTAACAAATTACTCTCAAACTTAGTTTAAGACAATGAGCATTTATTATTTCACACAGTTTCTGTGGGTCAGAAGTCCAGCTGCAGCTTAGCTGTCTGATTCTGGCTCGAGAACCTCATGGGGTTGTGGTCAAGATCTTTTCAGGGGGCTGCTGCTATTTGAAGATGTGATTAGGATGGAGGTTCGGCCTCAGTCACAACTGACAATGTAGCCGGCTGTTGGCAGGAAACCCCAGTTGCCTACCATTTGGAGGGACTGCTCAGGGGCATGAATACCAGGAGGTAGAAATTCCTGGGACCAACGTGGACGACTACCAGAGCCTTTGTGTAATAAGATCTGAAAATGGTACTGCAAATGTTTTTGCTGAACATTAGCTGCATATTAAGTTTTATTTTTGTTAAAATATCTTGAATGATTTTACAATAGAAAACATTTAAGAAAATTAATTGAACTTATTATTTGAGTTAGGAGCAACAAAAACAGTTTTTCAGATTTAGTGTCATTCGAGAAACAGCAACAACTATGTTTACTTATCCTTCCTCAGTTTGTATCTTATTTAAAAAATATATTTTATTGATTTTTACAGAGAGGAAGGGAGAGGGATAAAGAGTTAGAAACATCGATGAGAGAGAAACATCGATCAGCTGCCTCCTGAACACCCGCTACTGGGGATGTGCCCTCAACCAAGGTACATGCCCTTGACCGGAATCGAACCTGGGACCCTTCAGTCAGCAGGCTGACACTCTGTCCACTGAGCCAAACCAGTTAGGGCCTCAGTTTGTATCTTGAAAATTTTAGTTTATTTATAGATTTCTGGTACTAAAAAACAAAAGAGTTTTAAGACCTTTAACATTAAATAATGCAGGCACATGCCCAGCCGGCGTGGCTCAGTGGTTGAGTGGTCACCTAGGAATCAGGAGGTCACATTTCGATTCCCGGTCAAAGGCACAAGCCTGGGTTGCGGGGTTGATCCCCAGTGGGGAGCATGAAGGAGGCAGCCGATCAATGATTCTCTCTCATCATTGATGTTTCTATCTCTCTTTCTCTCTCCCTTCCTCTCTGAAATCAATAAAAATAATTTAAAAAAATAATGTAGACACATACTTATTTTCTTCCCCAAATTTATTTCTCAATGGCATAATTGGAACTGGTGCATTTTCTGATACTTATACTCTTATCTTCATCTCTCTATATAAGCTGAAATCCTATTGAACTTGGAACCCTGCATAATTATTATGCTTGATTGAATACATTGTGTTGCATTTTTAAAAAATCATTATTTCTAGTCTGTTATTTTCATCTTTCTAACTAATCTTCTTGAGGAAAATAATCTAGCCTTCTATTTCTCTTGGATTCCTAGTCCCGAAGCACTGTAGCATGGTGTTGCTCACTTAGTTGATCATGATTCACTAAGTAGTCAGTGCCTATTTCAGAGGAATGTCATATCTGAGACAGCAGATGCTATAACCTAGAAGCAAGCATATTAATTTAAAAATAACTATAGGTTTCTGAAAGGGAAACAAACAAACAAACAAACAGATTCTGTGTTGTGTTCCCTTGTACGAATGTCATGGAGTAAAGGAGTTCAAACCTGACCATTGTCTGGATCATATTTTGGAAATATTTTCCTGATTGCATGTTTTAGACAACCTGGATTAAACAAGCTTTTCATAAATGCTTCAATATTGTTATTTTTTAAAAGCACTATGTAGCCCTAACGGGTTTGGCTCAGTGGAGAGAGTGTCGGCCTGTGGACTGAAGGGTCACAGGTTCGATTCCAGTCAAGGGCATGTACCTTGATTGCGGGCACATCCCCAGTGGGGAGTGTGCAGGAGGTGGCTGATCAATGTTTCTAACTCTCTATTCCTATCCCTTCCTCTCAGTAAAAAAATCAATAAAATATATATATTAAAAAAAAAGCACCATGTAGTTTTATGGTATAGGGCATCCATCAAAAAGTGATTTAAAAAGTGGAAATCTACTCGAAACTCTGTGATTCTGGAAATATATATATATTTTTGAACAGGCATAAATAATAGGCTATATCCTATTAGGACTTTGTAGAAAAAAATATATAATATATATACTTAGTTATAGATAGTGTCTGTAGCAATTTTGATGTTTAAATTTATGTGGCAGCCAGTGAAGTTATGGTTGGATTTTTCTCCCAAATAATATTTTTCAAAACTGACAGTTTAATGAATGCAGCGTTCAGCCACCCAGAACTATCATATAAAATGTTTAATTTAGTTGTTTTTTTTAAAAAAGTCAAATGTGGTTAAGAATGAATGCAAAGCAGCCGTGGCACGTTTTTTGTGCCTCTGAGCAGGATTCTACAGGCCAATGCCTGCAGGCTTTTGCCTGGGGGATGCAAGAGGAAGTCCATGCAAATCAGGGCCCTTTCTGAAGAAAGTAGCCTGTGTGGACAAGTATTTGTTTATGGCCATAAAAAATGCCTTTTCTTTCCTTCTTTCTGAAACTTGAACTTTGTAGTAAGTTATTTAAAGGCAATGCACCTGAATAAGTGCCGATGAAACGGTAAAAGGGTATGTGTTAGGAACACTCTTTGGCCTCATGTCTTTGCAGTCAGCTTCATTTGGGGACCACCTGGAGTCCATGAGGACAGAGTGTGGGGAAGTTGCTCTCTCCACCTCTTCTCTTTTTTTTTTTTTTTTTCTCTTAAAGGTGATTGAAAAATACTGGGCCTGCCTAAGAGGCCGAGGAACACTGGCTGCTGCTGTTGGCCCGTCTGCTTGAAGCAGTTTAGGGAAAGAGCGCACACTTTGGTTTGAATACTACAAAGCTCTGGTTTAGTGTCTGTGGAATTTGTGCTTCCTTCAGACTCTGCTGATCTTTCAGTTTCTTTCCAGCTCTGACATTTTGGGTTCTAAGTTAGAAACTTCTTTGTGAAACACGTGAAAAATGCGTCCAGGATTGTGGAATTGCACTGCTCATGGCTTTATAAGTGTTCAAATATTGAAAAAGTTGTTCACCACTGTGCCAGCTCTTTGAAAGATGTAGGAATATAACACTAATTATAGTTTCTGACTCAGTTACAGAGACAAGATAGAATTAACATGTTATTTTTTTAACATATATTGTATTTTTAATAAAAAATTCTCTTTGATTTTCATCTGAGTCCCAAGTACAAGATGTCTGATTCAAGGTAATTTTTATATCTCACTAATTTTTTTAGTTTTCCTCACAGTTCTTAAGGCACTATTTTGGTAGTCTATAATTTTTGTTGCTTTTCTCATTTTCCCAGTTTGGTTTTTGTGAATTGATTTGTATCTAAATAACCTTATTTCTAATAGTTTGCCATAGGTTTCTTTTTTTTAATTTATTTTTATTTTTTTATTTTTTAAGCATATAGTCATAGCCTCTTCAAATCATAGTAATTCATTTAATTCATTTTTTATGATTATATGTTTTATTTCTGTTTTATATCTAGAATTGCCAATATAATGTCAAATTATGATGGTAACAACAGGCATCCTTATTTTGTTTTTTTATCTTAATGTAAATAATAATAGCTATTATATACAAGCTATTTTCTGTTTTCATGTATTATCTCATTTACTCCTCACAATAAGCATGTGAGGTGTATACCATTATTATACCCATTTTATAAAACTCAGCCCTAGAGCAATTAAATAATTGATATAAGTCTGCCCTAAAGTGACTGAGTCAAGGTTTGAATCCAAGCAGTCTGACAGTAGAGACTGTGTGCTCAACCAGCTTACCATACTGCTTCCCATGTGATCTGCACTTGAACTACCATTGAGGTGATTATATGTGTGTGTGTGTGTTTAAATTTGACTTTAAATTAATGGATTTCCTAAGGTTAAATGCAGCATTTCTTGCCCAGATTGACCTTTGGGAGTTCTTCCCTCCAGGTCATCATTTGCTTCCAGAATATGACAGAACATCTATCTCTGGGTACAGACGGAGACATCTGCTATATTTCTAATTAAATATTTTACAAAACATGTTTGGGAATGCTTTTATTATGACGATTTTTTTCTACCTGGAACATGAAAATGAAAACCGTTTTCAACTTACCTATATGTTTGTTTTTGAATCATTTATACCTTTTTTTTTCAAGCTACTGACTTTTGCTTATATTTCATTTACTTTTGTCTTCAGAAGCATCAGTTATCCCCGCCTTGTCTCTATTTTCTCTCTTTGGTTTTATTACTGTCTTTTCATTGCCTCCCTTTGCTCATTTTTCTCTATATTTTGGAAGACCTCATCATTTGTCCTCTACCTCCTGATTTCATTTTCATTATATTAAAAACTCTGCGTTTTAATATATAAATTTAACATTTAAATATTTTAATACTATCATTGCAGCTTATTTTCCTTCAAAGCTTCCTATTTTATTCAGCTTAAGTTTCATTTTTCTCTTGCTGTTGTTTCACCTAATTCTCTTTACTCTGCATGGATTTCTGTATGTTTTGATAGAATTAATATCTTCTTGCATCTTTTGAGCACATGACACAGTTTATTAAAACTTATTCCTTTGAGATTTCAAGGTGTTGTCCTCTTTCTCTTATCCTACAGTGATTTTTCTTTCCTTTTTTTTCTCTCTCAAGAATAATAAGCATTTATTTGAGCAAAAGGAGCCCAGGAGACACATATTCAGGTAGCAACCTAAATTGTATTCTGCCAAGATAAAGGGGAGACCACCTTTTATAGGGAAAGTTCCCAGCCAGATTCCCAATTAGGTCCGTTTTATATAAATAAGGGTACAGTTTGTGCAGTTCTGATCGGACTTGCAGGTCTCAGGCCTTTGGTGGAAAACCAGGGCTTTCTGTAGTGGTTGACTCAGACCCATAAACAAGCGGGGTATAGTTCAGGAAGCCAGAGTTGAAGGTTCACATCACATGAATGCTTTTTCTCAGGGTCCACACCATGAATCATGTGGGACATGCTTAACACGCAGGTTCTGATTTAGCTGGTCTGGGGTGGGACCTGAGCCCCTGGACATTGGACCACACTTGGAGGAGTGAAGCTGTAAGTCCTCTCCAGAGCCCCAACTGCTGTGCACACAACAAAACCCCTGCTTGCAAGGATTTCCCACCTCACTGTGTAGCATACTGGCTGGCTTGTGTTTTTAAAAAGACCAGGCCTGGGGCATAAATTAATTTTCACTTTTGTAATATTATCATTTGTAATGATATATGCATTATATATATATAATTGATCTTTGTCCTGTTAACGTAAAAAAAAACAACAACATTCAAACCTGTAAAGAATTTTTGTGAGTTTATTTGAGCCAAACTGTCGACAATTGCTGGGAAGCGATATCTCAATTGCTTAGGATAGTGCTCCAGAGAATGGCAATTTCTCATTTATTTTTATACATTGCAATCAAAGGAAGGGACGTAGAAGGGTTACATGAAATCCATTGGTGATAGATTAGAGAGGGGGGAGAAAGCAAAGTGGGGAAGCCCCTAGGATTGGATAAAAAGTAAAATGATTGACACATACTTAGGTGGGTGCAGGAACAATTAACATGATACCAGTGAAGGGATTTGTGGTCTCTGTCCTGGTGCCCAGGCAACTTAGGTTGTGCCCCAGGGGCTCCGGAAAAAGGGAAGTTACAAGTTATCCAGACATTTCAAAGGGTATGTTATTATAGATGCAAAAAGGCAGATGAACTCAGTTAAGGTTAAGGTTGACCTTGTCAGTGAAGATACCGGCCTAGGACGTAACTGCCCACCATAACTGCTTTTAGTTAAAGTTTAATTTCAGACCATCCTTTGTGGTTACTTTAGGTCTCTGAATTTGCAAAACCACCACGCAGGCCTCCCCTGAGTTTGTCAGGTTAACATGTGGCCCCTTTCGTCCACAGTCCCATTCCTGGCACAGCTCCTAAAACCCTTGGAATTTCCTAAGTGATAAGAAGACACATATAAAGGTGTCTTTAGTTGCAGAGGTGCTGTTGGAAAGTCCCTAGGTAACCTAAGGCTGGGAGCTGATTACTGGGGAATGAACCACGTGATCAGAGGGTTGAAACTTCCAGTCCCAGCCCCCACATCCTCCTATCTCCAGGAGAGTGAGATCAATCAAGAATGGCCAGTGATATAATCAAACATGCCTATGTAATGGAGCTTCCCTAAAAATCCAAAAGGGCAAGTTCTGAGAGTTTTTGGGTTGGTGAACACATGGAGATTTGGGAAAAGAGACACTTAGAGAGGGGATGGAAGCCCCTCATGCCTTCCCACACAACTTACCCTATGCATCTCTTCCATCTCCTTGTTCCTTTTATAATAAACTGATGATCTTGTAAATAAAATGTTTCTTTTTATGTAACTTGTAAGTTATGTAAGTTGCTCTAATAAATTAATTAAACCCAAGGAGGGGTTTGTGTCAAAATCCAATCTATAGCTGGTAGGTCAGAAGCACAGGTGACAACCTGGGCCTGTGATTGGTGTCTGAAATGGTTGGAGCACAGCTTGTAGGACTGAGCCCTTAACCTGTGGGATCTGATGCTATCTTCAGGTAGACAGTGTTGATTTTATTTTATTTTTCAACTAGAGGCCCGGTGCACGAATTCGTACACAGGTGGGGTCCCTCGGTGCAGCCTGCGGGGATTGGGCGGAAAATGTCAGTCCAATGCTACCTGCTGCTCCTGCCTACTGCTCCCACTCATCCCAGCCCCACTGCACCTGCCCCAGGCTCAAGCCCAGTCAGTCCTGTTCAGGAGAGGCTCGTGCCACTTCAGTGGCGTTCACCAGCTGTGAGCCCTGCATCTGGCGCCCATCCCGAGGGGGGTTGGGAGGGGCCGGGACACAATCGGCCCTCCAGGTGGGTGGTGGGATGCCTTTGGCAGCCTGGGATCCAGATTCGTACCACTGACATTCACGCTGTTTGTCAGGAGCCACCTGACGACCACTTTTATATCATTTCTTCCTTGTGGAGCATCTAGGGAGGGGAAGTGGCCATGGTGCTCGAGGCCGACTTCCAGGAGGCCAGCAGCACGGTCAGAATCGTGCCAGCTGTGCTGGTCCATTAGTGACTGGCCTGTTCTCCGGAGATTGGACCTACAGGACTACTAAGGGAGTGAGTGGCTGCCACCGGACTGGTGGGCGCTGGGATGGGTAGGTCATTTGAGCAGCACTCCTGCTGTGGGAGCACACTGACCACCAGAGGGCAGCTCCTGCATTGAGTGTCTGCCCCCTGGTAGTCAGTGCGCATCGTAGTGACCGGTCGACCAGTCGTTTGGTTGTTCAGTCGCTTAGGCTTATATATTTATATATATATATATAGATTATTAACTATATTCTATATGCTGTACTTTACATCCCCATGACTAGTTTGTGATTATCAATATGTACTTCTTATTCCCTTCACCCTTTTCATCCACTCCTCCCCTCTGGCATCCATTAATCTGTTCTCTGTATCTATGAGTCTGTTTCTATTTTGCTTATTTTTGCTCTTTAGATTCCACATGTAAGTAAAACCATACGGTATTTGTCTTTCTCTGCCTGACTTATTTCACTTATCATAATACTCTCTAGGTCCATCCATGCTGTTGCAAATGGTAAGATTTCATTTGTTTTATGGCCGAGTAATATTCCATTGTATATGTACCACCACTTTTTTATCCACTAGTCTATTGATGGGCACATGGGCTGTTTCCACAGCTTGACTATTGTAAATAATGCTGCAATGAACATAGGTGTGCATATATTTTTTTCAAACCAGTGTTTTGGGTCTCTTTGGATATATACCCAGAAGTGGAATTGCTGGGTCGAAAAACAATTTGATTTTTAATTTTTAAGGAACCTCTATACTGTTTTCCATAGTGGCTGCACTGTCTGCATTCCCACCAACAGTGCACAGGGTTCCCGTTCTCCACATTCTCGCAGACACTTGTTTGTTGACTTATTGATGACAGCCATTCTGACAGGTGTGAGGTGATAACTCATTGTGGTTTTAATTTGCAATTCTGATTATTAGTGACACTGAGCATCTTCCATATGTCTATTGGCCACCTGCATGTCCTCTTTGGAGAAGTGCCCATACAGGTCATCTGCACATTTTTCAATTGGATAAATGTTTTTTGGTGTTGAGTTGCCTGAGTTCATAATACATTTTGGATATTAATCCCTTATCAGATGTATCATTGGTGAACATCCTTTCACATTCAATAGGTTGTCCTTTATTTTTCCAGTGAGAATTTTTAAAATTGTTTTATATTTTCAATTACAGTTTGCATTCAACACTATTTTGTATTGGTTTTAGGTATACAGCACAGTGTATAGATAATCATATAGGTTGCAAAATGTTCCCCCCAATATTTTAAGTACCCATCTAGTACCATAGACAGGCCCAGTGCATGAATTCATGCACATTGAAAGGAAATTAATTAGAAGAAATATTTTAGTATCACTATTTGCCCTTTCTCTATAATAGAAGTGTCAGCCAAATTCACAATCAACAATGACAGATGGAAACACACGCGTGCGGTTGGCGCCAGCGAGAGCTTTATATGTATTGTGCATGTGAGAGTCAAGTTAGCCTTTTATGGATATAGAATAAACTTGCTTAATTAGACCTGTTTTCTGATTTAGCTAAACTTTTTCCAGCCCAGTGAAGCACCCCAACTTCTCTTTCAGGTAATTGTCAGGAACACAGCAATAAATATCAACATGAAGCAGATTATTATTGTAGATCATGCAGGGAGAACAAAGGGTAAAATATTTAAGTGTAGCAGTGTTTGACTATATTCTGTGCAGTGAGAAAACCTGAAGTCATTTTTAAGGTCCACCATTGTGGGGCGCGGCTACAGTGTTTTGGACAGGTTCAAGCCTTGGACTGATGAGAGGGCACAGTCCTCTCATGGCCACGTGCAAGTCCCAGCTTGGAGGACAGAGCCCTCCCAGGACAATTATAGCCAACCTATGGTCCGAACACATGGCCCACGTTCCTGAGTGATGTAGGCTTGATAGAGTTCAGGTGCATGTAGTTGAGTAGGATTGAAACCCACAAGAATGTTGTAAACATCTTGATCATGCCCTTACTTTGCCCCATGGCATCTGCTATAAAATAAAGACACTGCTTGTGGGCTGTGGCACTGTCTCTCAGGAAGCAGCATCCCACCGAGACCTAGCTTTTACTCTCTTGTCCGTCTTTTCTAAGCCTTTCAGCTGCCCCCACTCAGGTTCACCCTTGGCCATGCTGGCGCTGCACACACCATTTCTTACTTCTTTTCAATCTGGTCAAGTTTCTAAGCTTTCTAAATCTCAGTTTTCCGGCTAATGAAAAGAAAATAGGATTCCACCGAGTCTCTTATGTACCTACTCCAGGACTTCTGTGAGGATCAAATGAGATGAAGCACAGGAAAATGCTTCACAGACATTTGGTTACAGTGTGAAATGTTTTCACCTGGCTATAAAGCAAGTTGTGTTCCTGGGCTGAAGAAACTGCAAGGAGGCTGGTCGCTAGGGAGAGGAAGCCGGGCATTGCTATGTGACGTCATTACCTGGTGCCCACAGCGACTGTTTCTGGGCTGGGCTGGCATGGGGGCTGCATTTTGCGCCATGGGGTCTCAGCAGGGTTGGCTATAATTTGGTGGGGTGTCGCTCTGGAGTGGTGGCAGGGCCTGTGTCCCACTTGGGGGAAGCCGAGTATTGCTTTGTGGGCTCCAGGTCCATGGTGCTGCTTCTCTGTAAATGGCCAGTGCGCGTAACAGCAGCTCCTGCACTGAGCGTTTGCTCCCTGGTGACCAGTGCATGTCATAGCGACTGGTCAGACGGACACTTAGCATATTAGACATATATATATATATATATATATATATATATATATATATATGTATGTATGTATATATAATTGAATATATTCCATATGCTGTACTTTATATCGCCATGACTATTTTATAACCACCAATTTGTACTTTTTCCCTATGTTTTTGTATTGAACTTAATTAGTTCATTATGTTTCTACAGCTTAACATTATAATTTATAAGCTTTTCTTGCTTATTATTTATTCCATATGTGTTACTTTAAGTTTCTAATTACATTTTAAGAGTTTGAGGTCTGGAGTGAAGTTCTGAGATAGTGTGGTATAGCAGAAAGAACAATGACTTTTAATCATGATTCAATTACTTCTTAGCTCTTGAGCAGAAGTCTCATTGAAATTGTTTTCATATTAATTAATTAACTAATTAATTAATTAACTATCATTGAGAGTATTACAGATGTCCCCTTTTCCCCACCCATTTCCCCCCTCCACCTGGATCCCACCCCACACCAGGCCTTTACCACTCTACTTATTGTCTGTGTCCATGAGTAATACATGTATACTTAGTTCTCTGGTTAATCTTTTCCTCCCTACACCCCTTTGCTCTGAGATTCATCAATCTGTTCCATGTTTCCATGCCTCTGGTTCTATTTCATTCATCAGTATATTTTATTAATTAGATTCCTTGTTCATTTATTTTGATTTTTAGATTCAATTGTTGGTAGATAGGTATTTATTGCCATATTTTTTATTGTTCATATTTTTATCTTTTTTTCTTTCTTTCTTCTTCTTTGCCTTAAAGAATACCCTTTAACATTTCATGTAATACTTCTTTTTCAATTTGGATACCTTTTATTTCTTCTTCTTGTCTGATTGCAATGGCTAGTATTTCCAACACTATGTTGAACAGGAGTGCTGAGAGTGGGCATCCCTGTCTTGTTCCTGTTCTTAGGGGAAATGGTTTTAGTTTTTGCCCATTGAGTATGATGTTGGCTGTGGGTTTGTCATATATGGCTTTTATGATGTTGAGGTATGATCCTTCTATTCCCACCTTGCTGAGAGTTTTTATCAAAAATGGGCATTGGATTTTGTCAAATGCTTTTTTCTGCATCAATGGATATGACTATGTGATTTTTATCTCTCAATTTGTTTATGTGATATAGCACATTTATTGATTTGCAGATATTGTACCATCCTTGCTTCCTTGGGATAAATCCTACTTGGTCATGGTGTATGATCTTTCTGATGTACTGCTGGATCTGATTTGCTAGAATTTTGTTCAGTATTTTGGCATCTATGTTCATGAGGGATATTGGCCTGTAATTCTCTTTCATTGTGTTGTCTTCATCTGGTTTTGGTATTAGGGTGATGCTGGTTTCATAGAATGAGTTTGGAAATGTTCCTTCCTCTTGAATTTTTTGGAAGAGTTTGAGGAGGATAGGTTTTAGTTCTTCCTTGAATGTTTGGTAAAACTCTCCAGTGAAGCCGTCTGGCCCCAGGCTTTTGTTTGCTGGAAGCTTTTTGATGACTGCTTCAATTATTTCCATAGTTATTGGCCTATTGAGATGTTTAGATTCTTCCTGATTGAGTTTTGGAAGGTTGTATTTTTCTAGGAATATGTCCATTTCCTCCAGGTTGTCCAGTTTGTTGGAATAGAGTTGTTCATAGTATTTTTTAACAATCATTGTATTTCTGTGGGGTCTGTTGTTATTTCTCCTCTTTCATTTCTGATTTGTTTATTTGGGTCCTCTTTCTTTGCTTCTTGGTGAGCCTGGCTAGAGGTTAATCAATCTTGTTTATCCTTTCAAAGAACCAGCTCTTGGTTTTGTTGATCTTTTGTATTGTTGTTTTGTTTTTTTTTTTTTGGTCTCTATGTCTTTTATATTCGCTCCGATCTTTATTATTTCCTTCCTTCTGCTTACACTGGGCTTTTCTTGTTGCTCTCTTTCTAACTCTTTGAGTTGTAGGGTTAGGTAATTTATTACCATTGTTTCTTGTTTTTTTGCAGTAGGCTTGTAGAGCTATGAACTTCCCTCTCAAGACTGCTTTCGCTGTGTCCCATAGATTTTGGAATGTTGTGTTTTCATTGTCGTTTGTTGCCATGATGTTTTTTATTTTTTCTTTGATCTCTCTGGTAACCCAGTCATTGTTTAATAGCATGTTATTTAGTCTCCATGTGTTTGACTTTTTTGGATTGTTTTTATTGTAGCTGATTTCCATTTTTATGCCATTCTGATCTGAGAAGATGCTTGATATGATTTCTATCTTCTTGAATTTGAAGAGACTTTGCCTGTGACTCAATATATGGTCTATCTTTGAAAATGACCCATGTGCACTTGAGAAGAATGTATATTCTGTGGCTTTGGGATGAACTGTTCTGAAGATGTCAATTAATTCCATCTGATCTAGTGAGTCATTTAGGATTGATGTTTCTTTGATTTTTTGTTTAGAGGATTTGTCCAATGGTGATAGTGGGATATTAAAGTCCCCTACTATGATTGTATTGCTGTCAATCTCTCCCTTGATATCCTCCAGAAGTTTTTTTTTAATGTATTTGGGTGCTCCTGTATTGGATGTGTATATGTTTACCAGAGTTATTTCTTCTTGTTGGATTACTCCCTTTAGTATTATGAAGTGGCCTTCCTTATCTCTCTTTATGTCCTTCACTTTGAGATCTAATTTGTCAGATATAAGTATTTCTAGTATTTCTACTCCAGCTTTTTTTTTTCATTTCCATTTGCCTGAAAGACCTTTTTCTATCCCTTCACCATCAGTCAGTGTGCATCTTTTTTTCTGAGGTGGGTTTCATGTAGAAAGCAGATATATGGGTCATGTTTTCTTATCCAATCCGTTACCCTATGTCTTTTGATTGGGGCATTTAAGCCATTTACATTTAAAGTTATTATTGATAGGTAGTTGTTTGTCACCATTTTTATTCTTTACCCCTGTATTCCTTCTTCGCTTCTTATTTCTTCTTTTTACAGCAGACCCTTTAGCATTTCTTGCATTGCTGGTTTGGTGATAATAAACTCCCTTAGTCCTTTTTTTTCTGTGAAGCTCCTGATTTCACCCTCAATTTTGATTGATAGCCTTGCTGAGTACAGTATTATTGGATTCAGACTCTTCCTTGGCATGACTTTGTATATTTCATTCCATTCCCTTCTGGCCTGATGTGTTTCTGTTGAGAAATCAGTCACTTGTCTGATGGGGGATCCTTTGTAGGTAACTTTCTGTCTCTCTCTGTCTGCTTTTAAGATTCTTACTTTGTCGTTGGTGTTTGCCAATTTAATTATAATGTGCCTTGGTGTCGGTCTTTTGGGGTTCATTTTGCTTGGAACTCTGTGAGCTTCTTGGATTTGTATGGGTTTTTTCTTCCCTATATCAGGGAAGTTTTCTGTTATTATTTCTTCAAACAGGTTTTCTATTCCTTGCTCAGTTTCCTTTCCTTCTGGTACCCCTATTATTCGGATGTTGTTTTGTTTCGTGTTGTCCCAAAGTTCCCTTAGGCTCTCCTCCTGCTTTTTAATTTTTTTTCTAAAAGCTGCTCTACTTGCATATTTTTTTCCATCTTGTCTTCTAGCTCACTGATGCGGTCCTCTGCTTCTTCTAGTCTACTGTTGATGCTTTCTATTGAGTTCTTTATACCAGCGATGTCACTTTTCATTTCTTCTTGTTTCTTCTTCATTTCCTCTTGGTTCTTACACATATTGTTGAATTTGTCTTCCATTCTTTTCATCCACCTTATGACTATTTCTCTGAATTCTTTTTCTGACAGGTGGCTTGCCTCTATTTCGTTTACTTCCTTTTCTGGTGATGCCTGCTTTTCTTTCATATGTGGGCTGTTTCTTTGTCTCCCCATGACTTCTCTTCTTCAGGTGTCTGGTTGTGTAGTTCTCTCTCTCCTGCATTGATTTAAAGGCACAAAATACAACACAACAAGGCACAATGCACAAGGCACTGAACACAAATGTATTCACAATACTAATAACCCCAAATAAAGGTGACCACCAGAGAAAAGTGAATTGGAGCATAAGAAAGAAGAAAGAAGAGAAAAAAAAAAGGAGTGCAAAAATGAAATTGGGAGAAGGAAAAAAAAGTAAGAGATAAAAGAAAGAGAATAAGAAAGAAGAGGGGAAAAAACTATATGTGGAGAAAACTCCAATAGAATAGCCACTAATCCCAACAAATGCCAGCAACAAATACCTAGAGATGAATGCAAACTACAAACAACAACTAATATCAAGCGAGGTGAGGGAAAACAGAAGCAAAAAACAATACCAAAAAAGAGTTAAAGAATCTCACACACAAGCATAAAAAAAAAACCGATATAATCAACAATGAAGCAAACAACAACAAAAGGACAGGGAGAAAAAAAAATTGGATAGTGAAGAAAGAGAAGAGAGAGGTTTGTATGGACTTAGAGCAGGGGATTGGAATTTAGATATATAAGTAGGGTGAAATTTTAACAGGAGGTAAACAGATGGAATAGGGAAAATCTAAAGCAGGCATAGGGCAAGAGAAACAGGACAACAAAAGTGGAAAAGTGAGGAAGAGTGTTGGAATAAAGGTAAAGTTGAGATAGACTAAAATGATGCTAAAGGAAAGATGAAAATAGAATGTAGAACACTACTCCCAAAGTAAAATAAAGAGAAAATAAGATTACACTTTTTTTAAAAAAGGTAAAATAATAGTAGTAATAATACTGATTGAAAATAAAAATGTAATAGTTGAAAAGGTAAAATCAAGTGAGAAAAAAAAGAAAAAAATTAGTTTCTTAAGTAAAAGATGAAAAAAATAAAATAAAAATGTGCAGTAGTGAAGGTCATTCACTTCCTCTACTGTTCTGTTTGGCACGCCTGTTTCCTAATCAGGACAGTATTGAAGTTCCCTGTGTTCCACTGCTCCTCAGTGTTGTAGGCCACAGTCTTGATTTTCAAGCAGGCAGTATGTCTTTATTTCTTATACCCCTTTATTTGTGTTTACACAAGAGTCAATTTGTGATTCAACCCCTGGGTGGCAGTGTTTCCAGATTGACCTCCAGGTCTATAGGTCCTCTCTAGCGAGTGTTTAGATTTTGTTTTCCCTGTGGCACTTAATACCAGTTTGGGGGAATGGGTTGCCCCAGAGCTGGTTCTCTGATTGCTATTCTCTGCTCTGATCCCCAGGTTCCACAAAAACAACCTTCCCCTGCAGTCTCTTAGAGTGTCCCCAATTGGGTGATCCTATGTATTGGGCTTAGTAATAAAAAGCAAGGATTTAAAGAGAGAGGAAAAAAATGAGAGAAAAAAAGAGCCAGAGTAACTGTGTGAACTCCGGCGCTGTGGCGCCAGTCTGTGCAGTATTTTTTGCCCTTGGGTCTAAGCAGCCGACACACTTTTAAAATATTTAGGCTGTCCTTTTGCTCCCAGTTCAGCTATGGGTTGCATTTCAGAGTTCCCTTCTGGTAGCTGCTCTGCGGATCCCTTTCCACATTCGCAGATCACGCCAGCCCCAATAGCCATGGACTTTTGTGGGTGCAGACTTCCCTGGGTTCTCCAGCTCCCACGTGAGCATTTCTCTCTCCTGCCCAGACCACAGACCTTATCCCAGATGAAATCTGACCTTTCCGTGAGGAGGCACAGAGCTCCTCTGAATCTGTGTGCTCACGCCACTTGAGGACCGGTGTCCTCGGGTTCGCAGCTTTTCACTGGGTGCCATAGTTGTAGATTCCTGGGATTTTCAGGCTTCTGATAACAGCCTCTCTCCCCTTCAAGATGGCGCCGTCTCATTGTCAGAGACGGTCACTCTGGGAGGGATCCCAGCAGCAGTGGAGGCTGCCCGGTCAGGGGAACCCCGTCCAGCAGTCCCCCACAGTCCCCTTGAGTATAGCTGTCCCTCAACTCACCAACAAACACTCCCCATGCAACCACACACTCTCCCTTTGTTGTCTGACTCACACACTATCTTGCAGTCTGCCTTCCCATTGGCAGCTATCTTCCTGATCTCTCGATAATTGGCCATTTAACTGACTTCATTTTTTTTTTTCATTTCCACAACTTATTTCCCACTCTTATTCACAATAAAGAATACATCCCTTGAATCCTGGGCACCCCAGCCTCAACCCCAATTAAGGCAAAACTCCAAAATTATGTTCTCTCTCTCTCTCTCTCTCTCTCTCTCTCTCTCTCTCTCTCTCTCTCTCTCTCTCTCTCTTTCTCTGTCTATCTGTGGGCTTGTTTTGTGGCCCTGGGCATGTGTGCACCATCCAGACTTGTAAGTAATAAACCTTTTCAAAGTTTCCTAATGATTGTTGAGGCGCATCTTTAAATCATAACAAGAATGAAGATCTGGTTTAGTTACAACATTGGCTCCAGTCAGGGAAATGTCCGTGGGGTTTTACCAGGAATAGTATCAGTCCAGGTGCATGCCCACAGGTATTTCTAGCAGATAGCATCACAATAGGTTGAGACCAACCCTAAGTAATTAGCCTATATATTCACATGGCTGCAAGTCATTAAAATATTTATTTTATTGTTATCTTTATTTTTCAAGGCTACTGCTTAACTGGACAGCAGAGTATGGGAATAGGGCAAGTTAAAACACTAAAAAACTCATTATTTCTCCTGAAATTTATTCATTTTTATTGAATAAGTGCTCCCTGGGTTGTTATACGTCTTTTAGCAATAAATTATGAGCTATAAAAATAAACAGTATAGTCCATACACAGAAAACAACAACAACAATTAATAGAAGCTGTTCTTGAAGAAGCCCAGGCATTGGACTTACTAGACAAATACTTTAAATTTTCATAAATTTTTGTTTCTATACTTATGTTATTGGGTGGTCAGGAGAGTATAATTTTGGGCATTCTGATGCTATTTTAACCTGACCTCTTCTGCTCAACGTGTTTTTGAGATTCATTCATTTTATTGCTTATATTAGTAGGTCGTTAAATATGGAATCTTAACTTGTTATTTCTGGTCTGAAATTTTATTTGTTGAATTCATTAACTATGTTTAGTACTTTTACTTTGGTCTGATAATTTTTCAGGTGATTTTCTTTTTTCCACCAAATCTATGGTCACATAATCTATTAATAGTGGCATTTTGGTCCTTGATTTTATGTTATTTTTATCACTTATTTTGTTTTCTTGTTAGATTGGGTCTGAGCTGTATAACATTTTATTATGAATTAGTGTTTGGTGCAGGAATCTGCAAATATCTCTTGTGGTGTTAAGAAAGTTTTCCTCTATTTCTATTTACTTTTTACTCAGAAATAGGTATTGAATTTTATTTATTTTCTTCAGCAGTTATTGCAATGATCATATAAAATGTCATGCTAATCTATTGATCTCATAAGCTAGCAATGCATTTCTGGGAAAAATTTCCTTGGTCAAGATGTATTGTTTCTATACAGCATAGGGAGTATAGTCAACAATATTATAATAACTATGTATGGTGCCCAGTGGGTACTGGAAATCTTGGGGGGAACACTTTGCAAAATATATGATTGTTTAACCACTATGCTGCACATCTAAATGTAATACAAAATAATATTGAACATAAACTAATTGAAAAAAAAGTTGTATTTTTTATAAATATACTGATTAATTTCATTTGTAAATATTTTAATTGGGATTTTTGCATTTATGTTCATAAATGAGCTAAACTATAAGGTTTTTAAAAAATATATTTTTATTTATCTTTGACATTGTTATGTTACCCACATAAAATCTGTTGAGAAATTTCTTTAAAGTGTTTATATTATTAAATATTTCAACTGTAGAAAAAGTATGCATCACTCAGATTCTTCAAAATTTAATATTTTTCATATAGCCCTCAGATTGTTTAAATAAATAGAAAATTGCAAGGAAAGTACAGGCCTCTTTTGTACTTCTTTCCAATAATTTCCTCCCTCCTCAGATGTGAACGATATTCTGAATTTGGTGTTTATTATTGTTATCATTTTATACTTTAATTATATATTTTTAAACCTAAAAGGTTGTAAAAAATATTTTGCAGGCTTTCCCATTTCACATTAACTGTCTGACTAGTATATTTGTGAAGTCTCTGGAGCAGATATAGTCTTGGTTTGAAATTTCCAACTATAATAATGAAATATTCTACTTTTATTCTCAGTTCTATTAGTTTTTTTGTTTTATGCCCTTTGAAGTTTTGTCATTAGTGTGTACTTTTATGTCTTCTGAGGAACTTGACACCTTTATTATGAAGTAATCCTCTTTCTTCTGATAATATTTCTTGTTTTGAGGTCTACCATGTCTGATATAATTATAGCCTTTCCAGTTTTTTATGATTAGTGTTTGCATGTTATATCTTCTTTCTGCCTTCTACTTTAACATATTTTTATTTATACTTAAAGTATTTAAATCTTTATACTTAAAGTATTTTTCTTATAGAAATCATACATAAGATCTTGTTTTTTTTTCTGCAGTTTGAAAATCTGTCTTTCAATTTAAATGTTTAGAACCATTTACATGTAATTATTGATATGATTTGGTTTATATTTATTATGTTGTTATTTGGTTTTTATTTGTCATATTTTTTTTCTCTTTACCAGTCATCTTTTATTACTTTTTAAGCATTTTATGTTATTCCATATGATTTGCTTATTTATCTCTTTGTTTTATTATTTTAGTGACTGCTACATGGTTTATAATATGCATATTTAACTTATCCCAGGAAATAATATACCATTTCACATGTAGTATAAGGGCCTTATAGCAATATATTTTTTCCTTTTTCCATCATTGTGCTTTTATTAATGCATACTTCACATGTATATATGTTATAAATCTCAATACATTATTTTGTATTTAAACAGTTAATTATATTTAAAGAAATAATTAAAAAGCAAAAAAATGTCTTTTATTTACCCACATTTTTATCATTTTACCATTTATTTCCGTTGTGAACATTCAAGTTTTAATCTGATATAATTTTCCATCTGCTTGAAGAATTTCCTTGAATATTTCTTGTAATGCAGGTTTGATGATGATTAATATTTTCACTTTTTGTTTACTGAAAAAGTAGTTCACCTTTGGTTTTGAAAGGTATTTTGCTGCATATAGAATTCAATGTGGACAGTTGTGTTTTTTCAGTGCAAATATTCTAGAATATGTTGCTTCCTTGTCTTCTGGCTTCTATAGTTTTGACAAAAAGCCTGTAGCATTAATTTGTGGTAATCAGTCCCTGGTAATTCTTTGTTTATTTATACTTAATGTTTCTCTGGATGCTTATAAGACTTTTTTATTTATTGCTGGTTTTTATAATCTATATATATAAAAGCCTAAGCGACCAGAATGAATGGGATGACTGGAACGACTGGTCTCTATGACTCGCACTGACCACCAGGGGACAGATGCCCAATGCAGGAGCTGCCCTCTGGTGGTCAGTGCGCTTCCACAGCCAACCTCCCCTGACCGGCCAACCCCCCACGGTTCCTCCCCCAAGCCTGCAGACTCCGATTGCCCAATTGGGGCTGGGCCCTGGGCTGGGACAGGGAATCTGGGTGGGTGGTAGTGGATGTGGCCCCTTTCGCAGGGGGGCTGAGGGCTGGCTCCCTCCTCAAGGCCGGTGGTCAACCTCCCCCATGCCCCATTCCTCCCCCTGGCCGGTAGGCCCCAATGGGCCCACCACCCACCCTCCGTGGTGGCAGCATGGTGGTGAGGGAAGGAGGAAGCAGGGAACTGTGCAGTGAGGGGGGGAGGCAGGGAACTGTTCGGTGGTGGAGCAATGACTATGGCAACGTCAGCATCCGGTGTCTGTTCCTTCTGTGCCCAGACTGGCGACTGTTACCTCCTCTCCGGCCTGGCCCTGATTGGCCTGGCCCCAATGTACCCTGATCACTGCCCAGGCCTAGGGACCCCACCCATGCACGAATTCATGTACCAGGCCTCTAGTTTTGATTATAATGTGCTTGGCACAATGTATTTGTGTGTTTCTGCTAAGAGTTCATGGAGCTTCTTGCATTAGGAGGTTTATAGTTGTCATAAAATTTGGAACCATTGGGCCATTTTTTGTACAAATATTTTCTGCTCTCTCCATACCCTCTTTCTGGAACTGTAATTAAAATGTATGTTAGATTGAATATTTGTTTCAGTTTTTATATCTCTCTGTAATTCATTTTGTATAGCTTCTATTCCTATGTCTTAATGAACTGATATTTTCTTCTGTGGTGTCTTCTTCTAATGCTACCCAATGAAATTTTTTTTTTCAGAAAATGTATGTTTTTTTGTAGATGTTCCATTTGATTTTTATTTTATACCATACATTTAATCCTCTTTATGTTTATCTTCTTGAATATTTATAGTATTTGTATTATATGCCTTGATGATTTTTAAAATTGACATTATTTTAATTATTTCTTTTTTTTCTTCAAGGATATTTCTTTAATGGGAAAAATGTACTGGCACAGATTATCTCACGTGCAAACAGAGCAAGGGTTACAGATAAGTACCGAGGAACCTCAAATGGTAAATACTTTCTTTAATAAAAATCTTCCTTGCCTATATTAAAGTAATAGTCTGTCTCCTGTTGCTTGAATGTTTATCTAGGGAGTTTTTAAAAAATCTCCTTTAATGTGTTTTAGAGGTGTGTTTAACTGTAAGCACACCTAATCCAGTACCACCTTGGGAGTCTTCGATATTTTGGATCACTGTTGCTGCTTATCATAGACCTTCTCAGCTAAGGTCCCAAACATCAGTATCTTCTCATTTCAGTATCTCTCTTATCTGTTTTTTTCCTACTTATTTTTCTCCTGGTTGTATATTATATATTTAAGATTTTTCCATAATTGATAACTTCTGATTGGATGATGGAAACTATAATACTGGATTTGGTTGTTTTCATTCAAAAAAGTGTTAGAGTTTAATGTGATAGGCAGTTAAGCTACCTGAAGATCACCTGTATCTTTTGAAGTATTATTTAAAACTAGAGGCCCAGTGCATGAAATTCATGCATGAGGGGGCGGGGGGGTCCCTCAGCCCGGCATGCACCCTCTCCAATCCAGGACCCCTCAGAGGATGTCCGACTGCGGGATGGGTCCTAAACTGGCAGTTGGACATCCCTCTTGCAATCCAGGACTGCTGGCTCCTAACCACTTGCCTGCCTGCCTGCCTGATCACCCTTAACCACTCTACCTGCCTGCCTGATCACCCCTAACTGCCTCTGCTTGCTGGCCTGATCACCCCCTAACTGCCCCCCTGCCGGCCTGGCCCCCCTAACTGCCCCCCCCCACTGGCCTGGTCACCCTCTAACTGCCCCCCTTCTGGCCTGGTCTCCCCCTAACTGTCCAGAAGGAAGTTGGACATCTGGAAGATGTCTGGTCGACCCGGTCTAATTAGCATATTACCCTTTTATTAGTATAGATAGATGTTCAAGTTCAGCGAAGCCTTACTCTGGAACTCATTTAGCAATGCTACTAATGTACAATCATTCTGAGGTTTATGATGAATGTACCATGTTCTATGTCTGTCTTGTGGAAGAGCTAATGATTCCCAGCTTGTGTGAGCTCTGGGAATTGTGGCTTACAGCTTTTTGGCAATTGTTCAGCCCGCCTCCCCCCCACCCCCCTCCCGCCATTGGCAGTTTTTCTTTGTCTGGCCTCATGGATTTCACCATTGCATGAGAAATTTGGTATTCAGCCAAAGAGTCAAGGACAAATTTCTGAAGCCTCTTTCTCCATATTGTGCCTAACAAATTCTACCCTATTTGTCTTCTTACACTAATTTCTGTCTCTTCAATTCAGTAAGACACTGGGCGCTGTATGGTTTCTCCTTCATTGTGTTATGTTCTGGAAATTGTATAAAGCAGAAATCTGGGGTAATTGAACTCTTAACCTTTTTTTGCATCCATATTCTTAGTCATCATAGTCTTGCATTGCCTGTTATCCAACCCTAAAAGAGGTGTTCTTACATTTTGTCCAGTTATTTATGACTAGAGGTCCGGTGCACAAAATTCATGCATGGGGGTGTGTGTCCCTCAGCCCAGCCTGCACCTTCTCCAATCTGGGACCCTTCGAGGGATGTCTGACAGCCCATTTAGGCCCAATCCCAGTAGGATCAAGCCTAAATGGGCAGTCGGACATCCCTCTCACAATCCAGGACTGATGGCTCCCAACTGCTCACCTGCCTGCCTTCCTGATTGCCCCTAACCGCTTCTGCCTACCAGCCTGATCACCCCCTAAACCTCCTGCCAGCCTGATTGATGCCTAACTGCTTCCCTGCCAGCCTGATTGCCCCTAACTGCCCTCCCCTGCAGGCCTGGTCACCCCTAACTGCCCTCCCTTGCAGGCCAGGTCCCCCCAGCTGCCCTTCCCTGCAGGCCTGCGCCCCCAACTTCCCTCTCTGCCAGCCTGGTCACCCCTAACTGCCCTCCCCTGAAGGCTTGATCACCCCCAACTGCCCTCCCCTGCTGGCCTGATCACCCACAACTGCTCTCCCTTGCAGGCCTGGTCCCTCCCAACTCCCCTCCCCTGCTGGCCATCTTGTGGTGGCCATCTTGTGTCCACATGGGGACAGCCATCTTGTGTGTTGTAGTGATGGTCAATTTGTATATTACTCTTTTATTAGATAGGACAAGAGGGTAGAATAGAGGTCAGTGGTCTCAGATGGATTTATTTTGTAATGAAGCAAAGAAAAGGTAGGAAAACAGAGTTTTAAAGCACAATGAATGTTCAGATATTGCTATTGACATTATTAAAAGGCTAGGGGAGAAAGAGTCCTTAAAAAGTCATGTACGAAGATAAAAATAAAGTGAAGGGAAACAAAATAACTTCTGTTGATGCCTAGTCTGTGACTTAACAGTTTCAGTAGAAGTTGGGTGTCTTTATTCCTACCCATTATTAGATATTGTGCTGTGATATCTTCTTACCATTTCAGCTGTGTAGAGAGTATAATATAGCATTTAGCATTAGTAATGACAAAAATGGCACTAACAGTTATACCTATTAAAATTTTAAATATATTCATATTATTTCTTGCTCTTGGTTAGATTAAATTTTTGCTTTGATTTTATCTTTCTTGTGTAAACATTTAATAGCAATGATTTACAGTATCTGACTTAATATTACCTAATTGTCTTATTCAATCTGATGATATATCAATAGAGATCAATGATTTTAAAAGCCATAACATTGGAATAATAGACAACATGTTTTATTGTATCTTTTTTCTGTATTTCTCATTTCATGCATAATATTGACTTGCTTATATGTCTCTTTTATATAGTCCTCATTTACTGAACTATATTGACTAGCATTTTGCTGCATTGAGTAATATGCCTTGATGATTTTTAAAATTGACATTATTTTAATTATTTCTTTTTTTTCTTCAAGGATATTTCTTTAATGGGAAAAATGTACTGGCACAGATCATCTCAAGTGCAAACAGAGCAAGGATTACAGATAAGTATTGAGGAACCTCAACTGGTAAATACCTTCTTTAATAAAAATCCTCCTTGCCTATATTAAAATAATAGTCTGCCTCCTATTGCTTGAATGTTTATCTAGGGAGTTTTTTAAAAATCTCCTTTAATGCGTTTTAGAGGTGTGTTTAACTGTAAGCACACCTAATCCAGTACCACATTAGGAGTCTTGGATATTTTGGATCACTGTTGCTGCCTATCATAGACCTTCTGAGCTAAGGTCCCAAACATTCTTCAGAAGGGAAAGTTTTTAACAGTTCTTTTAGTCTAGACTCGCAATGGTCAGCAAACTGCAGCTCGCGAGCCACATGCGGCTCGCGAGCCGCGGTTTGCCGCTCTGTTGACTAATGAGTTTGCCGACCACTGACCTAGACTCTCGATTCCAATAATTACAGGCTGTTGTTGTTCCTTGTGATTAAGCCCCTAGGCCAGTGGTCGGCAAACTCATTAGTCAACAGAGCCGCAGTTTGCTGACCACTGGTCTAGAGACATTCAGATCCAGAAGATAGTTGGAGAATTAATTAAAAGTATTAGCTTCTAACCCTCACTGGTTTGGCTCAGTGGCTAGTGCATCGGCCTGTGGACTAAAGTGTCCCGGGTTTGATTCCAGTCAAGGGCACCAAAAAAAAAAAAAAAACAGAAAAAAAAAAAACTAAAATACTTACGGGATTCAAAGCAGTCTAGAACATATTTCATGCGAATGGGAAGTGTCTCTCTGTATATAGAGATCCACATTTATGTAAAACCATGGTGGTGTGATGATTACTTCCCTTGCAAAAGATTTATAAGGTATTGAATAGAAAGCTCCTATAGTTAGTTCCTGAAAATATGATTCCACATGCATAAAATTTCAGATCAAACTTTATTTTTAGCCTAATATATTATGTTCAGAAAGTGTATGTAATGTTTCACAAAAGCCATTGATCCTGTAATTTTAGAGTTATTTTAAATGGTTGAACTACTGGAATTCGAGGTGCTTCTGGGTCTAGTCCATGTCTTTTCCCTCTTGTAGTCTCATCACCTGCCTCAGAACCCAGCATGTGTGGCATTAATATGATAAATCAATTTTGAAGCCTTACCATATACGCTATGGACTTAACACTGTCTTCTAGTGTAGTTCCTCTAGGTTTCTCTACATTCACAGGTCGATATGAAAACCTCTGACCTCTAAGTTTCTAACAGGTATAATAAACTGAAAATATAATATTAGGTTTAGAAAAATAGAAATCTTCACTAATAGAATAAATGACAATACAATACCATTCACTACATATTTATGTAAAGTATAAGGAAAGATACCATATTGAAAAAAACTATGAAAAAGGCCAATTTTCAGGTACCTGGCTTAGACATCATCTTGATGATATAAAATAAAAATTTGAATAAAAATATTGATTTATTTGTAATTTTCTGGGTATTTATAATACCTTCAGCTTTGACATTTATGAGCAATCACTAGACCTCTTCTATCCACTGGCTTTTTAAAATGAAGCTTACCATTTTTAAAAAAATCTTTATTGTTGAGATTATTATAGATGTCCCTCTTTTTTCTCCCCATAGCTCCCCACCACCTGGTTCCCACCCCACCCCAGGCCCTTGCCATCCTATTGTCTGTGTCCATAGGTACTGCATACGTGCATATAAGATCTTTGTCTAATCTCTTCCCGCAGCCCCTATGCCCCCTTCTCTCTGAAAACCATCAGTCTGTTCCATTTCCATAGCCCTGATTCTATTCCATTCACCAGTTTATTCTGTTCATCAGATTTTTTATTCATTTGATTTTTAGATTCACTTGTTGATAGATATGTATTTGTTGTCACTTTGTTGTTCATAACTTTTTATCTTTGTTTTTCTTCTTCTTCCTCTTCTTAAAGAATACCCTTCAGCATTTCATATACTAGTAATACTGGTTTGGTGGTGATGAACTCCTTTAGCTTTTTCTTGTCTGTGAAGCTCTTTATCTGACCTTCAATTCTAAATGATAGCTTTGCTGGGTAGAGTATTCTTGGTTGTAGGTTCTTGCTGTTCATCACTTTGAATATTTCTTGCTACTCCCGTCTGGCCTGCATAGTTTCTGTTGAGAAATCAGCTGACAGTTGTATGGGTGCTCCCTTGTAGGTAACTAACTATATTTTTCTTTGTTTGTTTTTTGCTGCTTTTAAGATTTTCTCTTTGTCTTTTGCCCTTGGCATTTTAATTATGATGTGTCTTGATGTGGTCCTCTTTTGATTCCTCTTTGGGTTTCTCTGCGCTTCCTGGGCTTGTAAGTCTATTTTTTTCACCAGGTAGTGGAAGTTTTCTGTCATTATTTTTTCAAATAGGTTTTTAATATTTTTCTCTCTCTATTCTTCTGGCATCCCCATAATTCGGATGTTGGTATGCTTAAAGTTGTCCCAGCGGCTCCTTACACTACCTTCATATTTTTGGAATAATATCTTTTCTTTTTGCTCTTCTGGTTGGGTGTTTTTTGCTTCCTCATATTTCAAATCATTGACTTGATTCTTGGGATCCTCTAGTCTACTGTTGAATCCCTGTATATTATTCTTTATTTCAGTGTATGCTTAATTTCTGACTGGTTCTTTTCCTTTTTTTTTTTTTTTTTTTAACATTCGCACTAAGATCCTTGAAGGTCTCACTAAGATCCTCAGAGGTTTCTAGATGATTCTTGAGTAACCTTATAACTGTGGTTTTGAACTCTATATCCAGTAGTTTGCTTTCTCCCATTTCTTTCATTTGTGACATGTTTCTTTGTCTCCACATTTTGGCTTCTTCCCTGTGTTTGTTTCTATGTGTTGGGAAGCTGCTAAATCTCTTTGAATTGATAGAGTGGCCTTGTGTAGTAGGTGTCCTATAGGGCTCAGTGGCTCAGCCTCCCCAACCACCTGAGATGGACAATCTTGGTGCACCCCTTTTTGGGCTGTGTGCACAGTCTTATTGTAGTTGAGCCTTGATTGCTATTAGTATCACCGGGAGGAATTGACCTCCAGGCCAATTGGCTGTGGGGACCAGTGGGAGAGCTGCTGTGCAGGAGACACCTGAATGGAGCAGGACTTGCTTCAGTGGGGCTTTGGTGCTCACTGAGTCTGCCTCTTGAGTGTGTCGCTTATGGATGTGAAGAGTTGTAATCCAGTATGGTCTCACACTGACCACTGGGTACACTGGCTCTTGGATCTCCAAGGAGGTGCAATGTCAGCCACTGCCTGGGGCCACCCCGCAGGAGCTACAGAGAGATCTGCAGATTCCTCCTCTTTGTATTGGGTTTGGAAGTGCCAGATGAGGCCTAGCTGTGAAGCAAGGCAGTCTGTTGCTGATGCCGACCTTGGGCCTTTTATTGGTAGCTTTGTGGCTCCCTGACCCAGCTGCAGCTTGTTTGACAGGTTTTAGGCTGAGAAAGGACAGGCCATTCACAAGCAAAAGCTGCTGTGCACAGCTTAGGTGGGGTTGTAAATTGGGTGGGGCGGGGTCTCAGGGAATCTCCAGGGTGAAGCAAACAGAAATGTCTGCCAGTCAGCCCTGCACCAGGGAGGTCTCAGCACAGGAACAATGACTGCTGCGAGCACCTCTGTCTAGAAGAAAGTCTCCCCTGCATTCCTGCCCTGATGCCAGATAATCCAGTTTCTCTCCTTATGTGTCTGGGTCCCCCAGAGCCTTGCCTGGCACTGGAGCTCAGAGCAAGTGGGAGCTTGTAAATTCAGTTCGCATTGCTGGCCTTTTAAGAGGAGTGCTGGATCTCTAGCAGCCTGTCTGTCACTCAGCCCGAATCCACACTTGTTTTCACAGTCTGTAGTTTTTACTGCTCATAGAGACTTCTTTCCCCAGCTGTGGAACCCTGGGCTTGGGGTCTGGTGTGGGGCTGAGACTCGATGCTCTTCCAGGTGGCCTCCAAAGAGGTGATCTCCCTGCCAATTAAAAAAGCAGTACATCTGGGTGCCGGATCAGCCCATTCTGCGCCTCTGTACCTCCTACCAGTCTCAATGTGCTTTCTTCTTTACCTCTCTAGTTGTAGGACTTCCACTCAGCCAGCTTTCCCGCAGTTCTGGATGATAGTTGTTCTGTATTTTAGTTGTAATTTTGATGTGGTTGTGGGAGGCAGCAAATATAGGCATTTACCTATGCCACCATCTTGGTTCCCCTTACCACTTCTCTAGAGGTAAAATATTTTTTAAGTTGACAACTGGCCATGATACCTCTGTGGTATCTTTCATTCCAGACACATTTTTTGGGTGCCTACTCTGTGCCAGACAGCAGAATTCTATCTGTCCATGCTACTTGTTCCTTAGACTTCTAGAAGTTTGCTGGGTAAGATTTAAGTGGGAAGCAGTGGCCAGCAGGCTCCCATCACAAGAGTGCCTGCCCTTTCCATGTGGTTCTGGCACCCTGCCCGCAGAGCACGGTGGCATCAATGTGGACATCTCAGCTCCACAAAATAAGTTCTTTGATGCAACTTATTTTCTTTTTACAAAGGAGCATTTTTAATGGAATATCTTTTTTAAAAGTATCCACCATTTTAAATATAGTAGATTTTTTTTGAATTAAAATAATCAGCATTTATTTTTTATTGAATTTATTGGGGTGACATTGGTTATTAAATTATATAGGTTTCTGGTGTACAGTTCTATAATACATCATCTGTATGTTGTGTGTTCACCACCTGAAGTCAAGTCTCCTTCCATCACAATTTATCCTCCCTTTACCTTCTTCAACCTCTCCCCATTCCCCTTTCCTTCTGGTAATCACCACACTGTTATCTTTGTCTATGACTTTTTTGTTTTGTTTTGTTTTGCTTAATCCCTTTACCATTTTTACCCAGCCCTGCAATGATCATGGAGAATTATTTCCTGACATAATTATAAAAATATCAAGGAATGTATTTATTCATTTTCCCCCCTGTAATGTGGCTGACATTGTTTTACTCATAGGTTATACAAAGATAGAAAAGACAGGGGGAAACCAAGATGGCGGCATAGGTGAAACACCTAACCTGCAGCCGGGCACAACAATTTCAAAGGCACAACTAGAGGTCAGAATGGACATCGTCCAGAACCACAGGAGAGCTGGCGGACTGAAATGCCCACAGCTGGGGGGAAGGAGAAGGCCACGGGGACAATCGGGGGAGCCGTAAAAGCCTGAGGTATGGAGAAACTGGCGGAGACGGCGGAGACGGCGGAGACACGAGCACGCGCGCCTGCGGGGAGGATGGAGCCGGAGAGGAAGGGGCGGCTGATGACCTGGCCGGCGTTCACTGGCAGGAAGGAGATAAAGGCTCCGGAGTGCGCTAAGCGCCGGCTCCGACTGCACTGAGCGCCAGTTCCGGGCGAAACCCTGGGAAGCCAGGCGCAGGCTGGGGGAATGAATCTGGGCTGTGGGGCGCAGGCACAGAGGAGCGGGGGAAGGCAGAGCTCCAGAGGCGCGCACGGGAAGGGGCGCAAAGGACGGACTGTTGCCTGCGCCACTGAACTGCCCTAGCGGGAAGGAGACATAAGCTCAGGACCGCGCTGAACCCCAGTTCCGCCTGCACTGAACCCCAGTTCCGGGCGAAACCCTGGGAAGCCAGGCGCACGCTGGGGGAATGAATTTGGGCTGTGGTGGCGGAGGCACAGAGGAGCGGCGGCTCCAGACACGCGCACTGGAAGGTGCGCAGAGGACGGACTTTTGCCTGCTCCACTGGGTGGCCCTGCTGGGAAGGAGACAGGGACGCCAGACTGCGCTGAGACCCAGTTCCAACTACACTGAAACCCAGTTCCAGGCGAGAATCTGGGAGTCCAGATTCATTAGGGGAGGGACTGGACTGTTTGGCAGTGGGCGAAACTCCAGGGCGCGTTTCTCTCAGAGGTGTTTGCAGGGAGTACAGAGGGACACAGACACAGGAGCCTCATAGGGCGGGGCTGACAGGAAGCCAAGGTTGTAGGCTCCACCCTGTAGCTCCGCCCCAGCCAAGCTGAGCAGAAGCTTTTTCCTGCTGAGTGCCTCAGGTAGTGGCTGACCCACACTACATTGGAGACCCAGAAACGAGGGCATCTAGTGGTTGGTGTGAGATGACACCAGATTTCAATCACTTGCATAAGGGAGGCATTCTAGAGGCAGACTCAATGAGCGCCAAGGCATTGCTGCATCAAGACCCGGCCCACAAACATGTCTCCTGCACAGCAACTCTTCCTATATAGACAAAGAGGGTCCTCACGGCCAATTGGCCTGGAGGACAATTCCTCCCAGTGACACCAACAACAATCAAGACTTAACTGTACAAAGGAGGACCAAGATGGAGACATAGGGCGGCAGCCTGATCGTTGCCTACCACAACAATATTGAGACTACGACGGGAGAGCAGAGCAGACACCAGCCAGAAAGACCGGGGGGCTGGCTGAGCAGATGCTCTACAACTAGAATAAAAGAAAGGGGTACGCAGGATGATGCTGATGCCGGTGACCCAAAGTCCACACTTTAAGAACTATGGCTCAGGCGACACAATGGCTGCCTGGAACGTGCTCGGCGCAGTTCCCCCGGCGGTCTCCGGCTGAGGGGACGGCTCCACTCGCTGCCGAGCACGGACAGACGAGCCCCTGGGAGACATGGGGTGGGAGACTCCGTGCTTGCTGACCTCCGAGTCCTTCAAGAATCTCAATGCCCCGAAGTGGCCAGGTGCGCACGCTCAGCGACCGGCCACCGTTGCAGACCCAAGGGCCGACGCAGCGACACCGGACCAGCCCACCGCCGTGCACCGGGCACACCGGAGCCTTGCCAAGCCCGCCGCCCAACGAGTTCTGCGGCAGCCGCCCTGGAGCTCTGAGAAAATGACCGAAGGAATTGCTGAGAGGGAATTGACCAACAGGAATTGGGATCAAGAAGACGAAACCCCGCTGAGACCCGAGTCCAGGCGAGCCTGCGAGCCTCTGGGCTCAGATGTGGTCACATGCCTCTGGGTCTAGGTGAGGCCTCACGCCCCTGGGTTTGGGTGAGGCCACGCGCCCCTGGGTCCAGATGAAGCTGGATTCCGGGTTCGGGTGAGGCCATGTGCCCCTGGGTCCGGGCGAATCTGAACCCTGGGTCCGGGTGAGGCCGTGGGCCCCTGGATCCGGGTAAGGCTGGGTCCCAAGTCCAGGTGAGGCCGTGCGCCCCTGAATCCGGGTGAGACCACGCGACCAGGGGTCTGAGAGAGGTAACGTCCCCTTGGGTCCGGGTGAAGCTGAACCCTGGGTCCGGGTGAGGCCATGGGCCCCTGGATCCGGGTAAGGCTGGGTCCCGAGTCCGGGTGAGGCCGTGCGCCCCTGGATCCGGGTGAGACCACGCGACCAGGGGTATGAGAGAGGTAACGCGCCCCTGGGTCCGGGTGGCTTCGTGCACCTAGGTCCAGGTGAGGCCACGTGCCCCTGGGTCTGACAGAGGCCACGCACCCCTAGGTCCGGGCGAGACCATGTGTCCCTGGATCCGGGTGGGGCCTCGTGCACCTAGGCCCGGGTGGGGCCGCGTGCCCCTGGGTCTGGGGGAGGCCAGGCGTCCCTGGGTCCGGGTGAGACCGTGTGTCCCTGGATCCGGGTGAGGCCTCGTGCGCCTAGGCCCGGGTGAGGCCACATGCCCCTGGGTCTGGGGGAGGCCAGGCGTCCCTGGGTCCGGGTGAGACCGTGTGTCCCTGGATCCGGGTGAGGCCTCGTGCGCCTAGGCCTGGGTGAGGCCACGTGCCCCTGGGTCTGGGAGAGGCCAGGTGTCCCTGGGTCCGGGTGAGACCATGTGTCCCTGGATCTGGGTGAGGCCTCGTGCACCTAGGCCCGGGTGAGGCCACGTGCCCCTGGGTCTGGGAGAGGCCAAGCGTCCCTGGGTCCGGGTGAGACCATGTGTCCCTGGATCCGGGTGAGGCCTCGTACACCCAGGCCCGGGTGAGGCCACGTGCCCCTGGGTCTGGGAGAGGCCAAGCGTCCCTGGGTCCGGGTGAGACCATGTGTCCCTGGATCTGGGTGAGGCCTCATGCACCTAGGCCCGGGTGAGGCCACGTGCCCCTAGGGCTGGGAGAGGCCAAGCGTCCCTGGGTCCGGGTGAGACCATGTGTCCCTGGATCCGGGTGAGGCCTCGTGCACCTAGGCCCGGGTGAGGCCACATGCCCCTGGGTCTGGGAGAGGCCAAGCGTCCCTGGGTCCGGGTGAGACCATGTGTCCCTGGATCTGGGTGAGGCCTCATGCACCTAGGCTCGGGTGAGGTCACGTGCCCCTGGGTCTGGGGGAGGCCAAGCGCGCCTGGGTCCGGGTGAGACCATGTGTCCCTGGATCCGGGTGAGGCCTCGTGCACCTAGGTCCGGGTGAGGCCATGTGCCCCTGGGTCTGGGAGAGGACAAGCATCCCTGGGTCCGGGTGAGACCATGTGTCCCTGGATCCGGGGGAGGCCTCGTGCACCTAGGCCCGGGTGAGGCCACGTGCCCCTGGGTCTGGGGGAGGCCAAGCGCGCCTGGGTTCGGGTGAAACCATGTGTCCCTGGATCCGGGTGAGGCCTCGTGCACCTAGGTCCAGGTGAGGCCACGTGCCCCTGGGTCTGACAGAGGCCACGCACCCTTGGGTCCGGGCGAGACCATGTGTCCCTGGATCCGGGTGAGGCCTCGTGCACCAAGGCCTGGGTGAGGCCACGTGCCCCTGGGTCTGGGAGAGGACAAGCGCCCCTGGGTCCGGGTGAGACCATGTGTCCCTGGATCCGGGGGAGGCCTCGTGCACCTAGGCCCGGGTGAGGCCACGTGCCCCTGGGTCTGGGGGAGGCCAAGCGCGCCTGGGTCCGGGTGAGACCATGTGTCCCTGGATCCGGGTGAGGCCTCGTGCACCTAGGTCCAGGTGAGGCCACGTGCCCCTGGGTCTGAGAGAGGCCACGCACCCCTGGGTCCGGGCGAGACCATGTGTCCCTGGATCAGGGTGAGGCCAAGCGCGCCTGGGTCCGGGTGAGACCATGTGTCCCTGGATCTGGGTGAGGCCTCGTGAACCTAGGTCCAGGTGAGGCCACGTGCCCCTGGGTCTGAGAGAGGCCACGCACCCCTGGGTCCGGGTGAGACCATGTGTCCCTGGATCCGGGTGAGGCCTCGTGCACCTAGGCCCGGGTGAGGCCACGTGCCCCTGGGTCTGGGAGAGGCCAAGCGTCCCTAGGTCCGGGTGAGACCATGTGTCCCTGGATCCGGGTGAGGCCTCGTGCACCGAGGCCCGGGTGAGGCCACGTGCCCCTGGGTCTGGGAGAGGCCAAGCGTCCCTGGGTCCGGGTGAGACCTTGTGTCCCTAGATCCGGGTGAGGCCACGTGCCCCTTAGTCCGGGTGAAGCCATGCCCCTGGGTCCGGCCGAGACCAAACCAGAGGGAGTCGGACCTCCGTTACCACCATTTGTCCACCATCCAGAGCTGAGGGGTCAGTGCTGACATGTACACATAAGGAACTGGTGGACATTGAAATTGGGTCTCAAAAGAACTGTTGGTCCAGAAAGAAACTCACTACAGACTTTCATTTGCCTGTCAGCATAACTATTATTGCTTGTCTCACATTCAGTTCTCATAAGTATATATCTAGTGACATATGATCTCGCTCATCTAGGGGAAATGATGAACAATATAGACTGAGGAACAAGAACAGAACCAGAAGCAAGGAGGCATTGATCGGACTATCGGGCCTCAGAGGGAGGATAGGGGAGGGTGGGGGGAGGGGGAGAGTTCAACCAAAGGACTTGTATGCATGCATATGATCCTATCCAACGGTTAAGTTCAACAGGGAGTTGGGGCATGCGTGGGGAGGGGGGGGATGGGAATGGGGGGATGAGGACAAATGTGATTAATCAATAAAGAAATTTAAAAAAAAAAAAAAAAAAAGATAGAAAAGACTTTTTTTCCCCTTGAGGAACTTGTATGAAGAGCAATATATAAAGAGAAAAATTACAATACTATTCAATGTATATCCTAAATAGAGACTGATTAAATAGTAGAGAAAACTTGCTATAATTTCATTTTATTTATTCATTCACTCATTGAAAAATAACAGCAGAGAGTTTTCAATGATCTAAATGCTTGAGATATAAAATATAGCTGATTCACAACTTTTAAAAAGGATTTTTCAAACTTTAAAGTTTTAAAGTACTTAAACATTTTGGTCTCAGGATACCTTTAAACTTTTAAAAATATTTATATTTTACAGGTCCATAGGAGTTTTAGTCTATGTGGATTATATCAACCAATTTTACCATATTAGAAATTAAAATAGATAAAAACATAAAATATTTATTTATTTAAAAAAAGCCAATTACATATTAATATAAAACATTTTTTAGGACAAAATGGTATCCAAAACAAAATAATTTAATGAAAAGGGTAGGATTGTGTTATATTTTTTGCAAATCTCTTTAATATATGATTTAATATAGAGCTAGATCATCCTGTCTGCTTTTGCATTCAATCTGTTGTATATGGTTTTTTTGGTTGAAGTATATTAAGTAAATCTGGTCTCAAATTAAAAAGGGAGTCATAGTTTAATAGCATTATTACATAGTTACAAATACTCTTGTTAATAGACTAAAACTCTGAAAGTGGTAATTTCTTAAAGATTAGTTGTACTGGGGAATCTGAAGCCAGATAAATTAACTTACTGTATATCATTACATTAAAATCTATTGATCCTCCTTGTTCTTTGAACAAATCTTTAACTCCTGCTTGGTTTTGTAACCTCATGTGTTAATCATTTGAAAAGTATTGGTCACTGTTTTACACCCCTGCTTTTCATCATCAGTGCAAATGTCAACACACTCAAAAAGGCAAATAAGCCTTAGTATTATTAGGAAAATGGTTTTGACCTTGCAGATCCCCTGAAAGGGTCTTGAAGACTGTCAGAAGTCTGTGGACTACACTTTGAGAACGACTAGTCTATTGGGAGGAGGAAAAAGAGGTTAAGAGAGTACAATTTGGAGTCAGGTTGTCTAGGTTCAACCACAGCTCTGATACTTACTCTCAGTGTGACCCTGAGCAGGTTACTTAACTTCTCTAAGCCTCAGTTTCTTCATCCATAAAATGAGGTTATAAATAGGTCCTACTTTATGAAGTTGTAGTGAAGATTAAAATTAAATGAGACAGTACTCATAAATATTGATTATAATAATAATGATTACTGAGACTATTATAATATAGTGTGAGACATGCTAAACTAGAGGAAGGGACAGAGTGGTGATGAGAGCAGGAGAAACTCTGTAGAGGCAGTGATGCTGGGCACAGTCCAGAAGAGGGTCACTGCAGCTGGAGGGCTGCCATTGCCCTCTCCTCATGCTTTTCTTTCTCCATTTTCCCTTTTGATTGATTTCAGAGAGAACAAGGGAGAGGGAGAGAGGAATAGGAACATCAACGATGAGAGAGAATCAGGCGGCCTCCTATAGGCCTCCTACTGGGGATCTAGCCCATAACCCAGGCATGTGCTCTGACTGGGAATCAAACTGTGATCTCCTGGTTCATGAGTCTATGCTCAACCACTGATCCACACCGACCATTTTCTATTTTGGAGGGTGGCACCTTCACCTATTCAGTCTCCCAAACCAGAACCCTGGGAGAGTTTGCTGAGGAAGTCAGGAATAGAGAAATTAAAAAGAAAGGGAGTGCCGAAAGCTATGGCACATAACATGAATAAATTTGTCATAGGTAGACAGTATAGAGCCCATAACACATATTACCCCAGTGTATATGTAAAGAATGGTGAGCGTGGGACATTTTTAATGAATTCCAAGCAGGAGTAGAGTGATATTTTTGTGAGAATTTTTCATTTGGGCTTGGGATGGAGCTGGGGTGTCAAGGTGGCCTTCTTGAGGCCTCTGGACTAGCTCTTCTCTGAGCACCTGAAGTCATTCTGCCATTCTGCCATTTTTATGAAAAGGATTTTATTAATTCCTTTTAGCCAATGAGGAAAATGAGGCTAAAACGGGTAGGTAACTTGACAAAGATCACTCATCTATTAATTGACAGATCCAGGATTTGAATTAATTCCTGTCTGGTTATAAAGATCTTACTCTTTCCACAGCATCATCCAGTAGATTTATAAAAATATGAGCTCCAGATTCAATTTGTGTTTTATAAATATACAGTTCTTGTTTCAGCCATCCCTTGAATATAAATAAACTTCTATAGCATTTTGTACTGTATGCCATCTTTACCATTTATTTTACTTATTAACAATCAAGTGTATCAAAGAACGAAGAGATACAATTGCATTTGCAATTCAGTCTATAGAATTCAGATTTTTATGTAATAAGATTGGTTTTATCATCTGCTAACCTGAGGCAGTGAAGTTTTAATTGTCAGTGCTCCATAATCCCAAATAATCTTGGTTTGAAATTGGGCCATACCCAAATATGGCTATAAAGATTCTTTTTTTAAGACTTGTGGAGATACAGATTAAGTTAGTGAGACTTTTTTTTTTTTTTTGGTGGCTGTGCCATTTCTTTTTATTATTAAATTTATTGTGATGATATTGGTTAATAAGATCAGAAAAGTTTCAAATGTACTATTCTATGATACATGATCTGTATATTTTATTGTGTGCCCACCACCCAAATCAAATCATCCTCTGTCACCATATATTTGGCCCCCTTTAGCCCAAATATGGCTATAAAGATTCTTTCCTTAAGACTTGTGGAGATACAGATTAACTTAGTGAGACTTTGGCCATTTGTATGGCTTCTTCAGGGAAGTGTTCCTTTAGGTCCTCTGCCCATTTTTTTATTCGATTGTTTGTTTGGTATTCAATTGTATGAGTTCTCTATATATTTTAGATATTACCCCTTGTCAGAGCTGCTGTTTGCAAATAATATCTTCCATTTGGTTGGTTGCTTTTTTGTTTTGTTGGTAGTTTCTTTTGCTGTAAAGAAGCTTTTTAGTTTGATACAGTTCCATTCATTTATTTTTGCCTTTACTTCCCTTGCCTTTGGGGTCAAGTTCATAAAACATTCTCTAAGACCATGGTCGGTAAGTTTAGTACCTATGTTTTCTTCTATGTGATTTATTGTTTGAGATCTTACTTTTATGTCTTTGATCCATTTTGAATTAATTTTTGTACATGGGGACAAAATTTAATGTAGTTTCATTATTTTGCATGTGGCTTTCCAATTCTCCCAGCACCATTTATTGGAGGCTTTCTTTTCTCCATTGTGTATTTTTGGCTCCTTTGTTGAAAATTATTTGCAAGTATACATGTGATTTTATTTCTGATCTCTCATTTATGTTCCATTTGTATTTTGTTTCTGCCAATACCATACTGTTTTAATTAACATTGCTCTGTAGTATAATTTGAAGTCAGGTAGTGTCATACCTCCAGCTTTGTTCTTTTTTTTTTTCAGGATTATTTTGGCTATTTGGGATCTTTTGTGGTTCCATATAATTCTAATGATTTTTTTTTGTTCTTTCTTTTAAAAAATGACATTGGGATTTTGATGATGATTGCATTTACTCTGCATATTGCTTTGGGTAATATGGACATTTTAACTACGTTGATTCTTTCAGTCCATGAACATGAATATCTTTCCATTTTATCGTGTCTTTTAAAATCTCTTTTAATAATGCTCTGTAGTTTTTCAGTATATGGGTCTTTCACATTTTTGTTAAGTTTATTCCTAGGTGTTTTATTCTTTTTGTTGCAGTTGCAAAATGAATTTTCTTCTTCATTTCTTTTTCTGAAATTTCATTGTTTGTATATAGGAATGCAGTGGATTGGATTTTTGCACATTGATTTTGTATCCTGCAACTATACTGCATTTATTTATTGTTTCTAATATTTTTTTGCAGGAGGCTTTAGGATATTCTATATGCAGAATCATGTCATCTGCAAAAAGTGACACTTTTATTTCTTCATTCCCAATTTGGATGCCTTTTATTTCTTTCTCTTGTCTGATTGCTCTGGCTAGGACTTCCAGAATTGTGTGGAATAAGAATGGTGAGCGTGGGACATTTTTAATGAACTCCAAGCAGGAGTAGAGTGATATTTTTGTGAGAATTTTTCATTTGGGCTTGGGATGGAGCTGGGGTGTCAAGGTGGCCTTCTTGAGGCCTCTGGACTAGCTCTTCTCTGAGCACCTGAAGTCAGGGTTCTGGAAGAGCATCAAGGAACCCCATTTTTCAGGACCAAAGAACCTCAGGTTGGGCAGAGGTTAGCTGTTTCAGTAGGCCTTGATTCTGTATGAGTTTGGGGCACAGTCAGGGTCAGATTGGAGTCTTTTTATTTCCTTAGAGTTGGTGCATAATAACTGTGGAATAGCCATATTTCCTGAGATAAGGACTGAGGAAATTAATTTGCCAGACTTCATATTTTTCTTAAGTCAATTTGAGTTTCTCGTTGTAAATATTCAAGGGAACTTACTACCTCTTTTTAATTTCAATCATGCATTTTCATAATTATTTTGTTGTTAGAGAGAAAACATTGTATGACTTAAAAAGGACCAATAAAAAAAGCATTCCTATACATTTATGTTTTCCAACAGAATGAGACTGACGAAATTCCTGAGACTGTATCAAATGTTTTCCCAACTGAACAAGAAGATATATTAGAATGGGGACCCTCAGATGCAGAAAGTATGCTATTTAAACCTCAGGAAACTTCAGAAATTCAGCAAGCAGATGACTCAAATAAACCCTTGGAAGATGAACAGTCTGTAGGTGAATCAGAAAGAGCCAAACGGTTACCTTTAAAGGTAAAACACTGTTTATATCGAAAACAGAATTATAAGAGTTGAGGATGTGCAGGTGTGAAGAAATGACCCAGGCAAGGGCCAAAGAATATGGGGCGAGTTCACCCTGAAAAAAGGCTCCTGATGTGCAAATTACCTATTTGGGAAAATGGAACATCTGTTTTGTTCGAAAGCTTTTAGTCTCAAACCTAATCACAACTCTGGGGAGAAAAGATATATATATATATTTTAATCATTGCTCAAGGATATTTTTTATTGATTTTTTAGGGAGATTGGAAGAGAGAGGGGAAGATGGAGAGAAACATCAATGTGAGAGAAACACATCGATTGGTTGCCTCCTGCAGGGGCCGGGAGGAGCCTGGAATCGAGGTATGTGCCCCTGACTGGAATCGAACCCGGGACCCTTGGTCCACAGGGCAGTGCTCTATCCACTGAGCCAAACTGGCTAGGGCAAGAGAGATTTTTGAGGAGGGAAGGAATCTCCGGGCTTTCAGACTGAGTCTTCTTACCATCTTGAGGGAATCAGCAACTATAGCCCTGGGGCCAGGAATGGTATATGTTGTAGCATTTATAACTTTGTCTCTTTTAAGTTTATCCTAACCCAGTGGTCGGCAAACCGCGGCTCTTTGGCCCCTTGAGTGTTCTAACGCCACTTCTTCAAAATAGACTCTCCCAGGCCGAAAACAGACTTTTGCGCATGGGCCACGAAGTTTCAGTCACACTGTACGTGCGTGCCCGCACGTGGTATTTTGTGAAAGAACCACACTCAAGGGGCCAAAGAGCTGCATGTGGCTCGTGAGCTGCGGTTTGCCAACCACTGTCCTAACCCCTAAGTGCTTTCCCATTGTGAGAATGTTTTCCAGATTCATTTTACTTATTTATAATTTAAATAATTTTTAAATACCATATTTGCATATTACATTACTATATTTACTTAGTACTGTTCTTTAATTTGAGCCACACTTTGGCTTAAATAAATGAGTTTATTTTAAACTAGATACATTATCCCTAGGATTTATAAAGAAGCTACTTTTCACTGAACCACAGCATATTATCTTGATTATCACCAAGGATCCTCCCCCTGACTGATTCCAATGGATACCACTTGGATTAACAAACTTCCTGCTTAGTCTCTCTCTTTTTGGATCCCCCTCTCCCCACCAATGACCATATTTCTTCTATGATTTGCCAGAGTCAATTGACCATTGCCAGTTCTTCAACCTTTGCCCCAAACTCCCAACTCTGAAACCTTGACTTTGTGACCTTAACCTTCCTTTGGCTTTACATATAATCAGTCTCCAAGGCCTAGATTGCCCCTAAACATTACTGGTTATGATTGTTTCTTCACTTTTCTAGTTGCTCCCATCCTAGTCTGAGTCCTGGTTTTTATTAATTTCTCAAGTCCTACTTAGTTTCATCCTGTATGACACTAGCATATCGATCCTTTGGGAATATGAGTCATAAGGAAGATCCACAGGTAATAGTTGGCCAGAGAAAATCTACCACTTCTGTCAGGGAGAAGGGACATATCCTGAGATTGCTACCGGCTCCTTTAGAAGTCATGCTGTCTTTCTAAAGATGCTTTTGGGGTATGAAGTGCATCCTGACAAGGCTAGCTAAACCCACACATTGCTAACCCCTCCAGGTGAATCCTGTGACATCTTGAAAAAGACTATGACATCTTTCAAGTCTATGACATCTTGAAAAAGTGTTAGACTGGTGGGCACAGATAGTGTCACCTATTCTTCTACCTGGACACTGGGACTTTGGAAATAAAATGTGGTCATGAGAAGAAAATGGTTAGCTGCCAAATGTGTCAAAGACAAATGGATTTTCTGGACAATGATTTAATTACCATGGCCTATCAGGAATTTAAGTCCTTCATTAGAAAAAAACCCAAATGTTAATTCTTTTGGCTTATATTGGCTGCTATTAAGAAGTTATACAAAATTATGTATTTTTTATAAAAAGTGGCAGTCCTTTCTTTAGGTAACTAGAATTTATTGAGTGTAGACTATGTGGGAACCACTTTACTAAGTGTTCTATGTGATTTATCTTACTTTTTCTAGTAATAACCCTATTATTACTCTCATTTTATAGTTGAAAAAATTGAGTCATAAAGAAGGTAAATAACTTGCCCAAGTACAAACATCTGGTTAAATTGTAGCAGCAGGACTTGAACTGAGGTGGTCTAATTCTGGAACTTTCACTTTTTACTACTTATCAGTGCTGCCCTTTCATAGCAACAATTAATAGGTATCTGGTTAAGTATAAGAACACATACTCTCAGAAGCAAAACTGACAAGGGATGGATGTCCTTCATGAAACTAGGAAGAATGGCTTGACAAGAGAGACTTGGAGAATGAATTAAAAGAGCTCTAAACTGGGAACCGAAGTGTTTCAAGGGGAGGAGAAGAGAATGTCTGATAAAGCATTTTTTTTTTTTTGTCGTTGTTGTGGGATATTGTGGGGCTCAACAGAAATGCCATAGGAAATAGCATTGGAAGTGTTCCTGTAACTCATCCCACCAAGTCTTCACCAAGAATATGTATTTATTTATGTTAACATCTCAAGATCAGTTACCCTGTTTGGACATTTGAGGCCATAATGTTAATCTCCAGCATCTCTGTCCGAGGAATGAAGAACAATATACTTGTTCAGGCCATATCAGTGGGAGAAGACCACTTTTTTAAAAGATATTTTTTAAAATATATTTTATTGATTTTTTACAGAGAGGAAGGGAGAGGGAGAGAGAGTTAGAAACATCAATGAGAGAGAAACATCGATTAGCTGCCTCCTGTACACCCCCTACTGGGGATGTGCCCGCAACCAAGATATATGCCCTTGACCATAATCGAAACCTGGGACCCTTCAATCCGCAGGCCAACGCTCTCCACTGAGCCAAACTGGTCACGGCTAAAATATATATATTTTTACATAGCTCATAACTAATAGAACTAGCACAGAGATGTGTTAAAGTAGCAGTGCAGAACTTTTATTGTTCACATATATACCATAAGTTCTCTTTCAGTTAAAAAGTAGAAAATTTGGTCAATCTGTACTCTATTGGCCATTTCTACTCTTATAAGCTCAGTAGCATAATAGAGATTATTAAGATTCTGGTCTAAGTCATGACTAACAAAAGGAGAAATTCGATAATGGAAATTTTGTGAAGAAATGACTGACACAAGAGCCCATCAGAGGATTGTTGAGCATTTTAGGAGGAAAAAAAGTCAAAAGTCTATACCAAAAAAAGATTTAAATATTATATATATGCAATATATATAATATAATAAAAATATTTAAATATTATATATATATAATCTCAATATATATATTGAGATTCTAAATAGAAAGACATTTCAGTGATGTGGGATGTGGTCCTGGCTGGATAGGTCAGTTGATTAGAGCATTGTGCCAATACTCCAAGTTTGCGGATTAAATCCCTGGTCAGAGCACATACAAGAAGCAACCAATGAATGCATATATGGGAGGAACAGTGGGCCAATGTTTTTCTCATTTCCCCCCTATCTCTTTTTAAAAATCAATAAAAAGTGTTTTATTTTTTTAAAAAAAAAAAAAAAGATGTGGGATGCCTCAAGGCCTCCCAAATTCTCACAAAACAATTATGAATGATATATTGCATTCAGTTTTAAAAATGTACACAAGATGAAAGAAGAAATACATATCCATAGATAGACATAAAAGTGGCATGTGGCTATAACAATTATATCAAGAAGGCTAAAATCCAGAATGGGTTGAGGCCTGTGAATAATGCTAAAAATAAAAGAGTATTTTTTTTTCATGTTAGTTTTGGAGCAAAGAGAGAAATATTTCGATGAATAATGTGATGACAACATATGACAGAGCTGCCTTAATTTATTTTTGGAAAAAGGGTGAGGTTTTAAATAAATAGAAATATGACAGAGAAAAGGAAGCTGATAAACTTGCACTTTGGTTCTCTTAAATCTGACAAGGAGAATGATCTTTAGTTTAGAAAGAAGAGAAAAAGAATTGATAAAAGAAACTTGAAGCCCAAGATTGGTAAAAGATTTCAAGAGTTAGCTTAGATGTCTGAGCCTGTTGGCTTAGGTAGATAGGGTTAAGCCTGCTGGGCCTCTCTTAGCAGTTGCTACAGTGGGCGAGGGAGGTGCTAGATGCCTGGAGACTGACAATGGCAAATCTGAGTTTTATTTTTCTAAGGGTAATGGTTATGGTTTCTGTGATGTATGATTTATCTTAGACAAAATTATGGAATGATTTAATGAATCATTAAAAGATTGGGAACAAGCCCAGCCGGTGGCTGAGTTGCTTGAGCATCGTCCCATACACCAAAAGATTGTAGGTTCGATTCCCAATTAGGGCATATACTTAGGTTGTAGGTTTGATCCCCAGCTGGGGTGTGTACCGGAGGTGACCAATTGATGTTTCTCTCTCGCATCGGTGTTCCTTTCTCCCCCTTCTTTTCTCTCTAAAAGAAAAAAAAAAAAAAAAGAAAAAACCTATTGGGAACAGGCAGGTAAACACAGCCAGAGCTTGTAGGCTTACAAGAGATGGGAAATGTGATGTCAAGTCAATGACAAATACAGTTGCATATCTGAGAAAAAAAACCAGAACAAAAGGATTGTGTTTGACCCCTTATAAGAGGAAGCAACAATCACTTGGAACCAGCAGAGTTTCTCTGTGGGACACACCATGGAAGATCAACCTTATTTCTTTTCCTAGAATTACTAGACTGAATACCAGTAAAGTGTTGGACTTGAAGTTCAAGACAAGAGTATCATGGTGAAGAGACTGGTATACAAGAAAACTCAATACACATTAGGTGTTATTATCCTTTGGACTTCAGACACGTGCTTATGAACGTCTCCCAATGACAGACTGTAAACAAGACTGCAGTCAGGAGAACTGCTAGATGGATTTGTAATTAATTAGGCAAAAGATGCAGAATTCGATATGAAAGTCCCTGTGGACTGCTATCTGGCTGTGTCCAATCCATTGTATATCCTAATAATTTTGATGAGAAAATGGAAGATTTACTGATTGGATTTATTGGTAACATTGAAAATGTGACTGGTACGATTTGGTTAGTCAGATCTCAGGTGAAATTTAATCGGGATAAATGTGCATAATGGTTCTGTCCTTGGGGCCACAAACTGCATAGATACAAGATGATGTGATTTAGAGTAAATGTGAAAAAGACTTCAGGGTTTTAGACTATAATTTAGTGATAGGAAAGGAAATGCAGTCATAGTTTGCATTGGTTGACAAATACCATAAAAGAGGATAATCTTCTTTTGTTGTTGATCTGATCACATCACACCTTAAATACTGTGTTCAGATATCGGTATTCAATCCCAGGAGAAATACTGACAAATTGTAGACTGGAAGGAAACATTCAAGATGTTAAAGCACAGTACTTCAAAACTATGTCACGTAAGGTAGAGCTGAAGGGCCTGGGGGTGTTTACTGGGGGTGGGGGTGGTGGGAGGGGAGGTGCAGGTCTAGGGTAGTCAACTGTATTTAAATATTTGACTGTCAAATGGAAGAGAGCTAGATTGGGAGGTTTGAATTGAGACTAGTTAGGCTCTATGATAAATAAACATAAATTCTATAAACAGAAGAGTTTCAAAGACTTCCAAATCCTCTGCTCCTGATCATGTTCAAGCCAGAATGAATAACCATTTGGTGGAGAAACTAGAGGAAATTTAAACATTAACTGGGTGGCGAGATGGAATGATCTGTACTCTGAGCTTTCCTTATTTGTCATCACTTTCTTACTCAAGAAATTGCAATAGCTCTCTCCTTACTGCTGCACTGAACCCAAACCGGCTACCTAATTTATAACCCCTCTTTTCTGGCCTCCTTCTACCTATTCAATCATATCTCTGCTTTCTCCAAGGAAAGCCAGCCTGCTTTCTTTCTCAAATCCAGTCGCAAAAAAAGACAGAGTAACCCATGGGGAAAAATATTTTTAGATCAACTATTACTATGAATTCTGCAAGTTTTCTAGGAAATCTGGGAAAACAGTGCTCCTACTACCTATTATTATTAAAAGGCAATTATTTAAGAGACAGACATGCATTTGATTTTCTCCAAGCAGTAGAAGAGAGTACAACTGTAAGGAAGTAAAAATTAATAAACATTGCTTAAAATAGGTATAAGAAAGCATTAAAGTTCATTTTGGCATGTACTTGCAACCACCAGTCATGCCAAACTTTAAAAGGCTAAGGGTAAGAAAAAAAAAAAAAGAGAGACTAAGGGGAAGTCCCATTAAAAATACCAATCAAGAAGAGTAGACCTATGGAGGGAAAAATCTTGTATTTCTTCTTTACTAGTTTTAAGGCAAAAATGTATTATAAATAAATATGGTACTAATATTTTTATTTCTGGGAGGTTATGAATGTAAAATTTTAGGAAGAGATTTAGAGGAATATATCAACTCACCTTTAGAATTTATATTTTTTAAATAAAATATACATACAAATTAGGAGTTTATGAGATGGACCATTAAATATGAAAGATCTAATTTCATGTGACAACTTTTCTTAACAGCACACTTTTATATTTTTCAAAGGTGATATCATCAGAATTATTGCAAATCAGAGGAAAAGAAGTTAAACGAACTAAAAAAACTCAACCAGAAATTCCACGACAAAGAAAGTGTGCAAAATCCACGCAGGATCAAAAACTATTAAAAACAAAGTAACTTCAGTTTATAAATTTTACTTTCTGAAGAGATTTATTTAGTGGCATTGATACCTGAAAGTGGATTTTTAAAGGAAATTGAATGCTTTAGAAGTTTATATATGAGATTTAAGTTAAACCTTCTCACAGGTCAGGATGTGTATGCTGTACTCCACGCTTCTCTTTCCATTTTTGATCAAGGCACTTGGTTTAATGACATAACAAAGCTAGAATAAAAATAGCTGTCTGTGAGACTAAAGTAAATTAAATGTTAACATGTTAGATTTTATTTCTTTCAATCACTGTAATGTCTAATTTAGATTAATTGCTTATTATGTTGGTTAATTTTATTTTTATAAAATAAAAGACAGCCCAACTCTGAGTTACCATTGGCCAATAGAACTGGTTATTTAGATGACTTTTTTTTTTAAATTTATTTCCCTCCCCCTCCCCACCGCCACCACTACATTTTAAATGGAACTTCTTTTTATACCAGGATGTAGCTACAGTTTTGAATAATAGTGTGCAACTTAGATTTATGGTTTTATCTTTTGCCATTCACCTTGTTGAAAAGATTTTCTCCTTATTTCACCACTGGATTTTTATGGGTTGGTTTATTCTAGACTCTTCTTCATTTAACTGTTTATGGGGGCTTAAAGAAGCTTTAATTATTAGCTTTTGTTGTTGCTTAGGGCACTGAAAGGTGTGCTGGGCATGGAAGACAACCGTTTTATGGCCAGCCTAAACTCTGTAAATGGATATTACTCACTATTTAGTATCTGGAAATGGACTCATGGGAAAAGAATTCCAAAGTTTATGAAAGAGTCAAATTGGCATTTAAGTGACCCTGTACATGCCATTGCTTATCTGCATTGCTTTAAGCTCATTTAGTTAGCAAGATTATGTATTAAAACAAATAGTGACAGAGGACAACAGGTATTTTACCTTCAATAAATAGTTACTGTCAGATTATCAATGAAGCAGAAACTTCTTGATTCCCCCCTAAAAAACCTTGCATTTAGTGCATTAGGCAAAGTAGCCTGGCCACACACAGAGTCAGAGCCTTTTCTTTTTTTATGTCTTAGTGTTTCAAAGAATGACAAATCGTCCTGTTTAAGGAGAGTATGCTATAAAAACACACAGTCTTTCTTGAGCATGCCAAAAATATTTGTAGGTCTTTTTGATATGTGTAGTGCTGAGTTAATTCATTAAAATGGAAATTAGAAATCTCCATTAGAAAAATAAGAATGAGATACAGAGGAATAAAAATCTATATTAAAAATTATATAATAAAAGAATTTTGGAAAATATACTTCTGAAAATCTTTTATTCCTTGCTTCTATTTTCACTTGATCTTAGCCAAAAGGCCGAGAAGCGATTGCTTCTATTTTCTTAAACATTTTTTTTTACCTGACTCACCTGTGAGTAGACCCCAAATTAAATTATCTTCTTGGGAATTGAGCCTTCTTTTGAAAATATAGCATTATTTAGCTCGATAACCAAGGGATATTCACTTACAGACCTATGTAATTAGAGTATGATGGGAACATAGGAATTCAGATAGGTTGTGTTGCTTTTTTAAGGAAAAAAAAAAAAAAAGTAATGTAATCTCCAGTACATTCCACTTGCTGGGACCTGTCCCAGACAGAATGATAATGTAGATGAGCTTGACATCGGAGCTCACCTTTTTGTCCCCCTTTTTTTTCCTTTCAGTTCTTTCTTAGGATCCCTACTTTCCGGACACGCATTTCACTCTTCCAGTTAGGTCTCTTTGTCTGAGGCATTTTCAAATATTTTAGATTTACCTCTTTTTATCCTCCTCCACTCGAACATGTGCACATTTCATGTTCTGTGCTTTTTGGTGCCTGTGCTGTTTTAGAAGTGACACAAACCATTCTTTATTAGTGATGCAGTAATGCCTAGCAATGGGTTGGGTGCTGTGCAGTATAAGTAACTATAGCAATACAAATAAAACAAGCACTGATATCAATTGTTACAGAGGCAAAAGTTAGGGTTTTTAAAATAAATATATATAAATATATATATATATTTAAGGGAAAGGAGAGAGATAGATAGAAACATCAATAATGAGAGAGAATCATTGATTGGCTGCCTCCTGCACGCACTGGGGATTGAGCCTGTAACCCAGGTATGTGCCCTTGATCAGACTTGAACCCAGGACCCTTTAGTCCTCAGACCGACGCTGTATCCACTGAGCCAAACTAGCTAGGGTAAAAGGGATTTTTATTTTCATTTTGCAAGATATTTAGAGGTCAATGATACAGCTTGCAAATGTTACAGCTGAGATTCTGATGCAGGCCTGCCAGTTCCAAACACTATATTCTTTATATTACGGTATGCTACTATCCAGACGTGTAGAGCAATTGTGGGCAGACCTGCATTAACCTATTAGATAAATGGTCAGAATGGGTGGCAAAAGAATAGGACAGTGTATGAAAAGAGATATTTGTGAAAAAGGAAAATAATTAAAGTTTGCAGAGAAGTTTGTCTTGGAGGTATTGCTTGATGGGTGTTTAGATATGGACAAAAGGACAGGCAGCATTCTATTCATAACTGAAGGAGCTGACAGGTCTTGCTGGTCCTGCGAATTGTCCTGGAAACTAATAATAATAGCAAACATCTGCCATGTGGGAGACACTGTTTTAAATGCATTCCTTCCTTTCTTTCTTAAAGTAATTTATGCAGGATGTGCTAATGTTGTTACTCCCAATTTACTGATATAAAAATAAATTAATTGACTTGCTTATGGCCATGTGATAGTTTAAAACAGGATTTGAACAGGGGCAGTTTGACTTCACTATACTCCTCACTTTTAACCACTAGGTTAGAAGTGGGGCAAGATCCTAGGAGCCTTGAAACTCAGAGAAAGGAAGTACTCCAGCAAGTAAAGGAGTGCTAGGTAAAGGAGTATTTAAAGATCAATGTGATAGGATTTTGCAGGCGATATTGGAGAGGAGAAAGGACGGAGGGTGCAGTGATCAACCTGACTGGCATTAGCCTGTTGCTAATGCAGACTGAAGTGATGAGGACCTTGACTGTGTTGGAAGTGAGGAGGGCAAAGTAGCACAGCTGAGCAACCCTGTGCAGGGGGAAGCTCAGTTTTCCATTGGCTAGGTAGGCAGTGTTTTATGTATTGAAGGTGAAGAATCTGAGTGAGATAGTGATACTGGAAATGAGATTTGGGAGCTTACTTTAGTGCAGAGGAATGAGCTGAGATACTGAAACGGATTTTTTTCAATGTAGAAAGAAAAATTCAACCTTGGAAGCCATACCCAGTTTAGAAGATGGAGAAAGAAAAGCCAGTGACTAAGTCAAATTGTGATGAATCTGAAAGGCAGACATAGAGCTGAGACAGAGCAGGCTTTCACAAGCTCATGGAGGAAGAGCAATTGCAAGGAAGGTCATCAGTATATCAGCTGTAGTTTCATAGAGAACACGATCTAAATATCTAAAGTTTATTTGATTTGATGACAAGGTTGCCATTTGGTCAATGTAAGAGTATGACTTCAGTAAGGCGGTGGGGATGGAGTAGCACTGGATAAGGGCCACTTCCACCTCAGGGGTCATGAAGAGGCAGCAGTAGGAAAATATTATGGCTTATAGTCAGCAGCATTATGTTTAGATCCTAGTAGCCACTCACTAATTTTGTGATTTATCCAAAATAAGCCATTGCTGCAATGTAAGGATAATAATACCACCCATACAAGCTCATTGCTGAGAGAATGTAAATCACTTAGCATGGAGTCTGGCACATAGTAGGTGCTCAAAAAGCATTTGTCCATTGGATGGCAAGTGACAGTGGGAATTAAGAAAGCATTCTTCATGCCCTCTTCCCTATTTTGGAAAGGCAGAAAAGGCAAGTTTTAGCATAGTGGGAAGGGAGGTATCACATTAACTTAGACCGGGGGTTCCACTGATGCTAGTTACTGGGTAATGTTCTATATTTTCTACCTCTTCAGGGACATTAGCATTTGAGCAGAGTTGCAAAGGGGTAACGCATGATGGCTGGATATGGTGTCACAAACTGAGTTAGAGAATTCAAGAGAGAAGAGGGTTGGGGTGGGATGAAAATAAGTTTGCTTTTAAACCTGTTGATTCTATGGTAACTGTAAGACATACATGTTGATATTTTAGCAGACAGTTGGATATATGACTTTGAAGATCTGGTCAATGGGCTGAGAGTGTGATGTTAAATTTGTTATAAATCACTGTTATCATTTTAAATCTCCTCTCCTACATTTAGGCATCCTTTTCAGACCCTGCACTGATCTGTCAGTGTAAATGTATTTTATACCAATAGACCACACAGTGAAAAAGGAAGCCCACTTTCTTTTCTTTGTTGCAGAATTCCACGAGACCACGTCACTCCTACCCTTCATGATCTGTGCACCATTGTCCCCGACCGGGTGCTGCCCATTGACTTGCATCTGGCTTCTCGAGTGTATCATACAGCCAGCAAGAAAGGCCACAATACTATACTTGGAGTATTTGGAAATTCCTTCTTCGATGATAACTCTATAGCTAAAGAGCAAAGAAATCGGTAAGAGTTCCACTGGTAATTTGTTTTAAACGATTCAAACTGGCACAGAAATTCTGCCTTTTGAGGTTTAGATTTGAAGACTTGATTTTGTTCTTGGACACTAGAGAGGAACAGTTTTGGTTCCTTCCCTTCCATTCCCTTTCTATTGAGTTTATTGCAATGACACTGGTTAACGAAGTTATACAGGTTTCAGGTGCACAATTCCATAACACATCCTCTGTATGCTGTATTGTGTGTTCACCTCCTCAAGTCAAGACTCCTTGCATCACCATTTATCCCTCTACCCTCCTCTTCCTTTCCCCCACAACCTCTCTTGTCCCTATACATTAATTCTTTTTCTTTTTTTCTCAATTCCTCCACCCCACCCTCCCAGCAACTGTCTCTGACAGCTGTCAGCCTGCTCTCTATGCGTCTGTCTCTATTTTGCTCAGTAGTTCATTTTGTTCATTAGATTCCACATGAGGGTAAAATCATATGGTATTTGTCTTTCTCTGACTGGCTTATTTAACTTAGCATAATGCTCTCCAGGTCCCTCCATGCTGTCTCAAAGGGTAAAAGATCCTCCTTTTTTATGGCTGAGTAGTATTCCATTGTGTAAATGAACCACAGCTTTTTTACCCACTCATCTTCTCATGGACACTTGGGCTGCTACCAAATCTTGGCTACTATAAATAGTGCTGTAATAAAATAGGGGTACATACATTCTTTCAAATGAGTGTTTCGGGTTTCTTCGGATAAGTTTCCAGAAGTGGAATCGCTGGGTCATAAGACAGTTCTATTTTTAATGTTTTTGAAGAAACGCCACACTCTTCCTCAGTGGATGCATCCCTCTGCATTCCCAACAGTACACAAGGGTTTCCTTTTTTTCTACATCCTGGCCAACACTTAATTGTTTATTGGTTAATGATGATAGCCATTCTGACAGATGTGAAGTGATATCTGATTGTGGTTTTAATTTGCATCTCTCTGATGATTAATGACATTGAGCATCTTTTCATATGTCTATTGGCCATCTGTATGTCCTCTTTGAAGAAGTGTCTATTCTTCCTTTGCCCATTTTAAAATTAGACTGTTTTTTTGGGTGTTGTGTTTTCTAAGTTCTTTTAAATCTTGGATATTAACCCCTTACCAGATGCATTATTGGTGAATATGTTCTCTCATTTAATGGATTGTCTTTTCATTTTATTGATGGTTTCCTTTGCTGTGCAAAAGCTTTGTAACTTGATGTAGTCCTGTTTTTGTTTTGTTTTGTTTCCCTTGCCTGAGGAGATATATCAAAAAAATATTGCTATGAGAAATGTCCAAGATTTACTACCTGTGTTTTCTTCTACGAATTTTGTGGTTTGAGTCTAGCATTTAAGTCTTTAATCTATTTGAGTTTATTCTTGTGTTTAGTGTAAGAAGGTAGTCTAATGTCATTTTTTTGCACATATCTGTATAATTGTTCCAACGCCATTTATTGAGTAGACCAGTGGTCGGCAAACCGTGGCTCGCGAGCCACATGCGCCTCTTTGGCCCCTTGAGTGTGGCTCTTCCACAAAATACCACGGCCTGGGCGAGTCTATTTTGAAGAAGTGGCATTAGAAGAAGTTTAAGTTTAAAAAATTTGGCTCTCAAAAGAAATTTCAGTCGTTGTACTGTTGATATTTGGCTATGTTGATGAGTTTGCCAACCACTGGAGTAGACTATCTTTATCCCATTGTAAGTTTTTGCCTGCTTCATCAAATATTAACTGTAAAGGCCTGGGTTTATTTCTGGGCTCTCTAGTCTGTTCCATTGATCTATATGTCTGTTTTTATCCCAGGACGATGCTGTTTTGATTCCTACTACCTTGTAGTATAGTTTGATATCAGGCAGCATGATTCCTTTAACTTCATTCTTCTTAAGATTGCTGTTGCTACTCAGGGTCCATATAAAATTTTGGAATATTTGTCCTAGTTCTGTCTTTTTCCATTTTTTTTTCCTGTACCTACACAGACTAGGTATCTTCAGTTCCTGCCACTAGCATGAACTGTGCCCTATCATAAGGTAACTTGAGTGGTTTATGGTTCCCAAAGAATGTCATATACATTTTCTCATTTATTCTTCATCTCAACTTTGGGGTGCAGATGTTAAAATTGAAGCTCATAAAAAATCAAGTAACTTTGCCAGGCTTATACGACTAAGAAAATCACAGATATGGGACTTGGTCTTAGATTTCACTGGCATTGGGCAGACTTGGGTCCAGGGATCATGTACAAACGCCATTGCCTCTGGAGTTTCTTCCATTTCTCCTTGTGTCATATTTTCTCTTGTTTCTGAGTATTCTTTTGTGAAGAGTACAAAAGAGAGGAGAAAAGAGAAGCAGCCAACATTTACTCAGCAGTAATTATACTTTTACTACTGTGCTTTGTGTTTTACATCTCTCCTATTTAAATCCATCACTCCCTTAAGGAGCCTTTCTAGACATTCTTTCCCCTAATTGGCCTATTAAATTTTAATACCCCAAATACACTGTGCATCTGCGTATGGTCCAGTATAGCTGTGTTCTATACATAAAGAGAGTGAGCTTATGTCAGCCCCCTCACAAGGCACCAATTTTTGCCCCTTAGGAGCAATATCACCTGCCCTTTGAGAATGCATGCTCTGAAGTCTCTTGCCTTTCAAAAGATAGGCTAGGAATCCTGAAAAACCATTCGCCTACATGTTTTCAGAATATTAAAAAAATATTAAATATTAACAAGTTTAAATAGAAATGTTTTTAGTATTATATTTTAGCTATTTTAGGCCTAGAGAATAATATTTTAAAAGATCATTTTTAATTACAAGCTGGCATACCTCAATGTGGGATTGGGGGGATAAGAAGAGATAAAACCAAAGAACTTATATAAATTCATAAACCATGAACTTACATGCATAGTCCATGGACACAGGCAATAGGGTAGTGAAGACCTGGGGGCAGAGGCAGGGGCTGGGAGAAAGGGGGAATGAGGGTGGAGGGGAATTGGGAGATAGCTGTAATACTATCAACAATAACAATATATTATCTATACTAATAATAGCCTAGGTGGTGTCATGCCCTCACGTCATCACAAGATGGCCGTCACAAGATGGCCGTCACAAGATAGCTGCGCACACAGTGGAGGCGGGGCCCAGAGGGTCCTGCAGCTCCACGCGCTTGCGGAGGAGGCTGGTCCCAGTGTCTCCGCTGCCTCGTGCGGAGGAGGCGGGTCCTGGCAGAAGAAGCAGATTGTGGCAGGGGAGGGCAGTTGGGGGTGATCAGGTCAGCAGGGGAGGGCAGTTGGGGTGATCAGGCCAGCAGGGGGGGCGGTTAGGGAGCGACCAGGCTGGCAGGCAGAAGCAGTTAGGGGCAATCAGGCAGGCAGGCAGGTAAGCAGTTAGGAGCCAGTGGTCCCAGATTGTGAGAGGGATGTCTGACTGCCTGTTTAGACCTGATCCCCTATGCCCTTCTTGGGGCCACCTAGCAAGTGCTACAGAGTGATCTACAGATGGCTGCTACTTGTGTTGGGCTAATAGGTGCCCAGAAAAGGCCATGCTATGCACCTTGGTAAGCTGCTGCTCGTGCTGGGCCTTGGGCCACTTGTTGAGAGGTAGGATACACACTGACTCCAGTTGCTGCATGTTTGAGAGATTTTAGGAAAGTCTGAAGCCTGAGCCAGAACAGGCCATTTATATGGAAACAACATTGCAAACAGCTTGGGAGGGGTTTCAAATTTGGTGGGGCAGGATCTCAGGGAATCACCAGGGAGTGGCAACAATGTGGGTCAAGTTGATGGAGACTTGTATAGTGCCTGCCAGTCAGCTCTGTCAGGGGGAGGTCCCAGCAGTTTTGTCTGGGAGAAGGCTGCCCTGGAATTCTTTCCTTGATTCCAGACAATTTAGTTCCTCCCCAAATGTCCCTGCATCCTTTCAAGCTGCTGCCTCACTGCTGAATCTCAGAGGGAGAGAGTCTGAGTAAGCCCATGTACCAGCCCTTTAGGAGGAACTGCCTGGGAATCCAGCAGCCTCCCTGTCACTCAGCCATAATCCCCACTGATTTTTACAGCCCAAAGTTACAGGGACTTCTCTTCCCGGCACTGGGGCCCAGTGTGTGACTGCAGGAAGCCTCCTCAGCCAGATATTCCTCCCAATTAAAAACACACCACACATAGGTGTCAGACCAGCCCAATCTGTGCCTCCACCCCTTCTACCAGTCTCAATGTGCTTTCTTCTTTACTTCTCTAGTTGTAGAACTTCCATTCAGCCAGCTTTCAGGTGGTTCTGAATGATGGTGGTTCTGTATTTTAGTTGTAATTTTGATGTGGTTGTGGAAAGATGCGAGTACCAGGTTTACCTATGTTGCCATTTTGATTCCTCCAGAATGTCTCTTAAAGGCTTAAAACTGAGTGTAGAAAATAAAGACATTGCCGGGACTGGTTTGGCTCAGTGGATAGAGCGTCAGCCTGCGGACTGAAAGGTCCCAGGTTCAATTCCGGTCAAGGGCATGTACCTTGGTTGCAGGCACATCCCCAGTAGGGGGTGTGCAGGAGGCAGCTGATTGATGTTTCTCTATCATTGATGTTTCTAGCTCTCTATCCCTCTCTCTTCCTCTCTGTAAAAAAAAAAAAATCAATAAAATATATTTTTTTAAAAAAGAAAAGAAAATAAAGACATAAACATAATCTAGTAGTCATGATACTACTATTTTGAGTCATTTCATTAGCAATCTACAAGCAAAATATCATATTACAGCTTCTATTAGTCATGCAAAGTGTTAAAAATACTGGTTTCTTTCTAATTCTAATTTTTTTCAAGTAAATCTCACACTCTTTTTTCAAGAAAGTCAATAAATATTGTATTTGATGATGATAATTTAATTCTGGCAATTTGTTCCTAGGTACCAAATAAGAAGTTCATTTAAGTACTGAATATTTAATTCTCTGTCCTCCATCTCTTGAGGATTACCTTGCTAAACATAGCTTAACCTTTTCAAAATATATCTGTCTGATAAGCCTGCAAATTCAGAGAAATGTATACTTTTTTTTCTGACTAATAAGTGTTCTCAAGTAAGGTAATTGTAAACAGGAAATGAATGCCCTTTTACTTGTGTTAATTTCCATTAACTTTTTGGGTTTTCTGTGCAATAAACTGTTAACTACAAAGCATAATAATACTTGTGTTGTATAGTTTTAATACTTTCCTAATTCTGTATGTAGTTATTGTTATTTGTGACAAACACCAAGGAATATTTTAATAGAATAGCATGGGTACATACTTAAGTTTATTTAAAGTAGCAATGTATTGTTCAAACAAGTTTATTTTGCTAAAAAACAATTTTGACGAGAACTCTAAAAATGTCCTATATTGCTCATATTTTTGCTTTTAAAATGTCTGTAATATAAAGGAACTTTATATATATTTAATTAGAATCTTTAGCATGGAATTTTAGATTTTGATTTTTAAAATAAGGGAAATTACTAATGGCATTTAAACAATTAGATTAATGTTAACACTTGGTGCACAGCCTTCTGAACATCTCTTGTATGTGCATATGCCTATACCATGTATGCTATTATATAGAAAGATCATTTTTCCTCAATGTTATATGTGAACATTTAAATTATTTCATATTATTCACTAACTTAACCAAACAGCAATGTAAGAAAATACCTAGGTGTGGAGTTATTTATTAAATTTTTGTTTTCAAAATTTTGATACATACTCTATCAACTTACACCTATCAACAATTATGACATTGTTCATTTCCTCTCACCCTGTCAAACTACTAATTGTTTATCTTCTATATACTTTTTTCTAATCCAATGAGGAAAAATATCTTTATTATTATTTTTATTAATTTCCAGTAAGGGTGATCACACTTTTAGGTGTCTCTTGGCTACATTTTTCCTTTTGAGAATTACCAATTTATTTTGTTGAGTTGTCATTCATCTTTTTCTTGTGGGTAAGTGATGTTTTTATATTAAAGACTTTAATTATTTGTCATATATTGTCGTCTTCTTTTTACTTTGCTGTGCTGTTCAATTTTCAGTATTTTTTGTTGTTTTATGCTATATAGAAATTTTAATTTTTATATACTAAAAATTATCAATTTTTTAATATATTCTAGTCTTAGTGTCATTTGTAGAAAGAGCATTTCCTTCTGGACTGTGGAGTTTCTGATGAGAAATTAACTGACAGCCTTATGGGAGCTGCTTTGTAGGCAACAAATTGCTTTTATTTTGTGACCTCTAAAGTCTCTCTGTGTCTTTAATTTTTGACATTTTAATTATGATGTGTCTGGGCGTGGGCCTGTTGGGTTCTTCTTATTTGGGACTCTTTGTGCCTCCTGAACTTGTGTGATTTTTTTTTTTCTTGACCATGTTAGGGAAGTTTTCTGCTATTATTTCTTCAAACAAGTTCTCTATTCCTTGTTCACTTCCTTCCCCTTTCTAGTACTCCTACAATGCGAATATTGTTACATTTCATATTGTCTCACAGGTCCCTTAAGCTGTTTTCCTGTTTTGTTTTATTTTTTAATTGTTTTTGCTTTTTGAACCTCTGATTGAGTGATTTTTTTCCTACCTTGTCTTCTAATTCACTGATCTGATCCTCAGTTTCCCCTAATCTGCTGTCTATTCCTCCCTCTGTGTTCTTTATTAGTGCTATGTCATTCTTTATTTCCAACTGTTCTTTTTTCATAGTTATATGTCTTTTCTCATGCTGTTGAGCATCTTTGCCATAATTATTCTGAACTCTATATCTGATAAATTTCTTATTTTCATTTCATTTATCTCTTCTCTGGAGAATCCTCCCATTCTTTCATTTGGGGCATGTTTCTTTGTCTCCCAATTTTGGCTGCCTTTTTGGGTTTGTGTCTATGTATTAGGTATATCTGCTATGACTTCAAGTCTGTAATGCAGGACTTTCAGATGCTGTTACTGATTGGCCCTGAGTACCCTGTTTGGCACTATCCGCAATCCACAGCTTGTGGCTCCCTCTGCTGAGGCTGGATACCTTAGGAAAGGACCGAGATGTACACCAAGGTCTGCTTTTCCTAGCCCCTAGCCCAGGATTGGATCAGGCAGTGACTCAAAATCTCCAGAGATCTGTCTCTGCTTTCAATCTGATTGTTATTCAGTCTTGATTAGCCTCAGGCTATCGACCACAGGGTGGGGAGAGAGATTTTCCAATAGGGTGGGGCAATTGCTTCTGCCTGCAGGCTGTTATTCTCATCTCTTAATGGGCCTTAGAAACTCCACGGGGTGGGCAAGGGGCTTTTCAATAGGGTGGGGCAGTTGCTTTCCTCCCAGGCAAAAAGTGCCTGGAAGATAAAGGTCAGCAAGGAAAGATGTCCTCTGCAGTATGAAGGAATGACTCAGCACAATAAACTGGTGTGTATGCCTTCTGAGCTCTAAACTCAGAGCCCCCTACTCTGGTTCACACAGCTGTAGTCCACTCTGCCCTCCCTCTGCTGGACTCCAATGTGAGTGGCTGCACAGAAAGTTTTGTGTGTTGGCCCTATAAGAGGGTGCTAGCATTGTCATCCATCTCTAGCTGATCTCTAGCTGGTAGATAGCAACTCTGCTGATTTTTACAGCCAGATGTTATGTGGGCACATTTCTTAGTTCTAGTGATCTGGGCTGGGGGCCACACTTGGGGTTTAGATCCCAGAGTCTCATTGGGAACCCCCCCTCCCCCTCCCCCACACACATAGCTGAGATATCCCTCTGGAACTTCAACTGCTGTCTTTGGGAGCCAGGCCAAGCCTTTCATGTCTCCACACTTCCTATCAGTCTCTGTATGGTCTCCACTTCCCATCCTTGGTTATCAGGGTTCTCTCCAGGTAATCTTCAGTTGATTATCCAGTATGTTTTTTCTGTATTTTAGTTGTAATTCCTTTTGGTCCTTGTAGTGTGTCAGTATAGCTTCCATTTACTCCAGCTGCCATTTTGGAATCCACAGATAACTGTTTATGGTGCATTTAATGATGGGGTGGATTGCAGTCATGATGAAGAATGAAAGAAAGATCTATGCGCTAAAGAGATCTATGTGCTAATTTATAATATTGTATAAATTCTTTTTTTTAAAAAAATATTTTATTGATTTTTTTACAGAGAGGAAGAGAGAGGGATAGAGAGTTAGAAACATCGATGAGAGAGAAACATAGATCAGCTGCCTCTTGCACACCCCCTACTGGGGATGTGCCCGCAACCAAGGTACATGCCCTTGACTGGAATCGAACCTGGGACCCTTGAGTCCGCAGGCCAACGCTCCATTCACTGAGCCAAACCGGTTTCGGCATAAATTCATTTTTGGTTATACAAAACAATTTTATGTGGAAGAAAATTCAAGGAACTGTTAATTTTGGTCCTGTTTTCATTGTAGATTGTACACTAAATTCATAAAAAATGAAATGAGCTTTGTATTATTTTTTTTTGCTTTATTTTATGGTATATGTTCACCCTTCCTTTCATTTTTAATCTTTCTTATTTGTGTCTCTTATAGATTGCATAGACTTGAATGTTTTTAAAGCCAATCAGATTTTTAAAAGGATATCTTTATTGTTATGAGCTTTACAGATGTGCTCCCTCTTTACCCCTCATTGCCCTCCTCTACCAAGCCTTCAAAACTCTATTGTCTGTGTCTGTGGGCAATGCATATATGCATATTCTTTAGTTAATTTCTTCCTGGCCCCTTCCCCCCTTCCCTCTAAAATTCATCAGTCTGTTCCATGTTTCCATGACTCTGGTGCTGTTGTATTCATTAGTTTATTTTGTTCATTAGATTCCTTGTTTGTTTATTTTTATTTTTAAATTCAATTGTTGATAGATATGTATTTATTGCCACTTTTGGTTCACATTTTTGATCTTTTGTTTTCTTCTTCTTAAAGAAGACCCTTTAATATTTCTTGTATACTAGTTTGATTGTGATAAACTTTAGCTTTCTCTTGTTCATGAAACTCTTTAATCGGACCTTCAATTCTAAATGATAGCTTTGCTGAGTAGAGTAATCTTGGTTGTAGTTCCTTGCTGTTAATCACTTTGAATGTCTTGCCATTCCCTACTGGCCTCCAAAATTTCTGTTGAGAAATCAACTGAAAGTCGTATAGGTGCTCCCATGTAGGTAAATAACTGCTTTTCTCTTGCTGCTTTTAAGATTCTCTCTTTGTCTTTAAATTCCTGGGAGGTCCCAGAGCCAGTGCACCCAGTGGACAGCTTCAGACCATGCCAGATTACAACTCTACCACAAGAGACATACCCAAGAGGTGGACTGGGTGAGCACCAAAGCCCCACTGAAGCAAGTTCTACTCCATGGGAATGTGTCCTACACAGCAGCTTTTCCACTGTAGTTGCAGCTGATCCTCACAACCAATTGGTCTGGGGGTCAGTTCCTTCTAGTGACACAAATAGCAACCAAGGCTCAACTACATGACTGTGCACACAGCCCACACAGTGGCACACCTAGAGTGTACAGCTCAGGTGATGAGGTAGCCTAAGCCACTGGGCCCCACAAGACATCTACTAGATGAGGCCACTCTACCAATTCCAGGAGACATAGCAGCTCTACCTAATACATGGAAACAAACACAGGGAAGCAGCCAAAATGCAGAGACAAAGAAACATGTCACAAATAAAAGAACAGAAGAAATCTCCAGAAAAGGAACTAAATGAAATGGAAGCAAGCAGAAATTTTTTAAAATAATAGATTGGATCACTCCATATTAATTTGTTGTCATATCAGATATATTTGGTATTATTTTTGCTATCTTATTTTGTATTCTCTTTCCCTATTTTGCTTCTTCGCTATTTCCTATAATCTATCATGTTTGTCAACACTTGTCTATGTGGGTTTTTTGTTGTTGTTTGTATCATTATTTGATATGTAATATTTTAAAATAGAAATCTAAAGCCAGCCTGTTTTTATTTTCTTGTAATTTGTTTTTCCTCCACTCCTAGATGCTTATAGAATTTAAAATTTTGCCTTAAATAAATAATTTCACTAGCATATGTTTGGAATGTATTGCTTTTTAATTAATATTTCTTGGTACATGGAAAGCGCTTTTGATATGCAAATATAACTCTTCAGTTGAGGACTCTTTCTGTTTTATTTTGAGTAGTTTTTCCATCCTATTTATTTAGTGCATTTATTCAAGAATATCAATTAGCCACATATTGGATCTTCATTATCTATCCTCTACAGTTTTCATCTCTGCTTACATTAATCTCTCAAACCTTTGTTCCACATCAATGGTTTTATTTTCTGAGTTGTAAATTTTAAAATTTTTTTCCAACTACCATTTTAATACTGCTGTGGCATTTTAAAAATTTTTGTCTGAATTTTTCAACCTCTTAAGAAAACTAAGTTTTTTTTCTTATCTGAACTTTGTTACCTGTTTCATGAAAGCATTTTAAAATTTTCTTAACAAAACAAACCCTTTCTCTTAAATTTCTATAATAAATATTTTTCAAAAAATGTTTTTCATATAAATTTTTGAATGATATATTTCTTATACTTTTCAAACTCTGTTCCTAGAACTCATATTTGATTTTTGTGTATTCATCTTTGAATGAAATTAGGTCAAGTCTGGCTACCCAAAGTTAATAATGGGTACGTTTAACTGGTGTTTCTTGACTGTTCATCTGGGAGGCATTAGAATACTCCTTTTATTTTTTATTTTGGGGAGGGGGGTAAAATTCTTCTTTTAAAATTTATCTTTATTGTTGGAAGTATTACAGATGTCCTCTTTTTTCACTCATTGACCCCCTTCATCCCAAACCCTTATTCTCCACCGATCCCCTCAGCCTTCACCACACTATTGTCTGTGTCCATGGACTATATATACTATATAGACTGTAAGTAGGAGAACCAGAAGATGCAGATTTATATTACTAATTTAGTCATTTAGAATCCTGGAAAGCATTTGGAGTGGGATAGAACAGGATCTGAAAATTTTGCCTCTGCAATTTTTCTCTGAGGTTGTTAAAAGAAGTTGACCTTTTACTATTGGTTTTTTTTTATGATAAAGATTATTTTATGTTTTTTTCTGTGCATGCACATATATTACACATACATACTTCTTATTAAAATGACATTAAAGATGTTGTTTTGACACTTTATATTCCTTTGAGGATTTTATTTTAAAATGGAAAGACTGGCACTTAAGTAATTGTTTTGACTCATTATCTCTACTTCTTTTTAAAAATATATATTTTATTAATTTTTTACAGAGAGGAAGGGAGAGGGATAGAGAGTTAGAAACATCGATGAGAGAGAAACATTGATCAGCTGCCTCCTGCACACCTCCCACTGGGGATGTGCCTGCAACCAAGGTACATGCCCTTGATCAGAATCAAACCTGGGACCTTTCAGTCCGCAGACCGATGCTCTATCCACTGATCCAAACCGATTTCGGCTCTACTTTTTAATAGTTTACAAATTGAATATATAAAGTATGCTTCCAGTTGAAAGATTTTATCTGAACCTTACAAATAGGGTAGAACCCTACGAATAGGAAAAAAGAAAAGTATCTATTGGAAAATGCATTGAGGTACATTTATCATGTAATTTAGTTTTAACAACAGCTCTATGTAGTAGATAAATCATTCTACTTCCCAAATGAAGAATATGTGGTTCAGAGGTGAGGTTAAGTGTCTAGTACACATATAGAGAGCTGGTAAGAACTAGGATTCAGGTTTCGCTGGTTCTAAATGTGGTTTCCATTATATCCCACTGTTTTGTGAACTTGTGAAGACCCTCACGTCTCTTTTTTTCTTTCTATGCTTCATTCTGAATACTTGTTCTCAGAACCAAACCTGGTATAGCTAGGAAGAATCTGAGAGCTTTAGTTGAGTAATATGAGAAAAGCCTATTTTACCCACCCTTGGTGTTTTGGATTTGATTCATTGTGACTGACTTTGGAAGCAGTTTCTGCTTATAATAGGGTGGGTGTTCTATCTTATATTGCTTGGTCTCTCTTAGAAATGGAAATCCTGTTTCTGAGTTCTAGGCCAGGGCTGGGGCATTGATAACTGTGGGCGCCTTCCCTGATGTCAAGTACTTAAATACTGAAAGCCTGCATATATACTGCCAGGTTTTGTATTCCTGTCACTGGTTGCCCCTCACTTGGACATTGTCCCATGCTAGACCTTTCTGATGCCAGCCGTAGTGCACCACCTGTGGTCTGTTGTAATGCGGTTGGAGTATTCTGTCTTCTGCTCTACATTTCCTTCCAGTGTGGGTACCTGGAACTGACTTCCCCTCACCAGCACCATTTCCTGCACTGTCCTGCCATTCCTCAATGGTCAGGTGCAATCCTATCCTGCCCCCACCATACCCCTTACTTGGCCTTGTTCCTTGCTACATAATCCAGGCAAGAACCAAGATATTATACCACAACACATAAGACTTAATCCTTGTTTGCTCTAGCTAGTGATGAGTCACAAAAGCACCTATATCAGAGACATAAGAGATCTTAGCCTTCCCCTACCTAAACTACTCATATCAGGGATGAGGAAACTGAGGCAGAATTTTGCATCCCAAAACACAATTAGTGGCAGATTTAGAACTGTAATTAATATCAACTACAATAAGATTTCTATTATATCCATTTTCAAAAATATAGCCCCTACCTAAGTAAACCTTACGCACATATAAAATGCACATTGGGATGGCAAGAAGTCATTTCAGTATGCACTGTCAATGTTTGATAATATATTAGATGATTGGATTTTTGTTTTTATATGGAAATACAAAAAAAGGAAATTATTTGGACATTGATCTGATTTTAAAGCTACCAAGATGTGAAAGCTGTGATTTTTTTTAAAGCACAGCAATGTCATTCCACCAGATGTCACTGTTTGCATGTAGCAATGAAGTTATAATGATTAAAAATACCCCCTCCCTATTCATATTTTATAAAAATATTAGTTATACACTTATTCTTATTTAGATTTATTATTTTATCAGGACTATATTCCCTGAATTTTTAAAAAGTATTCAAAGTATTCATTAAAGCTGATGCAGATTTTAAAGACTATACTAAAGAAAGTTAGTTGTTGTTTAGCATCTTCAAGAAGGTGAACTCCCAAAATCTTTTCTAGATCTAAGAGTTAACTTTTCAAACAACAGTTTTTGTAAGTTACTGTTTTCTGAATTTTAGATTGTGACCCAATAAGTGGGTTATGAAATCAATTTAGTGGCTTGCTACCAGCCCTTAAGAATAGAATAATCTATTGGATGTATTACTTGGTGAAACTTTTGTACATGAGCACTCTTAAAATACCCCTGTGTACATCTTTGAGTTACATAAAATTGACTGTGAGCTCCATCCTGTGAAGCCTCCCCGAGGTTTTGTATCCCAAGGAGCAAAATTAATTCACTAAGGAAGGGAGAATGAAGATGTGTTTTTGGGAACTCGGGTCAAGTCACACCAAGGAGGCGAGAGCCTTTTTCCATGCTTCACAGGATGGAGCTCATGGTCACTTTTATGTAACTCACAGAATGTGTGTGCAGAGATTTTTAACATGTGCTCACAGCTTAGTACAAATGTTTTATAAACCTTTTAGACAGCAATCTACAATAAGAAATACATTTTATATCTCTGGCCCCATGGGAGACCAATGTAGAAAGGGAAGGAGATTTAACTCACTCTAGTGAGGTGGGTGTTATTCTGTCATTCAGTCGCCTTAATCATAATAACAATGATTATCATATCAACCATTTATTGAGCATATACTATGTACAAACTTGCGCATATATTATTTCTGAGCGCTAGAGCCTAAAAAGCCTGATTACTGTTGCCGTATATAGATGAGGAAACAGACTTAGGACAGAAAAGTGACCTACCCTACATAGCACACTAATTGGCCAAACTGGGGTTAAAATCTTATGTTTTAGCCTCATTCCAAAAGCTAGCTCTCCCCATTATATCAGTGATTTTTTTTTAGGCTTCTCCTGAGGATAAGGACCACGTGGAATCAATTCTAAGTGCATCAATTCTCAGACTCTATCTCAAACCCACTGAGTTAGAATCTCTAGAGGAGAAATCTGAGAAGCTATCCCAGCATATTTTAATGATCAGGCTGTTTTAGGCTAGACTGCAGTACCTCAGTGGCTTTCGACCTTCAGCCTACATCGGAAGCATCTGCAGGGCTGGTTAAAACACCAATGGCTGGGCCCCACCTCCAGAGATTATGATTCATTAGCTGTGATGGGGCTCAAGATTTTGCATTTCTAGCAGGTTCCCAAGTGATGCCAATAATGTTAAGTAGAGAACTCACTTTGAGAAGCACTGCAGCACATCATGCTGACACATTGTTCTTAGTTCCCCAGGACAGGGTCTAAGACTGGCTTTTCCTGGGGGACTTTTCTCCCTCAGCCAAAATTCAACAGTACTTATTCAGTACCTAATACGTTTGCATTCATGGGAAACAGAAAGTGAATAAGAATTAATGTGGCCCTCCAAACCAACCTATGATCTACTCTGAAAAGATATATAGAATAAATTGTACTTTATACTCTATAATGAAAGAGAAAAATCAAATGCAACAGGAAAACTAGGGAAGCAAAGATGAACTTTGACTGGGCAGAGGGGCATTATAAAGGTCTCATGGAGCCCTGGCTGTTGTGGCTCAGCTGGTTGGTGCACTGTTCTATACATTGAAAGGTGGGTTCAATTTCCATTCAGGGCTCATAAATAGGTGCAGTTTGGAGGAGTTGAGATCTGAAAGCATTGTTTTTACCATTTTCATAGGCACACTGTATGGTAATTTGGTTTGCTGTCTTCCCTTTTGCCCTTGTAATAATCTCAGCACCTAGAACACCTTTTGAAGAGTGAATGTAGGTTAGGCCAGGTGTTAGGGGAGGGAAGTAGGACTGGCAAGGTAGATGGTGCCCAAACTGGAAGATTCAAAATGCCAGGCACAGGAGCTCAGGTGGAGTCATTAAAGTATTTGATGTTAACTCTGGCAGGATATGAAGCATAGGGTGGGGGAGGGAGAGTTTGAAGGTAAGGGACCAGCAAACATGATATCATTGGGATCAGATGAGAAAAAAGGCAATGGACCTGAGAGACTCTCTGGAAGGAGAAGGATCAGTGTTAGTGATTACTTTTGGGAGTGAGGGAGAGCCTGGAGTAGAAGAGACTCAGTCTGAACAACTGAAATGGTGGTGTATTCCAATGGGAAGAACTCTAGAAAGGATTGGTTCTTCCCTCTGGAAATAAAGAAGGAAGCAGGGAAAATGTGGAGAAGAATTTCAGAGTAAGTGATTCATCTTTGTCATACAAGAACAGTTGCTAACCTTGGGCAGCCTTCCACTAAGGTTCCGCATTCATGTCTACCAGGGGTGGGTATTCTAAAATGTCTAATGACTTCCTTCACTTTCCTTCCAATCAACCAGAATTTCTATTTCTTCAGTGCACATTTGGAATGTGAAAAGAGGGTAAGTTGTGAAAGACCCTCACTACCTTGTTATTTGGTTTAGGAACAGATAAAAATACAGCAGTGCCTCAGGTAGCTTCTTAAGTCTCTCATCTGTTCCCTGACCTTAGAAATACTTTACTGATCTTGATGTATGTACTTTCCTGGATCATTCTTCTAGCCCCTAGACCTTACCCTGTTCTTTGTGTGTGTGTTATGTTTGTTTGTTTGATTGTGGTGTGTTTTTTTTTATACATTAGTCAAGACTGAGTTGCAGAAAAAAGTAAATATTTTAGCTATTTTAAGCAACAGGGGATTTAGTAATGGGAATTCAATGCTTATAACATCAATGGGAAGATTGGAAAATGGGTTTTATGCAGCGAGGGCTTCCACAGATAACTCACACAGCACGCTTCACTGGCTGCTGGGAGCTGCTCCTCTGGCCTAGTCAGGAGGGAGGGAAATCTGGAACCAGCACTGGCAACACACCAGTCACACTATGCCTGTTGATATGCTCACTGGAAATAACACACACACACACACACACACACACACACACACACACACACAAAAGAAGTAACTGAATACTGCTACAGAACTCAATGTGACCATGACTCCTTGCCAACAAAAGATCAGAACCTTCTGCCTTCCCAATTGTATGTGAGTGCATCTGGTTAGTGGATCTTAAATTATATCTAGGACATTGGCTGCAGGAGAGTTTTACCTGTCCATCCTCAGCAGCTTAGACAAGCACCTGAGAGTTAGGATGGATTGGTTGTTGACTGGCAGTCTATCATAGTCACCATACCGGGAGTTGAACTTTATGTTTTCTCTGAATGCAAATATTTGACTACATGAAATAGGAAGCTTTTGTCCATGACTCTGTTTTGGCAAAGCCCCATCTTCTCCAGCCTAGTTTTGGGTGGGCTTGTTTTCTAACAGCTGGAATGATGGAATTTGAGGGATTCAGTAAGCTAAAGTCAGGGGGGTTGTGTATACTTAGTCTTCACATTTGATGGCTTGTATGTGATTGTTCATATAATCTATACTAATAAAAGGGTAATATGAAAATTGGTTCACGATGCCCTCACAGTAACAACCGAACAGTGGGCTGCGTGGGGCAACCAGGCCGGCAGGGGTTTAGCGAGGGATGACCAAACGACTGACCAGCAGGCTGCATGGAGCAACCAGGCCGGCAGGGGTTTAGCGAGGGATGACCCAATGACTGACCAGCAGGCTGTGTGGGGCAGCCAGGCCAGCAGGGGGGTTAGTGAGGGATGACCCAATAACTGACCAGCAAGCTTCATGGGGTGGCCAGGCCAGCAGGGGGGTTAGCAAGGGACAACCAAACGAATGACCAGCAGGTTGTGTGAGGCAACTGGGCCAGCAGGGGGAGCAGTGAGGGGCGACCAGGCCAGCAGAGGGGGGCAGTGAGGTGTGACCAGGCCAGCAGGGGCGTTAGCGAGGGCCGACCAAATGACTGACCAGCAGGCTGCATTGGGTGACCAGGCTGGCAGGGGGGGCAGTGAGGGTTGACCAGGCCAGCAGAGGGGGACAGTGAGGGGTGACCAGGCTGGCAGGGGGGGCAGTGAAGGGTGGCCAGGCCGGCAGGGGGGAAGTTGGGGGCAACCAGGCCAGCAGGGGGGGAAGTCGGGAGTGACCAGGCCAGCAGGGGGGGCAACCAGGTTGGCAGGGGGGCACTAAGGGGCAACCAGTCTGGCAGGAGGGTCAGTTAGGGGCGATGAGGCTGGCAGAGGGGGGCAGTTGAGAGTGACCAGGCCAGCGGGGGGGAAGTTAGGGGCAATCACGCAGGCAGGCAGATGAGCAGTTAGGAGCCAGTGGTCCCGGATTGTGAGAGGGATGTCTGACTGCCGGTTTCGGCCTGATCCCAGGTGAAACCAGCAGTCGGACATCCCCCAAGGGGTCCTGGATTGGAGAGGGTCCAGGCTGGGCTGAGGGGACCCGCCCCTCACCCCCCCGCCCTGTGCACAAATTTTGTGCACTGGGCCTCTAGTAATATATAAAAAAGTTAGAGGTAACATTGGCTCTAAATACTTCCAGGTGAAATTGATATAGTTATAGTTTGTGTAAATTCACTTTATACTTACCTTATATTTCTTTTACAGTAAATGCTGCAACACAAAAATTAATGCATTTTCAGGTGGTCTGGAAGTCAGTCATTAGTGACATATTAGGCCTTAAATTTTTTATTTAACTTATCTCTTTGGCTTAATTAAGGCTTTTGTTGATAAGTTTGTACCTCATATATATCCTTATATTTATGCAGTTTTTAGTGTAGAAGGAAAGACCTGATGCTATAATAGTTTTCTGTTTGTGCTAGCAAGAGATGAATCAGAAATAGGACATTTTAATGTCAGAAGGGAATTCTGCTAAGGCTGCTGCTTTACCTTGGCCCAAGAAATGAAAGCATTTTCTGTGAGTCTGGAGTGGGGAGCAGGTTAACAATCAAGAGGGTACAGAACTTTTAATCTCTTTTGTAATCAGGTTTGCATAGGGTGAACTTATTATTCTAATGTAATAAAACAAAACCATCATAAAAGTTATGACTTGAATGTGTTTAGAATCAAACATAAATTATTTTTAAATTATTTCCCATTTGGATTATCTGACTTCTGAACAATCTATTTAATACAGTAATCAAATGTTAATGTATTTACCTCAATATAGATATGAAATGAGAGAAAATGCCTCTGGTTTGTCAATAAGGTAAACAAGAAATTTATTGTTTTTATCACACTGTAGAGTATTGCAAGGAATCCCTCTTATGAGTGACAATCAAGTGTATGTTTCCGACCTTCCAACAACGCCAGTGATACCTGAATTGGCACAAGAAACTAGACAGCATGCTCAGCTATCACACCTACAACTCTTCGGAGAGGAAGTAAGAACTTTCTTTCTTTTTCTTTCTTTCTTTCTTTCTTTCTTTCTTTCTTTCTTTCTTTCTTTCTTTAAGAACTTTCTTTAATATTAGTTTCTCTACCTCAGAGGTTCTCAAATTAAAATTTTAGGGCTCTTTTGTACTCTTAAAAATATTGGAGAACTCAATAATTATTTATGTGGATTATATCTATTGATACAATATTGGAAATTAAAACTGAGAAAATACTAAATGTTTATTTTTTGTTTATTAAAACTAATAGTAATAAAGTCATATATGTCAACATAAATAATGTATTTTTATGAAAAATAATTATATTTTTAAACAAAAAATTTGATGAGAAAACTAGGATTGTTATTTGTTTTACAAATCTCTGTCTGGCTTAATAGAAGATGGTTGGATTCTCATGTCTGACTTTTTTATTATTGACACTATTATAGATGTCCCCCACTTGTCCCCCTCCATGCAGCCCTGGACCCCTCCCCCAAATCCCCAACCTTCACCACATTGTTGTTGTCTGGGTCCATGGGCTATGCATATATACACAGATGTTCTTTGGCTAATCTCATCCAGTCTACCCCACTCCTCTCCCCTCTGAGATGAAACGGTTCATTCCATGTATCAATGCCTCTGGTCCTATTTTGTTCGTCAGCTCATTTTGTCCATTAGTCTACATATAAATGAAATCATATAGTATTTGTCTTTCTCTGACTGGCTTATTTCAGTTAGCATAATACTCTGTAGGTGCATTCATGCAGTTGCAAAAGGTAAGATTTTCATCTTTTTTTACAACTGTAGTATGTTACAAACCTAGAAGATCCCAAAATAGCCAAAGCAATCTTGAGAAAGAAGAAAAACAGCACAGGAATTATGCTCTCAGATTTTAAACTATATTACAAAGCTATAATAATCAAAACAATATGGGATTGGCATGAAAGCACACATAGATTATTGGAACAGATTAGAGAGCCTGGAAATAAACTCACACATATATGGTCAATTAACTTAGGACAAATGAGCCAAGATTATGCAATGGGGAAAGAACAGTCCCTTCAGTAAATGGTGTTTTGAAAACTATACAACCACATGAAAAAGAATGAAACTGGTTCACTATCTTATACCACATACAAAAATGAACTCAAAATAGATGAAAGACTGAAATAATAAAACTAGAGAAAACATAGACAGCAAGCTTCTTATCACCAGATAAGCAAAAAGGAAATAGAAAGTCTTAATAAAGAAATTAAAACTAGAGAAAATAAACAAAAATTTTAATTAAATGTAATAATTAATATAAAAAGCTCAAAGGATGGGTTCAAAAGTAGGATGGAGGAGGAATGAAAGAATCAGTGATCTAGAAAATAGAACAATATAATTTATCCAGTCTAAACAACAAAGAAAAATAGACAGAAAAAATTTAGCAGAGACACAGGAACCTGTGGAAATCTAACAAAATATCTAATACTTGTGTGATTGCAGTACTGGAAAGAGAAGAAAAAGAAAGGGAGATGACTGAAAATGTATAGAAAGAAATAATGGCCAAAAGTTTCCCCAATTTGGAAAAATACTTAAATATATTCAGGAAGCTAAGCAAACCCCAAGCAAGAAAAATCTTCAACACATACACACACACACACACACACACACACAAAACAGAGCTCTATCAAGATGGCAACTGGCAGGAAGGTAGGGAGGGAGAGAGTGTGAGAGAGTAAGGAACCCACAGAGGAGAGTGTAGACATGTGTGGTGTGTGTGTGTATGAGCTAGGGACAGTTAGATTCTGCAGGTCCTCCAAGGGGCTGCCAAACCAGCCAGTCTTAGATGGTGGAGCCCCACGCACAAAATGGACACTTCTGGGTGGCCGGTGAAGGCACGGAGACCACACCATCTTGAGAAACAGAGCTGCGTGAGACTAAGGTCCTGGCCTCAGACACAAACCAGGACCCTGCAGCCACTGGGGACAGAACTGCGACCACAGCTTCAGACCATCAGACAAGAATCCAGACTTCCTGGCAGCAGATTTCTGTGAGTCAAAGAGCCTATCCCCCTCCCCGCAGCCTCTCGGATAACGCCATAGTAACTGATAGACCCACCCCTCGCCCAAGCTGCAACGCCCCTTCGGGGAATTTGAGAGTGCTCAAAGCCCTAGCCGGTTTGGCTCAGTAGAGAGAGCACACATGGACCCCAGAGCTGCTACTGGAATTTGAGAGACTGGAATCTGCTCCCCGCAATGCAACTGGGCGACTAAAACCCAAAGCCCACACAGGGCGGCAGTGCCACCTGACTTTGATTCTGGACAAGCGCACACAGAAGTCAGGTTTCTGCAGCGCAGGCACACCACAGAGCTATTGTGCAACCCAGTCCCCCATGGTAACCGGGACCCAAATTCTCCCCGCAAGAGGCAGTACTGAGCACCAACTTGACTCTGTTTCTTACTGTGTGCGCCTGGGATCCCTGACTCACAGTGCATTCACACTAAGAGCCAGTGATTCCAATTCTTGGTGCATGCACACACAGGGACCCTGATTCTCAGCGAGAAGCCACACGAGGTAACAGAGACTCTGACACTCGATTCTTGGTGTAGACACATGGAAGCTCTGACTCCTGGCAAACGCTAAAGGACTCATTTTCAGCACATACCAACAGTGTGGTGCAGGCAGGGACCCTGATTCTAAGTGCGCACATGAGACTACACTGAACACTGGGAACACTGACCCTGGGCAAGCCTGGTTCCCACCAACCCATGGCAGCCACACATCCTAGTGTCAGGGCACTTCAGTGAAACTCGGGTGGTGCGAAGTTCCCATGGCACATGGCCCAGGTGCACGCAAATTGAAGCTTGAACCTTCTGGTGATAGTCAGAATGGGGAGAAGACACAATCCACAGAGGAAAGAAAATGAGGAGTCGCCAAGAAAGGAAATTAGTGAAATTGAAGCATGCAACATGACCAAAAAAGAGTTCAGAGTAATGGTCATGGAATTTATGCATCGGATGGGTGAGAAAAATCAACAACTTATGCAAGAATCAGGAAGAAATGAAAAGTGATATAGCTACAATCAAAAACACCATGGAAAGTTTCAACAGTAGACTAGAAGAAGCAGAGGACCGAATTAGTGAGTTAGAAGATCAGGTACAGAAACAAGCTCAATCTGAAAAGCAATTGTAGAAAAAAATTAAAAAGCAGGAGGAAAGCCTAAGGGAGCTTTGGGACAACATGAAATGAAGTAACATACGTATAATAGGGCTGCCAGAAGGTCAAGAAGAGCAGCAAGGATTAGAAAATCTATTTGAAGAAATAATTACAGAAAACTTCCCGGATATGGGGAAGAAAAAAGTTACACAAGTACAGAGAGTCCCAAGCAGGATCAAACCCAAAAGACCCACACCAAGACATGTCATAATTTCAATGGCAAATATAAACGACAAAGAGAGAATCTTAAAGGCAGCAAGAGAGAGACAGAGAGTTACCTACAAAGGAACACCCATCAGATTATCAAATGATTACTCAACAGAAACACATCAAGCTAGAAGGGAATGGAAGGAGGTATACAAAGTGTTGCAAAACAAAGGACTGAATCCAAGAATATTCTATCCAACAAGACAAAATTAAAGGGGAAATCAGGAGCTTTGCAGACAAAAAAAGGGAGTTTATCACCACCAAACCAGCAATGCAAGAAATACTAAAGGGAATACTGTAAAAAGAAGAAATAAACAGGTAAGAAGGAACACAGACACAAAAATAGATATGACTACAAACAAATACCTTTCAGTAATAACTTTAAACATAAATGGACTAAATGCTCCAATCAAAAGACATCGAGTGGCTGAATGGATAAAAAAGCATGACCCATATATATGCTGTCTACAAGAGACCCACCTCAGAACAAGAGACTCACACAGATTGAAAGTGAAGGGATGGAAAAATATCTTTCAGGCAAATGGAAATGAAAAAAAAAGCTGGGTTAGCAATACTTATATCTGACAAAATAGACCTCAAAGTAAATGCCATAACAAGAGATAAGGAAGGCCACTTCATAATACTAAAGGGATTGATACAACAAGAGGATATAACCCTGATAAACATATATGCACCCAACGCAGGAGCACCCAAATACATAACAAAACTACTGGAAGATATCAAGGGAGAGATTGACAACAATAAAATCATAGTAGGGGACTTTAATACACCACTGACATCACTGGATAAATCCTCTAGACAAAATATCAGCAAAGACACAGCAATCCTAAATGACTCACAGATCAGATGGACTTAACTGACATCTTTAGAACATTTCACCCTAAAACCACAGAATATATGTTCTTCTCAAGTGCACATGGGACATTTTCAAAAATAGACCACATACTGGGTCACAAGCAAAGTCTTGCCAAATTCAAGAAGATTGAAATCATACCAAGCATCTTCTCAGACTACAATGCCATAAAATTAGAAATAAACTACAATAAAAACAATCCAAAAATCTCACACACTTGGAAGCTGAATAGCATGCTATTAAATAATGACTGGGTTACCAAAGAGATCAAAGAAGAAATTAAAAGCATCCTGAAAACTAATTACAACAAAAACACAACAATCCAAAATCTATGGGACACAATGAAAGCAGTCTGAGGGGGAAGTTTATCGCTCTACAAGCCTACCTCAAAAAAAACAAGAAAAAATGGTAGTAAACCATCTAACTCTACAACTCAAAGAATTAGAAAGAGAGCAATAAGAAAAGCCCAGAGTGAGTAGAAGGAAGGAAATAATAAATATCAGAGCAGAAATAAATAACATAGAGACCAAAAAATCAATACAAAAGATCAATGAAACCAAGAGCTGGTTCTTTGAAAGGATAAACAAGATTGATGAACCTCTAGCCAGGCTCACCAAGAAGCAAAGAGAGAGAACTCAAATAAACAAAATCAGAAATGAGAGAGGCGAAATAACAACAGACCCCACAGAAATACAAAGGATTGTTAAAAAAATACTATAAGCAACTCTACTCCAACAAACTAGACAACTTAGAGGAAATGGACATATTCCTAGAAAAATACAACCTTCCAAAACTCAATCGGGAAGATTCTAAAAATCTCAATAGGCCGATAACTATGGAAGAAATTGAAGCAGTCATCAAAAAGCTCCCAGCAAAAAAAAAGCCTGGGCCAGACGGCTTCACTGGAGAGTTATACCAAACATTCAAGGAAGAACTAAAACCTATCCTCCTCAGACTATTCCAAAAAATCCAAGAGGAAGGAACACTTCCAAGCTCATTCTATGAAGCTAGCATCACCCTAATACCAAAACCAGATAAAGACAACACAATGAAAGAGAATTATAGGCCAATATCCCTCATGAACATAGATGCCAAAATCCTCAACAAAATTCTAGCAAATCAGATCCAGCAATACATCAGAAAGATCATACACCATGACCAAGTAGGACTTATCCCAGGGATGCAAGAATGGTACAATATCTGCAAATCAATAAACATGATACATCACATAAACAAATTGAAAGATAAAAATCACATAATTGTATCAATTGATGCAGAAAAAGCATTTGACAAAATCCAATACCCATTTTTGATAAAAACTCTCAGCAAGGTGGGGATAGAAGGATCATACCTCAACATAATAAAAGCCATATATGAAAACCCACAGCCAACATCATACTCAATGGGCAAAAACTAAAACCATTTCCCCTAAGAACAGGAACAAGACAGGGATGCCCACTCTCACCACTCCTGTTCAACATAGTACTGGAAGTACTAGCCATTGTGATCAGACAAAAAGAAGAAATAAAAGGCATTCAATTGGAAAAGAAGAAGTAAAACTGTCCTTATTTGCAGATGACATGATATTGTACATAGAAAACCCTAAAGACTCCATCAAAAAAATTATTAGACTTAATAAATAAATTTGGCAATGTAGCAGGATACAAAATTAATGCCAAGAAATCTATGGAATTTCTTTACACCAATAGTGAACTTATAGAAAGAGAGACTAAAAAGCAATACCATTTACCATCGCACCAAAAAAATTAAGATACCTAGGAATAAACTTAAGTAAGGAGGTAAAAGACCTATATGCGAAAAACTACAGGACACTGAAAAAAGAGATAGAGGAAGACATAAACAGATGGACATACCATGTTCATGGGTTAGTAGAATCAACTTCATCAAAATGTCCATACTACCCAAAGCAATCTACAGATTCAATGCACTCCACATTAAAATACCAATGGCATATTCACAGACCTAGAAAGAACTTTCCAAAAATTCATCTGGAATAAAAAAAGACCCTGAATAGCTGCAGCAATCCTGAGAAAGAAGAACAAAGTAGGTGGGATCTCAATACCAGATTTCAAGCTGTATTACAAAGCCACTGTTCTTAAAACAGCCTGGTACTGGCACAAGAACAGACACATAGATCAATGGAATAGAATAGAGAACCCAGAAATCGACCCAAACCACTATGCCCAATTAATATTTGACAAAGGAGGCATGAACATACAATGGAGTCAAGATAGTCTCTTCAACAAATGGTGTTGGGAAAATTGGACAGATACATACAAAAAAATGAAACTAGACCACCAACCTACACCATACACAAAAATAAACTCAAAATGGATACAGGACTTAAACATAAGATGGTAAACCATAAAAATACTAGAGGAATCCACAGGCAGAAAAAATCTCAGACATATGCCGAAGGAACTTCTTCACTGATACTGCTCCTAGGGCAATGGAAACTAAAGAGAAAATAAATAAATGGGACTACATCAAAATAAAAAGCTTTTGCACAGCAAAAAAAACCATCAACAAAACAACAAGAAAGCCCACTACATGGGAGAACATATTTCCCAATGACATCACTGATAAGGGTTTAATCTCCAACATTTACAGGGAACTCATACAACTTAACAAAAGGAAGATAAACAATCCAATCAAGAAATGGGCAACGGACCTAAATAGACACTTTTCAGAGGAAGACAGAAGGAAGGCTGAGACATATGAAAGCATGCTCAAAGTCACTAATAATCTGAGAGATGCAAATCAAAACAACAATGCAGTATCATCTCACACCAGTGAGAATGGCTATCATCAACAAATCAACAAACGACAAGTGTTGGCGAGGATGCGGAGAAAAAGGAACCCTTGTGCACTGCTGGTGGGAATGCAGACTGGTGCAGCCACTGTGGAGAACAGTATGGAGTTTCCTCAAAAAACTAAAAATGGAACTCCCATTTGACCCAGTGATCCCACTTCTAGGAATATATCCCAAGAAACTAGAAACACAAATCAGAAAGGATATATGCACCCCTATGTTCATAGCAGCACAATTCACCATAGCTAAGATTTGGAAACAGCCTAAGTGCCCATCAGCAGATGAGTGGATTAAAAAACTGTGGTACATCTACACAATGGAATACTATGCTGCAGTAAAAAAGAAGGAGTTCTTACCATTTGCAACTGCATGGATGGAACTGGAGAGCATTATGCTAAGTGAAATAAGCCAGTCAGAGAAAGACAAATGCCACATGATCTCACTCATTTGTGGAATATAATCAACAACATAAACTGATGAACAGGGACAGATCCAGAGGCAGAGAAGCATCGATCAGACTGCCAGACCTCAGAGGGAAGCTAGGGGAGGGTGGGCGAAAGGAGATCAACCAAAGGACTTGTATGCATGAATATAAGCCTAACCAATGGACATGAACACGAGGGTGGTGAGGACATGAGTGCGGGGGGCGGGTAGTTTGGGGGGGTCAATGGAGGGATGAGGACACATATGTAATACCTTAATCAATAAAGTAATGTAAAAAAAAAACAACACAAAAAACTGGACCAAGTCACATGGTAGTCAAACTTCTGAGAAAAAAAAAAGTGAGTGGTAGTGGATTTATCATAAAAAATGATGGAGGCCAGAAGCAGAATATTCAGTGGCAGAACATTTTTCATGTGCTGAAGGAAAATAAGTGTGAGCTCAGGGTCCTATAGCTTGAGAAATATTCTTCAAGAATGAAGGGCAATTAAGACATTTCACATTAAAGAGAACTAAGAGAATTTATTGCCAGCAGACTTAAATCTACATGTGAGTCTACAGTTATCTCAATATAAAAAATTTAGTAGACCTTTCTTCTCCTTTTGTGCCTGATTAATTTTCACCTCCAATTGTGTTTTAAAATTATTTTTTTTATTTTTTGCATTAATTATTATAAGCATAACTCATTTTACTACACTTTGCAGATGTTGCTTTTTTTTTTTACAGATTGAATGTTTGTGGTAACCCTGAATTGAGCAATTCTATGGGTGCCATTTTTCCAATAGCATTTTGCTTGCTTCATGTCTGTGTCACATTTTGGTAATTCTTGCAATATTTCAAACTTTTCCCATTATTATCTTTTATGGTGATTTGTGATCAATAATCTTTTATGTTACTATTAGCAGCCCGTTTGCACGAAGATTCGTGCACTAGACCTTCATTCACCTGGCTGCCTGCACCAGTTTTCTGCTGGCACCGGAGACCCAGGCCTTGGCTGTGGCCACCGCCTTCTGCCTTCTTTCAGGGTCAGGGCTTGGCCCCGGGTGGCTGCCTTGGGCTCGGCCGCACCCAGCGTCCCTGCTAAGGATCATAGGAGCCAACCCCCTGGTCATTGCCTGCGATCCGTGCAGGCTCCCCGCTGGTGCCCAAGGCCAGGAAAGCTTGTGCCCAAGGCCAGGAAAGCTTCCGCCCGAGGCTTTTCCGGCCTTGGGCTCGGCCGCACCCCAACGTCCCTGCGACGGTTTCCTGGTGGGTGTGGCTTGTGGGTGTAGCAAAGGTATGGTAAATTTGCATATTACTCTATTATTAGGTAGGATTGTAATTATTTTGGGCTGCCACAAACGTCACCCAATATATGATGGAGAACTTAATCGATAAATGTTGTGTCTTCTGACTACTTACCCACCCATCCATTTCTCCATCTTTCTCCCTCTCCTCAGGCCTCCCTATTCCCTGATACACAACAATATTGAAATTAGGTCAGTTAATAACCTACAATGGCATCTTAAGTGTTTGAGTGAAAAAAAGAGTAAATTGATGCAACAAATTGCATTGTTGTCTTATTTCAAGAAATTGCCTTAGCCACCCCAACTTTCAGCAACTGCCACCCCAATCAGTCTGCAGCCACCAACATGGAAGCAGGACCCTCCACTAGTAAGAAGATTATGACTTGCTTAGATGATGGTTAGCAATTTTTAGTAATAAAGTCTTTTAAAAATATGGTCTATATATTGTTTTTTTAAGACATAATGCTATTGAACACAATAGATTACAGTATAGTATAAACATAATTTTTATATGACTGGGAAACCAAAAAATTATGTGACTTACTTTATTGCTATATTCATTTTATTGCTGTGGTCTGGAACCAAACCCACAATATCTTGGAGGTATGCCTGTATTGTTTTATTGATAATAAACTTTATTTTTTATAATTATTTTAGACAGAAAAATTACAAAGACAGTATGGAGATTTCCCACATACTACACACCCTCTTTCCCCTATTATTAATGTGATAATAGTGGGTTGGTAAGTGGACCCAAAAGTCCTAACCCACAGTACCTATGGATGTGACTTTAATTGGAAATAGGATTTCTGTAGATTAATTAAGAATCTTTGGATGAGATCATCCTGGATTTAGGGTGAGTCCTAAAGCCTATAAGACTGGACTAGTATCTTTATAAGAAGAGAACACCATGTTAACACAGACACATAGGAAAGAAGGCCAGATGTTGGAGGCAGAGATGGAATGATGCAGCTGTAAGCCAAGGAACACCGAGATTGCTGGCAACCACTAGAAGCTCTAGAGAGGCAAGGAAGGACTCTTCCCTAGAGCCTTCAGAAGGAGCAGGAGCCTCCTACACCTTGATTTTGGATTTCTATTTTCCAGAACAGTGAGAGAATATATTTCTATTGTGTTTTACCATTACAGTAGTATGCTATATTTGTTAAAATCAATGAATCAATATTTAAAAATTGCTATTAACTAAAGTCCATGCTTCATCCAGATTTCCTTAGTTTTTACATAACGTTCATTTTTTTTTTTTTTTTTGTCCCAGAATCCCATCCAAGTTACCAATTACACTCAGTTGTCATGTCTCCTTAGGGTTCTCCTGGCTGTGACAGTTTCTGAGACTTCCTTGTTTTTGATGACCTTAGCAGTTTTGGGAAGTTCTGGTCAAATATTTAGTAGAATGCCCCTCAATTAGGATTTGCCTGAGGTGATTTTGGGGAGAAAGACAACTGAGATAAGGTACCATTTGCATTGCATTGTGCCAGGTTTCATATCAACATGAATTATCACTGTTGATGTTAACCTCAATTACCTGCCTAAGATAGCATTTGCCAAGTTTCTCTTTTCCCCCCTTTCCCATACTATATTCTTTGGAGGAAGTCACTATGTGCAGTTCACACTTAAGCCATGTGGAGTTATGCTCTGCCTCCTTGAGGGGCCAGTATATAAAAAAATTAATTTAATTTTGTCTGTGTAAGAGCTTTGTCTATTCTTTCCTTTTATATTCAATTAGAGGCCCAATGCATGAAAATTCGTGCAAGAGTAGGCCTTCCTTCCCCCAGCTGCCAGCACCAGCTTCCCTCTGGCACCCGGGACCCAGGCTGGCTTCCCCTGGGCTGCCTGCAGGCACCTGGGACCTGGCTGGCTTCCCTCTGGCCCTGGCTTTGTCAGGAAGGACTCCAGAATGACGCCTGGAAGATGTCCAGTCTAATTAGCATATTACTATGACTCATGGATATTTATGTTATACTTTGAGTTATAATCCAATAATATTTATTATTATTTTGCTAAAATAGTTCAAGCTCTGGTCATTGAGAGCTCCTTCACTTGCTTCTACTAGCACATCCCATCAACACTCCCCACCATTGAGGGATTTTGGAAAACTCTGTCTTAATTTCTGGCAATACAACAAACTCTAGGCTCATCTTGTATATTTCTTGCTTCAGTCCATAGAATCAGCAATTTCTACCGGAAGCCCTAGTTCCCTTTATTAAAGAATGTAATTAATGTAAAGATCTGGGCATTAGGTGTGCTTGTTGGCACTGTGTCTCAGTTGACACAGCAAGGAAACACATGTGTATATACCAACACCTATAAAACACACATATTTAAAACTATTTCTACATGTCACCATCCATGTCTAAAACATGAGTTCATACTGCTGTCTCCAACTCTAATGTATAACCACATGGATCATTCTAGCCTCCTCCCTCACTCATCTTTAAATTCCTACTCCAACAAACCTGGGTCCTATCATTCTCTATCCATTTACTTAATTGCTCAATTCCAGTATAGAAGTGTACATGTATAGATGTATCAGAATTATTAACCCATAGTCCTATGGAATGTACTTTATCAGCTGTGTACAGTTTCTGTGGCCTTTAGTTTTATATATCTACTCATTTCCCACTTATTAAGGTCAGCAACTTTCATCCCTCCTCCTTCTGTGAGGTTGTTTCATACATTTATAGTACAGTTAGACTGTTTAGTTGCATTCTGTATTCCATATTGGGATTCCTCTTGACCTCCTAAATGATTAAAAAAAATTTATACATTAAGGTTTACACTTTGTGTTGTACAGTTCAATAGGTTTGGAAAATATGTAATGTCATATAGCCACAATTCCAGCATCATAGAGAATAGTTTCACCTCTGTAAAAATTCCCCTATGCTTAATTAATATTTATTTGGAAAAGGTTTTAAAAGCATAAATAAATACAGAAACTAAACTAATACATACTTGGGGACATATTATGAAGAATTTATAAATATTAACATTTGGTTGTACTTCCTAGTTCCATTTCTCTTCCTCCTTGCCCAAGGGTAGTCTCTGTTACAATTGTGGTCTTTCTAGTCACTGATTTTATACTTTAACTAGGGGCCCAGTACACAAATTCACGCACCTTGAAAGAAACTATGGGCCATGAGGCTGTGGTGGGCACAGGGGTGGGTCTCAGCCCATTCTCCACGCCCGGCCTGGCCCCTCCCACTGTGGCCTCTGGTCCCCTGTTTGCCAGCACCCCCGCACCGTTGCTCCCACGTGCTGACTGCGCTGGCCCTGCTTGCACCTGCTGATGGCACATAGCGGTTGGGGCCGATGCCAGCAGTGGGTATGAGCAGTGGCTCCGGCACTGGCAGTGGGTACAAGTGGGGCCATTGCCAGCAGCAGGTGCAAGAGGCGGCTGCCAGCCTTGATCACCCCTCAGGAGCAGGGGGAGGTGGAGAAGCCCTGAAGGGCAATCAGGGCCAGCAGCCGCTGCTTGCTCCTGCTGACAGGGCCAAGTGATCAAGGCCTGCACCAGGCGCCGGCAGTGGGTACAAGTGGGGCCAGCACTGGCAGCAGGTGTGAGTGCCTGGCAGGACCACAGCACGCGGGAGCAATGAATTTTCAGTAACCACCAGAGGCTCTCCCCAATGACAGCGACCAGTGCCCTGCCTTGGTCTGGCGCCCCCACTCACCTGCTCCACCATTCCTCCATGGCCAATGCCCTCCAATTCTGCACTCTGCTGCCTGCTGCCGATGCCTGCCATATTCCACACGTGCCTCTGGTGGTTAGTGCACGTCATAGCAACTGATTGTTCAGTTGTTCGGTTGTTCAGTTGTTCCAATGTTTGGTCTATTTGCATATTAGGGTTTTATATATATACTAGAGGCCCGGTGCACGAAATTCGTGCATAGGAAGGGGGTCCCCTCAGCTCGGCCTGCAATTTCTCCAATCTGGGACCCCTTAGGACCTCTGGCTCCTAACTGCTCACCTGCCTGCCAGCCTGATCCCCCTAACTGCTCTCCCTTGCCTGCCTGATCACCTCTAACCTCCTCTGCCTTTGTCAGGAAGGACATCCAGAAGGACATCTGAAAGGTCGTCCGGAAGATGTTCAGTCTAATTAGCATATTTACCCTTTTATTAATATAGATGCCACCTTGTCCTAAAAATGCAGGTTGTTCCCAGGTTTTCCTATCGTGGAAGGGGAGCCCACAGTAGAATCTTGGGTTCTGACCAGGGCTTATGTGCTTGTGATTTATCTCAGCAGATGTGATTCCTAGAAGAAGACTCTTGGATGTACCTTGAACATTTCTATCAAATTTGCCAAATCATCCTCCAAAAATGTTGAACCACTTTAAACTCCCACCAGCAACCATGCGTGTGCCCTTTGTCCCACTTTGATGCCAATATCATTGATTTCTCCCTAGAAGCTTCCCTCCTGTCAGCCAGGACTGCTTGGTACTTGAGCCAACCTCAGTGTTCAGCTGGGGACTTGATTTCCCGAGATAGAATTATGGAGGAGGAAAAATAGTTTTTCTCTACCTTTCTGAGTTCTTAGTGGAGGCCCTTGTAATGAAAGACAGATGACCAAGAGAAAAACAAAAGTTCATTAACATGTGTACCTTGTGTATATGTGGGAGATCCCAGGGAAAAATGAGTAACTCCCCAAAGTGGCTTAGAATCCAGATTTAAATACCTTCTTCCTAGGGAAAGGGGATGGGAGATATAGGCCTCTTAGAGGAGAGTAAATGATTTTTAGGAAAGATGAATGGGGGTGGGGGGGAAATAGTTTGTAACAAAGTTTGGGTGTGATGTCAACTTCTAATCTCCTGTCCTGTGACAGGAGTCATTCTTCTCTGACTGATGACACTTCTCCCGTCAAGGGGACCTATGATATTTAAACTCCTTTTGGGGGGGTCCGATTTTAGGCAGATCAGGAGACTTCAGTGAAAGCCTCTGCATGCATTTGCTGTTTTTCAAGCATCTGCAGCTCAAGATCATCAATATAACAGCACAGCATATATTGGGGTGGCATGTTCTCTGACCTTCAGAATAAACCCAACAAAAGCTTGTTTCCTCTCTTAGATGATTTGCCACAGTAGTGTGATTCCCTGGAGACAGTATTCTGACCAGACCTTCCTGGGAGTGGTAATAACATACCCTGCGCTTGTAGAAAGATGTGGGCCACATCACTAAATAAACCCGGGTCAGTTTTCTCATCTTGTGGAAAGGGAGATAAAGTTAAGATAGTTTATCTCCCTTTCCACAGGTTTCTTGAGGGTTTGTGTCTCTGCTGCCCCCCAACCCCCCTAGCAGCCCCAGCGCCTCAGCCGTGGGGCTCGGGGCTGCTGGGTGCCAGCCTCCCTGTGGGTTTGTGTTTCCGATCCAGCCCCCCCACAGCCCCTGTGTCCTGGCCACTCTGGGCTTGGCCATCTTTGTTGGGTTAATTTGCATACACACTCCTATTGGCTGGTAGCGTAGCAGAGTGATGGTCAATTTGCATTTTTCTCTTTTATTAGTGTAGATATACATCAGAGACCCGGTGCACAAAATTGTTGCACTGGGGGGGGGGGCGGTATCCCTCAGCCCAACCTGCACACTCTCCAATCTGGGACATCCCTCTCACAATCCGGGACTGCTGGCTCCCAACCACTTGCCTGCCTGCCTGCCTGCCTGATTGCCCCTAACTGCTTCTGCCTGCCAGCCTGATCACCCCCTAACCACTCACCTGCCAACCTGATCAATGCCTAACTGCTCCTCCGCCAGCCCAATTGCCCCTAACTGCCCTCCCTTGTCAGCCTTGTCACCCCTAACTGCCCTCCCCTCCCAACCTGGTCACCCCCAACTGCCCTCCCCTGCATATTCTCTCTTTTATTAGATAGGGTTTTTTCTTTAACTTATTGGACACTATACCTGCTGTGGTCTTGACAAACCAGTAAACATGTAAACCCAAACTAAACGTGTTATAAAATAAACTCCTTAAACAGGAATTTCATGAGACTTGGAAAGGTGATATCATGTGTTTGTTTCCTCCTTTTTTCCTTCTCTTTCTTTTTCTTTGTTTCATCTTTTGTCCTTTCTTTTCTCCTTTTATTCCTTTTCTGTCCTCTCTTTCTCTTTTTCCATTGGTAGAATCGTCAGTACTTGCATCTGTCTCGCTTCCAGAAGACAAAGAAGAGGGAAACACGCTGTCCTCTGAGAAAAAGACGATCTATGTTGAGATTGGTGGTGTTTCTGGTTTTGCTCTTTTCCCTGCTTGTTTGTCATTTCTGCCAGCCACGGCATCTTCAGGACTTGTGCATGGGCACTTCTTATTCATGTCTACAAAATCTCCCTGCCTTGGTGAAACTGTAGGGGAAAAGGCCTTCCTGGGTGGGCTCAAGCCTGGCCCGAGGTGCTGAGAAACCAGGGTGGGGAGTGCCCGCCACCACCACTGAGGAACCCGACCTCCAGACCACGGGGTACTCTGTAGTAATGTAACTGCAATGTAGCAGTTTTTCTTCTGATGTGAAACCTACCTCAGACATTTCCTTTGTGGTTTGTAAAGATTTTAAACCAAACCCATTTACCTCCCTGCCCAATGGGAGAGGTTTGCTGGGCAGCATTGTCCAGATACCCCCGCCCCACCCCTCCCCTCCCTTCTGCCCCTCCCCTCCCCCCACCCCTTCCCTTCCCCTTTCCAATCACTCAGCTGGGGGCGAGGGAAGTTCCGAGACTAACTCCCTGAGGCTACAGGTGGGGCAGGATCACACTGGGGTGCGGATGCTTCTGAGGCTGAGACCCTGAGGCTACAGGTGTGTGTGTGGGGGATCACTTGCTGGGGGTGCGAGCGCTTCAGAGGCTGAGACACTGAGGCTGCAGGTATGTGTGTGGGGGATCACTCTGTGGGGACACACAAGGCTCTGAGGCTGAGACCCTGAGGCTGCAGGTGTGTGTGGGGGGTATCACTCTGTGAGGGTGTGGGAGCTTCTGAAGCTGAGACCCTGAGGCTGCTTGTGTGTGTGTGGCGGGGATCACTCTGTGGGGACATGCAAGGCTCCGAGGCTGAGACCCCAAGGCTGCCACTGGGAGAGGATTGCTCTGTGGGGGCACGGGCACTTCCGAGGCTGAGACCCTGAGGCTGCAGGTGTGTGTGTGTGTCCACTGGGCTGGGGGCATGCTCCCAGTGGCTGCCGCACAGCTTGGGGCATGCCCCCAGCCCAGCTCACCAAGCCAGAGTGACCAGGGTGCTTGGCGACAAAGCCAGGCATCCCACCCTGACCCTGGCTGCTCGGTGCCTAGTTGGCATCCTGCCCTGTCCCGGCTGCTCAGAGGCCAGCATGCACGCAAGCGTGGCGATGCAACGGGTATTCCTGCCCCACCCCTGACTGCTTGGCACCTACTTATGCAAATTAACCTGCCATCTTTGTTGGGTTAATCTAAATACTCACTCCTGATTGGCTGGTGGGTATTGCGGAGGTATGGTCAATTTGCATATTTCTCTTTTATTAGTGTAGCTAGATAGGTGTATTTGTGACCAGAAACAATAAATGTAGTTCTGTGTGTTCTATATACATTTATATAGAGGCACTATTTTGTATGCCTCTTTCTAAAACTTGCTTATTTTACTGTCAATACTATACTGCTAAGATCCATCTATGGCAGTGATGGTGAACCTATGACATGCGTGTCAGCACTGACACGCATAGCCATTTCTGATGACACGCGGCTGCTTAGGCAGCCCCATGCCGAGGATGAAACATTTGCTGCTCCTGAGGATGAAACATTTGCGACTAGAGTCTTGGAGTTAGTTTTTTCCTCAAAGTGACACACTACCCGAGTTATGCTCAGTTTTTTGGCGAAGTTTGACACACCAAGCTCAAAAGGTTGCCCATCACTGATCTATGGTTTATACTATTTGTGCTTGTCAGCTTTATTAGTGTTTAGTTATATGAATATACCATATTAAATCATCTGTTTCTCTATTAGTGGACATTGAGATTGGGCCTTGTTTTTTGCTATTTCATATGCAGTATGAACATTTTTATACATATCTCTTTATGCCCATGGTTAAGAATTTCCTTACAGTATATAGGTGGAGTGAAATTGTTGAATCATGCCATGCACATTTCCCATTTTACTAGAAATGACAATTTGCCTCCAGTGTAGTTCTACTAATTTCCCCACACTCTGGGCACCACTTGAAATTGTCAACTTTACATTTTTGCTAATCTGATGGATATGAAAAGTTTTTTCCAAACTTTCAGAGGCTGTGGAACCCATCATCTCACTTTCTGGGTAACTAGATATGATTTTAATAGGAGCTTGGGTATTTTCCTTAGGGACCATTTGTTAGTTTTAAATAACCTGTTATGTTCTTTTCAAAGGTGTCTGCTTATCCAGGAATTACGAAGTTGTTTTGGAAACCAACTTCACCCAAATTCTCTGTTCCCGTATCTGTCATGAAGAAAACACTGTATCCAAACTATGAGGTAACATACCGAATGAATTTTCTCTATTGTTGTCTCTAATAATTTAATAATTGATTATTAGACTAAATTTTACTGAACAGTTGTTATGTAATTTGTTAGACAACTGTTGCCATAATTAAGAATGATTGAATTATACTATAGAAATTATATATATAATACATAATTATATAGTACAGGGTTAGGCAAAAGTAGGTCTATAGTTGTTCATATGAAAAATAATACAATAATTAATAAATAATACAAGAATAAACTCTGTTTCACATGCTCACAACTATAAAGCTACTTTTGCCCACTCCTGCATACACATATACTTATATAACCACTAGAGGCCTGGTGCACGAAATTCGTGCATGGGGGGTGGGGGTGTGCCTCAGCCCAGCCTGCACCCTCTCCAATCTGGGACCCCTTGAGGGATGTCTGACCGCCCGTTTAAGCCCATACCACTGGGATCGGGCCTAAACGGGCGGTCGGACATCCCTCTCATAATTCAGGACTGCTGATTCAAAAATAGGCGGTCAGACATCCCTCTCACAATCCAGGACTGCTGGCTCCCAACTGCCCTCCCCTGCAGGTCTGGTCCCCCCCCAACTTCCCTCCCCTGAAGGCCTGGTCCCCCCGCAACTGTCCTTCCCTGCTGGCCTGGTCTCTCACAACTGCCCTCCTCTGCTGGCCCGGTCACCCCTAACTGCCCTCCCTGCTGGCCTGATTGCCCCCAACTACCCTCCCCTGCAGGCCTGGTCCCCCCCAACTGCCCTCCACTGTAGGCCTGGTCCCCCCCAACTGCACTCACTTGCAGGCCTGGTCTCCCTCAACTGCTCTCCCCTGTAGGCCTTCCCCCAGAACTGCCCTCCCCTGTTGACCCGGTCTCCCTAAACTGCCCTCCTCTGCCAGCCCAGTCACCCCTAACTGCCCTCCCTGCTTGCCTGATCGCCCACAACTTCCCTCCCCTGCAGGCCTGGTCCCCCCAACTTCCCTCCCCTGCAGGCCTGGGTACCCCCCACAACTGCCCTCCCCTGCAGGCCTGGGTCCCCCCCAACTGCCCTCCCTTGGAGGCCTGGTTTCCCCCAACTGCCCTCTGTCGGCCTGGTCACCCCCAATTGCCCTCCTCTGCTGGCCTAGTCACCCCTAACTTCCCACAACTGCTCTCCCCTGCAGGCCATCTTGTGTCTTGGAGTGACAGTCAATTTGCATATTACTCTTTTATTAGATAGGATAGTATGTGTATATTTATATATACACAAACACATATATTTATATACTAGTTTCCCGGGGCATGGATTCATGCACATTGAAAGGAAATTAGTTAGAAGAAATATTTTAATATTGCTATTTGCCCTTTATCTATAATAGAAGTGTCAACCAAATTCATGATTGACAATGAGAGATTGAAACACATGCATGCGATTGGCACCAGCGAGAGCTTTATATGTATCACACATGTGCAAGTCAACTTAGCCTTTTATATATATATAGATTATATGTAAAAAATGTTGTACTTATCTATGTACTTCAGCCAGTCAAATTTTCTTTTTGAAAGGATATTTAATTTAACTGTGGTTCCAAGATATAAGACTAGTTGAGTTTTTCAGATGATCTTCATGGTATTTTCATTTGCTTTTAAAAGTACATTTTTAGTTTATTTAATTTTAAATTTTTTTTTACCATACTACCCAATATAATTATCATTTTTTCCTTCTAAATACTGCTTGTTTGCTATAATTTTATGTTATACCAATTATTTTAAAAATTAGAAAAATCAAGAGAATAAAACCAAAATCATTTATTAATCTGTGCTCTCAAGACAACGACCATCTACTTTTTGATCTATTTTCTTTAATTCTTAAATATTCTTTCTCTTCCTTCTTCTTTTCTTTCTCCTTTACCCTTTTTTCTTTCCTTATTTTTTCCTCTTAAACACTATTGTGCATAAATTTTTAATGTTATTGAGGATTATTTTATTTACAAAAAATTTTAGGCAACTTACTAAAACATATCAGAAAGGGATAAAACAAAATAGTTAAGGAAAACATAATAAGAATAATAGTGTAATAAAGTCAGAGATAAGATTAAAACAAAGAAATTCTGTTCATATCTGTTGCTTGAAATGGAGTCATCAATTTACCTCTTAGCTTCTCTGCAACCAAGGCAGGGATGGAATCACATTCATATTTGTCCTATTGATATTATATGTTTAAAATGTTAATATTGAAATGTATTTATGTTTCTTGGATTACTTTATTATAGTGTATTATTCTCAAATAGTATGTTGACTTAGGTTAGGCAATAATTTATTTTTTAATATATATTTATGAGTGAAACCTGCATGTAGTTTATTTTTTTCCTTAGTTGAATTCTGCTCTCAGGATTATTCTTGCTTCATAATGTTAATTGAATAGCAGTTTATCTTTTTAAATATGTTGGAACTGATATAGGTAGCATAGAAATAATCTTGAAAATTTGGAAGAATTCACTCTAGTCTTTATTATTTCCTTCCTTCTATTTATTCTGGGCCTTTCTTGTTGTTCTCTTTCTAATTCTTTAAGTCGTAGTGTTATATAGTTTATCAGCAGTTTTCCTTGTTTTTTTGAGGTAGGCCTGTAATGCTGTGAACTTCCCTCTCAGGACTGCTTTCAGAGATTTGGGGTTGTTATGTGTTCATTTTCATTTGTCTCCAGGAAGTGTTTTCTATTTCTTCCTTGATTTCTTTGGTAACCCATTCATTATTTAATAACATGCTACTTAGCCTCCATGTGTTTGAAGATTTTTGAGTGTTTTTATTGTAGTTGATTTCTAATTTCATGCCATGTGATCTGAGGAGATGCTTGACATAATTTCAATCTTCTTGAACTTGTGGAGACTTAGTTTGTGTCTTAATATGTGGTCTATCTTTGAGAATGACCAAGGTGCATTTGAGAAGAATGTATATTTCATAGCTTTGGGGTGAAATGTTCTGTAAATGTCAATTAATTCCATCTGACCTAGTATGTCATTTAGGATCACTATTTCCTTGTTGATTTTTTTGTCTAGAAGATTTGTTCAGTGATGACACTGGGGTATTAAAGTCCCCTATGATTGTATTGCTGTTTATCTCTCCCTTAAAATCTTCTGTAAGTTTTTTTATATAGTTGGGTGCTCCTGTTTATATGTTTATATGTAAAATATATGTTTACCAGAGTTATATTCTCTTATTGTATTGATCCCTTTGGTATTATGAAGTGGCCCTTCATTGCCTCTTGTAATGGTCTCTATTTTGAAATCTTTTTTTTTGGTCAGATATCAGTATTGCTACCCCAGCTTTTTTTTTTTTTTTTTTTTTTTCATTTCCATTTGCATGGAAAATTTTTTTCCATCCCTTCACTTACATCCTTTTGTTCTGAGCATGGTCTCTTATAGACAGCATGTACATGAGTCATGTTTTCTTCTCCATCCTGTTACCCTATGTCTTTTGGTTGATGCATTTAAGCCATTTACATTTAAGGTTATTATTGATAGGTACTTATTTATTGCCATTTTCATTCTTTATGTCTCTGTTCTCCTCTGTATCTGTATTTCTTCTCCTTACAAAAGTCCCTTTAGCATTTCTTGCAGTGCTGATTTAGTGGTAATAAACACTTTAGCCTTGTTTTTGTTGTCTGTGAAGCTCTTTATTTCACATTTGATTTTGAATGATAGCCTTGCTGGATAGAGTAGTCTTGGATTTTGTCCCTTAGTTTTCATTTCCTTGTGTACTTCCTGCCACCTTTTTCTGGCCTGAAGTGTTTCTATTGAACAATCTGCTGACAGTCTAAAGCAGTGGTTCCCAACCTTTTTTTGGCCATGCCCCACCTAAACATCTCTAAAATCATGATGCCCCCTGTAACATATAGTTCTTATTATTCAAAAAGTGAACTCCTATTCATGTGGAGGAAGCCTAAAAGGCCATTAACTTGATCTAAACAAGCTTCCAAAGAACATGGTATCCATGAAAGAGAAAAAATAAAAGGATGAAAGGACAGTTGAAGTATTCAGGAAGAAATCACTAAGAAATTGTTAAAATAATAATAATATGAAGTGATATAAAAATAGCAAATAAAGTTTCAAAACATATAATAGAGAATTGAAATGCATAAATATGTCACAATAAATACTTATATACTCTATATGGGGCTCCTAGAAACATAAGAAATGCAAAAAATTCACTGTTAATAACTCATTCTCAAATTGCCCGCCCCCCATAAAAATCAAATTGCCCCCCTCTGGGGTGTGTGCCCCACATTGGAGACCACTGGTCTAAAGGGAGTTCCTTTGTAGGTAACTTTCTGTCTCTTTCTTGTAGCCTTTAAGATGGTTTCTTAGTCTTTCATGTTTGCTATTTTAATTATGATGTGTCTAGGTGTGGGTATTTTGGGTTAATCATGATTAGGTTCATCTTGAAGTTGAATGACTATTTCCTTCACCAGGTGAGGGAAATTTTCTGTTGTTATTTCTTCAAACAGGTTCTCTATTCCTTCCTCAGATTCTTCTACTTTTGGAACCCCTATGATGTGAACATTGTTATGTTCTTTGTTGTTCCAAAGCTCTGTTTTCAATTGCTGCTCTGAGTTTGTGTTTTTTTCTACCTTGTTTTCTAATTTGCTGTTTTGGTACACCACTTCTACTCCTCTACTGTTTATTGATTCCAGGGAATTTTTTATTTAAGCTATGCCATTCTTTATTTCTGCTTGATTCTTATTGATGGTTTTTACCTCTTTTTTATGCTGCTGTAATTCTCATTAAGTTCTAGAATATTCTCATTAATTTACTTGTAGTTCTCATTAAGTTGTTTGAGCACCTTTATGACCATTACTTTGAATTATTTTATTTAGTTAATTTTTCTGGCAATTCCTCCTTTTCTTTCATTTGGGATTGTTTCTTTGTCTCACCATTTTTACTGTCCCTTTGTCTTTGTTTCTATACATTAGATCAAACTGCTGTGCTTCTAAAACTTTGTGGGGTGGTCTTATGTAGTAGGTGTTTTGTGAGACCTAGTGGTGCAGTCTCTTAGACATCCTGAGCTGAGTGCTGTAGGAATGCCCCTTGTTTCAGTTAGTTTGGTTTTCCTGTTGTAATTGTGTCTTGAATATTGTTGTTCCATTCATGAATGGAATCTCCTCTCAGGCTGGCTAACTATGAGGCTCATCACTGACCACATTGTGTGGACTTTGTGGATGTGCTAACAGAACAGAACAAAATCCAACATAGCAAAGCAAGCAACAAAAGAAACAAAACCAAAACATACAACAATAACATAAGTAACCACCAGAGAAGAGAGAATTAGGAGAAAGAAAAAAATAGTAAGAATGACAGAAGAAAAGAAAGTAAGAAAAAAATACAAGAAGGAAAATAAACCAACAAACAAAACCAAAACAAAAAACATACAAAAAAGGGGGAAAGAAAGAGGTATATGAAGGGGCAGAGTTGAAATAAAGAAAATAAGAATAAATTCTAAGAGAATGAAAATGGTATAAAATAAAATAATAAGAAAAAAGTTGAAAAGAAAAATACAGGAGAAAGCAGATAGGCCCAAAATAAGGGAAAAAAAAAAAAAAGGTAAGAAATCAGGAGAAAAAGAAAAAAATGATTGAGTAGGGAAAAGGAAGAGAAAAATTAGATATATGAATGAAACAGTAGAGATAAAAATACTATCAAATCAGTAAAGTAGATAGATAAAGAAGATAAATTAGGAAAGGGAAGAGGAAAAAAAAGGAAAGGAAAAAGAGAAGTGGTGTTCATCTTAGCAAAGTTTAGTGCCTCCTGGGAGCTCCCTTTGGATCCTGCTCTTCTTATGACTGCAGCCAACTGTTCTGTCTGCCAATTCTGGGCTTCCTGGGAGGTACTTATGCACTAACCACTGTCAGAGACTGTCCTCCTTTGGCTTTCAGCAACCTGCTTGAAGCTCCAACTGATCCACAGTTTGTGTCTGCCTTCACAGGACTTGGCTGCATGTGGGAGGAACCAAGCTGCCCTCCAAAGCAATTTTTTAAAAAAATCCTCACCGGAGGATTTTTTTTTTTCATTGATTTTTAGAGAGAGGGGAAGGGAGAGGGAGAGACAGAGAGAAACACTGATGTGAGAGACACACATCAATTGGTTGCCTCCTGCATGCCCTAGCCCAGGGCCAGGAGCCTGCAACTGAGGTACCTACCCTTGACCAGAATCAAACCTGGGACCCTTCAGTTCACAGGCTGATGCTGTATCCACTGAGCCAAACTTGCTAGGGCTAAAGCAAGTTTTTAAACAGCATGGGCTTCAAAGCTGGATTAGTGAGCTTCCCTAGGTTCCCGGGTCTCCACCTTCACCCTCCTTTGCCTGCCAGCCAGCTATCAATCTTAATCACGCAAAAGTCTGTTTCTGAAAGGGCTTTAAGAAGAATTGGGTTTAAGAAGACCTCTGGGTTTCCCATGAGGGGGAGGTGTTTATTTTTTTATTTCATTTTTTAAAATATATCTTTATTGTTCAGATTATTACAGATGTTCCTCTTTTTTACCCCCATAGCTCCCCTCCACCTGATTCCCCACCCCCACCCCATGCCCTTACCCCCGCCACTGTCCTCATCCATAGGTGTAATATTTTTGTCCAATCTCTTCCCGCACCCCTCACGCCCCCTTCCCCCCGAGAATTGTCAGTCCACTCCCTTTCTATGCCCCTGATCCTATTATATTCACCAGTCTATTCTGTTCTTCAGATTTTTTTTATTGACTTGATTTTTAGATTCACTTGTTGATAGATATGTATTTGTTGTCACTTTGTTGTTCATAATTTTTATCTTTACCATTTTCTTTTTCTTCCTCTTCTTAAAGAATACCCTTCAGCTTTCCATATAATCCTGGTTTGGTGGTGAACTCCTTTAGCTTTTTCTTGTCTGTGAAGCTCTTTATCTGGCCTTCAATTCTAAATGATAGCTTTGCTGGGTAGAGTAATCTTGGTTGTAGGTTCTTGCTGTTCATCACTTTGAATATTTCTTGCCACTCCCGTCTGGCCTGCATAGTTTCTGTTGAGAAATCAGCTGACAGTCATATGGCTACTCCCTTGTAGGTAACTAACTGTTTTTCTCTTGCTGCTTTCAAGATTCTCTCTTTGTCTTTTGTCCCTTGGCATTTTTATTATGATGTGTCTTGGTGTGGTCCTCTTTGGATTCCTTTTGTTTGGGGTTCTCTACGCTTCCTGGACTTGTAAGTCTATTTCTTTCACCAGGTAGGGAAAGTTTTCTGTCATTATTTCTTCTAATAGGTTTTCAGTATCTTGATCTCTCTCTTCTTCTGGCACCCCCATAATTCAGATGTTGGTACACTTGAAGTTGTCCCAGAGGCTCCTTACACTATCTTCGTATTTTTTTATTCTTTTTTCTTTTTGTTTTTATGATTGGGTGTTTTTTGCTTCCTCATATTTCAAATCTTTGGTTTGATTCTTGGGGTCCTCTAGTCTACTGTTGGATTTCTGTATATTATTCTTTATTTCAGACAGTGTATGCTTAATTTCTGACTGGTCCTTTTCCATTTTTTTTGGTATTCTCATTAAGATCCTTAATGGTCTCACTAAGTTCCTCAGAGGTCTCACTAAGTTTCTTGGCGGTTTCTAGAAGATTCTTGAGAAACCTTATAACTGTGGTTTTGAACTCTATATCCAGTAGTTTGCTTTCCTCCATTTCTTTAATTCGTGACATGTTTCTTTGTCTCCACATTTTGGCTGCTTCCCTGTGTTGATGGAGTGGCTTTGTGCGGTTGGTGACCTATAGGGCGCAGTGGCTCAGCCTCCCCAATCACCTGAGGTGGACACTCTTGGTGCACCCCTTTGTGGGCTGGGTGCACAGTCTTGTTGTAGTTAAGCCTTGATTGCTGTTGGTACCCTGGGAGGAATTGACCTCCAGGCCAATTGGCTGTGAGGATCAGCTGTGTCTATAATGGAAGAACTGCTCTTCTGGAGACACCCTTATGGGGCAGGACTTGCTTCAGTGGGGCTTTCGTGCTCACTGAGTCTGCCTCTTGAATGTGTCACTTATGGATGTGAAGAGTTGAAATCTGGTGTCATCTTACACTAACCACAGGTACACTGGCTCCTGGATCTTCAAGGAGGTGCAAGTCAGCTACTGTCTGAGGCCACCCAGCAGGAACTACAGCAAGATCTTCAGATTTCTCCTCTTTGTTTGGGGTTTGGAAGTTTTGGAGCTGCCTGACCCAGCTGCAGTTTGTTAGGTTAAGCTGCAAAAGGGCAGGCCATTCATATGCAAAAGCTGTGCGCACAGATCAGGTGGGTTTGTAAATTGGGTGGGCGGGGTCTCAGGGAATCACTAGGGTGTGGCAACCAGCGATGGCTGCCAGTCAGCCTTCTCTGTGTCTCCGCGTTTCCAAGTCTCGCATTGTTTACTGTGCGCACTTCTGCGAGAAAGCCATCCTCACTTTCCGACCTGATGCCAGACAGTCCAGTTTTTTCCTATAGGAGTCTGAGTCCCCAGAGTCTCGCTGGAAACTGGAGTTCAGAGCAGTCAGGAGCTTGTATCTCCCTTCTAATTGGAAAAAACAGTGCACCCAGGCACCAGCCGGATTCGCGTGCCTCAGTCCGGATTCGCGTGCCTCAGTACCTCTGCTTTTCCACAGCTATGTACCTCCTACACAGTCTCAATGAGCTTTTTTCTTTCCTTCTAGTTGTAGAACTTCTACTCTTCCAGCTTTCACGTGGTTCTGGGCGATAGTCGTTTTGTCTTTTAGTTATAGTTTTGGTGTGGTTGTGAGAGGCAGCACATACAGGTGTATACCTTATACCACCATCTTGGTTTCTAAGGGGGAGGTGTTGTTTAGATCTCAGGGAAAGTGGTGGGTGTGTATCCCTGTGCCAGAGCTACTCCTCTGCGAGTGGCCCAGAATATTACTTTGCTTTTGGCAGGGCAGAGATCCTTGTGTTCAGACCAGTGGGGTCACCTGGAAACCTGGAGTTTCTATCAGCTCTCCTATGCAGGGAAAACATCAGTCAGGTTCCCTGGATAGTGGGGTGGATGGCCCATCCCCAATCTAGTCACTGTTGCTTCCTGAGTCTGTTCAAACCCGTAGGCTTGGTCTCTGTTGCTGTCTCCTCTGTGAAGGTCAAGATGCTGGGTGTGGCTGTCAGAGCTCCTGAGGGTGTGTCAGGTGGGGTGTTTTCCTTTTTCTTAGCTGTGGTTTCTGGGAGGGGCTAGCTCCTTTCAAGAAAAATGGCTGTTTCAGTTTGGGGGGAGGGTATTCCCAAATGCAGGACTCCTGGCTGCTATTTTTACACGTCTCCCCCCAATGATTCTTGCCCCAGCCTCTCCTTATGCACCTTGAGTCCACACTGCCCTCCCTCCACTAAAGCCTCTGGTGAGTAGCTGCAAATGCAACTCCTGTGATGTGCATTTTAAAATAAACAAGCAAGCAAGCAAACCAACGCAACAGAAACCAAGGCTTTCTCTCTGACCAGCGCAGGTCTACTGGCTCCAGACTCCCCACCTTTTACAGCTGGATGCTACATGAGCTACTGTAACAGCTCAGGGATGTGGATCCCAGCATGGGTTCTGGGCGGCCTTGATCTTTTCAGGGAAAAGACCCTCCTGTAGCCAAAAGATCCCTCTTCACTCTTGGCCTGCACCCCATGGAAGATGGATTAGTCCCTCTTGCAACCTCTCCCTTCCTACCAGTCTCCAGGTATTTTCTGTTCTTCCTTGATATATGTCTCCTCAGCTGGACCTCTCTTGGTAATTTTGGATGTCTGTTCCCCACGTTAGTTTTCTTTCCAGTGTGGCCCTGGGAGGAAGTGCAAGAAAGGTTTGCCTATTCAGCCACCATTTTCTCTCCTATACTTATCTTTTAAAACCACCTAAATACTATCATTTTATCTTATTCTTTACATTTTACTCATGTATTTAACTTTCTTTACTTTTTACTTATTTTCTTTTCCTAGCATCTCAGAGCTTTCTTTCTGGAATCATTTTATCTACTGTCTTCAAACAGTATATCCTTTAGAATTTTCCTTAAATAAAGTGGGAAGTCTGCAGTTGGGACGTCTGTCCATTGGTTGCCTCCCACACACACCCCAACTGGGGCTGGGGAATGAACCCGAAACCCAGGTGCATGCCCTGGACAGGGAATTGAACCAGTGACTCTTGGGTCTCCAGGCCGATGCTCTAACCACTGAGCATGCTGTCCAGGGCTACTGTAGTTTTAAAATTTGGTTTTGTATTTTTCTTTTTTGAATTTAAATTTTCCCCCAAATCTATTATCTTGTGATGTTTTGTTTCTTTGTGTATCTGTCTGTCTTTAAATGTTTAGAGTTATATTTAAGACATTAGTTTTAGGACATATTTGAGACATAGAATGGCGGTTACTTTCTCCAGGAAAAATTTTTTGTCAGAACCTGGGACCTTTACCACTCAGAGACAGCCTTAATATAAGGTTGAGTCTTGTGTTTCTCTGATCACCCTCTTGACAAAGCCCCAGATGAAAATCTACACAAAGGTTAATTTTCTTTCCTTCACTCCTTTTTTTGACACATGTGATTGTTTTGTGAGCATATATATGTTTTTACTGATTTTAGAGAGAGAGGAAAGGAGAGGAGGAGAGAGAGAGAGAGAGAGAAACATGGATATGAGAGAGAAACATCGATCAGTCACCTCCTGCACACACCCTAACCAGGGATCACACCCACAACTCGGGCATGTGCCCTGATCAGGAATCGAACTGGTGGCCTTTTGGTGCATGGGACGATGCCCAATCAACTGAGCCACACCAGCCAAGACCCTTTCTTTCACTCTTTTTTTTTTTTTTATAGCAAAGGTGGAGATTTATTGAAGAACAAGTACAGACTCCCATGTGGGGAGGGGGAAAGGGTCCCCCCTTTCATTCACTCAACCTGAATGTATAGCCTTGAATGCTTGCATATTTTGAATATTTACAAATATATATAAAATCAGGCTTCACACCTCAGGTAGATCAGGTAAATTCTGGTCTTCAATTTCTGTCACCCTTGCCTTGGCAGCTATTTTAGCATAATCCTGAGAATAAAAGCATCTTTGAATTCTGAACTTATCTTTCTAGACTCCTGCCTTTTCTTAGATTTTGGCCTACTATCTGTTCATCATCTTGTTAGCTTTTTGATGCTTTGAAGATTATGTTTTTCATATTACAAGTAGCTTTCTTAGTTTTCCTCAGCAGGATTATCTAGCATGCCATAATTAAAAGCAGAAGTCATAATTGTTTTCATTTTCATCTGCACCCTAGCTTTTATTGCATGCATACCAATTTCAGCAATATTTCTGGAGTGAAGCAGGAGAATTTTTCCATCAGATATCATGTAAGCAATACTGTAATTGCCCTATCAAGCAAATTAGTTTGGGCAATATTTTGACAGATTCCAACAGATGAATCATGTTCTCTTTTAAAAAGCAATAAATGATTGTTAGTGAGTTCTGCTGTTTTAATATCTGTAAAATACACTACAGTAAGTCCTCACTTATCATTGTGGATAGGTTCCATGACTTAAAGCAAAATGACATCTAATAAAACTGATTTTACCAGAGGCTAATTGATATAAACATAGTTAAGTTTCTATGGCATCACATCCTATCTAATAATAGACAAATATGCAAATTGACCGCACCTTCGCTACAACCAAGACACACCCACCAGCCAAGCCACACCCACCAACCAATCAGGACAAATATGCAAATTACCCCAACAAAGATGGCGGCTAATTTGCATATCAAGACAGCGTCGAAAAGAAGCCAAGAGCTGCAGAAGGGAGTAAAGCTTCAAAGAAGCAAGCAAGTGGGGGAGGGGGGGAGGAGAAGGGAGGAGCAAAGTCAGGGCCGGGGGCGAAGGGAAAAGCATGTAGGCTGGCGGAGAAGGCAGGGCGGGCGACAAGGGCAGAGCGGAGGCGGGGCCGGGGGCAAAGGGAAAAGCAGGCGGGCTGGAGGAGAAGGCAGGGCGGGCGACAAGGGAGGAGCGGAGGCGGGGTAGAGTGCAGCAGGAAATCCTATTGCAGGATTTTTCCTGCAACGGGAACGCTAGTCAATGTTATAAAATGTTACTCTAGGACCTGTTGTATTAAGGCTTTGTCCTTGTTATTGGTAAAAGCATTCTTTTAAATACAGCTAAGACAAAAGTAGGTTTACAGTTGTAAATGAAACACAGTTTATTCTTGTATTTTCAATTAATTATTGTGTTATTTTCTATACAAACAACTGTAAACCTACTTTAGCTCTACCCTGTATGTAATTGCTGTTATTCCATCATATTTAAATATTTTGTGTAGGCATACATATGACAAAATTGTTCCAAAATTTCTTGCATATCTTATAGTTTGTCTTTGAAGAATAATGATAAAATAACCCAAGTCTCTTTTTGCTGTGTCTGGTAATTTTCTTACAATGTGCTCTAACCAGTTTTTAAAATACAACAAAAGAGGATGTACAAAAATATAAATACTTGGTGATTCCTAAGTTACCCATAACCTTCTCCATATCTGTTTCATTTTTAGTAATAATTACATGGTGCTTTTTAAAGCTGATTTTCTATTGAATAAGTGTTTTTTGAATGAATTGAATAAGTATTGTTTGTTTCTGCATATCTAAATTGCTGATTACCGGATAGAGAAATAGCACACTAAATAATAATTATAATCACTGCAGCAGTTTACCCATACAACAATAAATGTGCATATATAAAAATTCACTGATAGAGTTTGAATTATAAGGAGATTTTCATTTAGTTTAACATTTAGAATGCTTACTTGTAGTTCACAGTCAGTAGTAACATTGACAGTTGATCCAAATGATATGTTTTATTCATAATCCTGCTGTTGACATGCTGCATAGATTCAATACTAACCTGTGAGATCACAGGATCATGGATTGCTCCTAAGATTAGGGTTGCCAGAAATAACATAGGTGTACCCACTTGACTAACGGCTAATGCTGAAGCCAAATTGAGGGTTTTGGCCAAATACTAAAGTTGTAGCTGGACTTTATTTTTTTATTTTTTATTTTTTTTTTTTTTAATATTTTTATTGAGGTATTATATGTGTACATATCTTACTATTACCCCCCCACCCCACTCCCACACATGCCCTCCCCCCCCAGAGTTTTGCGTCCATTGTTTATGCTTATATGCATGCATACAAGTCCTTCGTTTGATTTCATAACTCCCCCACCTTTCCCAAACTTTCCCCCTGTACTTTGAAAGTCTGTTTGATGCTTTACTGTCTCTGTATCTATCTTTTTGTTCACCACTTTATAATGGTCTTTACTATCCCTAAATGAGTGAGATCATGTGGTATTTTTCTTTCATTGACTGGCTTATTTCACTTAGCATAATGTTCTCCAATTCCATCCAGGTTGCTGTAAATGATGAGAATTCCTTCTTTTTTATGGCAGCATAGTATTCCATTGTGTAGATGTACCACAGTTTTCCGATCCACTCATCTGCTGACGGGCACCTAGGCTGTTTCCAAATCTTAGCTATTGTAAATTGTGCTGCTATGAACATAGGGGTGCATATATCCTTTCTGATTGGTTTTTCTAGTTTCTTCGGATATATTCCCAGGAGTGGGATTACTGGGTCAAATGGGAGTTCCATTTTCAGTTTTTTGAGGAAACTCCATACTGTTCTCCACAGTGGCTGCACCAGTCTGCATTCCCACCAGCAGTGCACGAGGGTTCCTTTTTCTCCGCATCCTCGCCAACACTTGTTGTTTGTTGATTTGTTGATGCTAGCCATTCTGACAGGTGTGAGATGGTACCTCATTGTTGTTTTGATTTGCATCTCTCGGATAATAAGTGACTTTGAACATGTTTTCATGTGTCTCTTGGCCTTCCTTCTGTCTTCTTTTGAAAATATTCTGTTTAGGTCTGTTGCCCATTTTTTTATTGGATCATTTATCTTCCTCTTATTGAGTTGCATAAGCTGCCTGTAGATGTTGGAGATTAAACCTTTATCAGTGATAGCATTTGCAAATATGTTTTCCCATGCAGTGGGCTTTCTTGTTGTTTTGTTGATGGTTTCTTTTGCTGTAAAAAAGCTTTTTATTTTGATGTAGTCCCATTTGTTAATTTTCTCTTTAGCTTCCATTGCCCTAGGGGCAGTGTCAGTGAAGAAGTTCTTGTGGCATATGTCTGAGATTTTGTTGCCTGTGGATTCCTCTAGTATTTTTATGGTTTCCCGTCTTATGTTTAAGTCCTGTATCCATTTTGAGTTTATTTTTGTGTATGGTGTAAGTTGGTGATCTAGTTTCATTTTTTTGCATGTATCTGTCCAGTTTTCCCAACACCATTTATTGAAGAGACTGTCTTGACTCCATTGTATGTTCATGCCTCCTTTGTCAAATATTAATTGAGCATAGTGGTTTGGGTCGATATCTGGGTTCTCTATTCTGTTCCATTGATCAATATGTCTGTTCTTGTGCCAGTACCAGGCTGTTTTGAGAACAGTGGCTTTGTAATACAGCTTGAAATCAGGTATTGAGATCCCACCTACTTTATTCTTCTTTCTGAGAATTGCTGAGGCTAGTCGGGGTCTTTTTTTATTCCAGATGAATTTTTGGAGAGTTCTTTCTAGGTCTGTGAAATATGCTGTTGGTATTTTGATGGGGAGTGCATTGAATCTGTAGATTGCTTTGGGTAGTATGGACATTTTAATGATGTTGATTCTACCAATCCAGGAACATGGTATGTTCTTCCATCTGTTTACGTCTTCCTCTATCTCTTTTTTCAGTGTCCTGTAGTTTTCTGCGTATAGGTCTTTTACCTCCTTAGTTAAGTTTATTCCTAGGTATCTTAATTTTTTTGGTGCGATGGTAAATGGGATTGCTTTTTTAGTCTCTCTTTCTGTAAGTTCATTATTGGTGTATAGAAAAGCCATAGATTTCTTGGCGTTAATTTTGTATCCCGCTACATTGCCGAATTCATTTATTAAGTCTATTAGTTTTTTGATGGAATCTTTTGGGTTTTTTATGTACAATATCATGTCATCTGCAAATAAGGACAGCTTCACTTCTTCTTTTCCAATTTGGATGCCTCTTATTTCTTCTTCTTGCCTAATTGCGATAGCTAATACTTCCAGTACTATGTCAAATAGAAGTGGTGAGAGTGGGCATCCCTGTCTTGTTCCTGTTCTTAGGGGAAATGGTTTTAGTTTTTGCCCATTGAGTATGATGTTTGCTGTGGGTTTATCATAAATAGCTTTTATTATGTTGAGGTATGAGCCTTCTATTCCCACCTTGTTGAGAGTTTTTATCAAGAAAGGGTGTTGGATTTTGTCAAATGCTTTTTCTGCATCTATTGATATGACTATGTGATTTTTATCTCTCAATTTGTTTATGTGATGTATCACGTTTATTGATTTGCGGATATTGTACCATCCTTGCATTCCTGGAATAAATCCTACTTGGTCATGGTGTATGATCTTTCTGATGTACTGCTGGAGCCGATTTGCTAGAATTTTGTTGAGGATTTTGGCATCAATGTTCATGAGGGATATTGGCCTGTAATTCTCTTTCATTGAGTTGTCTTTATCTGGTTTTGGTATTAGGGTGATGCTGGCTTCATAGAAGGAGCTTGGAAGTGTTCCTTCCTCTTGAATTTTTTGGAATAGTCTGAGGAGGATAGGTTTTAGTTCTTCCTTGAAAGTTTGATAAAACTCTCCTGTGAAGCCATCTGGCCCCGGGCTTTTGTTTGCCGGAAGCTTTTTGATGACTGCTTCAATTTCTTCCATAGTTACTGGCATGTTGAGCTGTTTAGAATCTTCCTGATTGAGTTTTGGAAGGTTGTATTTTTCTAGGAATATGTCGATTTCCTCTAGGTTGTCCAGTTTGTTGGAATAGAGTTGTTCGTAGTATTTTGTAACAATCCTTTGTATTTCGTCGGGGTCTGTTGTTATTTCACCCCTTTCATTTCTGATTTTGTTTATTTGGGTCCTCTCTCTTTGCTTCTTGGTGAGCCTGGCTAGAGGTCCATCAATCTTGTTTATCCTTTCAAAGAACCAGCTCTTGGTTTTGTTGATCTTTTGTATTGTTTCTTTGGTCTCTATGTCGTTTATCTCCGCTCTGATCTTTATTATTTCTTTCCTTCTGTTTACACTGGGCTTATCTTGTTGCTCTCTCTCTAACTCTTTGAGTTGTTGGGTTAGGTAATTTATTACCATTGTTTCTTGTTTTTTGAAGTAGGCTTGTAGAGCTATGAACTTCCCTCTCAGGACTGCTTTCATTGTGTCCCATAGATTTTGGATTGTTGTGTTTTCATTGTCGTTTGTTGCCATGATGTTTTTTATTTCTTCCTTGATGTCTTTGGTAACCCAGTCATGGTTTAATAACATGCTGTTTAGTCTCCAAGTGTTTGATTTCTTTGGGTTGTTTTTATTGTAGTTGATTTCCAGTTTTATGCCACTGTGATCTGAGAAGATACTTGATATGATTTCTATCTTCTTGAATTTGGAGAGACTTTGCCTATGTCCTAACATATGGTCTATCTTTGAAAATGACCCATGTGCACTTGAGAAGAATGTATATTCTGTGGCTTTGGGGTGAAATGTTCTGAAGATGTCGATTAATTCCATCTGTTCTAGTGAGTCATTTAGGATTGATGTTTCTTTGCTGATTTTTTGTTTAGAGGATTTGTCCAATGGTGATAGTGGGGTATTGAAGTCTCCTACTATGATTGTATTACTGTCAATCTCTCCTTTGATATCTTCCAGGAGTTTTTTAATGTATCTTGGTGCTCCTGTATTGGGTGCATATATGTTTACCAGAGTTATTTCTTCTTGTTGGATTTCTCCCTTTAGTATTATGAAGTGGCCTTCATTATCTCTTGTTATGTCCTTCACTTTGAGATCTAATTTGTCAGATATAAGTATTGCAACCCCAGCTTTTTTTTCATTTCCATTTGCCTGGAAAACCTTTTTCCATCCCTTTACTCTCAGTCTGTATGCATCCTTTTTTTTGAGGTGGGTTTCCTGTAGACAGCAGATATCTGGGTTTTGTTTTCTTATCCAGTCTGTTACCCTGTGTCTTTTGATTGGGGCATTCAATCCATTTATATTTAAAGTTATTATTGATAGGTACTTATTTGACGCCATTTTTATTCTATACCCCTGTGTACCTTCTTTGCTTCCTATTTCTTTCTTTTTTTTACAGCAGACCCTTTAGCATTTCTTTCAGTGCTGGTTTGGTGGTGATAAACTCCCTTAGTCCTTTTTTGTCTCTGAAGCTCCTGATTTCACCTTCAATTTTGATTGATAGCCTTGCTGGGTACAGTATTCTTGGATTTAGACCCTTCCTTTGCATGACTTGGTATATTTCATTCCATTCCCTTCTGGCCTGATGAGTTTCTGTTGAGAAATCAGTTGCTAGTCTGATGGGGGTTCCTTTGTATGTAACTGTCTGTCTCTCTCTGGCCGCTTGTAAGATTCTTACTTTGTCGTTGGTGTTTGCCAACTTAACTATAATGTGCCTTGGCGTCGGTCTTTTGGGGTTCATTTTGCTTGGAACTCTGTGAGCTTCTTGGATTTGTGTGGGTTTTTTCTTCCCTATATCAGGGAAGTTTTCTGTTATTATTTCTTCAAACAGGTTTTCTATTCCTTGCTCAGTTTCCTTTCCTTCTGGCACCCCTATTATCCTGATGTTGTTTTGTTTTGTATTGTCCCGAAGTTCCCTTACGCTCTCCTCAATCTTTCTAATTTTTGTTTCTAGAAGCTGTTGTAATTGGGTATTTTTTTCCATCTTGTCTTCTAGCTCACTTATGCGGTCCTCTGCTTCATCTAGTCTACTCTTGATGCTTTCTATTGAGTTCTTTACAGCAGCGATGTCACTTTTCATTTCTTTTTGGTTCTTCTTCATTTCTTCTTGGTTCTTACTCATATTGTCGAATTTGTCTTCCATCCTTTTCAGCCACTTTATGACCATTTCTCTGAATTCTTTCTCTGATAGGTTGTTTGCCTCTAAATCGTTTACTTCCTTTTCTGGTGATGCCTGTTTCTCTTTCCTGTGGGGGCTGTTTCTTTGTCTCCCCATGGTCTCTCTTCTCCGGATGTCTGGTTATATAGATTTCTCTCTCTGGCGTTGATTTAAAGGTACAAAATACAACACAACCAGGCACAACAGACAAGGCACTGAACAGAATTGTATTCACGATATTAATAACCTCCAATAAAGGTAACCACCAGAGAAAGACAAATTAGGGAATAGGAGTGGAAGAGGGAGAGTAAAAAGAAAGAACAACAACGAAGAAAAAAACAACAACAAAGAGTGTGAATCTGAACTTGGGAAAAGAGCAGAAAGAAAGAAAAGAAATAACAGAAAAGAAAAAGAAAAGAAAAAAAAAGTAAGAGAGACAAGAATGATACTAAGAGAGAAAAGGGGAACAAACTATATATATGGGGAGTAAACTCCACTAGAACAACCACTATTCCCAGCAAATTCCAGCAACACGAGCCTGGAGATTAATACAAACTGCAACAGCAGCTAATATCAAGTGAGGCAAGGGAAAACAAAAGTAAAAAACAAACAAAAACAAAGCAAACAAAAGAACCAACCAAACCAACAAAAAGAATAATCTAAACAATCTCATAAAAAAGCATAAAAATTCAATCTAATCAACATTCAAGCAAACAACAACAAAAGGCCCGAGAGAAAAATAATTTTTTAAAGGTAGCGTAGAGAGAGGTTTGTATGGATTTGGAGCAGGGGGTTGGGAATTAGATATATAAGTAGGGTGAAGTTTTAGCAGGGAGTAAACTGAAAAAGTAGGGAAAATCTAAAGCCAGAAAGGGTTAAGATAAACTGGGACCAAAAGGGGAAAGGTTAGGAGAGTGATGGCATAATGTTAGCTTTGAGATAGGGTAAAGCGATTGTAAGGGAAAGATGCAAATCGAATGTAGGACACTAATCCAAAAATAAAAGAAAGAGAAAATCAAATGACATTAAAAAAAAAAAAAAAAAAAAGTAAAATAATAGTAATAATAGTGCTGATTGAAAATAAAAATGTAATAATTAAAAAGGTGAAAATCAAGTGAGGAAAAAGAAAAAAATATTAGTTTCTTAAGTAAAAGATGCAAAAAATGAAAATAAAAAAATATGAGAATAAAAAATTTAAAAAATTGAAAAAAGAATTGAAAATTAAAAAATAGGAAGACTAAAATGTGCAGTAGCGGCTGTCATTCACTTCCTCTATTATTCTGTTTGTTACGCCTTTTTCCCAGTCTGGGCGGTATTTCAGTTCAGCTTCATTCCAGGGCTCCTCAGTGTTGGAAGCCAGTCCTGCTTTTTAAGCCAGCCCTATCTTAATTTCTCGTATTTATTTTTGATTACACCAGAGACAATTAGCGTTTCAGCCCCTGGGTGGCAGTGTTTCTGAATTGACTTCCGGGCCTCTCTAGCTCTTTTTTCTTTTTTTTTTTTTCCCCTTCTATGGCACTCACTACCGGTTTGTGGAGATGTGCGCCTCAGAGCTGCCTCTCTGATGGTCACAAGCAGCTCTGGCCCCAGGTTCCGAAAAAACACCTTCCCCCTGCAGTCTTTCAGGGTTTCCACCTGGGTTTGCCTCTGTATTGGGCTTAGCAATCAGAGTCGGAAAGAGCCCAGGTGTGCGGACCGTGGGTCTGTGCCCCAGACTAAGGAGCCTGCACTCCTTTGAAAATTCTTAGTCTGACCCTCCTCGTCAGATTAAAATGAGTTGCTTTCAAGAGGTCACTTCTGTTAGCAGCTCAGAAGACCCCCCTCCTCATTCACGGATCACGGCAGTTCCAACTGCCGCCGATTTTTCTAGGCACAGACCTCCCGGCTCCTGCCGGTCCTGCGGCTGCCGCGCTTCCCTCACCCAGCGCCTCCCTCTCCCACCGCGGGGATCAGAAACCGCAGCTTATTTCAGACAAAATCTGACCTTTCCGTGGTGCAGTGAAGAGTTTCTTTGAATCCAAATGTTTGCGCTGATAGGGGACCGGTGGTCTGGTGCTCCCAGCAGTTCAGTGTTTGCAGTTGTCGCAGAAAGTCAGGTTTCCACTAAAATCCTCCTTTCCTTGCAAGATGGCGAGGCGCCCGGCGAGCCCGCAGCTCCAGGAGGGGACCCAGCCCCTGTGGGTGCTGCGCGGTCAGAGGAACACTGCCCAGCACTCCCCCGCCTTCTCCTGGAGTTTAGCTGTCCCTTGGCTTGCCCACATACACTCCCTCTGCGAGCCTCTGCTGCTCCGACTCTCCGCCCCAGGAACAGACTCCAAACCCGACTCTATTCCGTCGCCATTTTCCAGGACTCCTGTAGCTGGACTTTAATGCAACTCTAGTGAATGTTTCCTGCAATTCTATCCTTTCCATACATTTCTCTTTTGTTAATAATGCTGTTTTTTAGAGTGACAGTGATCATAGGCTTTTTATTTTATTTTATCATAGCCTTTTTAAAGTATTTCACTATGTAATTTAAAACTGTTATCTTTTTACCACAGAGTGTTCAAGCAAGTAGAATTTTAATTGAGAAATTTTTATCTGAAAGCAAGGAAAGTGTCATTGCTTTAAGTCAGCATAGCCGAAGTCTGAGGGTATGTATACTTTTAATTCTGATTTGTAGGTTGGTTGCTTTATCTGCCTCTAGCTCAGATAAAATTTCTAGAAATGCTGAAATGATTTCTTGGTGCTTCCCCAATCCAGAAAATGCCTCACAACATTTGCTGGTGTCTTTGTTGAGAGCACATTTCCTCTTTTTCAAACATGTTGTCGTTATGACACCCAGAAGATGTTACTTACTAATCAATGGCAGGGTACCTGCTGTGAGTTTTCCTAAAATTTCTAAAACCTCTGGTTTTGTAGTCATTTACCACTTCTTGCCTAGGTCCTCAATGATCAAAGGAACATGATTATAAGTGTTTTTATAATGGGGAATTGTTCATGGCCATGAAACAGAGTAAAACTGAATTCTCTAAATGGCGATTAGACTTGTGCTCATCTTTTTCACTACAGTGTATCCAAGTAAGTGAATTAAATAATACAATCGTGGAGGAAAGAGATCGTGATTGAGAGAAGAAGAATGGTAGAACTTTATATAATTGGTCTAATAAGTTTCCTGAATGCTATGGGGACAAGCAAGAAACAGTTACTTTTCTCTTGTTAGTGCCTTCAGCCCTCTACTCCCCTTGGATGACATCTTGGGAAGCTAAGTGTTACACAGTAGAGAGTCTTAGTCCCATGGGACAAATCAAATCCCTTTTCTAGTCAGTTAACTGGACTATGTGTACATGCCTCTTCCCATATAGTCAGGTAATACAGTTTTTTTTGAGGGGATAACATTTCTATTGAATATAGATCACTCTCTTGCTATTTTCCTTATAGCATTTACTAAATGTTTGTCCTTATGTGTGTTTGATCTTTGTTTTCCTCACCAGCCTGGGGTCATATCATTCTTGTTCACTGTTTTATCCATAACAGCGACCATCACATACAAAATAATTGAACCAACAAATGACACTAGAGCAGCGACCATCACATACAAAATAATTGAATCAACAAATGACACTTTCTAGTTTGAAATGCCATTTGTACTTTTCTAGACTACTGAAGTAGCAGTACCTATACCTACCTGTCAGATAATTCCCATTTTTAGTAGCTGCTTCTTCCAATCTATCCTCTTTCTTGTCCCTGCTATATATTCTTAAAACACAGGTAAGATTATATAACTTATGTCTTAACAAACTGAAATATTCCACCTACAAATAAAGTTAGAGTGCTTAACTAAGTCTCATAACCTGGCCTCAACTGTATTTTCTATCCTACTTCCTAGTATACTTCTGCCTCCATGTAGCCTCTATGTACCTGTACTCTGTCTGCACCAGAGTCTGTGGGGACCAAAATCCCAGCACTTCGACACTTCTAGGTTTGTGTTTACTAGTAGGCTATTCCCGTGGTCGGCAAACTGCGGCTTGCGAGCCACATTCAGCTCTTTGGCCCCTTGAGTGTGGCTCTTCCACAAAATACCACGGCCTGGGCGAGTCTATTTTGAAGAAGTGGTGTTAGAGAAGTTTAAGTTTAAAAAATTTGGCTCTCAAAAGCAACTTCAATCGTTGTACTGTTGATATTTGACTCTGTTGACTAATGAGTTTGCCGACCACTGGGCTATTCCATTGGCCTGGGATGTTCGCAATCCCTTCTCATTCCATAGAAATGTCACTGCCTTTCACAACTAACCCTGATGCTACCTACCTCTTCAAGCCAGTCTGTTAAGGTTCTTTTCCATTCAGAATTGACCTCTCCCTCTCTTGTTTTTTTTCCACACCTGATTTATGCCATCTCAGTCATTGCCACAGTCAATTTGGATTATAGTTATTTCTTTATGTCTGTTTCCACCATTATACTGGTCGAGTTCATGGAACATACTGATATACTTCCCAACTCTTTTAATATAATAGAAAGTGATAATAAGTGATAACATTTGTATGGTCCTGTGGAGTAGAAGGTTGAGGTTACTCATGATTAGAGGTGAGTGTTCATGGGGCAGTAGTTGCTCCAGGTTCTGCAATCACAACTCCAGGGCTAAGGGGATTAATGGCTCAGCATATCCATGGCACATTCACACACACCTGTGTCACTTATGCCAACTGGAAAAATGCACATAGCACTTTACCCAGAGCATGTACTAACTAGGTAAATTTAAAAGAGAATTTGAAATGAATGAATGAATTTTAAGTTCTGCGCTTCTCTGTCAATTAAATGACTTCAAAATCAGTAAGAATCTTACTTAATCAGTCTTTCTGCATTTTTGTTAACTTACCTAAGCAGTTACCAATAGTCAACTGTCATATATTTTAGTTTAACACATAGTATCTATAGCCAGTGTATAATTGCCCTTTTAATTTTTCTTTATTGATTGATTTTAGAGAGAAAGGAAGACAGAGAAACAGAGATTGAGAGAGAGAGAAAATATCCATTTATTGTTCCACTTACTTAGGCATTCATTGGTTGCTTCTTGTATGTACCTTGATGGGGGGGGGTCAAACCTACAACCTTGGCATATCAGGCTGACACTCTAAACAACTGAGCTACCTTGCCAGGGCCTAATTACCATCTTATTATTTCAGATGTTTTCCCCAAGAAAATCTTTATCATGTGAAAATATCCCAAAATATTGCAGCATGCCATCTTCACAATTAAAGGTATGATAATTTTTCAGTTTTTATTATTCAAAAGAAATATTTATCTTACTAGTAATAATCACCACCTATGCTTTTTTTGTTTTCCTGAACTATGTGGCTTGTTATTTCATCCAGAGTTGACTGAAAGTTTGGATTTGAGTGTGTATCTGGTAGCGCATGTATGATTGTGGTTGGTGATTCCAAGTTAAGATTTTCAGTAGCACTTGGAAGTGTCTCCTAGTCATAGTTTGACTTTACCTGGTATATTATAAATCAAGTCACTTACAATATTGACCTACACTTGCATCGGGCTCACATTTTAAAACAAAGCAAAGGTCAGGAAGTGATAAATGGTAGAGCTAGTACTTTAAACCCACACTTCTTCTTACCAAATGAAATGGACTTCCTCTTTACCAAGAATTCATAGGCATTTCTGAGCAGCTGGTTCTTATCTTCAGTGGCATTGACCCCTAGCTCCAAGGTGTTTCCACACCACCTCCTCTCTCCCCGAAAAACCTGATAGCTTTCTTGATTCTCCACATCAGTTGCTTCTAACTTGCTTGTAATCTGCCTTACTTTATCCTACTTCTTATTATATTTCTGATATTCTTCTTTCTTATTGACTCGTTGATGCCTCTGTTTTGTATCCCTGGGCACTGACACTACTCTTAAAATTTATTTTATTGACATATAACATATTAGTTTCAGGTATACAATAATTATTTGATATTTGTATATATTGTGAAATAATCACCACAGTAAGTCTAGTTAACATCCATTACCACATAGTTATACATTATTTTCTTGTGGTGAGAACTTTTAAGATCTACTTTCTTAACAACTTTTAAATATGCAAGACAGTATTTGATGCTATAATGCTGCACATTACATCCCAATTATTAACTTTATAAACTGACTTTTAAAAACATCAAGGATACATGATTTTAAATTTTTTCAATAGTGACCAAACTACATTAATAGTAATTATAATTGAATTAATTTTAAATATAAATCAACTAAATTGATTTTATTTTTTTCTGCCTCTTTGTTTCCTCATTAAGAAGAGAATAAATTCTGCAGTTGAATTGAGTAAGGAGAAGACCATAGCTCCATTAGAGGTTAAAAATGACATGGAAAGCAGTATAAAAGAGGTGCTATTTCAGAAAGCTAAGGAATTGGAGCGTCGTCAGAAGATTGAGCAAACTGAAACTGAGGAAACCACCCCTGTGAAAGAAAATATAGATAACATCTTAGATACCATGGAGGACAGTCACAGTATGAGAAATCTGTCTCTTTCTCTCATTGAAGCATCTAGAAAAGCTGGCATTAGTTACATTGTTTACCCCAAGAAAAGGAAGATGAAATGGAAGAAAGCATTGAAATTCTCTAAACTTTCAACTGTGTTGGCCGATTTATCCAAGCCTCCAAGAGTTCTAAGCAGGTCTTGTTTAATCAATAATTGTTATATTTAAGAAATGCATTGTGGTTTTGGCTTTAACTTTATAATCACAATCATTGAACATGGGGCTGATATAAGGGCATGAAGAAGACTAAGTCAATTTGATGGCTAAATGAAATCTTTTAGTGGAAAGAAATAAAATCTACTAAGTTATTTTTCTGCAGTGATTTAGGATCAAAACCCAACCACTGCTCCAAACAAATATCCATTCAAAAGCCAAAATAGGTTGCTGGAGTTGAACATTTAAAAATGTTTTAAACTATTGAATTGAATAATAAAGCAGATAGACAAATTGTTTTTTTGTATGTTATGAGCCCTAATTCAGAGATCAACACAAATAATTTTTCTTCCACCTCGGAAGTAATAGTATCTTATTTAGAAATATGGAGGGACCTAAATTAATGACAACTGAAAGTCCAGGTATATTAATACTTAAGTGTTCAGGACATAACTTTCTATGACCCAGACATTGTCAAAATAGTTTCCAGAAAGCTGTGGGCTTTGTTCTCTTTCAGTGTCCCCAAGTTGCAACAAATACTTCATTAAACTTATGCCCTTTTGAAAAGTAAAGACTTTCCTGATGATAAGAGAGTTACAAATGTTTTGTTCACTTTATAAATAATTGCTAGTTCTGAAAAGGATTCATTATATGTTAGTGTGGTGACTTATTGTCCCTTAGAAGACTGGAGGCTGGGGGATAACCCTATGTAGGTGTAAGTAGAGTAGAGTAGAGATCAACCCTAGTGGAGAACACCATTCAAGTACCAAGTTCTCTGTGCACTACTTAATGTTTGTTTCCCCTGCAACAAATATATCTGGAAGGTTTTTTTGCTAGATCATCTTTAGAAGACTTTAGCTAGGTTTTTCTATGTTGGCAAATCCGAAGATTGCTTATACATTTTTGATACATTTTCTCTTTTCAAAGTATTATGAATCTTCACCATCCTAGAAAGGATACTACACAGCACCATTTTGGCCATGACTGAAGTGACTTGTATCTATATAAAGGATATTAGCAGATTCAGCACTGCTTCGGTGGGATGTTTTCCTGCTTCCTGGCCCTTTGTCATTTTGATTATAAAGTTTAACCATTTAAAGAGATTTATTTGCTTTTTGCCCAACCAGCAGGCTCAGTAGTTGATGTGATGGTTCAATTCCCAATCAGGGCACATGCTCAGGCTGTGGGCTCGATCCCACATTGGGGACTGTGCAAGAGAGAGCTGATTAATGATTTCTCTCTCATCATTGATGTTTCTATCTCTCTCATCCTCTCCTTTCCTCCCTGAAATCAATTAGAGTGTATTTTAAAAAATAAAGAGATTTATTTGATTTTTTAATAACTAAATTTGAAATTTGTATAGGCAGAGGTAGAGGCAATAAAGCAAACTATGGGAGTATTGATCTAAGATAATACATTAGTACAGCTTTCCTACTTCCTTTTTAAAAAAATCTTACATTAAATTACCACAGAATTGTAGTATGAAATAATTGTATTTTAAAACAAGTTTATGAAACAACAACATCTTTTTATTTTTATAGGTTGGAATCTTTCTTTCACTAACCTTAACTTGGTTAACACAGAAATATCTTTCTTACCATTTTATATCAGCTCTTCAAGCTTGTTTAAACACATTCATTCTTGGCTAGCTCCCAAACTTGGCTAGCCCTTCCAAACTTGACCTGGTCCTGAACGTGGATCTGTGGTTTCAACCCTAGTTTTCTTGGCCTGTCTTGCTCCGTTACACACCCAAGACAGGCAGATTTTTTTTTTCTACAAGTAGGAGATGAATTATATTCCTAAGTACCATTAATCTATAATTTTCCTGATGGTCAAGTATTGCTTTTAGTATATACTATGTTGGTGGATGATATGGGATGGAATGGGTCAGTTCCAGAGATTTCCATTTAAATTTTATTACCATTATCTCCCTCAGAGTACACCTTATTTAGTTATTAAGTTGATTGATTGCCACTACACATTCTGGGACTAGGGGAATTATCACAGGATGGTCCCATGTCTCATTAGATCCACTGTTAGGTGGTTTCAGGCCAAGATTCTTTCTACCACTTGGCCTTCTTAATTCCCTAATTTCATTGATGGATTTCAGTGGCATCCATAGTGGGTATCTGTAGGTCAGTATAAGTTTAGAGCCAGTACTATCTAATAAGCCCCAGAAGGTTTGGGTATTTACTCTTTCCCAGATCTTTGGAAGCTTTTGGGGAATAACTCATTAAATACAGGGTGTCCCAAAAATGTATCCACACACTTTGAATAATTATAGACAGTGTTCATTAAAATACATTTCATTTTCAAAATTGAGCTACTAGTTGTTAAAGTGTGTATACATTTTTTGGGACACCCTGTATATCTTGGCCACATAGAAAGATCCTTCCTCAATGGGGCCTGGACTCCTTGTCAGGTAAGAGGTTTTGGACCGTGAACTGGCTTAGGTCTGAAAGTTGGGTAAGAGGTTTCACCTAGAGGTGAAAACCTTCTAGGTGTTCTTAGATAAATAGTAAGTCAAAGAACGTCTTAGCGGACTGCCCATCTATCTCATTAGTTATTGCCACAGATCCTTGCGAGTTAAAATACTGTGATTACCGTTCTGTCCCTGTGGTTTATTTTGGTCATTGTGACCACCAATTCCAGCTAATATACCAGAAATCTGTGTTTAACAAGTCTCTGGGTGACTTTGGTGAACAACAGAGAAATAGTAATTTTGTTTAAGGTTGAGTTGATTTAGTGATTATAGAAATAATTATATTTCTGTAAATTAAAAAGATCACTCTTTAAAACCTAGGTCAATGTCTCATGGAATCCTTCCGGAACAGAAGAAATATTTGCTCAAACTGCCTTTATATGAACGTCAATTTCGGTGCCCCAGCCTGCCTTCATGTTTAAATTTTGAAAAATTTGCCCAAAGTAAGGGAGGAATTCCAGAAAATAGTGACCTTCGAACATGGGTTCTTGATGTATTCTCTAAGCAAATATCTCAGAAGACAACCAGAAAAGAGAAAGTTGTTAAAATAATTGTTCAGAAAGACTTTCCAGTCAAAGCGAAAGAACCGCCAGAACTAGAACTGAATGATTCTTTGAAGTGTGATCTTCCTCCAGAAGTCATTCAACATTATGAATCTGAAGTGAAGATCTTGACTGAAGAGATAAATAATAAGAAAACATATTGTGCATTTTCATATTGTAGGCGTGGCGCTCTGTATAGGAAACTGGGGAAGTTACAGAGTGCCATGGATGATCTACAGGAAGTAAGTTTATTTAATCAAAATAACAATGTTAACAATTTAAACTTGCATATAATTATATAGCATTTTTTTACTAAAATTTTAAACAATTAATTTGTAGTGTACCTTTGGGATTGTGAAATTATATTTATTGACATTTTCAAATAATAAATATCAAAAGTACTAGATTTTGTTTGTCAGATTGGGAGGTACTATTTTATATCATACACATACAAAGCCAGTGGGATCAATAGTGCTTGAAATCTGATAGTATATTTTCCTTTAGTAAATCAACTTTAATTGAATTTATACATATATTTTCTAGGCTATATTCTTGGAACCACTGTTTCTCAATGCCTATTGGCACCGGCATCTCATTTATCTTTTCCAAGACAAATTTAATGAAGCTTTGGATGACCTGAATTATATAACTAAATATAATAAAAATAATGCAGGTGGGTTGTCTGTGCAGACAATTATATTAATTATATCTTTACGTAATCTGTGGTCATTTAATGGTATTATAAAGATACATAAATCAATAGACCCAGGTCTTTGAACAGGTTGTGACACTCCTAAGTTAAATTTACTAGACATAAATTTAAGACTCATATGATCCTACATTATTTTCAAAATAATGGTTTGAAATGTGAATGTTTTTGGTATACATTACAATTAATTGATTGCTTACTGTGTATCCCATAAGAAAAATATGTCTTTAAAAATTTTTAGCTATAAAAGTGATTCACAAGTCTTTTCTTAACCACAAATCTCTGAATTAGATTGTAGTGTTCCTAGGACTTTTTGGTTGGATGAAATCTATACATTTGACCTTATGTAAAATACTAGAGGTCCAGTGCACAAAATTCATGCATGGGGGTGTGTCCCTCAGCCCAGCCTGCACCTTCTCCAATCTGGAACCTCTCGAGGGATGTCCGACTGCCTGTTTAGGCCTGATCCTACCGGGATGGGGCCTAAACGGGCAGTCGGACATCCCTCTCACAATCCAGGACTGCTGGCTCCCAACTGCTCCCCTGCCTGCCTTCCTGATTGCCCCTAACCGCTTCTGCCTTCCAGCCTGATCACCCTCTAACCACTCTCCTGCCAGCCTGATTGATGCCTAACTGCTCCCCTGACAGCCTGATTGCCCCTACCTGCCCTACCCTGCTGGCCTGGTCATCCCTAACTGCCCTCCCCTGCTAGCCTGGTCACCCCTAACTGCCCTCCCCTGCAGGCCTGGTCCCCCCCAACTTCCCTCCCCTGCAGGCCTGGTCCCTCCCAACTACCCTCCCCTGCTGGCCATCTAGTGGCAGCCATCTTGTGTCCACATGAGGGCAGCCATCTTTGACCACATAAGGGCAGCCATCTTGTATGTTGGAGTGACAGTCAATTTTCATATTGCTCTTTTATTAGATAGGATTCTAACCAACTTGAACTACTGCCCATGAAACTTTTTGGTAATGAGAAAATGTCATACTCATCTCCTTATCCCAGCATCCACCACATATCCCTAGAATGTATCATGAGCTTAAAACTGCATAAAATTTTATGCCATCAAAATCTAACTTTCCTACAAACACTAAAAGATTATGAAATATTTCAGATATTCAAAAAAGTAATAGTTAGTTTTTGTTACTTCAATTGAAATTGAAAATGCTTTCAACCATAAATGAATATTTATACAGACTTTGAGAAAATAATTTTTATTGTTGGGAGGAAAAACACCCCACAAAATCCTTGCATTAAATAGTTAAGAAAGTATAATATTCTAAGACTAGAGTTTTGGAGAAAGAGGGATTAATCTTTAAAATTTTTCCTTTAAAAGGACTGTAACACTAAATTGTTCATTTTATATTTCCTTTAGAGGCATATTTGTCAAAGGCAGAAATTTTCAGGAAAAGAAAAGATGTTACTCTGGCAATTCTAAATTATACCCAGGCAATCAAGTTAAAGCCCATGGATGCTGATATATATTTCAGGAGGGGTGAAATGTATGAATTAACAAACAAATTCCTGGCCATTGATGACTTTTCTACAGTAAGTTGTATCACATATAATGCTGCCATTATTTATAGGTTTTAGTTTATAATATTCTCGTCCTAATATTATAGCAAAATGTTGTATAATCAAAATTAATTTATTATAGGTTAGGACCTAGGGCCGTGGTTGGCAAACTGTGACTTGCAAGCCACATGCGGCTCTTTGGCCCCTTGAGTGTGGCTCTTCCACAAAATACCACGGCCTGGGTGAGTCTATTTTGAAGAATTGGCATTAGAAGAAGTTTAAGTTTAAAAAATTTGGCTCTCAAAAGAAATTTCAATCATTGTACTGTTGATATTTGGTTCTGTTGATTAATGAGTTTGCTGACCACTGATAGGGCATTCATACTGGAATTAATATTACTACTATGTCAAATATTTAAAACTATTATTATTAGTGAATGAATGGATTTAATCAAAGAGTTGGGTTTTGGAGATTTGAGTCAATCCTGAGGGGGTTTTGACTTTTCCAGGAAACTTTTGAAAATTGCTTCTTCCCTTAAACAATAGAGAAAACCATTTTCCACTTAACTTTTGAGACACAGCTGATTCTCTTCTGCAGCAAACCCATCTGCTTCTAAAGAAGCTGTGTTCACTCGCTCACTCACTCGTTCATTCACCAACAAATATTTATTGACTAAGGCATGCTATAATGTAGTGAATAAATCTTCATGAATAAAATAGACATGCTTCCTGCTTATATGGAGCCTATAGTTTAAAGGACAGACATTAAAGAAATAAATACATAGGTAAATATATAATTACAAATTATGGTAACTTCTATAAAAAAAATAAAAAGATGGGGGAGTAATTTATATTTGGTATGGGATATCAGGGAATTCCCTTCAGGAAGTGAACTTTTGGCTGAATTGTACATTGAGACTCTATATAATCAGGCAAAATATTCCTCTGATTGCAGAATAATTTTAACCTTGATCTCCTGACTTTTAACTCTAAATTCTTAATTCTTAGTACAGTTGTGAATTTAAAAGTTATTTAAATAATTTATCTTTTCATTTTCCCAACTGCCATGTTTCTTAATCCTTGATGGCTAGTAATATACTTGACATCATTTTTGCTTCAAGAGATTATAAGTTTGATAACATCTGGTCTTGAATAAAATCTTTTCAATATTTTCTTTTGAAGATATTGAAATCATTAGATTATCTATTTTATTCATTTCTTCCATCTGGCACCAATAGTTTAAAAATTGAGTAATGAAGTAACATAAGGGCAAACAAACTTCAAAATCTTTAGGTATTTTTGTTTCCCTATTTTAAAAATACTTGATAATTTTTATGCTTCATTCCCACCACCCCCAGTATCAATGGTGAGGAGCTTTATAACTGAGTATACAATGATTTAGTCTGTTTACTCTATTGCCTATATGTCAATGTAAAATGAACGAATCATGCCAATACCAATTCATTTGTTTTTACAATTTTAGGGATTAGAATAATCCATATTTTATTTGATAGAATCAGTCTTGGTGTATTCAGTCTAATATGTAGATAAGCAGTCTAATATATAGTATCTTTAATTTAGTCTAATATATAGATAAAATGCTGAGGATATATTGGGGTGAAATTGATAGGCCAATATAACACAAATTGAACAATTCACTTATGAAATTTTATCTGTAAAAATTTCAGTGGGGTAAAGGCTTGGTTGCTTGTATATGCCATTTTAGTTCTCTTTCAGAAAACCTCCTCTTTCTAGAACTTGATGATAAGTGGATTTCCTAAAGACATGGTTTTAAAATGCAAATCTAAAAATTTTTTCATCTGCAGTACTTTGCTTTTATATAATCTGAAGTTTAAAATGTGGCTGTAGTCCATTTAATTTCCACATTTATATGTTTTCTTGTCTGTCTTTTCCCCATTATGTGATTTGTTTTTGTGTCTCCCCTCCAACCTGACACCCTTCCCCATGTAGTGCATTTTTTATGATCCCAAAAGAATAGCTGCATTATTTAAGCGTGGAATGTTTCACTATGAAAATGAAAACTGGAATTTAGCCATACAGGATTTTACAGCCTTGTTAAATAGAGATCCCCAAAATTCTCAAGCAAGGTAAGAATTATTTTACATGTAATTTTTGAAATTATAATATTTTTGAAATACATTCTCAGGAAAGAAAATTGCTTGAAATACATCAGACAGCCCTTTAAAAATATGTATCTATTTTCAGTGACCTCAGGGAAGAAAATCTTTACTATACCCTAACAGTAGTGGTTAATTTAATTTAATAAGGCATAAATTTAGTTTCATTAGCATTTTCTAAATACCAGTTACATGCATGTGCTGGGGGGTGGAAGCGGGCCTGGTGAGGTCAATGGAGAAAAAAGAAGACATATGTAAAATTTTCACCAATAAAGAATTTAAAAAATAAAAATAAATAAAAAAAGAGAAAAAAAGAATAAAAATAAAATATTTAAGAATGAACTATAAAAATAAAGAAATAAATACTAGTTACATTATTAATTTTTAATGTATTGGCTTATGTTTTTATTTTTTCTTTCTTTTTTGTTATTGTCTAAAGTTTTACATATGTCTCCTTTTTCCCCAATTGACCACCCCCCCAGCCATTCTCACCCCAGGCAAGCCCCCACGGATGCAGTGTCTGTGTCCATTGGTTATGCTAATATGCATGCATACAAGTCCTTTAGTTGCTCTCTAACCCCCTCTCTCCTACCATTTGTCTCTAGATCGATCTATTCTTGTTCATCAAATTATGTTGATCATTATATCCCACATATGAGTGAGATCATGTGATATTTATCTTTCTCCGACTGGCTTATTTCGCTTAGCATAATGTTCTCCAGTTCCATCCATGTTGTTGCAAATGGTAAAAGTTCCTTCTTTTTTATAGCGACATAGTATTCCATTGTGTAGATGTACCACAGTTTTTTAATCCGCTCATATTGCTGATGGGCACTTAGGCTGTTTCCAAATCTTAGTTATTGTAAATTGTGCTTCTATGAACATAGGGGTGCATATATCCTTTCTGATTGCTGTTTCTGGTTTCTTGAGATATAGTCCTAGGAGTGGGATTACTAGGTCAAATGGGAGTTCCATTTTTAGTTTTTTGAGGAAACTCCATACTGTTTTCCACAGTGGCTGCACCAGTCTGCATTCCCACCAGCAGTGCATGAGGGTTCCTTTTTCTCCACATCCTCACCAGCACTTGTCATTTGTTGATTTGTTGATGATAGCCATTCTGACAGGTGTGAGATGGTATCTCATTATTGTTTTGATTTGTATTTCTTGGATGACTAGTGACTTTGAGCATGTTTTCATATGTCTCTTGGCCTTCTGTATGTCCTCTTTCAAAAAGTATCTATTTAGGTCTTTTGCCAATTTTTTGATTGGATTGTTTATCTTCCTTTTGTTAAGTTGTATGAGTTCCCTGTAAATTTTGGAGATTAAACCCTTATCTGAGACTAGAGGCCTGGTGCACAAGATTCATGCACTTGGCGGGGTGGGGGTCCCTCAGCCTGGCCTGCACCCTCTTGCAGTCCGGGACCCCTTGGGGGATGTCCAACTGACAGCTTAGGTCTGCTCCTCATGGGGAGCAGGCCTAAGTTGTCAGTCAGACATCCTTAGCCCTGCCACCGCTGTGCTCGTCAGCCATAAGCCATGAGCCTGGCTTCTGGCTGAGCGGTGCTCCCCTTATGGGAGTGCACTGATCACCAGGGGGCAGCTCCTGCATTGAGCATGTGCCCCCTGGTGGTCAGTGTGCATCATAGCTAATAGTCATTCCACCATTTAGTCGATTTGCACATTACCCTTTTATTATATAGGACTTGAGGCCCGGTACACGAAATTCGTGTGTGGGCATGGTCCCTAGGTCTGTCCTGCAATCAGAGCCATCTTCCTCAGCTGCCTGTAGCTGGCCCTACCCCCCCCCACCACCCACCCTCAGTTCCCCGTTTGTCATCGGGGGATCAGTGCCTGATGGCTGGGGGAGGGGACCAAGAGGTCGGCTTTTTCCGCCCACTTGCCAGCCCCACCCCTGCAGTGGGTGGCCATCAGTCAATCAGAGTCTGCCGGCCGGGAAAGAGACCAAGAAGTGGTCAGTGCACCTCATAGTCACTGGTCCAGTGGTCGTTCTGGTCATTCTACCATTAGGGTCAATTTGCATATTATCCTTTTTATTATATAGGATAGAGGCCTGGTGCATGGGTGAGGGCCAGCTGGCCTGCCCTGAAGGGGGCTCCGGATTGGAGTGGGGATCCCCATTGGGGGGTGGGGCTGGCCTGGGCGAGGGGCCGAGGGCCCCTGATTGGGGTGGGGGTCCTGCTGGGGGGCGGGCCAGCCTGAGTGAGGGGCCGCTTGGGGTTTGCAGGCCAGCCATGCCCCCAATCGGGGTGGGGGTTTCCACTGGGGGGTGGGGCCTGCCTGGGCGAGGAGTCTGGGGCAATTTGCAGGCCAGCCACGCCCCCGATCAGGGTGGGGGTCCCTGCATGGGGATGTGGCCGACCTGGGCAAGGGGCCTGGGGTACTTTTCAGGCTGGCCATACCCATGATTGGGGTAGGAGGTCCCTGCTGTGGGATGAGGCTGGCTTGGGTGAGGAACCTGGGGCAGTTTGTAGGCCAGCCTTGACCCTGATCGGGGTTGGAGTCCCCACTAGGGGGCAGGGTGGCCTGGGCGAGGAGCTGCGGGTGGTTTGCAGGCTGGCCATGCCCCCAGCTTTGTCAGGAAGGACATCCAGTCTAATTAGCATATTACCCTTTTATTAGTATAGATAGCATTGGCGAATATGTTCTCCCATGCAGTGGGCTTTCTTGTTTTTCTGTTGATGGTTTCTTTTGCTGTGCAGAAGCTTTTTATTTTGATGTAGTCCCATTTATTTATTTTCTCCCTAGTTTCCATTGCCCTAGGAGCTGTATTGGTAAAGATATTGCTAAGACATATATCTGATATTTTGCTGCCTATGGATTCTTCTTAGATTTTTATGGTTTCCCATCTTACATTTAAGTCTTTTAACCATTTTGAGTTTATTTTTGTGTATGGTGTAAGTTGGTGATCTAGTTTCATTTTTTTGCATGTATCTGTCCAATTTTACCAACACCATTTATTGAAGAGACTGTCTTGACTCCATTGTATGCTCTTGCCTCCTTTGTCAAATATTAATTGAGCATAATGGCTTGTGTCAATTTCTGGGTTCTCTGTTCTGTTTCATTGGTCTATATGTCCTTGTGCCACTACCAGACAGTTTTGAGAACAGTGGTTTTGTAATACAGCTTGATATCTGGCATTGTGATCCCTCCAACTTTGTGCTTTTTTCTCAGGATTGCTGTGGCTATTCAGGGTCTTTTTTTTTTTTTTTTAATTTCAGATGGTTTTTTAATTGTTTTTCTTTTTGGTTCTCTGATTGAGTGATTTTTCCTACCCAGTCTTCTAATTCACTGATCTGATTCTCAGCTTCCCCTAATCTGTCTATTCCTTCCTATGTGTTCTTTATTAGTCCTGTGTCATTCTTTGTTTCCTCTCATTTTTTTGTTCTCTTTTCATAGTTACTATATCTTTTCTCATGTTCTTGAACATCTTTGCCATCATTATTCTGAACTTATATCAGATAAATTTCTTATCTCATTTTCATTTATCTCTTCTTCTGGAGAATTCTCTTGTTCTTTCTTTTTTTTTAAAATTTTTTTTTTGTCCCCCCCCCATTTGGGCTGCCTGTTTGGGTTTGTGTCTGTGCATTAGGTAGATCTACTATGACTCCAAGCCTATAGTGCAGGACAACGTTAGGTGTTGTTTCTGACTGGCTCCCAGTATCCAGTTTGTGGCAGTCAGCAATCCACAGCTTGTGGCTCCCCCTGTTGGGGCTGGATGCCTTGGAAAAGGACCAAGATGTGCACCAGTGTCTGCTTTTCCTGGCCCCAGGCAAAGACTCAAAGTCTCCAGAGATCCACCTCTGCAGGCAGTTTGATTGTTATCAGCCTTGATTGGCCTCAAGCTATTGACCTCAGGGTGGGGTCATCCAAACAGGTGTGACAACTGCCTTTCCCCCAGGCCAAAACCACCTGGATAGCAAGATTCATCCAAGAAAAATGTCCTCTGTAGAGTGAGGAGACTTAGCCCAAGAGACCAGGTGTTTGCCCTCCAAGCTTCAATCCCAGAGACCCCAACCCAAGATTCTCCTCACACAGCTCCAATGCACTCTCTCCTCCCTCTGCCAGAGCCCAAGGTGAGTGGCTACACATGAAATTTTAATTGGTCCTTTAAGAGGGTGCCTGCTGCTTTTTACAGACAGGTGTTATGTGCTCATCTTTCTCAGTTCTGGTGCTCTGGGTTGAGGAGCCCACCTTGGGATTTAAGATCCCAGAGTTCTCAGTGGGAACTCCTCACAGCTGAGATATCCCTCTGGACCTTCAGCTGCTGTCTGTGGGAGCCTGGCCACCCCTTTCACATCTCCATCTCTGCACTTCATCATACAAGTCTCTTATGTGGTCTTCACTTTCTGTCCTCGGTTATCAGTTAGTCTTCAGTAGATTTTTCAGGGTGTTTTTTTTTTTTTTTCCTGTATTTTAGTTGTATTTCCTGTTTGGTCCTAGGAGAGTGTCAATGTAGTTTCCATTTACTCCACTGCCATTTTTAATGTCTCCAACATGTCTTAAAGTTTAGGTAAAAAAAAATATTTTGCTCTAGGATAAAATATCCTGGCTGTCAGGTGCTTAGTGCTTTTGAAAGACCTCTGTTACTAGTCTACCAGTATACTGACTATATCTTTTTATTTTTTTTAATTAATTTTTAGAGAGAGGAATTGAAAGAGAGAGATTGAAACATAACCATGAGAAACATAGATCAGCTGCCTCCCATGTGTGCTCTGACCAGGAATCGAACTCACCACCTTTTGGTGTATGGGATTATCCCCCAACCAACTAAGCCACACTGACCAGGATCTGGCTGCATACTTTTCTCCAAATTACTGTTGTTTTCCTAATATAACCATTTTCTTTTAGCATCTTTTATATTCTCCCTGGATTTATTTTCTTCAAGCAGACTAGCTATTCCTCTTGTTTTACCTTTATTTCTAAAAACTGATTTGCTTTACATTAAATGATTGAAGATGAAATTTTCAGAAATTAATATAGTTGTGATAATTTTGAGTATAAGCCAATAATAATGATAATTTTGAAATTGGAGTCAAAGTTATTGGAGATAGAATCCAATTCACGCATCTGATATAATAGCTCTTATTCATGTAGAGCAGCTTCCCATTTATGTGGGCATATCTTCAGTGTCAGGGGAAAGTACCATAATAATTCTACCCAGTGACAATGATTCCCATTGTGTTCAAAATGGATTATTTTAATTTTCTACAAAACGATCTTGTATAATTTAGGGCCTTACATTTTGGGTACTCAAAAATAATAAAAATGTTAAAATCTGATACTTATTTTTATTGATACACCTCTTTGATACATATAAGAAATATAATAATATTAATAATAAAATAAGTAATATGGAGCATATTATTAATAAGCATCATATTATTATATACAATAAAGTATAATTTATTTATTTATAAAAAGTTTATATCCTTTTTGCTATTAACATTATGATCAATCTTTCTTAGAAATCAAGGAGAAATAATCACTAATTATTAATTTATTTTAATGAGAGAGAGAAAGGGAGAGTGAGAGAGAGTGGTTTGTTGTTCTACTTATTCATGCATTCATTAGTTGATTCTTGCATGTGCCCTGAGCAGGAATCGAACCTGCAACCTTGGCCAATCAGGATGATGCTCTAACCATTGAGATACCTGGCCAGGGCCATTCACAAATTTTTAAATATGAAATTAATTGTATAGGTTTGCCAAAAAGAGAAAATATCTGTTCTGCAATACATGTTAAGATGAACTTCTTTTCTCTTTCTAGGACATACCGAGGGAGAGCATATTTTAAACGGCAGTTTTATAAGCAAGCAACTCAAGATTTTTCTGTTGCAATTCACTTGGATCCTAATAACTGGCTAGCATTTTATTATAGAGGCTGCTTATTTAGAAAGAGTAACCCTTTTAGAGCACTACAGGATTATAGTGTTTCAGGTACTTCATTTTCAACTGCACATATAAAGGATGATTAATATAATATGTATATTACTAGAGGCCTGGTGCAAGAAATTTGTGCATGGGGGTGGGGGAGTGAGGGTGTCCCTCAGCCCAGCCTGCACTCTCTCCAATCTGGGACCCCTCGGACATCCCTTTCACAATCCAGGACCGCTGGCTCCTAACCACTCGCCTGCCTGCCGGCCTGATTGCCCCTAACTGCCTCTGCCTGCTGGTCTGATAGCAGCCTAATTGCTCCCCTGCCAGCCTGATTGCCCCTAACCACCTCTGCCTCAGCCCCTGCCACCAAGGCTTTGTCCGGAAGGACGTCAGATGTCTGGAAGATGTCTGATTGACCGGTCTAATTAGCATATTACCCTTTTATCAGTATAGATTATATAGTTATATATGTATATATACCTATGTATTAATTTATATAATATATATTCATATATATTTATGAGCTACAATAGTTTAACTAAAAATGTTTCTAATATGCACTTTTAATGTATGTGAGTATATATGTATTTACCCGGGTGTATAATTGTGGCAAAAAGAGAATATCATGCCAAAGAAATATCTTTCTACATCTTGAGTCCTGAGGATATTTCTGGAAATTTAAGATTTATTTCCTAGTCAGCTTGCTAAATAGTAGTGAATTATCCTGGTGGGCTATGTCCTACTGCATAAGCCAAGCCCATGGATTAGTCAAATTCAGAATTTTTTAATCCTTAAGCTAAAAATTGGCTTTGAGAATCTTCAATAAGAGGATGGGAACAGCCATTTCCTCCTTACCCTATTATCAGTGCATTCCTGGTGTATGAATATGCCCAGCACAATCTGGGCATAGAGTAAGTGCTCAAGAAACAACCCCCATCTGAATAAATTAGCCCATCCTGACTAGGAAACTCCACCCAACACTCCAAACATGATTATGGTCACCTGGGTGCAAAGTGCTAGAATCCTCGATGAGGCTATATCCAAAGATGAAGAGAAGACTAGACTCACAAAGAATACAGAGCTTCTCAAGGCAGGCAATCTAAGGTGATTGTTACTTGATGTCTCTAAATCCATTTGCTTTCTGACATCACCCTTTCCATAAATATAAAAATAAAATAACTCAGATCTTACTCTACGTGTTGAGAGGAGTCGAGTGTCCTTCCTTCTATTTCCGGGATTTCTTGGAAGAGAGGGCTGCGGATTCCTGTTTAATTCTCCTATAATCTTTGTAGCTAATTTTTGCCCTCTGATTCTGCATTTTTGTTGTTGTTGTTGCTTCTCCACTTATTTCTTGTCGCCACTGTCTGTTACTAAACATTTTAGGGTTCAAAGGATAAAGTTAGCATAGACGATTTAACTGTGAAGGTCAAACACCCCTATTTCTGTAAGTTTATCTAACTCCGTCAGCTCTGTCCATCTGCCATCTTGCTGAACCCCTCCCACCCTGGCCTCTGAAGGCCCTTTCTCATGTTCCCCTCTTCTCCATATTTTGGGCTTCTCACCCCCTCTTTTCTAAGCTATCACAATAATATAAAATCCTTGACATTTAATTATTCAGGACAGACCAGCTTGATTTGGGCCATAACACTTTCCTAGTCTAGCATAAAGAGTTTTCTCTTCCACAATCAAAAAGGATCTTCTGGGTGTTTTTTCTAAGCTAATGATAACATCTAACATTTATTGGACGTTTTTTATTTGTAAAGCATTATTCTAAGTGCTATATATAGAGTGTCTCAATTAATATTCAAGATAATGCTGTGACGGGGGTATCAGTATAATTCCTATTTTACTGATGAGAGAACCAAGGCACAGAGAAGTTAAGTGATTCTAATAATTCTTTCATTAGGAAGAATTTTTCCATTTTTCTAGAGCAACCACAAAAACTGCAACCCACTTTCTCCTTGCTAGCCAATCATACTGTGAACCGGACAGTCAGATTTCCTTCAAGTGATTATTTACTTAATCTATATGAGCTTTTTTTTTTTTTCTTTTTTGTACTAGGTATACTTTCCAAAATCTAGTACTGTGAATATTTGTGTCCCAGACTGTGGGCACAATGCACATTTTTTTTTTTTTTTTGGTAAAACTTTCCCTTCTTAGCTGAAACAAGCTTGAGAAGCTTAGAAGACATAGATCAAACAGTGTGGAAAACCCATCTAATTCAGTAGCATGTTTTTGAAAGTGGAAGGGGAATCAGTAAATGGGGAGATGTGAGATGACCCTTAGACTGGTTACTGATGAGAGCCACAAACCTGGAGTATTGAGAGGAGGCTCTTTTGCCTGATGGTTCTGTTATTTGGGACAGGCAGAGTCATTATCTGCCTTAACTCCAAGTTCTGCTTCCATTGGAGAAGCCTCTCTGAGCACCAACCCTTTATGTGTGTCAGCTGGAACTCTGCTGTGTGCCTAGTCTGCACTTGTACTTGGTCATCAAGGGTAATGGCACCCTTCTGACTGCAATCCACTGAAATGAATCAGAAGTTAGCTTTTAGATTCTAGGCCCATCTTTGCCCTTGGTTTACATCACAGCCATGGTCAGTGAACCCAGCCCCACCCCACTGGACCCTAATCTCTTCATCTATAAAGTGAGTGGCCTATCATAGATTTCCACCAGGATTTCTTCCAGCTCTAATGAGTTTGTGATCCATGAGAACCACATTGATACTCACAGACAAATACATTTTAAATGAATACTATTTTGTATTCTTCAAATAAGTACACTCATTGTATACATGTTTTCCTTTATATAATGTTAAAAAAAAAGAAGTAGGAAGGGTATAGACTAAAATGTAACTCAGATATGTTTGTTCAGAATGTGAATAAGAGATTATATTTTTATTTTTAAGCTCTCATAAATGATGGCTATGAGAATCTTGGTTGTTTCCTACATCGGGGCATACTCTATGCACATCTAAAACTTTGGTTGCTGGCAATTTGTGACTTTGAAACTGTTATTTCTTTAGAAAGGTAGGTTTTCCTTTCCATTTTTTTACTAATATCCTTTTTGTGTAACATTTTTAATAAACAATGAAAGAAAAAGCTTTCCCCCCTCGTCATTAATAACTTGGTAAAAATGATATAATTATGAAGTTATGCTAGAATTAGAATATTAATCCTATTCTAAAAATAGGATTACTTCTAAAATAAGACCCATTGTTAACATCTATTTTGCCTCAGATGGTTTTGAAAACTTTAGAGATTGAATGGGTTTATGAGGAATTAAATCCACGAATGACAAAATAAACCCCACAAGTTTTTTTCAAAGAAGGTTGGAGGTGCCCAGGTTAGAGCTTTATAAAGTTAACTTTATGTAACACTGTCATCAAGTTTTAAAATAATCTACATATATAAAAGCCTAAGTGACCATCGCAATCGAATGGATGACTGAACAGGCTGTGTGGGGTGACCCGGCCGACAGGGGTGTTAGTGAGGGGCGACCAAACGACTGAACGGCAGGCTGCATGGGGCGACCAGGCAGGCAGGGTGGGGGGGAGCAGTGAGGGGCAACCAGGACAGCAGAGGGGGGAAGTGAAGGGTGACCAGGCCAGCAGGGGGTGGAGGGCAGTTGGGAATGACCAGGCTGGCATGGGGAGCAGTAAGGGGCTACCAGGCCAGTGGGGGGCAGTTAGGGGTAACCAGGCTGGCAGGGGGAGGCCAGTTGGAGGTGACCAGGCCAGCAAGGGGGAAGTGAAGGGTGACCAGGCCGGCAGCGGGGGGCAGTTGGGGGTGACCAGGCCAGCAAGGGGGAGCAGTTAGGGGCAATCAGGCGGAGGGAAAGTGAGCAATTAAGAGCCAGCGGTCCCGGATTGGGCCTAAACTGGCAGTCGGGACATCCCCGAGGGGTCCTGAATTGGAGAGGGTGCAGGCTGGGCTGAGGGTACACTGGACTTCTAGTGAGAAAATATTCTGCTTGATATATCGTTGCTATGCACAACACACAACTCAATAGAAGGAAACCTCTATTTAGAACTTCTGACTTCATTTTACTTAGTAAAACAAAAGGGAAAAAAAGCCAATAACATTTAGAACTAGTGTGTATAAGGAAGGAACACAGACTGAAAGCTATATACACTAGTCAGAAAGTTAAGCTATAAAGATTTAAATAAATAAATTTAATGAAGCATTTATTCAAATGGAAGATGTCAGAAAGAGTAATAAAGCATGGGGATTCCATGCTAACCCCCAGACTGTTTACTTCGCTTATCAATAAGGCAAATTTTGCACTTGTCCAGGAAAGTCATGGAGTATGGCTCCATAATAGCCACAGTGATTTTCTTTTCTTTTTTTTTTAAATATATTTTATTGATTTTTTACAGAGAGGAAGGGAGAGGGATAGAGAGTTAGAAACATCAATGAGAGAGAAACATCGACCAGCTGCCTCCTGCACACCCCCTACTGGGGATGTGCCCACAAGCAAGGTACATGCCCTTGACCAGAATCAAACCTGGGACCTTTCAGTCCACAGACCGATGCTCTATCCACTGAGCCAAACCGGTTTTGGCGTGATTTTCTTTTTGATATTTTTGAGCCAGAAATGGAAAGACAAGAGTTTCAGTTGTAAAAAGCTGAAACAGCCGAAACCGGTTAGGCTCAGTGGATAGAGCGTCGGCCTGCGGACTCGAGAGTCCCAGGTTCGATTCCGGTCAAGGGCATGTACCTTGGTTGCAGGCACATCCCCAGAAGGGGGTGTGCAAGAGGCAGCTGATTGATGTTTCTCTCTCATCGATGTTTCTAACTCTCTATCCCTCTCTCCTCCTCTCTGTAAAAAAATCAATAAAATATTTTTTTAAAAAAAGCTGAAACATGGGCAATAAGGACTTTGGCATCTTTTCGGTAAGGGGACAGGGCTTCCATGAAGCTGGGCTGTAGGATGTGTAGTTTCCTTATTTTGAAACAGGGGAATTGAATAAGTAATTTCTAAGGTCATTTACATACTGAAAATTGTTTTACTCTAAGAGAGAAAACATTTATTTGCTCTAGAAAAGAAGCTGGGTTAATCCCTATGTGGAGAGGATATTTCATCACAAGCCTTGAGACTATCATTATTTCTCATTGTTACTCATGGCGAATATAATAGAACCCGAGGCAAAACCTTTTTTTTTTTTTTAAATCTTCCCCCAAGGATGGATGGATATGTTTGTGTGTATGTTTTAAAAGAAACATTGATGTGAAAGAGAAGCATCAATTGGTTGCACCCCAACTGGGGATCGAACCCTAAGTATATGCCTTAACTGGGAATCAAACCAGCAACCTTTTGGTATATAGGAGGACACTCCAACTCACTGAGCCACCTGCTGAGGGCCCAGAAACTTTTGAATTGAGGAAAACTGAGCTTGTAATTCAAGATAAATCAAGATTAAATCCAGGAAGAGTAAAGTACTGCTAAGTCAGACCTCAGGAATTCTGTTCCTGGCCCAAACGCAGCAAATGTTCACTCCCTGCTAAGGATTTTATAAAGATGTTTATAATTTCTAAGAGAGAGGGTTTAGTTAACTTACTTTGCTTTAGTAAAGCATTAAAAGAAACCTGCTATAAATAGATGTATTTAATTAGGTTCATTCATAATTGAAGAACAGTAAAGTAATTAAAATGTCTAACAAGAGTTTGCTTTCTCGTTTTTTTTTTAGAACTGTTACTTTGGCTTATATAAATATTGGCATCATAGATCTGCTACACTTAGATAACTACACTGACGCCACTTGGTATTTTTCTGAGGCTCTTAAACTTGATCCTTCATATATTCAAAGCTATATGTGTCTAGCAGAAACTTACAATAAGGTATTTAAGGTTTGAGAACCTTGATTTTTTAAAAAGTTTTAAATTTCTGGATATTTGTTCAATATAATTTAAAATATGTTAATGTGTTTTTTCAGATAATTGCAGTGGCTAATGCATTTATAAGCAATAAACATTAAGTAGATATCGTTAACTATAATTGCCCAGTTATAAAGACTGTATTGATGAGGTATGACTTTTTGTCTTTCATTTTCTTCTTAAAAAATACATTTTTTCCCTAATTACAAAAGCAACATATATTTGTTGCATATAATACTTTTACTTGTATATAGTCACAGATAAATTTAAAACTACCGATGATTTCATTCTTTAGGGTTAACTGCTATTAACATTTGGGAGCCTATCAGTTGTGTGTGTGTGTGTGTGTGTGTGTGTGTGTGTGTGTGTGTGTGTGTGTGAGAGATGGGTTTGTGGAATGGAATTTGTGCATAAAATGGGATCCTACTCACTCATGCTTTCCTTTAGATTTCGTTTAGATTTATATATCATTTGAATTTAAAAATGTAGCATATCCTTTATGTAACAAATTCAAACAATACAATAAACAGGAAGTCTTAGCTGACTCCAACCATATCTGATTTTCTGGAGAGAAACTCTGTTGTCTCTGCCTTTCAAAATAGATATCCCTTTCCACTACTCCACCACTAACCAAGACCCTGTCATTTCTCATTAGGACTATTGCAGTAGCCTTCTGGTCTTCTTGCTTCTGTTCTTTACTCCTTTATGATGGATTTTCAACACAGCAGCCATAGTGATCCTGTTAAAACATGCCAGATTATGTCACTTCTTTGCCCAGAAACCTTCAATAGCTTCCCTTTGCACTCAGAATAAAAGCCAAATCCTGCAAAAGCCAAAGAAAGATCTGCAAGAGTCCATGTGAATTGGCTCAACACTTTTTTGCTCTTGTCTCCTACAAATCCATTAGTCACACTTGTTTCCATCAGATTAGGCAGATTATGGTGTAGGGGTGAGGGAGGGGGGAGCCACAGAAACAAAACACCAACCCACCCCACAAAAACAAACATAAAACTCCACTTCGAAATCACTATTAAAATAAGTTTTTTTTATTTGTTTTTTTCTTCCTCACACTGCCTCTCCTAGGAGATTTGGCTAGAGGCTCCGGTCTCCAGTGTCTACATCTCAGGACCCAGTGAGACTAGAATCCCATTCAGAGCTCTTACCTTCCTGATGATAGAGGTGGAAGACCCAGGGCAGGTTAGGGTTAGTGCGGTCCCCAGGGAAAGTTTGCTCTTGACTCCTGCTGGGAAAGGGATGGACATTCTTGTGGTGTGTGGTCCTTTTGCTTGCCTACATGTTGTTGGAGCTGAAGGCTTCTGAAATTTCTTTTGAGTGCACTTAGAAACCAAAGCCCCAGCATCATGTCAGGGTATAAAGACATGCATTCAAAAACTCTTTGTTCTGAGGAGGCAAAAATTCCTGCACAGTAGTGAATAAATTATGTTGTATTTACACAGAATATTATGTAGTCAATAAAAAAACAACTAGAACTATATCATATGGTGTAAGACGACGACTAGGTTTGGGTAGTAAGCATGTGATGTAATATACGGATGATGTACTATAGAATTGTACACTTGAAACCTTTATAATGCTATTAACCAATGTTACACCAATAAATTTAATTTAAAAAAGAATATCAGCTGACTGGTATAAGAAAAGCAAGATTCAGAAAGGAGTATAAAGTATGTACAATATAATTCAATGTAAATGAAACAATCACAAATCAAACCGTTTGCATATAGAAGAATACATATGCCTACTGTGTGGGCTCAGCCTCCAGGGTGAAGCTAATCTAAGGCTGTCTGGAGAAGTCCAACCCCAGGTCAGCTCATAAAGATCAGAGAGTGAGCCTCCGTGTTTCCCAACCAGGGTTTCAATGTATAAATATTTACGGGTGGAACAGACATATGAATAGATGATTTAATACTTACACCAACCTGAGCAGGGTCAGCTTGAGAAGCAGCAGGCCTGAGTCCCACAGAAATTCTCCAGTTAATTTAAATACATCTCAAACTCGATCCTTTTCTTTTTACTTCTTTGTATCCCATTTGCTATGATAGCTCTTAAAAAATATATATTTTCATTGATTCCAGAAGGAGGAAGGGAGAAGGAAAGGGAGAAAGAAACATCAGTGATGGAGAGAATAATTAATCAGCTGCCTACTGCATGCGCCCTACCAAACGCAATGTACTTATATCTTTTGGTCATGTGCAACCCGGGCATGTGCCCTGAACAGGAATCAAACCATGACCTCCTGGTTCATGGGTTGATGCTCAACCACTGAGCCATACTGGCTGGGCTGCTATGATGATTCTTAAAAAAAAACATGTATTAGGAAATGTTTCTGCAAAACTTCTGTATTGAAGAATGGCAGGGGATAAACACCAGAAAGGAGTGTTATTATGAGCTAAGTTTCTGTTTATCCATCAACAGGTACATAAATTGCAAAAGGCAGTAAGAGAGATATCTCGTGCTATCCACCTTCAGCCAGATCGAATCGAGTTATATATAATAAGGTATTGGCATAGAAATCACATCTTCAAGTCCTCTCTTGATCCTTCCAGTGACCTCCTTTTACATTTAATCTTTCAGCGGTGGCCAAGACCCAACCACCAAGTCAGATGTAGTTATTGGTTTTGTTAAGCTTGAAGAAAATTTATAATATAAGATAACCAGATCTTTCCCTTTGCTCTATCCTTGCATCAAAACACAACTGTTTCATGTTTTAAATTATTTCAGGCCTCTCTACATTACTGGTTATATAATTATCACAGGACTCATGAAAGTAAGATAATATTTTGAACAATTATTTGATTATGTCCACAGAAGTACCAAATGTGAACCTCAGCTAATTCAGTGGGGAAAAAAAGTGACACATTGAATTGTATTTCAAATGCCATAGGCTTTTCTATAAAGAGACTCATTGAACATTATGAGTTATCACCCCAAAAAAAAAAATGTTATTGTCTCTAACTCAGGAAATGGATGTATAGATAGATATGGGAAAATGGACTAGAATAATGCTTTCTGATAAGGGCTTGCTTTGTTTTTAAACCCTTGAACCACATTTTAACAATTTATGTAATACTTTTCCACTTTTATGTACCTTGAACTGTGTTCATTTTTTATTAATTTCTTAGCAACAGAGTTTAACATTTTAAATACAGTAATTGCAAAAAGATTTGAGGTTTTTCTTCTTTCAGCTTCATATTTCCTAAATTGTTTTCTCATCACATCTCTAAGCTAATTGGTTCATTTAGACAATATAAAATGTTTATAATTTTCACATTGTTTTTATCATACATATGTAAGTATACATATATGTATTATAATTATAAAATTACAAGTAACTGGTTATAAGAAACTTTGTTGTGGAAAAATTTTCAAGCTTAGAATTAAAAAGGCATTATTTCTTCCAGAGGACAATATCTTCTTAGGATGAAATGTTATGACCTTGCAAAGTTCACTATTTACCAAGTAGCAGAAATGAACAAAGGTAAATATAATTAATGCAAAATTATAATGGCCTCAACTTAAAAGTAAACGCTTCTTTAAAATTTTTATGGTATTTGCAAAAGCTATGCATAGATAGCTTGAAGGGTTCACTTGAAAATCTAAGTTAGACTTTTGAAACTTTAAAAGTTCCATTTCATTTGCACATAATCAATTAGTAAAATGCTTCAAAACAGTGAATTTTGTGAGAGAGGTTATTATAGGAAATACCAGGCTTACACTTTTATTGTTTTTTGTTTGTGTTGGAATGTCTTACTGTTTGTTGATGGTGAATAGATTTTAGTATCATATTGATTTGTTAATTCATATTAAAAGATAGATCGTTGATCAAAATATTACATGTATTCTAAATCCTAGATACTTGACAAAGGTATTGATAAGCTTTCCTTTTATTTTAGGTCTCATTGAGTTGAGTCCTATACAGCAAGCACTCATTTATTCATTTTGTGAAAACCATGAGAAGGCCATTCAGGTGTTGGATGGGGCCACTTTGAATAGGCCTGAGATCAACATGATTATTCTATTAGCAAAAACCCAAATGAAGGCCAAGAGAAACAAGGTACAAAGTCTTGAATAATGCTTACTAAGGCTATTAATGGAATTTTAATATTTTGCTTAGAATGACTGCTTGCATATCTTTTTATAAAACAAAATTATATCATTTATTTATTGACTAGAGACCTGGTGCACAAAATTCGTGTACTTGGGGGTGTCCCTCATCCCAGCCTGCGCCCTCTCGCAGTCCAGGAGCCTTCGGGGGATGTCCTACTGATGGGCCTAAATTGTCAGTCGGACAACCTTAGCGCTGCTGTGGAGGCGGGAGAGGCTCCCGCCACTGCCGCTGCATTCGCCAGCCGTGAATCCAGCTCAGGGCTTCTGGCTGAGTGGCACTCCCCCTGTGGGAGCTTACTGACCACCAGGGGCAGCTCCTGCATTGAGCGTCTGTCCCCTGGTGGTCAGTGCACATCATAGCGACCAGTCGTTTCTCCGTTCAGTCGATTTGCATATTAGCCTTATATTATATAGGATTCTTTTGCTAATTAACATTGAGGTTGTTTCTTTTTATTATTTTTTCTCCTCTTAACCTTTTGCACTCGGATGTCGAGTGTGACTCGACACGGTTAGCATTAGAATAAAAGAATCGAGAAAAAAGCAAGCGAGTGCAAAGGGTTAAGAGTAGGGCTGCCCTAGCCAGTTTGGCTCAGTGGATAGAGCATAGGCCTTAGGACTGAAAGGTCCTTGGTTTGATTCCAGTCAAGGGCACACATACCTGGTTGCCAGCTCTTACAGGGCCCTGGTTGGGGCAACTGCGGGAGGCAACCAATAGTTGTGTCTCTCATATCAATGTTTCTGTCCTCTTCCCTTCCACTCTCTCTAAAAATCAATAGAAAAACATCCTTGGTGAGGATTAACAACAACAACAAAAAAGTAGGGTTACTAAAAATATTCTTTTTCCTGTCTTCTGTTAACACATGGAGTAGTTTGCCAGGATTTCCCAGGAGTGGAATTGTTGGTGTGTAGAGAATGTGAATGCCTAACTTTCAAGCTAATGACACATTGTTCCATAGGGTTGTATCAATTTATTCTCCCACCTGCAGTATGAAGGTCCTGCTAATCTGCATTTTCTACAATAATGGGTGTTGTCAAGTTTTATTTTTGTCAATTTGGAGGAGAAAGACCACTCCTGTGGTCTTAATTCACATTCCTCAGTTTGAGCACAGATGGAACTTTTTTATATATGTTTATTAGGCATTCGTATTTCCTAGTCTATCAATTTCCTATACACAATTTTTGTCTTTTTCCTATAAATTTTAGGCATTTAAAAACTAAATTCTGTTATTCTTGGTTGGCTGTATGTTTGATACATATCTTCTTGCAATTTGTGCCATTTATTTATTTATTTATTTATTTATTTATTTATTTTGTTGTGCCTTTTGGTGAAAATAAGTTCTTTTTTTTTTAAATATATTTTATTGATTTTTTTACAGAGAGGAAGAGAGAGGGATAGAGAGTTAGAAACATCGATGATAGAGAAACATCAATCAGCTGCCTCTTGCACATCGCACATCCCCTACTGGGGATGTGCCCGCAACCAAGGTACATGCCCTTGACCGGAATCGAACCTGGGATCTTTCAGTCCGCAGGCTGATGCTCTATCCATGAGCCAAACCGGTTTTGGCGAAAATAAGTTCTTAATTTTAATGTGGTTGAATATATCTATGTTTTATTTTGTTGTCATGACTTTAAAAAAATTGTTTAGGAATTTCTTCCCTACTCCAAGGTCATAAAGATAGCCCTGTATTTTCTTCTAAAAGTTTATAAGTTTCACTTTTTCCATTTAAGACTTTACCTTAAATATATATTTTGAGTATGAGACAGGATAAAATTTCAATTTTACCATAAATGGACACTTAGCATATCCAAGTTAAAGCTCACTATTTCTTTTGCAATGTAATAGAATTAATAAAATGGGCTAAAGGGTCACAGGTTTTTTTGTTTCTATATAGATGTACTTCAATTAGCTAATTTAAAAGACATTTCTATCTGAAAATCTGAATTTTTCTCATTAATGCCTTTCAAGTATTTTGTTTAAATGGGTTATTTTTTTATGTTAGTTTATTTTCTGGTGTCAATGGAACTCTATTAACAGCACAGCAGGACAAAACAAAGGTTGATTAAAACCACATCAGATATTATCATTGGAGATTTTCTACTACCTAAAACAGTGATGGGCAACCTTTTGAGCTTGGTGTGTCAAACTTCGCCAAAAAACTGAGCATAACTCGGGTAGTGTGTCACTTTGAGGAAAAAACTAACTCCAAGACTCTAGTCGCAAATGTTTCATCCTCGGCATGCGGCTGCGTGTCATCAGAAATGGCTACGTGTGTCAGTGCTGACACGCAGGTCATAGGTTCGCCATCACTGACCTAAAAGCTGCCCAGTATTCCTTTCAGGAAAATTATAGGAAATTGGTCATAAACTAGTCTACAACTTTAACTTTAATTTAAGACTACAAGAAAATAATCTTTAGAATTTAGGAAGTGTTGTTTCTTAAGTCCTCATGTAGAGCCTGCTTAAGCACTAGCTCTAGGATAGGCACCTCGTGGGACGTGCTGCGATCAGACAGGCAGTGGTCTTCTCGCTGTGTATGGACAAGATCTGTATGTGAGTAGGGCTATGTGCTCAGGATTCCTTTTAACGTTTAAGGTTGTCATGTTAAGTAAACAGTAGAAAGAAGCATTCTCAGCCCTCTCTCTCTTCACCCTGCAGGAAGCTATGAGACTGTTTAAAAAGGCGTTGGATGTCTGTTCTCATTCTGAGAGAGGATCAAATGTCTTAGAGGCGTCAGTGGACTGTCTGTATAACTTGGGTCTTTGTTACATGGATGAAGGCAACTTCCAAATGGTATTTTGTATATTTAGGAATTTAGGTTACTTGTGATTTTAGAAAATGCTTGCATTTAGTTCTATTTCTGAAGGTTACTTCTACAGGAAGTGACCAATACAGGAGACCAATGCTTCTTATAAGGCGTGGGTTGTTACAGACACTATGCATCCTACAATACCTACTGCATTGTTTTATTTACCCAACATGTTTGTTTTATTTGATGCTTATTTGTCAATAGTATTGTAAAGACTAATATATGTTTTTCACCAAAACAATCTAACTATAAGAAATTATTATAGCAAAATAATTTCATCACATTAATGTAAATTTACCTATTAAATTTAAGTACTTTAAATTGAGTGATTCATTCTAATGTAGAATAAATGGAAAATGATTAACACACTAATTTTTCTTAATGTCGACTAAAAATTCAAAGATTGAAACTGGTTATTTAGATAGCCAGGATATCATTGAAAACCAGTTGAGTCAATATTTACATACTTATCCAATATTTGGCTATTTTACAGAAGTCTCCATTTCAAAATTGTCCAATATGTAATTTCACAACTGTATCTTTACACACACACACACCATTCCTATCCTTATATTCATAGGAGTGGACAGTGTCTAAAATTTGCATCTCAAACCTTGAAACAGAGTTGCACTTGATTAGTTGTTCTATTAAGAAATTCTAATAAGATTAATTACAAATCTTTTCCATGCTTTTAGCCCTTTTGTTCAACCAGCATTAAAACTGACTTTGCCCTACAATGTTGGGGGAAATTTTGGAGTTCTATCATTCTGAAATTTCATAGCTACGCATCTGCTGTGAAATGTTTGGGCCCTCCTGGAAAACAAGTGTGCTGATTGTGACTTCTTTGAAGGAACACAATATGAAGAATAATGATTACATGTACACGCAAAATTATTGAAATCTAACAACTTGGACTATGCGGACATTAATCTGGGAATACGGGGCTAGTAAATTATAATACTAAACCTGACTTGTTAATAAATATTACTTTTGTTTGCTCCACAAGTTTCACTGGGAAAAATGTATTTAAAATGACCAGAAAAAGATGGAAAACTTTCAACAATGGCTATATACTATAATTTATTAGCATTATAAATTAATGAATTCTGCTTATTAAACCATTTGCTTTGTAACAATATGCTCTTCTAGGCTTTTGATTTTTTTACCAAAGCTGTGAAAATAAATCCCAGTTTTGCAGAAGGCTTCCATCAACGAGGGCTTTGTAAAATAAAACTCCACAAGGATAGCTCAATATTGGATTTTAATCGTGCAATTACCCTCAATCCAAAACATTACGAGGTATTTAAATGAACACTTCTGGTGATTTAGAGAGTGTGTTATAGATTTGCTAAAACGATTAAATCCTTCATATGTCATTGTTATTAGTTAACAACAATTGATTACTTATACCTACTTTTCATGTAATTGTTTTAATAATGCATATATCTGTATTTCCCTTTGAACTAAAAATATTATCTCCAACAGGGATAGTATATATGTAAGTGTCTTATAAATTATGATGTATATAAGTATTGTTAATATTTTAATGTATCTATTAATAATTATAATTTTATATACTATGTTATTAATTTTATTTACTTCTTGTTTTGCTATTGCATTTATTTCTTACTTTTAAGAGACTAAAGAGATAACACAAAATTTAATAGGTGAAGTTTTATTGGATCCTGATTTTAAAAGTCTATAAATTTTAAATATGGACCAAATATTAGATGTTTTTAGGGAAATACTATTAATGTTCTTAGATATATTATGGTAGTGGGATTGTACAAAAAAAATGTCTTCTTCATAGGAGATGCATACTGGAGAGCTGCGGTGAATTGTTACAATGTCTACAACATATTTTTTAACAGTTCAGGGAAAAGTAGATACAATAAATATTGCAAATATATTAATAATTATTTAATCTATGTGGTAGGTATATGGATGTTCATTGTACTATTTCAATTATTCTGTATGTTTGGAAAAAATCCTACATTTTATAACATCTTTGGGTGGTATAGATTTGTCCAAACTATCATATCTTTTGGTATAACTAATGCTTTTACTATAACACACATTCCTGTTTTCCTCTTCTCTTTCTCTGAAAAGGCATATTTAAACCGAGTAGCCTTCTACGGTTTGAAAGGCAGATACTCCAAAGCAATCTTGAACTGTAACGAGGCCATCAAAATTTATCCTCAGAGTGTGCGAGCTTACATCTACAGAGGCGTCCTCAAATACCACAACAGGGTAGGCGATTTCCCGTCTTGTTCACAGAAAACAGAGTGAGCGATGCTTGGATGCCAGTGGGGACGCACTTCCTTTTTCTAATCCGTGAGAGAAGAATCGACATAGTGTTCAGGGCAGAGCTGCATGGGACACCTTCCACTTCCACAGTACATCAAAAGGCTTACAAAATAGTGGGGGTTTTTTTGGACATTCACATTTTAAATAACACATTATTTAGAAAGTAACATATTATTCATTGTAAAGAATTTGGAAGATACAAAGAGGGAATAAAGAAGACTAAAGTCACCTATTATCTCACCATCAACTGAAAATTTCTGAGAGCATTTGGTGTATTTGCATTGTCTTTTTTTTTTTCTAATAATATATGGAATATATTTTCCAAAGTGGGATTATGCTACTTACTTTGTGTTGTGCCCTGCTTCTCACACTTAACCTTTGAAGATACCATTTTCAATGACTGAATAATATTCTATCATAGTTTATTTTTTACCACTTGATGGTTGGACATTTGGGTTTTTAATTTTTTTCACTATTTTACACATTACAGTTACTAGTATACACACTGAGAACACAGTCATTGCTTGAATTTATAGTTGATTCCTAAAGAGAAGTTAGTAGGTCAAAAGGTGTGAGTAGCAGCACTGATATCCGATACTTCATGAATACTTTATTTTTCCTGCTTTTCTTTTCTGAACTTTTTTTGTAGCTATTTCATATGAAATATTTTGCAAATAATGCCTTAAAGCAAAGGTAAGACCTTGTATTATGTATTAATTCCATGAAAATTACTATCTATAGAAATGGATGACACAAGGTATCAGAGAAGCATCAAAGAGGAAGCAAAAGAGACTGTAGGTAGAAAACATGACGGTTATGGGATCTGAGTATGAATGACAGAAGCACGCAAGCTCTGGTGAATGTTTGCTGGAGGAACATGACTTGCTTCTCCTTTACCAATAAGAAGTGTAATTTTCTCAACATTGGCAATAAGATAATCATCTAAATTAAAATTCTTTATATATTTAATTTTATTTGCAAGTAACAGAAACTATAATAATAATTCCTACCAAGAGATTTTCTTAATTAACTTGGTGAAAGATGAGCTTGATTGTCTTAATATCACAGATGCTGCACGTAGTGTTCCAAAAAGTCTGATAGAATCAATAATTTCTTTTACAATTAAATGTCAGTCCATTGTGACTAACCCTTCTCACCTAATTATTTTTTCCTTTGTAGACTTATAAGCTAGCGATTACAGATTTAACTACCGCTATCAACATGGACAAAAACAGTTATGTAGCATTTTATAACAGAGCATTGTGTTACACCAAGATAGGTGAACTTCAGATGGTAAGATGACCATTTTAGTAAACAAAATGTTAAAGTATTTGTAAACATACGTAAAGCACGTGTAAAATATTTTTTATTATATCTGTTGTAATTTTGAAAAATAATTCTTGTGGAAATATGCACACACACACACACACACACACACACACACACCTTGAGAACCCAAAGAAACATTTCAAAGGACATTATTATTTTTGTTAGTGTTCACAAGATTGTCTTATACAATCTCAGCAATGTCACACGAAAAATTGATTTTATAATGTTTACAAAAGCATTTGAAGACATATATAAATTAAAATACATTACATAATTCTCATTAGGGTAAATGTTTCTACTCATACACTTGTGGACGAAAGGAGCCACATGCTAACCTGACAAGCTCAGGGGAGGTCTGCGTGGCAGTCTTGCAAACTCAGAGACCTGGAATAACCACAAAGGATGGTTTGAAAATTAAATATTTAACTACAGACAGGTTATAGTGGGCAGTCATTCCTAAGCTGATATCTTCCCTGACAAAGATCAACTTAGATCTTCTTTACTGAGCCCATTTGCCTTTTTGCCTCTGAGATAACATATCTGTGAGATGTCTGGGTAACTTGTAACTTCCTTTCTACCCCGAACCCCTCAGGGCACAACAAATGGCACCGGGACATTCCCTCATTGTTATTGTTATCAAGTTAATTGTCAACTGTTAATTACGTTAAAGTATCCTGTATCCATCTCTGTAAGAGAAGCACATGTCCATCATTTCACTTTTCACCCAATCCCAGAGGTTTCCCCGCTTTGCTTTGTCCCACCTCCCTAATCTGTCACCAATGGATTTCAAGTAACTCACCTATGTCCCTTTCCTTTGATTTCAATGTATAAATATAGATGTAACCCTGCATTCTCCGGAGCATTATCTCATTGAGGTTCTGCTTCCCGGCATATGTCGACAGTTTGGCTCAAATAAACTCACTAAAATTCTTTACAGGTTTCAATGGTTTTTTTTCCGTTAACACACTGTTTGCAGTATTTTTAAGTAGCGATTGTTAGCAATATTGTTGCTTCAGAATTTGCTGAGGTATTTTTTGCACAGTGTTCAGGCCACAGATGCAGCAGTTTTGAGTGATGGTTTCCAGTTATGGGGACCAGTGACCAGTGACCAGTACTGCAATCCTTTTTCTCTATTTGTCCTCGATTGCTACCTGTGCAAGCCATTTTTTAGATTTTCTAATCTTTCTCCTCTTTCTCCTTTCTTTGTCTGATTGGTCTTTTTCCAGTCAAGATTCCTCACTGGGAAGCAGCTAGTCTGTGGTCTTCTTAGTGCTATGACCCTCTGGTTTCCCTTCCTCTGTTGTCCTCTTGTCTCCCCTCCTTATTTCTATCCAGGTCCACCGTCAACGAGGCATTCCTTTAATAGACGACATCACATGCCTGCTGTTGCACATGCTCCCCAATGTCCTGGAAGCGTGGGCAGTCAAATCTGTTTAAAACATTTAGAGATTTTGGAATTTATTTGCTATGGAAGGAAGTTGAGAAACATTGTTTCTCAAAGGATGTAGAATTCCTGGTAACCAGAGGATCGGGTTTCCTCCAGAACCATTGGCAAATGAATAATTTTTAACAAAGGGGTTGTTAAGATTATAGGACTAATTAAGGGCTCATTTATCAGAGTAACCTGCACAGCAGGTGTCTTTGATGACTTCCTCCCCACCCCCATTCCTGCCTTTTCTGGGTAACTCTGAAGCCACAAACAATGGGCTGGGTGGGGGCAGGGACCTCCCATTTTTGTTATCTCTGATAGGTAACAGAGCCCCACACTCTGAATAAAGAAAATGAAAAAACTACCTAAATAGAGACCTAACTACTAGAATAAATCATCTTGGCTATTTTGGAGCTGCCATGTACCCAACCCATTTCATTCAGACACTCATTTTACAGATGAGGAAATGGACGCTGGGAGAGGTTAGAATCACATCCACCTCACACAGGGAGTAAGGGCCTGTGCTGCTGTTCACAGGTTTGTTTGCTTCTGGCTAACAGTCTGTAGGCGGCTTTGGAAAAACGTTTGACCTCCAGCAGGAGGAACGGATGCCATTTAACAGTGTCGCCTCCTCCCTTTTTGTCTACCTCCTCCCTTCATGTCTACCTCCACCCGTTTTTCAGCATTGCTGCCAACACTACACTCACTGAGAAAACCCAAGTCTCTTTCTGCAGAAAATGCACTTAGACATTCTCTTAAGATATGGTTTCATAAAAATTAAGAACAGGTGAGTTCTGATTCCTATCACCTTCATAAAAGTAGTAACAGTTACCACTTACTTAGAGCTAATTGTGTGGGGGGCACTGGGCTAAACGAAAATTCATTTGTGCAACAATATGATGAATTGTTAATATCCCAATTCTGCAGATGAGGAAACGAAAGCTAGTGTTAAGTAACTTACCCGAGACTCAAAAGCTAGTAATCACAGCAGAGGCCTGTTACAAATCCTGCTCATTAACCTTCATGAAACTAATTTTATAGCTCTCGTTTCCTCTTGTGTTACATATTCAGCTGTCTAGTGGATCTTGAAGTATCTTAAAGGTTTTACATTCTGTGATTCTATAAAAGCAAAAGTGCTCACATTTTAGTTTTGTTTTTATAAGTATTATGAATTATTTTTACAGCCCTGGCAATGTTTGTTATTAATTATGCCACAATGTACATAACTGTACAATTCTTTTAGACACTTGAGTGCCTAATCATGAAATACTAGAGCACCACTGAGCAAACACAAAATACTATGTATTTGCATTTTCAGTTAGCACGTGCTGTAGGCATGTAAGTTCTGGCCCTTTTCTGATGAAATTATATGGTTCTTTTGGGCAAAATGTTCAGTAGAAAAATGAGGCAAGAGATTCAGCTCCAACTCAAATTTGGGATGGTCCTGTTACCTGGTGCAGAACGGTGACCAGTAAAAAATTGTTTATTCAATGAATGAAATAAAAAGGTAAAAGTAATAGAGAAAGATTCTCTGAGTTAATTCTCAACTAAGATTAATGTCTTAAAAAACACACAAAACCCTAAGATAGCTAAGTAATTTTCCAACAGGCTTCTTTGTTATATTAAGACCCATTTACATTTATTCATGATTTATTCTCTCAACAATCAGTTATCGATTGCCTACTCGGTGCAGGCACAGTGCTAGTTACTGACTTCGTAATGGTGAAAAATAAGGATCAGCTCTGCCTCCATAAAGCTTAGGTTTCTGTGAGAAAAACAATCAAATACTAAAAAGAACTTAAATTTCCAGTGACAACAAGTGCTCTGCTTTAATGTGGGCAGTCCTGGGGGGGAACTAATGCCTGGGGGAGGCGGGTGGTATGCCTCTTCGTCCAATCACAATGGAAATGCTTAGGATGCTTCACAAGAACACGTGACGTGCAGCCACAGTCAGCCCCGCGTATTACAATGCAGCAGCAGTCAAATATTTAGTTCAGGGGCCCCTTTACATCCAACAAATGATTATTTAGGGCCATAAATTGTAAGTCAAATTAAATACTAACTATGGGTTCCTAGTTTGGGCATTAACACATTTTTTCCTTGGCCAATGTAGCAAGGCTCTAAAGAGTTGAATCTAGGTTGTAAGTGCTTCTTTTCTTTTTAGGCATTAATAGATTATGGAATCGTGCTTCTTCTTGATGCTGGGAAAACTATGGCATTCAATACCTTAGTTAATCGTGGACTCATCTATTTAGGACAAGGACATCACAATTTCGCATTAGAGGTAAACCTGAACCCACTTGATTTTTCATGCTCACTTGTGAAAATAGTGAACAAGTTTTTCTTACTACCAAATGGCAATATTAATGAGCAATAACTAAACTTTAGCAATAATCATGTTGAAATACTTTGAATGACTAATAGAATTTTTGTAAAACATGCGTATTTTTACTTTGTTTTGATTACAGGCAAATAGCCAATATATTTTTTAAAAAGTTTCTAACTTGGTGAAAGTTCAAGACTATCACTTCTCCCAAGGGAGTATCTTGGCTATACAAATTTCAATTATTTAGCAAATAAAATGATTTATGTATTGTTTACTTTGCTGCTTGATGCTCTCTCTCATTTATAATTTTCCTCATTCTCCATTGACAATATATCAAACTAAATCTGTTTGTTTTGTATAGAGTGGAAAATACCTGCTCAAAATAGGCTACTGAGAATGGTGGGAACAGGCACTCAGGATTGTAGTAGAGATAGCATCTGCGATATATCACAAAGATACATGGTTTCTTTGGTTAAAAAATGCATTTCTTTGTAGAACAATTAAACAAAACTTACCATTCTCATTTTGATCTTATTTGTATTTTTTTAAATTAATTTTGGAGTTAAGATTAAGAAATACAAGACAAATCAAACAAAGTTTGCAGTTGAATAATGGTAGTTTTGCTTCTTCTTTGTTTCTGAGGAACTACAACAGAACATTATGTAATGGAGTGTTTCTTGGTTCTTTTCATCTCCAAAAGTGACTTGTGTTATTTTTCTACCTTTGGAGTCATATTTTGAGGTTCTGCCCCACAGAATTACTTATTATTATATTTGTGGACCGATCATGAGAATTCTCGCTTCATATTACACAGTGTTTTACAAAGTATCATACTTTAAAAAGATAATGGCTTGTAAAAATATGTAATAAATAATCTCAAAATGCAATGGGTATTTAATTTTAAAGCGTGCCGTTAACATTTATGTAAAACGTTTTTTGCACTCGTTCAATAGAAACTTATCTGGCCACTGGGTAAAGCTAGCAGTAAAACTATTGGTCCGCAATGTATTAAGGAAGTGTCTGAGAAACCATATTCTAGACAATTTACACTTTGATGAAATGTAATTCCAAGAGTTGAACTCCTTTAGGTTTAGGTTATACCATTTGGAATTTCCTCAGGGAGAGGGAACTAAAGAATTTCTCTGGAATAGGCAAGAAAGCTACAGAACTCTAGGGAACAGTGTTGGGAGTAGAGAAGTGAGGAAAATGGGGATTGGGAGCAAAAGACCTCAGCTGTTGGAGAATTAAATGCAGGGCCTGTGTTGTCTATATGGCACATATTTATTTGGTATTTAACATCAACATACCAGGTTCTCAACAATGCTGCACAATTTGTAATTGTAACTTATAGATGAAGAAGCTGATATTCAGAAGAGGTTAAATAGTCTTTTATCCAGGAAGTGCTAGGGCATGATTTGATATCAGGTCTCACCTGATTCCAAATCCTATGTATTGAAGGTGTGGAGATAAATAAGGCAGACTTCCTGTCCTCGAGGAGCTTTTGGTCTATCCGAAATCATTCTTAACCCCTCTCTTTTCTCACATTCTACATCCAGCAGTTCAGTAGGCTCTGCCATCAAAGCATATTTTGAATGCAGTCATTTCTCATTTTTTGCCACTGTTATCTTCCTAATTCCATCCTCAAGCATCTTTCCCCTGCTCTACATCAGGAGTTTCCCAACTGGCCTCTCTGCTTCTGCTCTTGTCCCTGTCTCTACATGCTGTTCTTCAAACAGCAGCAGACAGACCCCTTAAAAACATAAAGCAGACCATGTTATTCCTCTGCTCAGAACCCTCCAGTGATTTCCCATCACACTTAGAATAAAATTTGCACTGTTGACTGTGGCCAACGAAGACCCATCATGATCTGACTGTCACTCATTGATCTGACTTCATTGTCAAACATTGTTCTTTTCTGCACTCATGTCCCTCCACTTTGGCATTTTGCTCTTCCTTGGAAATGCCAGGCTTCCTTCCAGCCCCAGGGTCTGCACACAAGCTCTTCTCTGTACATAGAATGCTCTCCCTACTAATATGTGTGTAGCTCATTCCCATCTTTCATTTCAGGTTTCTGCTCAAATGTGACCTCCTCAGTCAAACAAACAAACAAAACAAAAATGTAGATTAATTGAAATAGAATATTAGAAAATTAAAATAATCCTATCTAATAAAAAGGGAATATGCAAATTGACCATCACACCATAGCAAAGATGGTGGTGCCCACAGCCAATAAGGAGGGAATATGCTAATCGACTGCCACATCCTCAAAGATGGCAGTGTCCACAGCCACAAGATGGCAGCGCCCAGTCCCCTCAGCCCCACCGGGGTGCCTGCCTCCAGAGTCCCCCAGTTCCCTCAGCCCCCCGGCCGCTCAGGGCCGGCCCAAGGCGCAGGCAAGCCTCAGATGTCGGCTGCCCAGAAATAATATTCTATTTCTAAAATAGAATACTAGAACATTAAAATAATCCAAAATAAACCTGGACAGGGAAAACAAACAGGAAACAGAGGAAAAAAGCAGAAAACAAATAATAAGATGGTAGACCTAAATCCAACCATATTAGGAGTGACATTTGGTAGGATGGTAAAAAATAGACCTATTTAGGTAATGAAAATGTCAGATCAGAATTTTTTTAAAAAAAGTCTCTGTCTACAAAAGTCACACTTTAAATATATTGATATAGATAGGAAAGGTGAAAGGCTGGAAAAAATATGCCTTGCAAACACAAATTAAAAGCAAACAAACAAACAAACAAAAAAAAAAACCGAGTTTCCTTTATGTAAATAAAAAATATTTGAAAAATTAAATTAGAAAAATGAGAAAGAACCAATGAAGACATATAAGACTGAATAGAAGGGCTAGATGAAGAAACAGAAAGCAGCAGTCTTAACACTTACGCAGGGAAATTTTTTTAGTGAGAATGATTGATTAACAGAGAGGTCAAGTGGGATGAGTGCTGACTACATATCAGGTAACTGATCCTCGTATGGCCTTCCTAGGAACCCTTGGTCAGGAAGCAGAGTGCAGCATTGGGACTCGCATTGTTTAGGAAGTTAATGGGTTGGATTGAGAACTTATGTCTCAATTTAGGTTAAGTGGGTTGGATTGAGAACTTGTGTCTATCTCTTTGTCCTCTTGAAAACCTACCAGGAAGACAGTAAAGGAATAAAAAAGATGTAATTCCACAAGGTTGAAGATAGTAGAAAAGAGATGTTCAGGCACCGAGAACTACCATTCTGTATTTTAATGCCTCAAACTTAAATATGAATGGGTAGCCAAGGATTCTACACTTAAGAGGAAAAATAGAGACTATTTTTTTAGGGATGATGGGAGAAAAGAAGATGTGTGGAGTGCTGGGGTAAGACAGCTAAATTCTACCCTATGTGGGAGGTTAAACATGACAATTCTCATGTTATTTTGAAATTTGAAGGTAAATAGCAGCAAGATGTAAAAACAATTGCAATTGGGGAGTGGGCCTCAGGGGCAAGGAGAGGTGGGACAGGGGATTGCTGCAAGCACTGTCAGTTTCCTAGTTGTATTAGACACCATACACTTTGTTCATGGGTTACTTTGATAAGAATAAAAGTAAATAAATAAAAAATGTCTTTCGATGCAATTTACAAATGACAAAATAAAATTGGCCTTCATTAAATAACACAAATAACAGGAAGTTGATGGAATTGGGGGGTGTGGAGAACGGGAGTGTTAGCTATGCTTTCAAGGAGATTGGTAGTGACAGGAACTAGAAAGACTGGGCCATGTGTAGTTTGTAGGCAGGGAGGGTTGAGGGGAAGGCATGTTAGGTCGGGGCATGAAACAAGAATTAAAAATACAGAAGGCAGGAATATGATGGAGCAAATTTCCAGAGGAGAACGGAAGGAACCAGGTCAAGAATCTGTCTTCTGACACAAAGACAATGTGGGTGAAGGTCCTTACAAATAAGGAATTTGCTTTGTGTATGAGAGGCTATGTGTGGTTTGTTATTTATGATCTTCATATTAGAAAAAAAATGAATGCAGAAGGGGAAATCATAAACACTAGTTAGCTTTATTCTAAGTAATAAGAATAGTCATCACATGTTTATTGCTGATAATTAAACATTTGGAGTCAGGTTGACTTTTGTAAGTTTTATCTGATTACAAAACTGAACTTGATATTCTCAGTCTTTTAAATTCTTGATCACTCTTCACAACTTCCAAAATAAATAAATAGGAAATAAATCTCAATTTGTAATAAATCTCAATTCCACTAAGTTTGCCTCCACTTTAAAACAGTCCTCTTAGTCCAGACAGGTTGGCTCAGTTGGTTGAGCATCTTCCATTTCTGGTCAGGGCACATGCCTGGGTTGTGGGTTTGATCCCTGGTTGGGGCATGTTCCGAAAGAAATTGATAGAGCTCTCTCTCTCTCTCTCTCTCTCTCTCTCTCTCTCTCTCTCTCTCTCTTTCTCCCTCCCTCACTCTTTCTAAGCATGCCCTCAGGTGAGGATAAAATCAGTAAATAACACAGTATTCGGGGGAGTTATCTGGTAGCATATTTGATTATATTACACTTGATTAGACAATAGATTTCTTATTTTCTTCCAATAATAGTTCCTTTTAGTATCAAAATATACTTCAGGAATCTAAGTGCGGATTCCATATCTACAAATTGGTTTCTCTGACTGAAACCTTCCTCCTCCAATAGGATTCCAGTGACCCTGCTTGACCCTGCTACTCCCCCTGCCTTCCCAAAGTTTGCAGAAGAGTTAGCCAGCTTCCTCCCTCTGCTGCAGCCAGGGAAGGTTTGTAGAAGGGGGAGGAGGAGGAGGGACAATGAGGAGGGAGAGGGAGAGGGAGGCTGTCTGTGTGGTTAGCTCCTCTCCTTCCTCCAAGGTGGACACCAGGACTCAGACACCTGCCCTCTGAGGCTGGAGAGTGCGGGTGCCAGCCTCCAGGAAGGGAGCTGGAGGAGTTCCCTTTGACACTACAGAGGAGATGACAGCACTCTCCTGTTCTAGCTTGGCCACCCGAGGTTACAACCAAGACTGCCAGTGAAGGTTCCTGCTGAAGCAGTGCTTTGGGAAAAGCAGAATCATTGCAACTTACTTGATATTTTTATATGTAGATACTAGAGGCCCGGTGCACGAAATTCGTGCACAGAGGGGGGTTGTCCCTCAGCCCAGCCTGTACCCTCTCCAATCCAGGATTGCTGGCTCCCAACTGCTTGCCTGGCTGCCTTCCTGATTGCCCCTAACCTCTTCGGCCTGCCAGCCTGATCACCCCCTAACCACTCCGCTGCCAGCCTGTTTTCCCCCTAACTTCCCTCCTCTGCTGGCCTGGTCACTCCTAACTGCCCTCTCCTGCAGGATTGATCACATCCAACTGCCCTTCCTTGCAGGCCTGGTCCCTCTCAACTGCCCTCCCTTGCAGGCCTGGTCCTTCTCAACTGCCCTCCCTTGCAGGCCAGGTGCCTCCCAACTGCCGTCTCCTGCTGGCCATCTTGTGTCCACATGGGGGCAGGATCTTTGACCACATGGGGGCAGCTATATTGTGTGTTGCAGTGATGATCAATCTGCATATTACTCTTTTATTAGATAGGATAGAGGCCTGGTACAGGGGTGGGGGCCAGCTGGTTTGCCCTGAATGGTGTCCTGGATCAGGGTGGGGTTCCCTTGGGGTGTGGGGTGGCCTGAGCAAGGGGCCTGTGGTGGTTTGCAGGCCGGCCATGCCCCCTCACAACCCAAGCGGAGGCCCTGGTATCTGGAATTTATTTTCCTTCTACAATTGAAACTTTGTAGCCTGGAGCGGAGCCATGTCTGGGGCTCCCTCCTCGGCCAGCAGCCATTTTTGTTGGGGTTATAATTGAAACTTTGTAGCCTTAAGCGGGTGGGCCTGGCCAGGGTGTGCTTTGCTTCCCCTGTTGCCGGGAGCAACCCTGACCTGCTCTCTCAAGCTCCATTCTGCCTCCATTTCTGTTTGAATTTATTTACCTTCTATAATTGAAACTTTGTAGCTTGAGTGGAGGCTTAGGCCTGGCAAGGGCAGGCGGAAAGCTTGGCTTCCTCTGTTACCTAGGAAACCTTGCTCTCTGTGGCTGTAGCCATCATGGTTGGTTTAATTTGCATACTCGCTCTGATTGGATGGTGAACGTGGCTTGTGGGTGTTGCTTGTGGGTGTGTCGGAGGTATAGTCAATTTGCATATTTGTCTATTATTAGGTAGGATTCATCTAAATATCGTATCAGTTTCAATGTAGTGATGTTCTTATTTTGCCTCAGTTCTCAAACATTTTTGTACGTCTTTGAAAAGCTTATGCACTTTGGACACTGTCTCTGGAGCCTAATGGAGGTCAGTGTTCAGGGCCACAGAGGCAAGATCTCTTGCAGGCTTTTAATTCTCTTCAAACAACCTCTTCCCCAGGGCCATTCCAGCCACGTTTCCTAACTCAAAATCTTGGGATTTTCCATTGCTCCTTCTCAGGAGGCTTCTAGGAAACCTGGACAAAATGATATACTTCTCCCCAGAAGTGTGAATTCCAAAGGCAGAGGCAGCCTTAGCTAATCCCCAAAGAAGGCCCAATGAATATCCTTTTCTGGGTCTGGGTGTGTGTTTGCCCTATAAAGTCCAAGTTTCTCTATAGGAGAATTTCCATTTCTATCTAGATGGGCAAGTCTTTGGTGGTGTGAACTGAGAAAAAAAATAAAAAGAAAGTAAGTGTGATCTCATTACACACATCAGGGCAAAAACCACTGGGAAAGTGCAGACCAGTAGCACAATATTCTGAGTGAATTTTCAGTTATGGGTTTCCTCTGCTCCATTCATTCTCACTAGATGTGATATTAAAAAGAAAAAAAAAGTTTTAAGATGTCTTTTAAAAATAAAATTTATTGATTTTTTACAGAGAAGAAGTGAGAGGGAGAGAGAGTTAGAAACATCAATCAGCTGCCTCCTGCACACCCCTTACGGAGGATGTGCCTGCAACCAAGGTACATGCCCTTGACCGGAATCGAACCTGAGACCCTTGAGTCCGCAGGCTGATGCTCTATCCATTGAGCCAAACCAGTTAGGCTAAGATGTCTTTGTTAATGCTTGTGTTATGTATATTCGTGGTAGAACACAAGCTAGAATGAAGTTTAAGAAAGCACAAAGGATGATGTTGCAAAACTAACAAAATTTATAAAATTGTTTCAGGATTTTAAACAAGCTGCATTGCTGAGCAAGACTAATGTGAGCCTTTGTCAAGCTACCGCCATGTGCTATCACAGGTATGCCATTTAGGCTGAAGTGAAAGCAAGTGGGATCATCGAATAATTATAATAGAAGACTAGAAAGAGGAAAATGTGGAAGTGACAGGGACAAAAATGGGGAGAGACAAAGAATCCCTGCATAGAAGTGGGGAGCACACCTAGGTGTGCCATCAGCACCCTCCTACCTACTAATAAGGTATTTTAACCAAGTCTGCAAGCAAATACCTGTATCCTGGCATTGGGTACCCACTGATTCAAGCCCATTTACTGGGCAAAAGGACCTGGGTGATACATAGAATAAAACCATGCACAGCTTGAAATGTCTAAGAATAAAATTAATTGATTAATTTTGTTCCTAAAATGAAACTAACCTTTAAAAAGCCTGTTTCCTGCAAGAGAGGGTGATTTCAAAAAATTAAATATTTTCAAAAAATTTTGCATTTAGAAAACATAATTCTAAATCTAAAACTAATTAAAATAATACCAGTAAACATCTATAAGATACAATAAAATCTACAAAAATATATTACTTAAAACATTATTACCTGCTATAAGTCAAGTTATAGTAGGGGAGAAGAGAACAGTTACATAGGCTAAAATACAGAAGATCACTTTATAATTTGTTCTGACATAATATTACATAGATTTTTACTAATTATAAGTTTTACATTTCTACATATACATTTAACATCTAAAATTAATTTCTGGTCATTTTGCTTTTAAAAGTATAGAGATTCAGCATGTGAAGATTTTATGTGAGATAAAATTTATTTGGTGAACTAGTAGTTTACAGTATTATTTTTTAAGACAAAAATAATAGCAATTAATTGGAGGGGAAATGAGAATAGTTCATAAACTATACAGACTAGGCTATTTAAATATCCAATTTTGAATTATTTTGGAAATAAACATTTCTTTTTTTTTCCTTTTTAGGACATAGCACAGCTACATTTCCCTATGAAAGTTAGATTTTTTTAAATTTTATGAACATAATAATGTAACTTGTGAAGATGTCTTTGTGTTTAAAGGCCTAAATTGGGACCTGTATTTTATATAGACAGCAAAACATAGTCACACCATTGTCTGTTTTAATCCAGCAAACTTTGTACAATCCATCCCTTTAAGTAATTGTCATCCTTGAAAAGAGATGGAATAATGATGACTGATATGTTTGTTTTGGTGGGTGAGTACAGACCAAAAATGTCTGAGGTCATTGCATTCTCTTAAATTAAAAACGGACTCCAAAATTTCTCCCAAACTCATTCCTGTGTTTAACAACTGAGTCAGTAAATTTCTCTGTGTCTGTTCCCAATCTCTTTCATGAATTGTAATCACTGGATATACTACATGGCGGAGCCTTCTTAAGCTGATACTGCTTTGCAATTCCAAATAACCAACTTTTATCAGTTGATTAGAATCTCTATTGTCCCTTAATAAAAGTAGAATTTAAATCACCGGTAAAGCCCTAATAACCGACAGTCCCAATTCCATGTGTTTTGAGTTTTAACAGTTTTGCTGAATTTAACAATAAGAAATATTTAGTGATTGATTATATCTACTTCAGGAAAAATATTTTGCTTTTCAAGGTTGTCTATAACATACTTATATCACAGCAGTACAGTTTCTCAGTATTGGAGATTAATTACTGGTATCTTATAGTGGGGAAAGTAAAAATTTTCCCAATTGAAAAACAATTTTGAAAAAGAATAAATATTTGAAATTTAGGGCTTTGATCTTTGAACTCAGGGGGTTGCAGACTTTTGAAGTATGCCTTTGTGTATCTCTGGTTCTCACTCTTGTGGTTGCTAGGAGACAACATTCCTTAGGCTGAATATCTACTTGTTGCCCAATTTGGTCACGAAGAGTGTTGTGCTACAGTTGCTTTTTAGATCCCTTTATGAAAGCCATCTTCATATGAAAAAAAAAAAATGTCACAGAGGAGAGCGTGATTACTCAGAGTTACATATCCTAGCCACTTCTTTTTTTTTTACCTCAGCACATTGATTTTACTATTCTTATATTTGCATACAATATTTTTGAAACGTTGACTCTGCAAGCCACATTCTTTAGTTTGGGGAGGTATTTATGATTTATTTGTACAACTCAGTAGGGCACATCTGGGCACGTATGTGATTAATTTAGGAAATGTGGTGGCCTCTGTCTGTGGCACCGACGGCAACAGCTCACAGTCCCGACTGAAGGATGGGCCCTGGTGAGAAGACGCACCTCTGTCAGTGATCACAAACACATCTTATTTTAGAAAAACGAATTTAATATACTTTCATGTCTGTGGTACCCGACTGATACCTAAGACTTTTATGTATTGATGAACATGTATCCTGACATAATACATTTTTTCATTGCTAACTGCCATGTGATCATTTAACAAGAGCTTCAATCTACAGGATACTCTGATATACTCATCTTCAGAAAAATGAAATTGTTGTTTCTATCGTGGCCCCTGCATCATTTTTTCCCTGTTGATGCGGGGAGCTGGGTGTCTCTGGCTTTGACACTGTCACCTCCCCTGGACTTGATTTTTAGTTGTCACCTGATTTGAAGTGTTGGTAGGTGATTTTCAAGGTCCCTTTCCAGTGTTAAAGTTTAATGATTATTTACTTAGTTGAAACAGAGTAGATGCTCATTACATGCTAGTGCTGATAACTAGATAGGTATAGAAAAATGGCTTCCTCCAGGCTAATTGAGATGAAATGTAATTATTAGATATGCATATGAGATGGAAAAGTGACTCCTTTATGAAACATATTTGATTCCCTTACCAGCCCTCACCCACACCACAAAAGAATAAATAGGGAAGAAAACCTGAGTTATTATTTAGTTATATATATTTACAAATTAATAAATAAAATGCATTTTTCTTCTTTTTATCTTCTCTCCTGGTGTCCAAAAAGAAAGGGCATACCTTTATAGATCTGAAGTAAGGACTCCCATGTATAACATTTTGGTTCCTTTTGTTGTATAAGGAAATATTAAATACATATAAACTTATTATAATCTGCTTTAAATAGTGTATTCCATCTATATACTCCCTCCCTCCCCCATATTGGACACAGATAGCTATTAAAAACAGGCTCAGGAATGCCATGCAGCCTTTTATAAATCTGAAAAGAGAACTCTAGAATATTATCCCAGTATATTCTGCTATGAAAATGGCTCTTACCTCCCTCTTTCCCTTTTACCACAATCTTCAAAGACCCCTTCAGCCTTTCTTAGGTCATGTGGACTCATGTTCTTACTTCCTATGATGGTTAATAAAGTGAAAATTTTTTTGTAAGAGTGAATGTAAACCTTTATGAAAATTTTATATACAGGAAAGTACTTAGGTAACTCAACAGAAAGCATCAATAATTTTATTTGTTTTCAGAAACAAAGAGTTTGAAGAAGCTGTCCATTTCTTCACATGGGCTCTTAGTATCAATCCTTGCTTTGTGGATGCTTACATTGGACGGGGAAATTCTTACATGGAATATGGTCACGATGAAGGCATCAAACAAGCGCAGAAGGACTTTCTGAAAGCCTTGCATTACAATCCAATATGCACAAAAGCCAGAATTTCTTTAGGTTACAATTTGCAGGTAATATTACATAACATTTTGGGCCATGAAAGTGTTACCGGTGGGGAGAGGTCTTCATCCCTGCTGGTTGCTGGTAGGAGTGGATTTCTTGCAATATCCTGAGGAAAAGAATTTTCTCAGATTCACATGGGAGAACAAGTGACTTCTTATTTGCATGGAATTAAATCCCCGGGTTTCCAAGGTCCCCTCTCCCTCAGTCCCGCCATAGAAGTGTAGCTTCGGTTTCAGCAGCGTTGAAATCCGAGCCCGTGTCCAGATGTCCAGAGTTTCCATCTATGTCTGCACACTCCAGTCCAGCATCAGGCTAACTTGACTTGTTCTCCCTGCTGCAGTCCATCAGTCCATTGCATGTGGGGTCCACATGACCATGGGCCATACGGGCAAATGCCAGAGGGCCAAGAGGGAGCCTAGAGCAACAAGAGAGCAAACACCTTTGTTTAGGAGATTCTGTGTTCCCCCATTTTCATGTGCTTGCAGTGGCTCTGCCTATTCTGGCCAATAATCCCTGTTTCTAGGTTTGACTGACAGGCAAGTACCGTTCCTATATCACCCCAACTTCACTGGGCTTGCATCTACCTCTGTTGGACCGCTTCCCCTAGTGATCTGTGGGGAATGGGCCAGTGGTGTGTGAAATTGCAGCTTCCTGGTGAAGCTGCACAATGACATGCATGTCTGGCCTCCTTTTCTGTGCCTTTCCTATTATTAATACAACAGTATCAAGAGCACCTTTTGGACAAGAGTGAGAATATATTTGGCTCTTTACTGGCGATGGGGATAGCTGCTCGCTCTTTGTTTAGGAACATGTTACCTTTCTCTTTCTATTAGTATCCACAGCAGCAGTGGGAAGCAGTTTCTCAGCAGCCCTGCCTGGGGAACCCATCTGGGGACTTGGTATACTAGTGAAATGAGCATCTTTTGAATCTGATTTCTTTACCACCTTCACCCCTTTCTACCTCACCTCACGTTTATAGACAACTTTTAACATTTGCCTGATGAGTTTCACATATAAGAACCTGGCTAGCATTTGTTTCACTAGCTCATATCTGGACTCCATAACTTTTGTCCTATTGAATTAGTGGAAAGCTAAATGAAATAAACAAAAAAAAGTTTTTGTATGAAAGTTTTGAAGTGGACTCCAGCCAGGCAATGGGTCAGACAACCACTGTATAGGGACTTCTGAATTTAGGGCATCTTCTAAATGGCAGTGAATTAGAACATACTGGGAAGGCAAGACGCCAGGCATTTGTCCTTCCAGCAAGATGGAAGAGTGCGACTCTGTGTGAGGCCAAGCAGTTCTCTGAGTGCTTTTTGGGACACTCTGACCTGACGCATCACTCACCAAGGTCTTTACACTATTAAAATAGGTTAATTGTGAGAAATGCTCACCTGTCCGAATTCAAATAACGGCCTCAGAGACAGAAGTATGGAGAAAATGAGACTTTTAATACATCCTTGATTGAGAGTGGGTGTCCATAGCTATTGTTTAGGCACACTTGGGGCAGCCAACACAGCTTATTTATTCAGTCTCTCCTCCAGCTCCTCATTGGCTGAGTACTACTATGGGGTCACCTGTTTCCTCATACATTGCCTAAGTCTTGCTGTCTTCCATTGGGCCATTTAAAAAAATTGGGCTGAGGCCCTCTCTAGCTGCCTCTACCTCTCCCTGTCTAGCCCAAGCAGGCACCTGGGGAGGAGTGGGGAGGGGTTTTTCCACCATGATGTTGGCCCACACACAGTTCTTTGTTCCTATATCCTCTTCCCTCCTCCCTACATTCTGTTTGCCCTGGGGAAGTTCAGCAAATTCCATCAAAAGCTGACCATGCTGAAGATGGGTCACAGAAGTCCATTTCCTACATAGTAACCTTTTTGAAATAAAGTGCTAAAAGTCCTATATTCTCCATGAAAAGGAACTAAATAATCTTAAATTCTCTTTTTATCCCTTTTAATATCAAAAATTTAAACACTCAGCAAAGAAGTATATTCAAATATTATAAATTGCAGAAATCTCTATTAAAATGAAATTAAAGTTGAATTTTTTCATTTGAAAATAAGTGAGTTTGTCTGGTTTAAGATTAATAATATTGGAGGTGGTTGTTGGAATTGGTGGTTATAGTGAGATATTCCCAAAAAGTTATTAATAAGGGAAATAAGCTTGCCTTCTAAGAATTAAACATAAAATTAGCCATTATTGTATCACAGTAGAAATTTGCAAAGTCAATTTAAAGAGACATACATGATGACTCCCAAAGCATCTAAAGCTGACTGTAACCCAATGGAATGAGTTACCATCATTTATTGCATTTAATAAGCATTTACTGAGCACATAGTATAGGAAAGAACTGATCTAGGCCTAGGAATAGAATAATAAACAAACTATACTTGGTTCTTCTTGGAGTTTACTATCTAGAGGAGAGATGAGCATCAAGTAGTCATATTCTTCGTTATTTAGTTATATGCATGGTAAGTGCTACAAAGGAAAAGGATGGGTTTTAGGAACATTTATAACAAGGGAACCTAGCTTTGAGGAGTAAAAGAGGGCTTTTAAAGAAATTAACATTTAAATTGAGGCGTGAAATACTAGTAATTAGTCAGGCATAGGAGTTGGGAGTAGGACACAGTGTTAGGATAGCGAAAGAGTTGGAAGGCCCAGGGAAAGGAATGTTAGGGAGTGTGGGGAGTGATGTGAGGTGAGACTAGAGAATTGAATAATAACTGGAATAATATCTTTTAACTTGCCAGTTAGTTAAAAATGTGAGTATCACTAACTAGAGCAGTGACATCAAATTCATGTTTTATGAAGCTGTCACTGGATACATATCAATATGGAAAAGGACTAAAAAACACACACACATTAGTATGAGGAAAGATTGAATCAGGAAAGGAAGGACTGAAGGTGACTTCAAATCCTCCTCAGGGGACAGTGATCATTTGTTCAACAAATACAGTTTTCCTTACTGTGTGCTTAGCAATAGAGATATGGAAGTGAGCAAAACAGATGTTGTCAGGAGCTGATGACAGATATAATCCTACTGTGAGGCTGTTTGCAGCTTAATATTCTAATAACTCAATCTCAGTTTGCCTGATTCCTTGTTACGAAATGAATTTGTGATGATGGTGGTGAATTTCACATAATTTGCCAAGAGGGAGAAGATTTGCTGGTTAAAGAACAGTGTCTTATTACTTATATCTTACTAGTTATGTGCCTTCTTAGTTTCATACAAGAGTCAGTGGGCTCATCTTGGTTAATGTGAGTCAGCTTCTGAGATTCTGGCCAGTTGTGTTTTTGAGCCCATAGGAATAAAGGACAGGCCCTGGACCATGTTGAATTCATCAACTCACTGCCTTCCTGTGAGGAGGTATTTAGTTGCCAGTTGGTCTTCTCTAGGAAATATTCTGACATCCTTCTATGCACAATGCCGCTCTCCTGACCTTTTTTCTTGTTTTCCAGTTGTCATTAAGGTTAGCATAAATAGATGCTTCGTAGATTTGCATGCATTTTCCCTGGAATACGTGTAGTGATCTTAAAATTCCAGGTGCTTGTACAATTTATCAAAATAGGTTTTACACCAGTAGTTTGTGCATTTATTTATTCAACACATATTTATTTTATTATGTATATTACGCAAAACCAGAGATCCAATGCCACGCAAATAAATACAATTTCTGCCTGTGTATGCAGAGCTCAATTTTGTGGTGATTGTCCAAAGCATATGTGTTCCACATGGTGGCTGTGATTTTATGTTGTCCAAGATTGGTATGAAATGACTCTATTAGATTTATTTTAATTAATTAAAAATTCTGTGTAAATACTCAGAGGTAATTACAGCCTACTTCTTGTTTAAAATATCTTATATTTAGCACTGTATAAATATATGCTTTCTAAAGGTTTTATTTGATTAAGTTAGAATCAAATATTTGTCATGTTATGGATAATTTCCTACTTCATGTAAATGGAAAATTATTTTAGGCCCAAGAAAAATTCCAGAAAGCTTGGAACCACTTTACCATCGCCATAGAAGTTGATCCAAAGAGCTACCTAGCCTATGAAGGAAGAGCTGTGGTCTGTCTTCAGATGGGTAATAACTTTGCTGCAATACAGGATATTAACATTGCCATTAAGGTAAAAATCCACTTAGATTGTGTTATAATTAGCATAAATTAACACATCAATGAATAGGGTTAAGTAAAAATATTCTGTTACTTTTTAAAGTGATTTGTAGAGAAAATAATATATATATTTTGTTCCAAGAGAGTCCTAAAGAATTATGGCTTGCCAGTTCTATAACCTGAATACATTTAAAATTCAAAAAACAACTTCCTGGTAAATGTTGATTCTCTCAGTGAATGCAATTTATAGTTTTATGGGGCATCAATATTATCTATATACAGGCAGTCTTCCGGTTACTTTGGAGATCTGTTCCTATGGCATGACGTAACTTGATTTTTGCCGTAAATCAGAACCCACTTACATAAGCACCTATGTCACTCACATGGAGCACATACACAGCAGTAATGAAGTAAAACAGTAAAAAAAATTTAAAAGAAAGATAGCAATTCCTGACCTTTACTTGTGGTAAATAAATAATAAAAAACATAAAGCACATGTGTACATACGTCAAAATGACAGAACTTTTTTTTTATAAACACTGTAAATGAGAGATGGTGACGTAATCAAGAAACAACGTAAGTCGAATCCGAAGTAACCCGAGGACTGCCTGTATATAAAAGCCTAAGAGACGGGCCATGATGCGCACTGACCACCAGGGGGCAGATGCTCAACGCAGAACCTGCAGAGCAACAGCAACTTTGCAGAGTGCCCTCTTGCACTCCTGGACCCCTCGGGGGACGTTGGACTGCCGGTTTTGGCCTGATCCCTGCAGGCCAGGCCAAAGGACCCCACCTGCCTGAGGAACCCTGCTCACTCCACAGATGCCCTTAGAGTCCCAGCGCTGCCCCAGGTGCAGCCGGCTGGGGAGGGACCGAGGGAAGTTGGCTCCAGGGCGTGTCTGGCCTGTCTCATCCTGCCAGCCAACTTCTAATTAATTTACTTTCAATGTGCACAAATCCGTGCACCAGGCCTCGGATTTAGTTTTGTAATAAAAAATGAATGCAAAAAAATAATGTTCTGGGTTTGAAGGCACTACAGAAAGAATAATGTAATTCCCCAGATTCTTCTGTAGTGAAGAAGCAAATAAATACCTTAGGTTTTGTACACAATGAAAGAAAATCTTCCTCTTTTTTCCCCCTAGATTTTTGGATTCTGTTTCCGTAGCTTCAGGTAAATGTTGTAATCTCTGAGGTGAGAGAAAGGAAAGACCTGAAAGATAATTGCTGCTGCTTAGGACAAATAAACATGTTAACTATTTAATTTCTTTCCCAGCTTTAACAGAGCTAAGCAGATAAGCTTTCCCCCATGTTCTTTGGAAAGGAACTGAGTAAAGCACTAAGATTATTTATTTTATTATAACCAAAATCAACAAAGTGTTGACATTGAGCCAACTTCATACTAAGTCCTCTCTCAAAATATTTGCTCTAAGAGGGCTTCACCTGAACTATAAAGTTACTAGCTTCCCACAAGTAGATTTCATAATGTTCATTTTTGCAGATACGAAATCGGAGATAAATACTATTCCCAGATACTAAATACTCATACTATTAAATTGCAGATCAATACTACAGCAGAATTCTTAACAAATCGTGGTGTGATTCATGAGTTTATGGGTCAGCAACAAAACGCAATGAAAGACTATCAAGCAGCAATTTCTTTAAACCCTACATACGCGCTGGCTTACTTTAATGCAGGAAATATCTACTTTAACCACAGGCAGTTTTCCCAGGTAATGTGAGTTTTCTTTTTACATTAAATGCTTTCTTTGCTATATATAGTTTTAAAATTCAGTCCTTATATCCTATGCTAATCATTCATTAGTTCTTTTTTAAACAAATGTTGTCCTTCATAAGAATGTTTATAGTTAATTAAATGTTTAACCTCTCTGGATTTATTCTCCTCATTATCAACATCCATTCAACATTTGTCCAGCAAACATTATTTTGGACTTACTGAAGTGTTGCTATCCATTCTTTATCTTTTTGAGTCAGAAGCTAATCATTTATTGTCACCCTTTCATTTCTATTGTGATAAATTATTATGGCTATGCCTTTTCTCCAAGTACTGCTTTTAGCAGTATCCCACATATTTTGGTCTTTGAAGTTTTAATTTTTGTTTTCCCCAAATTTTGCACTTGTAATTTTATTTCCCCTTTGACTCAATAATAAATTAATAAGGCATTTGAAATGTCAAGATGGAAAGGCTTTTATATTTTCTAATTTTGGTTCTTATTGAGTTTTAATGTGGTCTAATATGTGGCAAGTATTGAAAAATATTAAAAGGTTCTTTTCAAAGAAGTATAAGATATACCTTATTAATTATATTTTTTAATTAGTCAATATCCATTCTTTTCTTTTTTTGGACTGAGAAAGGTTTATTTAAGTATCATATCATTGGTTTGGTTCTATATAGTTTTTTATATTTCTTATAATTTCTGCTTTATGAAAATTGCTGCTGCATTATTTCTTGTATAGATGTCAATACATATTATATATGCACTATATACTGTAACCTTCAGCATTATAAATGCCCTTCTTTGTTTTTTAAAGCTCTTTGGAATAAATCGCATCTGACCTCTGATTCCATTTGGTTTGCTTTTGTTTGGTATTTCTTTGTCCTTTTATTTTCAACATTTAGAATCTTTTGTTTTAGATGTGTCTCTTTTATGTAGCATAGAGTTGGATTTTGCTTGGGGTTGGGCTGAACAGGGTTAATGTGGGGAAAGGGGTACATATGTAATACTTTCAACAATAAAGAATTATTTAAAAAAAAGAAAAAAGACAATTTGAAAATAATTATCTTTTAATAGGCGGGTTAAGCCCATTTTCATTTTGGCATAATCAGTATGTTTGTTTTTGTTCTGTTATTTTTGCTTTCATGTGTTTTAGAAGAATTTTATTCTGTGATCTGTTTAATTTTTTTCAGTTTTTCTGATATTGAGAAAATTTACAGTTTTCCCCTTTATAATAGTAGTTTTATACCCTTATTTCCTTGTATTTTTAGTTTCTCTACTATCAACAACAATAAATTATTCTCCCTCTCATCTATTATTCAATTTTACTTAATAGTATTCTCTTTTAAATTTTTTTCTATTTGTATTCTTAAATATGCTTGAGTTTATTGTATCAGCTTACTTTCCACTGTCAGTGTTCTCCCATTGTCTTGTGAGTTTCATAATTCCTATACTGCCAAAGGATTTAATATTTGTGTACATTTTGTTACTCTTATTTCAAATTTTCGTCTTAGTTCTCTAGTTAAGTATATTCACTTCTCATTACCAGGTTTTTTTGCCAGTTTCCATGCCAACCAATCATTCTTGGTTGTCTGAAGTTGGTCCTTTAATAGAGTCCTGAGAAAGGGCTCATGTGAACAATATTCCTTGGATTTTTTCATGTTCTTCACTGTTTGCCTCTAGCTTTGATATCTTAAGGAGACACATCTGGGTTTAAAACCCTTGACTCTTTTGTTATTTTTCCTTGAGTATCCTGTGTTATTTCACTGTTTCTGATATTGTAGGTTGATGTCAAGAAGCTGGATACAATTCAATTTTTGTTATTTGTGACTCTTTTTTTTGTTAGGATAATGGAATTTTTTAATGGAAAGTTTTAACAATGCATGCCTTAGAGTTGACCATTGGTGTCAAAGTTAACAAGCACACAGTATGTTTTCAATATGTAGATTTCAGAAAAGTTTGGTTGAATTCAATGAAAATTTTTTTCTGTTTCGTGGTTTTGATTTTCTTTCTTGGGCAACTCTATCTATCTCCTGTCCTTTAGCTTCTATATATCAACTATTTTTCTCATTTCTTAAAGCTCTTAATTTCTTTTTCATTTTGTTGCCTTCTTCCCTGTGTTTTTTGAGATATTTATTCTCCCCTTGTAGACCTTAGAATTCAAGTTCTCTTTAGGTTTTTTGTTTGTTTGTTTGTTTGTTTGTTTCCATGTCAGACCTTATCGCCATTGCCTTTTCTGAAATTCTTTGTTTCTGAATTACTTTTTTCTTAAATGCAATTGCTTCTATAATGAATTTTTTCTAGTTCATTTTGAAATGTTACGTTGCAATCTTAATCTAGACTATAGCAGTACTTTTTTTCTGGTGAGTTTTTACTTTCAAAAAATTAAGTTACTTTCATCCTTGTTTTTGCCATGAAAGCAGGTGAATTACTTTTCTGTTACTCATATTTGAATGTAATAAATTATTTTCCTTCTCTAATAGCAGAGGTTCTTGTGGAAAATAGGAGGGTGGGCCATAGTAACTTGCCAAGTTAGGTTCCTTCTGATGCTATAGTAAAGGACTTTACAATATGTCCTTTCTAGCCTATCTTGGTTTGGAAGGCTACCACACAGTCTGTTTCTCTGAGCTTTTCACAGCCCTTGCCTTCTAAAATAATGTGCTCATTTAAAAAAGTTGTTTTTATTTTGCCTGCATTTTTTGAGACCTGTCACCTTTATATTCTCCTTCACCACTCAAAACTGTCACCACACTTCTTTTTAAAAAAAATATATATTTTTATTGCTTTCAGAGAGGAAGGGAGAGGGAGAGGGAGAGAGACAGAAACATCAATGGTGAGATTCATTGAACAGCTGCCTCCTGCACATCCCCTACTGGGGATTGAGCCCGCAACCCGGGCACGTGCCCTTGACTGGAATCGAATCTGGGACCCTTCAGTCCACAGGCCGATGCTCTATCCACTGAGCCAAACCAGCTAGGGCTCACCACACTTCTTAATAAAACGAACTTTGAGGCTTTTATGTGTGAAGAGGCTATGGTTCTTATCTATATTTTGCTGAAAAAATTCAGCAAGTATTTCCTGTTTCCACTTAGCTTTTCCTTCTTTCAATCTCTGCATATTCATGATGTACCTGCCATGTGGTAGGCATTTATAAACGCCTTGAGGATACAGAGCTGAACAAGGTAAGAAAGGATTCTTTTATGATGTAGCTTATATTTTATTGGAGGAAGAAATAGAAAATAAATAAGAAAATATTTGAAGCGATACGCGCTAATACAGTCTCACCTCAGCATTATTACATCAGTATTAGCATATCTGTGAGACCATATAAGATTGCCTGGTAACTAGTATAGATGGAGAGAAAGGATTTAAGGGCAGGTCCTGGGGAGCACCAATGTTTAAGAGTGAAGCAGAAAGGAGAGGCCAGAAAGTAGACTGAGGCAGGAGCATGCAGCCAGTATAAGCAGGCGAGCATGTCACTCTCAAGAATAAGAGTTTTGAGAAGGGAAAGGTGTCCTGTGTCAAATGCTGATGAGATGTCAAGAACGAGGAGGATGGACGAGATCATTGAGGACTTTGGCAAGAACATTGTTGGAACAGCAGTGCAGCAGAGGCCTGAGTGGGAAGGGTTGGGTTGAGGAGAAAATGTGAGGTGAAGAATTAGGGACCGATCCACTGGTTCAAGACATTCTTCTGTGAAGAGCAGTGAAATGGGGGTAGTAGCTAGAGTGGATTAAGAAGTGTTGTTGTGCCCTAACTGGTTTGGCTCAGTGGATAGAGCATCGGCCTGCGGACTCAAGGGTCCCAGGTTCGATTCTGGTCAAGGGCATGTACCTTGGTTGTGGGCACATACCCAGTAGGGGGTGTGCAGGAGGCAGCTGATCCATGTTTCTCTCTCATTGATGTTTCTAACTCTCTATCCCTCTCCCTTCCTCTCTGTAAAAAATCAATTAAAAAATATATATATATATATAAGTGTTGTTGTTTTTGAGATGAGGGCTAATTGATTCATGCTTCTATGTTAATGAGAAGGATCTAGGAGAAAGGTAGAAGTTATGGATGCAGGAGAGTGGAGAGTGGCAGGGACAATTAGGCTAAAAATCTTTGAGAATTTGATGGGGTTAGAGTTTGGAAGTTGCAGGAGTAGCCTTTGCTTGGAGCAGGATGCACGATGCATTATGTCATGAGGGAAGGCAGAGAGTCAGGGCACAGCTGAATATAGTTCGGTAAATATTGATAGTAGGCATTCCTGCTGATTATATTTCCTCCATGGAATACAAGTATCAGTTATCAGTTGAGAGTGGACAGTTAAAAAGAGAAACGGGGTGGCTAGGAGTTTGGTAGAGAAAATGTGAAATGCTTGTGTTAGAGAGTGGTAGGGTGAACACACCAGGGAAATGTAGCAGAAAAGATTAAGTTGTCTTTTCGTCTTTCAGTGCACAATTCTTTTTTTCTTTTTCTTTAAAATTTTTTCAATTACCGATAATATTTTTTATTAGCTTTAGGTGTATAGCATAGTGGTTAGACATTTATATAATTTAAGAAGCAATTCCCCCACCTGGCACCATCCATAGTTATCAGACAACATTAAGCTGTCATTTGAGGTTTGTGGTCATGAATTTAAAATGAGATCTTGACTCTGTACTGATTTGTATACAATTCTTTCTATACAGATTCAATGCTATTTTGTGTCACTCCACACTTGTCTCTGTATGTTGATCTCTTATCTCCTCACTCCAGTTAGATTGCAAGCTCGTAGGGCCAGGAATCAAAACCCTTCCTTTTCTCCCTAGATTTCCTTACTCAGAAAGCTTGTCTGTACCCATGGTTTAGACTGCATGTCAGCCTCCACCTTTCTTCTGAGCTCCTAACCCATATTTATCACCAGTTGCTAAATCTGAATATTTTACAAATGCATTACGCCAAAACAGAATTTCTATATCCTCTTATCCCCAGTCCAGTGGTTCTTCATATAAATCTTCTCTCAATTTAAGATGTCATCTTTCATAAAATCACCCCGGTAAAAACACCAGTGTCAACCATGACTTTCTCTTCCTCTCCTCCTTAATATAATCATGTCAGTTTTTGCTTCTTTATTTCCCCCCTCAGACTTATCCCTTTCATTCTGTGTCTTCTGACATTGTCTTGGTTTAGCTCTTATTCTTTCCTAAGTTAGATCATGACCCTGAACAGCTTGCTGATCCCTGGGATAAGCCTGGTTGACCTCAGTGGTGAAGCTAGGTGCTTGGACAGAGAATTACTGAAAGTATAATTCTGTAAGGCATGAATGAGACTTGTAGCTGATACCTCAGTGGACAGCTGGGAGGCTAATATTTCCCTAGGCTGACAAGCTAGAGTCAATTGACTTAAACGTCATCAAACTCAGACCACTGTCTGGCTAGGTCCCAACAATGTTTCTTTGCACCATGGAGTTAGTTAATGAGATGAAGGCAACTAAAATGCCCACAGCAATTTTCTGTTTCCTTAAATGTTTAAGATCCACATGAGAAGGAGACCTTTACATTTTAAACATATTTGTCATTTATAACTCTGAGCATCATGTATGATACTTTTCAGTTAGATCTGAAGTGTAGTTTGACATACTAGTATATTTTTATGGTTCTTTCTTAAAAACTGGGATACATTTGTTGGGCAAATATTTTATATGAAATGTAGGTTGCCCTCTGTCTTGATGTATTGGATGATTGGGCTTTATTAAAGACAAACAGACTTTAATACAGTCATTCAGCTATATCACTATGCTCCAGGCCTCTTACCTTTGTTTCTGACTATACTGGAAAGATTTATGGTCAGGAGAAAGGGTCCTTCAACAGAGTAAATAATCTCTAGAGGGTTGAAACATGTATGCATTTTGACAACTTTAATCGTTAATTAGTCATTTAGTGCTTTTAAACCACTTTTGGATGAGCTATGTGTATGCATCGTGAACTACAGGTGACTTTAAAAAATAATTAAATCTGCTTTCTAATTAATTACAGTTATAAGGGCATTAGAACAATTGTTAAAAAATCAAGGCCATCCATTGTGGTTGGTGTTTTTGGCCTCTGATTCATAGTTAATATTTCTATACTCCAAAAATCCTATTTAAATGTATAGGCTTTCATATCTATGTATATAAAAGCCTAATATGTTAAGTGTCTGACTGATTGGTTGACTATTCATTCGACCCCTTGACCAGTCACTATGATGCACACTGACCACCTGGGGGCAGATGCTCAGACTGGTAGGTTAGCTTGCTGCTGGGGTCCGGCCAATCGGGACTGGGTGAGATGGGCCAGACATGCTCCGGAGCCCTCCCACAGTCCCTCCCCAGCTGGCCAGCTCTGATTGGCCCTGATGGGGACTGGGCGAGATGGCCCCGATGGGCCCAATCAGGACTGGGGGAGACGGGCTGGACATGCCCTGAAGCCAACCTCCTGCAGTCCCTCCCCAGCCTCTGAAATATTTCTTCTAATTAACTTCCTTTCAATGTGCACGAATTCATGCACCAGGTCTCTAGTTTTAAACAATATATTTTGGAAATTTTAATAGAAAGGTAGATTGTTCAAATTTAGGCACATATTGTGTTTTACTAAATTCTGTTATTTTTAGCTGTGGCAGGCATTTACTCCTTCCTGACTGAAGTCCTGCTTTGGTGATGTATAATTGTGTCACTTTTTTAAAATATATATTTTATTGATTCTTTTACAGAGAGGAAGGGAGAGGGATAGAGAGTTAGAAACATCGATGTGAGAGAAACATCGATCAGCTGCCTCCTGCACACTCCCTACTGGGGATGTGCCCGCAACCAAGGTACATGCCCTTGACCGGAATTGAACCTGGGACCCTTCAGTCCGCAGGCCAACGCTCTATCCACTGAGCCAAACCTGTCAGGGCTTGTGTCACTTTTATTAATCATTTATCAGTGAATTAAGATGAAGCCTAAATTGCTTTTGTTGTTGTTGTTGTTAATCCTCACCTGAGGATATTTTTGCCATTGATTTTTAGAGAGAGTGGAAGAGAGGGAAGGGGGTTGGGGGGGGAGAAACATTGATGTGAGAGAGACACATAGATTGGTTGCCTCCTGCACATGCCTTGACTGGGAATGGAACCTGAGACCCTTTGGTGTGTGGGCCGACACTGTAACACAGGCCAGGGCCTAAATTGCTTTTTGAAGGAAGTCTTATCCCTGCTCAGAGTCATTCCCTTGCCTAATTTCTGATGATTGTGAGTCCAGCTTTCTGTTCAGGAGTAAATTCTCTTTAAGCTCTTCACAGGATGCCAGTTCTGTTGCCATCTTAACATCCTCAATTGCACTTAATTGCAGCATAGAAGAGTTGCCATTCTGGGATGAGATGGGTTACAAAATCTTGATCTAATTGCCTCTCAAAAATCATAGGCAGCCAAATTCTTGGAGTATTGCCTGAAGACTATAATGTATCTTCATTTGTAGACACTGGGAAAAATGATATCTATATATATAAAAGGCTAATATGCAAAGAGTCCCCTCAGGAGTTTGACCAGGAGACCAGGAGTTTGATCACTCTCTATGACGTGCGCTGACCACCAGGGGGCAGCGCGGAATGAAGGAAGGCCCCCACCAGCAGCCGGAAGGCTCTGATCGGCCCTGATCACTGGCTAGGCCTAGGGACCCTACTCGTGCATGAATTTTGTGCACTGGGCCTCTAATATCAATAATAATTTAGTCCTTACTAGATTCTGCATATCATTCTCAATACTTTATTATTAGCACACTTAACCCTCATAGCAGCACTGGACATAGATATCTATTTGTTACCTCTATTTTACAGATGTGAAAAATTGAGGAAAAGAGAGCTTTAGTTACCCAAAAGCAGAGATAGTAGAGCCAGGATTTGAACCTAGAAATCTGGCTCCATGGTCTCCTGACCATGCTATCAGGATTTTCTTTCACCAATGATAGAAGTGAACTGAGGAAAAATCCCTGAGAAACAGAGAAAAATAGTTCCGTGAAGGACACTGATAGAAAATGATCAGAAAGCTAGGAGAAAAAACAGGGAGTCACCCTGATTCAAGGACAGAGAGAGTTTTAAGAAGGAAGGAGAGGTCAAGAGTGTTCATGCCACAGAAATGTCATGGAAGAAAATAACTAGAAAATGTCCATTGGGCTTGAGGTCATCTTCCACCTTAATAAGAGCAAACTCATAGAAGAGGGAGAGGTAGGTGGAAGCCAGATTGTGGTGCTGGGGAAAAATCAAGTGGTAAGGAACTGGAGAGAGCAAGCTCTATTGTGGAAAATGAGTTTTCCTTTAGGGAAGTCTAAAGTAGGAGCCAAATTTTCATCCATCATGGAGTTAGAGAAGAGATTCTTACCTTCAGTGGTAGGGTGTCTAATCCGCATCTCAAGCCATTTGTGGTGAAGGACCAGTTTTTTTCTTTTTTTAATTTCTAATTTGTTGTTGATCAACACTCCAGTACTGGTATATGGACCACACTTTGAAGGGTCCTTCCAGCTTGATGATGAGTTATGAATAACATAGTCTTTGATCTTGTTGACAAGTTGGTGTTTATCTTCGCTCATCCTTCTTTATAACTTTTCATAGTATAACTGAGTTTTTAATCCCTTTTTAATATGGTTTAGAACCTTATTTTCAAAATTTATCTCTTTAGCTCTTAGATACTCTGCTTTTATATGAAAAGTGTTAATTTTCTAATATATTTTATCTTCTTATTGGGACCTTATTTTCTAATTTATATTTTACCTTTTTCTTGTGCTGTGCAGGGATGTGGGAGTTATGGGATGGGGGTAAGGTAGTGACTGAAACATTTCACCTGAATAGAGAAGAGTATTTATTTTTTAAAAAACTTAAATTTATTGGGGTGACAGTGGTTAAGATTATATAGGTTTTAATTGTACAGTTCTATAATACATCATCTGTATATTGCATTGCATGGTCAAGTCTCCTATTCTTCATCACTGATGTTGTCTAGAATTGTCTACTTGTGGTGATAACAAAAAGCAGACCAACTGTTGGCCAGTTTTATTACTGATTTTTGCATTCTCTACAGACAATGCACCTTCTTATCATCTGTATCTGGGATGAAATGCTTCCAGAATCCCCTGGAAATGCCATTGGCCTTAATTTTATATTAAGAGTAAAATACTTCAAATTTCTGTATAGCTGCCAATTAAATTGCAGTCAAATTATCATTATCTTCACATTTTATAGGCCAGTGACTACTTCTCAAAGGCTTTAAAGTTTGATCCAGAAAATGAATGTGCTGCCATGAATCGAGCTATTGCAAATACAATATTAAAGAAGTACGAAGAAGCAAAAGAAGACTTTGCAAATGTAGTTGAAAGCTGTCCCTTTTGGGCTGCAGCGTATTTTAATAGAGCACAGTTATACTGTTGTTTGAAGCGATATGAATTAGCGGAGGAAGACCTAAGTAAAGGTATAATTTTTGTAATGCTTTGGGTAAGATTCCAGTGGTTGATGTGTTTTTTAAATAATAAAAGAACAAACCTATCAGGTTTATTTGTCTAGAAAAACTTACATTAGAAATGAATGTTTTTATATACCACGTTTTTAATGTAAGCAATATGGGTTCCTTTAGGTAATAACTTGCAGTATTGGTAAGTTAAGATGCAGAAAATTATTAGGGAAACTATACACAAGCATTGGCAGCCTTTCAAAGAAAGACATTGTAGTGTTTCCCCAATTTAATTTTCTAAGAAAGATTCAATATTTTAAATTTAAATAGGTGCATATGAAGAAAATGTTTTTAAACAAGTAATACTAAAGTTGTTATATTATAGGATTTTTATTCTAAAAACTGAGACCTTTTGAGTGTTAGCATAAAACACATCTTGCATTTTTTTCTTTTTACAGCTCTGTCTTTGAATCCTAATGATGCCCTGATATATAATCTTAGAGCAGAAGTTCGTGGTAAAATAGGTTTGATTGAGGAAGCTATGGCTGACTATAACCAAGCACTTGATCTTCAAGAATATGCCAAGTGATATGATTACATAGACTGGTTTCTGTAGCAGTTTACACAGCTGTTAAACGAGAAATTGAAAAGTATTTGTTGTTTAAAACGAAGTTGCACTATCTTCACTATTGCATTCATTATGTTTAGTCTTCTCTATAATCCTTTTATGCATTTTAACAACATATTTATGCTCTATATTAATTTTAAAACATTTAGATCATTTTTTGCCTATTTGGAAAAACTCAATAATTGAATTTCTTCATCGGGTGCAGAATTTAAATGGGAATGTTTAACACTTCAAATATTTTCTTTAAAGTAAAATAATTCCTTTTGAAATATTACTGCATGATTGTAGAAAAAGTGTCAACCTTTTTATCAATATCTACTCACAATTAAATTCAATGGTATACAGATTAAAAAATAAATATAGAGCTGATGACTATAAAGAAATTGAAGTCATGTACATTTCCTCTCTCCCCCTTTAAGTAATGTCTATTCAGGCTTGCATTTCTCCTACTGCTCACATTCTTCCAACAGATAAACACATTCCCTTTTTATTTAATGTTCCCTCCCTTCCAGTACAGCACCTATAAAGATTCTGAGCAGAGTATTCCCTCTGCTTTAATGTAAATTCATAAGCATGCACTTGCAATTAGTGCTTCATAGTAGGTGACAAGTAGAAATAAGTTAAAACAGCTAAAAATTCTTTATAGACTCTCAGCTGTTGCGTGAACCAGAGAACCCCTTTTCTTACTCTTACTGATAGTAACAAGGTCTTCTGACTTGGAGCTCATTCCGACTTGCTTCACTCAGTTTATGTTCCGTTTTCATTTCATTCTCCCAGTACCTCTCCAGCTCCCCCAGAGACCTGTATCCACTGAGATGGGGCATTCTGGGAAAGAATTCCTCTTCCACCGAGCTCCATTTGACTTTAGTTTGACGTGCCAGAGTTTCACAAAGGAAAGTGGATGTTCAATGTGGTATGCTTCACATTCTTCAGGAAAATTTCTTGACATGATATGTGGGTCCCTGTCATCCTCAGTGGGTTACTTCCGATTGGGGAATCAGGCGCACATTCAATAAGCTGCTCAGATCCTCTTGCTCTCACTGACCTCAGTCTCTTCAGGCCCAGCCCCAGCCTCAGACGAGATTCAGACCAACCTCCCGCACCCACAGACAGCCCCTCCTCTCAGGCACAGCCGCACCTTTCTCAGCTACCCCTGGGCATCGCTCAATGCTGAGACCTCTGCTGCGGGATCCTCCCAGTGTCCACCCACGCGCACTGTGGATGTGTAGCAGACCTAAGTCTGTCAAATGAGCCTTTGGTGATGGGAGAAAGGAGCTAGTAGGTAGATTCTTCTCCCTCCCACCTGTGGGTGGCGAGTCCTGAGACACTTGGTTTATACAGCCTCCTGGAGGCTCCTACTAGAGAAGAAGCAATCAGTTTGGCACTTACGGCAGCCAGCTTCAAAACTTGCCTTGCGTTAGTGCTTCTTTCTTTCCTGCCTTGCTCCCTTTTGTCACCACTCCTGCTTTCCTGGGTCTGCACTATTTGACCTCTGGGGCGTCCCCATCCCCCCACCGTCGCCCACAGTATAACCTCCTCCTTGCACACCCGCTGTGAGCTTTTCCCTTCCCTGCCTCACTCCCTGCGCCCTCACACCAAGGAAGGGGCACTGAAGCTGGATCCTGAGCAGCACAAAGGCCCATGGGCAGGGGTGTCGAGCAGTCAGGTGTTCCGTGCTGACTGGTGTCAGGACAGAGATACAGAAGTGGGAAAGTAATAAAGCATGTTTGGGGAAGGGCTGGAGCAGAGCTTTTGTGAGGAAATGGGTGGAAAGCATGTCATGTTGTCAGAGTCAGACATGCAGGATCAAGAAGTCACAACTCAAGGAGTTAAGCCTTCACGGCCTGCGAGACAGAAGGTGAGGGTGGGGCGGGGAGAGCGACCCCTTTCTTCCCTTCTCTCCCTCCATCCTCACATTGATGGACTATTTTAGCATCGACACATAAACATCGGACATAGGAAAACTGACCAGCACTCTCCAGAAAGAGGTTTGCTCTGTCCTGTATGTGCTCCATTCTGGCGCAGTCTTCTCTGAAGGCGAAGGTCCACGGAGGTGAAGGGAGAGGCTGCAGGATGGAGGCGGATGGAGCGGGGATGCGGACTTCCAGACGGACTTGGGAGCTGAATCAGGCTCCGAGGACCTGAGGGAAGAGGAAAGAGATGTCTGGATTTCGTCTTTTCCTGATTAGCTTTGTGAGTGCTGACCCCTTCAGCAGACAACCGAGTCTTTGTACTTCCCACCAGGGTAGGACTTAGATTAGTTTATTTACAATATATGTGCAAGCACACACACAGCCTTTACTAATGATCATCTCAGCGAGGTAAAATCAGAGGGAGAAAAGGGTAAGGAGAATTTTACTTTTTTTTGGTATCAAGATGGAAGAAGGAATGATAGGATTATAGATAGCTTATATACTTCCAATTTTATGCATTTCTGTAATTTACAGGTTTTTGTTAATTATATTAATTATATTTTTGTAGTTATAGTAATTGTATTTTTTTCTTTACTAGAATATAAGCTCTGTGAGAAGCTTGTCTTTTTTGTTTAGTATTGTTTCTTTTTTGTTTAAAGATATTTAAAAACACCTATAGGTATATTTAAATACTTATAATGACTGGAAAGTGACAGAAGCTCAAGATACATGAATTTGCTAAATATAAAATACATTACAAATGCAATACTCAATTATTGTGTAGCTATTGTGATGAATTGTCTACTTTTCATATGTTCATATTTTTTGCGTATCTTCTATATACACAGAATGAAAGCTAAGAGTTGTCTCCCAAATGTCCTTGTAGCCAGAATTCACAATGTGTTTTAGTTTCTGCTAATTTGACACAATGCTGAGACTGACTTGAGGCGGCATCATGCAAGGCCACCTTCTGCTGCTACTATAACAGTAGGCTCGGGGTGGCTAGATTGTAGCTGTCAGATTTAGCAAATTAAAATACAGCCCATCCAGTTGAATTTGAATTTCAGATAAAGGAGGAGTAATCCAGGGCCCCAATTAAACACATGATTCCCAGTTGAACTTGAATTTCAGATCAACAACAATTTTTTTTTTTTTTTTTTAGTGTAAGTTGGTCATACTGCATGGGATACATTTATACTAAAAGTTATTTGTTGTTGACCTGAAATCCAAATCTAAATAGGTGTCCTGTGCTTTATATAGCAGCCCTACTCTGGAGCCCAGCGTGATGGCCTGGCTTCCTGACCCTGGATGGCATGTACATCTTCCTAGAACCAACAGCTGCTGGGCCCATTTCCTGATCTCCTGCTGCTTCTTTTTGGAGGTCAGTCTCTCTCCTAGTTTGTTTTGTTTTGTTCTTCTGATGGCCCAGCTTAGAGCCTGCTTGCTTTTCTAGAACTTCCAATGATGATATGTATAAAATGTTTATATTTATTCTTTGCATAAAAATTCTTTCTGCTTAAAATAGTAAGAATGGTTTCTGTTATCTATAATTGAATTCTGATATTATTTCAGAGATTAAAAAACTAATTTTCTTTTCTCATGAATAGAGTTAAGAGTAATAGCGTCTTTTCTGCAATGAAGTATTTAAATAATTTTGTCATGAGCAGTAGATAATCTTGAAAATAATAACTATAATAATTAGGATTTTAGCACTTTTTTTTCAAAGCAAAGTAGGTTTTCATGCTTCACATACATTGTCTCTACTTTCTAAACAGCCTTGTAAGGTAGTGGGTATCGTTAGATGAAGAAACCCAGGCCCAGAGGATCCAGTTTATGATCAGGGTCACAAAGCTAGTAAATGGTGGCGCTGACAGCCAACCTCCTTTCTAGTTTAAAAGCCCCTGTTTCTCCTTTTTCACCTAAAGAGAAATAAAACAAGACAAATTCATAGTCAATCAAATAATCTTTATCACAATATTAAAGCTCTCTGCCTGATGATCACTAGTGTATAAAAAGGATTTCCTGTCTTTTAACACTTCTTTTGGTATTGACATATATCTGTGTCTATGTCTACATATCTATGTATCTATCAAAACTAACTTTAAATAAGTGCACTATAATAAGATTATCTCAACTTTTTATTTTGAAGTGCAGTCAATGGACAATATCTTAAATTTTATCCTTAATAGTAAAAAACAGGAAATGGCAGCAAAAAGTTCAGGACGTAGGCAGTAAGAAATGGAAGAAAAAGAAAATTATCATTTGTTAAAAATTTACCATGGATCAGAAAGTAAGCTAGAAATTAAGTACATGTTTATTTCACCAATATCAGTGAAGCAGGTCTTATTATTCCCATTGTAATGAAGAAATATATGTGATATAGAAAGGTTAATCATCAGGTTGAGCACTCCTATAATAACGATGTTACCTAAATGTTGCTTTACTTTTATTCACTAAATATAGGTCTTTAAATTGACTTGCTAGTATCAGTTGAATTTACTTAAAAGGAAGGAATTTGTAAAAATAAATGCATGACTATTTAAAAATTTGTCCTTGTTCTACCTAAAACAATCTCTTTTTATACCAGTCACTCATATCACATTTTGGGAAATGTTGTACCCTATAGTATTAATGCTTGATGGGTACAACTGGAAGAGTATTTAGGGTTAGGGATGGAATAACATATAATACCTGTGGAGCTATGTAATAGAAAGAGAATGGGGAAAAAAACACACAAAAACACAGAAGTTGATTGGCACCTGGACTGGTAGATCCGAGCCAGAAGCAATAATCTTGTGCTTGGAGAGTGTCGGTCTAAATATTCTTAGCATGTTGTAACAAAATCTTTCAGAGTTTCTCCAATAGCATAAAAAAATGCTTTGTTAGCCAATATCTTAGAATCTTTGATTTTCAATAAATAAGAGATGTTTTATGACCATTTACTAGGAGATCCCCATATTCAATATCTCTTCCTCTCCTCACTTATCTTTTTGTTGTTGTGTTAATCCTCTCACTATATTTTTTCCATTGATTTTTTTAGAGACAGTGGAAGGGAGGGAGGAAGAGAAAGAGAGCGAGAGAGGGTGAGAGAGAGAGAAGAGAGAGAGAGAGAGAGAGAGAGAGAGAGAGAGAGAGAGAGAGAGAGAGACATCAGTTGGTTGCCTCCAGAATGCACCCAACCAGGGCCAGGGATAGAACCTGCAACCCAGGTACATATGCCATTGACTGGGAATGGAACCCTCAACCCTTCAGTATGCAGGCTGATGCTCTAACCACTGAGAAACACTGGCCAGGGCTCCTCATTTATCCTTGCTGGGTAATTTATTCTCAGGAATAGATTCATTCCCCAACCCAGGATAGTGTCTTAGATCTTTTGGCTCTAAACTTCCAAAGCATTGCTACTTATTCTTTTGGAATACCTTTCATATCTGTATATCCTTGGCTGTTCTCCCCACTAGACCTAGAAACTCTGAGGGCAAGGATTAGGTCTACCTTGCTTACCACTGTATCACCAATACTTACCATAATTCATGGCACATAGCAGGTGCTTCATAAATACTTGATAAATTTACTTACATAAAATGCAGGGCTGGATATTTATATGACCCAACACACTACACACACACACACACACACACACACACACACACAATTAATTTATTTTACTATCCATTTCTACAATGAAGTGAGCATCCTGTGAGATCCTAGGCAGACCCAGAATCTTCAAAGGTCAAAGCAATGATAGCATGCATTGTAAATGTTCTTATTTAACATTTCTTGTAAGTAGAGAGTTCCTTAACATCTACACAGCTTTCACAATTTCTCTCTCTCTCTCTCTCTCTCTCTCTCTCTCTCTCTCTCTCTCTCTCATACACTACACATACCTTAAGCCTGCAAGATAAGATAAATAAGCTTAAAAAACGAAATTAGGAAAAAACAAATGTAATGATTGAGATCAATCTGCTGTAAAAACATGTTGCTAAAAAACAACTCTGTCAAGGTAATGAAGATGAAATTTCTGAAATCATGATGTATCAACATCTCAAGCCAATCACTGTAATTTTTATAATTGGATGATGCTATGACATAATCTAGTTTTAACCTGATCAAGTATAATGAATAAGAAACTATAACAACATTTTAATTTACTACCCTATCTTAAGAAGGATCAAGGGGGCATGGTGTTTATTGAACCTAGAATGGGAGAGGGGGAGAGGGAATGGTCAGAGTGTAAGCATTTATATGCATGTTCTAGGCTCTGCCTGCTGAACTGGTATTCTAGAGAGTAGACAGGAACATTCTGATCCTTTGACCTCTTGTTAGTTGGTAAATTCCCATAAAGTAAATGGAGCATGCCATTGTCAGCCTTAAGGCACTGAATCATTAGGCAATTCAACCACTTTTCCCCATCCTGATTCTATTCTAGCCAAGGAATCTAATAAAAAATTAGTTTTCTATGTGGATATGTAGAACAATATTTATAGTAAAATTCAACTTTATTGTAAAATTATGCATATAAAATATACCCATTATATTTTCATTAAAAGTCTTAAATAATTTTTTTACGCCAGCCTTGGTACCTATAGAGAGACTACATTGCTGGTGTAGGGATTTTGGTAGAGAGTGTGGGAGGTTTAAAAGAACCTCAGTTTGATTTTTTTACTTTTGACACTTCTGCATTGTCTGATTTATTTGTTTCTTAACCTCAAGTGTGTCATGGTTTCTAAGTAGGAAAAATATAAAAATATCTCCCTTGGCCCCTAAGATAAACAGTTTATTTGAGGCAACATGTAAGATGATAAAAGATGCTCATTGCCTTTTTCTCTGGGCGCCTCCAGGGAGCTCAGCTCGAGCTGGTGAGTAGTGCCCCATTAAAGGTCCAACAGGTTCTGGCAGGTCTTACCCACAAAGCATCCCAGGTCCAAGCACTGAGACCATCTCTTCAGAAAACGTAGCCTTAAAAATCCTTAAAAAATACATAATAATCATGGTTAAATTTCCAAGGAAAATATAAAATGTGCTGTTAAACTTCAATCAGTTGAGTTCTTTTGTCTTTCCAGCACTACATTGTAATTTATTTGCAAAAGGAGAAGTTCTTAGTTTTTGTGTGCTCATGTAGTGATTTTGCTTTACTTTAGAGCTCTACTTCTCTGAAACAAAGATCCCAGGGCTTCTAACGGAAAGAAAAAAATCACTGAGAACTGTCGGTTAACATATCTACAAGTTCATGACATAAAGTTTAATAGAAAAAGGAATCTTAAGAGACCAGTGGTTTATGCTGATGATATGTATAATTTTGTAACTGTGACTTCAAAGGAAAATATCATTAAGCAGAAAAAGCATCATTTACATTCCAAATATAAAAATGCTCCTTAATTTTACTTCAATTGGTTAATAGTTTAGACCCCTGGTCAGCAAACTGCGGCTCCTGAGCCACATGCGGCTCTTTGGCCCCTTGAGTGTGGCTCTTCTACAAAATACCAGGGCCTGGGCGAGTCTATTTTGAAGAAGTGACATTAGAAGAAGTTTAAGTTTAAAAAATTTGGCTCTCAAAAGAAATTTCAATCGTTGTACTGTTGATATTTGGCTCTGTTGACTAATGTGTTTGCCAACCACTGGTTTAGACAATTCCATATATATCCTTTATAATAAAAGGATAATATGCAAATTGACCTTAACAGCAGAATGACCAGAACGACTGCTCAACCAGTCACTATGAGGTGCACTGACCACCACTTGGTCCCTTTCCCCAGCTGGCAGGCTCCAATCACAGATGGCGATCAGGAACCGGAGGTGGGTGGTGGGGGATGCAGGTGACGCCAGGCCAAGGCCCCCGGCCCACCAGTTGCCCCACACACAGAGGGCAACCCACAGCAGGGGCGGAGCCAGCAAGCAGGCAGGAATGGCCGACCTCTCTGTCCCTTCCCCCAGCCATCAGGCTCCGCTCACCCAATGGCGAACAGGGAACCAGGGTGGGTGGTGGCAGGGGATGGGCTAGCGAGTAGGTGGAATGGCTGATCTCTTGGTTCCTACCCCCCAGCTGGCAGGCTCCAATCACCCAATGGTGAATGGGGAACCGAGGTGGGGCCGGCTTCGGGCAGCCAGGGAAGATGGCCAGGCCTAAGGACTGTACCTGCACATGAATTTCGTGTGCCAGGCCTGTAGTATAAATATAAAACTATTAGACAGTTTAAAGTATAATTTTTACTTAATGTGTTTCTAAGATATAAGGAATAGATTCCTAATGGCAGTGTGTGAAGTATTTCTTTTTTTCTAGAACCTTCCCCAGAGAAGAGCTGTGTAAGTCTATAAATCAACTTAGCTTGACTTATATTTAGAGAAAGAAAAATAATTGAGAATTTAATGTTTTATGGCATTATGACTATTAGACAGTAGAAAGTTTATTTTAAAAGCCTATTATAAATCAAAGGATTCTGAATTTATTAGACTAAATATAATAAATGTTTATTTATTATAAGGTATGAACAAATCCAAATTTCTCCTTTAAATTTGAAGACCAAGATAAGAATTTTAGTGTCTAAATTAAGGTGTTTTATTACACACAAACTAGAGATGAGATCTTTCCTTAAAAATGATAGAGCAATGATTTTAAGAAAGTCTTGGAGCCCTATTCTGAAAATTTATAACTTCTACAGTACAACCCTGTGCTTTTGAAATATGAGAGATATCTCACCACAATTTTCCTGGGGTATTTGATGCTGAATAATATATGTATGAGTCGTGTAATGGCTCCTCAGAGCATTCTCATCTCCACGGAATGCTGGCTTCCCTACTATTGCATCTCCCACTTTCTATTTCTATCCTGTGCTTTTGATGGTGAGGAAAAAGGTGGGGGAGGAATATTTGTGAATTGCAAATCCTTGGCAATGCTGCAAGTAGTTTGCTTCACTAGACTTTGCTTTGTAGCTTGGTTGTGAAAATGGGATTTCTGCATAGGCCTTCTTAAAGGGAGGTCCTTACTTCTAGAGGAATAAGTGGGCAGCCAAGGAATATCAGTTTTACTTGAGGATTTTCAGAGGAAGAGAAGAGGGAGAAATTTAAGTCATTGAACTAGAAAGCAATTGAAAACGTTTTTAAATAGAAAGATAGAGCTATGTCATAGAATCCTACCTAATAAAAGGGTGATATGCAAATTGACCGCACCTTCGCTAAGCCCAAGCCACGCCCACCAGCCAAAGCCACGCCCACCAGCCAATCAGGGCGAGTATGCAAATAAACCCAAACAAGATGGCTACAGCCACAGAGAGCAAGGTTTCCCAGGCAACAGAGGAAGCCAAGCTTTCCACCTGCCCTTGCCAGGCCTAAGCCTCCACTCAAGCTACAATGTTTCAATTATAGAAGGCAAACAAATTCAAACAGAATGGCAGCAGCCACGGAGCTGGAGAGACCAGGCCAGGGTTGCCCACGGCAACAGAGAAAGCAAAGCTTTCCGCACACCCTGGCTGGGCCCAGGCCTACGCTTAAGGCTACAAAGTTTCAATTATAGAAGGTGAATTAATCCAAACAGAAATGGCTGCCAGCCATGGAGCATGCAGGAGGCTTGGCTCCGCTCCAGGCTACAAAGTTTCAATTGTTGAAGATAAATAAATTCCAGATACCAGGGCCTCCGCTTGGGTCACCAGGGGGCGTGGCTGGCCTGCAAACCACCACAGGCCCCTTGCTCAGGCCGCCCCACACCCCAAGGGAACCCCCACCCTGATCCGGGACACCCTTCAGGACAAACCAGCTGGCCCCCACCCGTGCACCAGGCCTCTATCCTATCTAATAAAAGAGTAATATGCAGATTGACCATCACTCCAACACACAATATGGCTTCCCCCATGTGGTCAAAGATCTTGCCCCCATGTGGACACAAGATGGCCACCACAAGATGACCAGCAGGGGAGGGCAGTTGGAGGCGATCAACCCTGCAGGGGGGTAGTTAGGGGTGACCGGGCCAGCAGAGGAAGGCAGTTGGGGGCAAACAGGCTGGCAGTGGAGTGGTTAGGGGGTGATCAGGCTGACAGGCAGAAGCGGTTAGGGGCAATCAGGAAGGCAGGCAGGCGAGCAGTTGGGAGCCAGCAGTCCTGGATTGTGAGAGGGATGTCCCAGATTGGAGAGGGTACAGGCTGGGCTGAGGGACACCCCCCTCTGTGCATGAATTTCATGCACCAGGCCTCTAGTATAACTATAAAAGTTCACATGAATCTGAAAGGTAAAAGACAAGATTTTGGTGACATTTCTCCCTTTTGGGTGGCTGCTTTGGGACGTGCCACAGACCCATAGGTATCAGTACCTGCTTCCCTCTGTGGCTGGGGATCATGAGACAGTAGCGGCCTCCACCCACAGTGACACAGCAACTCTGTTCCTGAGGCCCCTTTCACATCAGGTGCTTGCTTGTGATCCCATTTTTCAGATTGGAAAACTTGGCTCCAGGGAGATTAGGTAGTCCATCAAGGTCCTACATTTAAGGCAGGAGCCACAATACAAAACCCAGGCAACCTGAGAAATTTGAAAAATGCTGTTTTGGTTAATCCATGAACACAGGCAATAATACGGTGAAGGCCTGGGGATGGGGTAGGAGCCGGGTGGAGGGGGTTAATGGGCGGGAGGGGACATCTGTAATACTTTCAACAATAAAGATATATTTAAAAAAAGAAAAATGCTATTTTAGAAATACTTTGGATTGGGAATACCAATAAAACAGTAAAAAACAAACAAACAAACAAAGGCTAAAGCTCCTCTTGGAGGTTCTTTAGGATTCTGCCCTAATGAATTCTTGACCAGGTGAAGAGTGGTTCACATCTCAAAGTACCTTCAACGATACAGGTGTTTTCTATAACATTTCCAGTGCCATCTTCATGCCTACTTAGATCTGTTCTATGTTACCGTATTTTCCGGTGTATAAGACGACTGGGCGTATAAGATTTTCCTGGGTTAAAAAGTCGTATACGCCAGAAAATACAGTAGTCCAATATATCTAATCCATTATATCTAATCCCATCAATATCGTCCAATATACCGTATTTTCCGGCATATAAAACGACTTTTTAACCCAGGAAAATCTTATACACCCACTCGTCTTATACACCAGAAAGTACGGTATATGAAATATGTGGAAATATAAAAACATTTAAGGGCTTGCTAAGTGTCAAGGCCTTTTCTAAATGCTCTACTAGTATTATCTCTGTTACAACCACACCATGAAGTTATGGATGAGAAAGCTGAGGTGCAGAAAGATTAGGTAATTTGCCTAAAGTCACACGGTAATTACGGTGTCCAGCAGTCTGACTCCAGGGCCTGTGCTCTTTACCCGGATCCTAAACTGCAGAGGGAGGACAGCCACCGAGGCCCGGACTGTAGAAGGAGAGGCCTGGCAGCAGCTTGTGTGTTTCGGGAGATCTGTGCCCTGGAAACTCTATCGCTTGGTGCTCAGCAATTCCTTGCCTCTTCGGGGTCTGCAGGAGCTCCATGTTTTATCTTCTGTTTGGCATAACCTGAACCCAAAGTGCTTTAAAATGAGGAGGATTAGAGAGGATAAAATTCAACTTAAAACCTAGTAATTAACTTAACTGTACTGCAGGGTTGTAGCTTCCACTGAATCGGAACTTTATTTTCTAGGTTCTAAGTCTCTCTGAGGCTTATCCCTAAAAATGTATAGGAAAAAGGAACCTCTGAGAGGAAATGACTGATGGTGACCTAGCTCTCTCAACAGGACAAGGCTGTAAGAGGAATTTCTGCCATAAAGCTCTCCCGTGACCCACAAGCAATAAACGACAGTCCTTTAAAGGCGGCAATGGCTTATCAAATTCTTGGGCATCAGGCAGGGAAGCACTCGAGTGATTTCTCTACGCTTGTAATGTCAAGAGGAGCCGAACTCAGAGACCTCTGCTCCAAAAGAGGAATTGTTCCAGGCTATTGAAAAATCCCCCTGGAACTGTCATCAAAACTTACAAAATGTGTGAGTTACTTAGGCATCAGCTTTCTGGATCTGATTTTCTTCCCAGAGCATTCAGAATCAAACCCTTTCCTTTCTGGCTGGTTTCATATGGATAAACATCCGGCCTTTTTACTTTCTTTTTCTTCCTCTCCTACCTGTTACTGTTGACTCTGTTCACATCCTTTCCTCTTTCTTTCATCCCTATTCTGAGACAATACTCTAATTCAGTGTCTCTCAGAATGGGGCCTGTGGCCCACCTGTGTCAGACAGGCTGGGTGCTTATTACAAACTAGAGGCCTGGTGCACAAAATTTGTGCAGGGGGTGCCAGACTGCCCACCAGGATCGGGCCTAAATGGGCAGTCAGAAATCCCTCTCACAATCCAGGACTTATGGCTCCTAACCACTCACCTGCCTGCCTGCCTGATTGCCCCTAACTGCTTCTGCCTGCCAGCCTGATCACCCCTTAACCACTCCCCTGCCAGCCTGATCGATGCTTAACTGCTCCCCTGCTGGCCTAATTGCCCATAACTGCCTGGTCACCACTAACTGGCCTCCCCTGCAGGCCTGGGTCCCCCTCAACTGCCCTCCCCTGCAGGCCTGGTCACCCACAACTGCCCTCCCCTGCAGGCTTGATTGCCCCCAACTGCCCTCCCCTGCAGGCTTGGGTCCCCCTCCAACTGCCCTCCCCTGCAGGCTTGGGTCCCCCCCAACTGCCCTCCCCTGCAGGCCTGGTTCCCCCCCCAACTGCCCTCCCCTGCAGGCCTGGTCCCCCCCCAACTGCCCTCTCCTGCAGGCCTGATTGCTCCCAACTGCCCTACCCTGCTGGCCTCATCACCCACAACTGCCCGCCCCTGCTGGCCATCTTGTGGTGGCCATCTTGTGTCCACATGGGGGCAGCCATATTATGTGTTGGAATGATGGTCAAATTGCATATTACTCTTTTATTAGATAGGCTGCACATTTCAGTCCTTCCCTCAACTTTATTAAACCAGACCCCCTGGGGTGGCGGAGGGGAGCCAGGACTCTTCATTTCTATAAGCGCCCACAGAGATTCCTCTCCGTACTGAGGCAGAGAGGAGCTAGTCCAGAGGTTTTCCAACTTGAGTGTGGAAAGCTTGTTTCAACGGAACTCCAGGTCCCAGCCTGCAGTTTCTGATTCAGTGGGTCCCAGGTGGGGCCAAGAACTTGCCTTACTATGGAGTCCCCGGGTGATAATAATGTGGCTGGTTCGCTGTGAGAACTCCAGAGCTTTTGGAGAACCTCTAGTCTTTGAAGTCCTGAAAACCCTTTAAGAAAACATGACCTAAAATGTTAATTGTTGAGCATTTTGGTTGTAGAAATAAAAATGTTAACAAAAACACCCACATTTCAATCTATACAACTGTGTGGACCATTTCTCACTCTGCATCCCTCCGTCTTCAGCCCAGCCCCTCCTCTTCAGGCAGCCCCGAGTCAGAGCTGTGCGTCCCCCTCAGCTCCCCACACCAAGCCCCCAACCCGCTTTTCACTGGTTCAAGGGCAGGATTCCTTTTCACATCCCGTGCAGTTATTTGTGTTTGGGGAGGATATTTCATCCTTTCTGCCATACTGCAAACTCCATAAATACAAAGTTTGTGCCTTTTTAAATTCTGTCTTGCCTGACAATGGCACTTGGTTGATGTTCAACAGATGTTTGATTAATGAATGAATATTCCAGTGGAAAATGGATAAATTTAATTCCTTTAAAATTAGAGCTAGACTGTTAATGCTTTATTTTTATTTATTTATTTTTTTAAATTTTTTTAATTAAGGTATTATATGTGTACATATCTTACCATTGCCACCCCCCAACCCACTCCCATATATGCCCTCACCCCCCAGAGTTTTGCATCCGTTGGTTATGCTTATATGCATGCATACAAGTCCTTTGATTGATCTCTTATCTCCCCCACCTCTCCCTAGACTGTTAATGCTTTTTATTTTCCACTGGAAATTTCTGTCTTTAGAGCAGCGAAGGTCATTCATTCAGCTGAGACAGTAGGTAGTGCCTGGCATGAACCTATTTGTAGTAAAACTTATGGAAATCCTAGGAACCCCACAGGAAGGTGCAGAGACTTTTCACTGGTTTCCTAGAAATATTTCTCTTCTCTGGGTACACAGAGGGTGATACCTGGACCAGCAGCACTGGCCTCACCTGGGAGCGATTAGAAACAGCCCCTGGGCCTCACCCCAGGGTCAGAATCAGAATCAGAATCTGCAGGTGCGTTGTCTGAGCATTCACAGTGGAGAAGCACTGCGCTCTCAGAAGTTGCCTTTATACTGAAAAAGAGTACTTAAACATAGTGGCACAGTGACAAGTCAGTGCCAGAATCTTTGTTACTGGTGATTATAAGTTTGTATATTTTTACACAAGATGTCTTCGTGGTAACCAGGAGTTCTGCTGGGGTTTTGTAACCATCATCAAAGGTTCTTATTAAATGGACACCATAATGTGCTAGACACTATTAAAGAAAAATAATGAATCTGAGTTTCACCACAAAGCCTGACATCATTGATGTGGGTAAACACATATTAAGACATAATTAAACATAGGGAGCATATAGATGCAACATCAATACAACACAAATGGATTTGTTTTGAAAATTTTTTAATGCTCATCTCCTATGATCCACATTTCTCTGATACGAAAGTTTTCAAAACAAGATGTGTTTAGGTATTTGGCTATAGAAATTAATATTCAACAGTAACCTGGACAGGTTATATAAAGATTGATATTTCTGAGTACTTTTCCAATCTATCTCAATTTGTAATGGAGAAGAATAAATATCCTTTGATATGGAAAATTACTCATACTATGTATGTGGTGCCCAAGTAAAGGCATCTTTTCTTTGATTTTCATTTAAAATATAACTCATATATAAATGGGTCAGGCATCAAAGGCATAATTAACAGTTTTTAAATAGATTGTCAAAAATAAGAAGTGTTTATGTGCTTTGTATTAAAATGTTTACTCATAATTTAGGGTTCAAAGTATATCATTATTATCCAAATATAAAAACATCATTCATTTAAGCTTATTTGAGATTATCATACTTAGCATATTGATCTTTCCTACTCCAGAGTGAAGGGATTATGCAATATTTAATGTGTGAGGCTTATGTGGGATCTGAACTTTCTTGGTTATTAAGATCTCTTCCCTTTTATGACAGTTGTGATTCTCAAAAGATGCCCATTAGAAAGGTCAGACTGGCTGCTTTGAAAGTGTGCTGAGTAGGGGATGAGCGTTTCAGCAAGGCTAGAGCAGGAGCTGGGAGCGTTGTATGTCTTGTTCATTACTGTGTTCCTTTTCATTTCTCTGGGGGGTTCTATGTGACACAATTTAACAAAAGAAGAGCAGTGTCATTAAAAAGCTATTTAGGATATGGATGGTAATACTGGCTGTAAGCATTAGAACAGAGGAGTATAGCAGTTCATTATATCTTTTTGCATTATAGTATTTAATTATTTCTTTACTGTTGAAGACTTTACTTTTAAATGGTCTACTTATTATATGACTGCTATGAAACTTGTAGAACATAATCATATATTATTCATGGTAAATTTGTTTCTCTGATGTTGTCTTTATTTGAGACTTGGTATTGAAAACAATGTATGTTACCATTTCAAAATACAATAAGATGACTATGTTCATTATGAGCAGAAATAAAATAATACCCACCTCTTCTTAATGAAAGTATTCAAACCTCTTCAAATTTGATATGCATTTTTTTCTAAGGTACATGAACACTAGTGTTGTAAACAGTCGGTTCTCTTATCAGCTTTTTCCCCTGAAAGGAAAATTTCACTTTCTTTCTCTTCCTGCCCTCAACATAAAAGCCAGGCCGTCCTGAATCAGTACTGGGTTGCACAGCAAATAGTAGGCATGAGCAGAATGAGTGTTTGTTGAATACAATTAACTTAATATTTGGGGGGAAATTTGACCTCTTAGAGAGAAAGCAGAATTTAAAATATGAACATGGATTTCAGTAATTCACAACAAGTTGGTGTTAACTGCTGGGATGTAGAAAGTAGTCATGTAGGTTTGATATCGGTAATAATCAACTGATGTGCATTTCAGTCTTGTATTAATGTGCTTTAATATTCAGAATTATAAACTCCCACATAAATGCATATAAGTTCCTTAATCTAACTCTATGTTTTTTTAATCAAAGCAAATTTAAAGTAAAATAAGGTTGTTCCCAGAGATGAAATAGCTCAAAAGACGAGGGCACTTTTTTATTTTTCTAAAGTACATATCTGGACTTAGGTTTAGAATTGCATGTCTGGAAAAACTATTCATAATCTGCTTTTCTCCCCTTTCTTTTACTTTTGCGTGTATTTATTTTGGCCAGCTGGCGAGACAGATCTTTTTCAGGGCTCAGCCTTCCAGTCTGAGTGGTTCTCTCCCAAACCAATCTGTAGATCAAATTCCTGTCTTACTCGCTCCGGTGTCTGAGCAGTGTTGGTGTCACGGGGGCACGGTGACCCAGTTGTCTGTCCCAAATGCCTGGTGGCTTGCCAAGAAAAGAGCTTAGTCAGGTGGCCACACACTACCGCCCCTGGGGAGGGCAAGGAGGGTGCAGTACAAGCCTTAGGCAACCGGTCTCACCTCTGCATCTCTCCTGTTAGCTGTCTAACATGAAGGTAGACACAGAGGTTTCCTGATAAAATAAATGGCCCCTCGTTTCCTTCCTAGCTTGGTTGTTTCACCTCATCAATAGACAGTCGTAGGATCCAGAGGCTGGAAAGTAATCCTTGTCCTGGAACGATTCCATGTGATTCTGGAGGAAAACTATAAAATTTGGTGGAATTTGTTCTAATGGGTTTCAAGATTTTTTTTTTTTTTACTAAATGTGGGTCCTTTGTATCACAGCCTTAGAGATTATCTTTAATTTTCCTCAGAGATGCTGAAATCCCAGACCCAAGCACCCCCCCGAGAAAGCCAGTGGGATTCATTGACTGGGAGCCAATGTCCCTTGGAGTTGGAAAGGCTGAAAGAGGGGCTTTTCATTTCTCCGTCCGCTGCAACATTGGCACACAAACCGCGGGAGATTAAAGGGGTTCTACACCCCAACTGTGGTGGTCCCAAATGTGGGGGTCTCAGCTGATGTGGTCACAAAACAGACATTCTTCTATTGAAACCCATGAGCACCCCACTCTCCTTCCTTCCCTTGTGGTCATCTACAGACTAAGTGACCACTTTTTCACCTTCCCTACTTGAGACAGGTGAGGCATTGTGGAGCAGTGGGAGAGCCTGGGTGTCAGAACGAGGTTGGCTTGTCCCATCTCTACCAGTGTGTCAACTCAACTGCTCCGAACCTGTTTTCTTACCTGCAGGATAGATCTTCAAGTCCCATCTAGCCTTAAGATCTATGGATTTGATGCGAATAATATTACCTGCTCAGCCTACCGACTGGGCTGTTGTGGGAATTAAAGGAGATCATATTTATGAAACTACTTTGTAAATCCTCTACAAAAGATTAAGGAATGTGATACTATTAATTCTCTCTGAAGAACCAAAATAGCTTGCAATTTACTTCTAATCTTCATGACTGTGTGTATACCTTTTGTATCTGGGTCTTTAATGATGTACACTGTAATGCAAGACAAATGAGCAGACTAATCTCTCTCACAGTACATGTTACTCCAAGTGTCATTCTAAAGCAATGGGCTGGCGAGAAGAATTATTATTATTATTTTTTGAACAGAGGTAAGACTAATCCCAGGTACACAAGGTTCTGGACTTTTCCCCTAATCCTTTCAAAGTTCTGAGAAGCAGGTGAGTTTACCGCTTCACACCAGAGATTGCTTAAACAGAGCTGGGAATGCAACATACCTTTGCAGGAGAAAGTGCTATAGTCCAGAATCACCCACAGCTGGGGGCCGGGGAGTGCTGATTGCAGGAGGGATGCACTCAGAGCCTGAAGGGAAGTAATGGCATCCTTCACACCTGGCAGTAAATTAGGTCCTCTAGCCAGTTGTGGTTCTAAAAGAATATTTTCCATTATTCCAACTCACAGAGTGACACAAAAACTAATGTACCCCAAATGGCTTTTATATCTCTATCCTATCTATATCTATCTATCTATCTATCTATCTATCTATCTACCTATCTATATCTCATCTATGTGTCATCTATCCATCATATACTACCTCATCTATGTTTATCTACCTATTATCTATCTATCTATCTATCTATCTATCTATCTATCTATCTATCATCTATCTATTATCTATCATCTATCTATCTATCTATCTATCTATCTATCTATCTATCATCTATCTATCATCATCTATCTTTCTATCATCTGTCATCTATCTACCTATCATCTATATTCAATCTATGTATCATCTGTCTAGATATTTATCAAACATCTATCTATAATTGCATGCAGCTAAGAGTAGTATAGAGGAAAAAAGAGTAGTTTTTAGAGGTGCTGAATTGTTCTCTAATTCTGCATGCACATTAATCCTCTTTCCAGCTAGACTATATGCTGCTTAAGGTCGGGCACCATGCCTTTGGCTCTTTTCTTATTCTCTCCCTTACCTAACAGCATGGGACCCATCCCTTGGCCCCAAATAGGGGCTTGGTAATGCCTACTGATAAAGGGAGGATGTTCAGAGAGGAAGGGAGTAACATCGAGGTAGGAGCCCCCATTCCTACGCCTGCTACTTCCTGTGTTTTGAGAATATGGTTAAAGCTCAGGGTTAAACACTGTCCTTACAACAGCTAGCAAAACTTGGGAAGGTATTGCAAGGTAATGCAAAGTGCTCTGGGGACAGGGGTCCTGAGGAAATTGCCCACCCTTTGTCCACTCCTCCATGTGATGAATTCTGGATCACCTCAAGTTTACTAGCCTTTTGGGAGAAGACACCATTGAAAGCGACTTAAAAAAAAAGGAAGAAAAATAGGGCTTCTGGAGAGTGGGGCACAGCACATGAAGGGGACCAGCAGTATTTATAATGGTATTGAAATTTAATTTCAGTGCTGACCTTTTATTTGACATTTTAGATAATGCTATGGATGTGCTCAGCTATTTGTTCTTAGTTATTTTCCATCTTTTGGGGGGACACTAATCTACTTAAATTTAAAGTCAATAAAAGAATAAAGTAAATTGTTGGTTTAAAAAAATCAACTTTTAAAAAATATTCACAATAGCAACAAAATATGCAAAGTATATGCATTAACTGAAGTAATGTTCAAGACTAAAAAAGTGCAAAACTCTACAAAGAGGCAAAATATTGGAAAGAAAAATCATCTTCTGAGATGGGAAGAGTTCATATTAATATTATATATATATATATATATATGCACTAGAGGCCCAGTGCACAAAATTCATGCATGGGGGGGGGGGTCCCTCAGCCCGACCTGCACCCTCTCCAATTTAGGAGCACTCAGGGGATGTCCAACTGCCCTCGGGTGATGATCCCTGCGGGATTGGGCCTAAACTGGCAGTTGGATATCCCTCTTGCAATCCAGGACCTCTGGCTCCTAACTGCTCACCTGCCTGCCTGCCCTAACCACTCTTCCTGCCTGCCTGATCCTCCTAATTGCCCTCCCCTGCTGGCCTGATCCCCCTAACTGCTCTCCCCTGCTGGCCTGGTCACCCCTATTAACTTTTTTAAAAAAATCTTATCCCCTTCACACACAATTGTATTTGATTTCCTTATTGGCTTCTCCCTCTCACACAATTTTTCTCTCTCCTTTATGTAACACTTTTTCCTACTGACGCATCATTTATAAACTTTTCTTTCCTCCTTATTTCCTACTTCTGTTCCATCAACCTTCTTCCCATCTTTCTCCTATCCTCCCTCCCTCCCCACATTCCTTCTTTCCTTTATCTTTACCCCTGACCTTCTCCCCTTTTCCTTCCTTCCCACCTTAATTTTTTTCTTCACTTCCTCCCTCGGACCTGCTTTGCTCCCTCCCCCATTTCTTCCTTTTTCCCATTCTCCTTTTAAGCTCTACCAGCTCCCCGTTAAAACTTTTGTTCCCTCCTTCTTTCTCTCTCATCCTACCTTTCCCATACATTCTTCTCTACTCACTTCCACTGTTTTAATATCTATCTATCTGCCTGCCTAAGTATTCACTATCATTTATCTTTTATCTTTCCTGACTTCTACTTTTAAAATCTGTCCCCAGTACACAACTATACTTGATTTTCATTATAGCTCCTACAGTTCACTCACACATCCTCTTTCCTTCTTTAACTCTCTTTTCTACTGACTCCTTTATAAAGTTCTTACCTCCCTCCTTCCCTTCTTCCCCATCTACCCCCCTCCTCCCTCACTCTTTTACTCTTTTTATAGGCTAATTAAAAATTCTATGCTTTTCATCCTGTCTTAGTACTGACTTCTTTCCTCTCTGGGACCTGTAGCCGCCTCTGTTTGGGCACTCTGGCTCGTCTCGCACCGGCTTTAAGGGGCCGAGCGACGATGCAGCTGTGTCTTGCCTACCATGGCCTGCGCCTTCCCCCTCCGAGTTGGGGGAGGGTCCCGCTGGGCTGGGGCCGGCGTCCATCATGGGGACCACTGCGTTACATGCACGTGCGTGTGCATTCGTGCGCTCACAAGGCTTTTCTCCTGTTGCATGCCAAAGCGAGGGGACGCGGAGGCTTTTCCCATCCCCCGGCATGCCTGCTCCCACGCCTCGAGTGGCTCTCTGTCCACTCCTGTCCCAAATTCGCAGGCGATGGGTGTGCTTGCACAGACACGGTCGGGGCTGGCTTGTCCTGGGGGGGGGGGGGGGGGCGTTCCACCCAGGATGCATGCCCCTGTCCAGGTCGGACGGGGCAGATGAATGGATGGACGGCTGGAGAAAGCCGTGGTGACTTCTCTGTGGTGTGAGGGTTGCCTGTGGTCTCCACAGTAGCGGGGCTGGGTCCATGTGGCGGGAGGAGGCTTCGAGGTTATGCTTTTGGGAGGATCAACCAGCATCCCAGGCTTCGCGGGGCTGCCCTGTGTGTCTGTGGTGGTGGGATCCCCACGTTGTTTACCTGGTGGCACGTCCAGGTCCGGTGCCTTTCCTCAACGTCCACGCTCTGTCATCGCACCCGGGCCCTTCCTTCATGTTGGGTCCACACCCTCTTGATTTGCGTGCATGACCCCTCCTGGGGGTCACCGCCAATGCTTGAACCCCCTGGTTGGTGTCTGCAGACCGCACCCCGAGAACCAGCCTTCTGCCATGCAGGTGTCGCCCCTTGGCCCCCCCCCCCACTTCAGGGGGGGGGAGGGGTGTTGGTGGCATCCCCGGGTAGAGTGCTCTCGGATGGGGCACAGTGTCGTGAGGGTGTTTGTCGGGCACATGCACCCGGGAGAAAAAGAGAGCTCTGGTGCCGGGTGGGGGATGCAGCCTCACTTTCCCGGCCTGGCACCAGGGACAGGAAAGAGAGCCTCATGCAAGTCCTGTGCTACATGCACAGCCTGTTGAACGATCGTTACTGTGATGCTGTAACAGACAATTTGCATATTACCTCTTTATTATATAGATACTAGTGGCCCGGTGCATGAAAATTCATGCACTGGAGGGGAGTCCCTCAGCTTGGCCTGCCCCTCTCACAGTCCAGAAGCCCTCAGGGATGGGAGGCGACCCAGCGATCAGGGGAAGGCGACACCCCATCACACCTCTGCTGCTGCCACTGCTGGCAGGACAAGCCTTGGCCGGCCCTGGTTACCTGAGCCTTGCCTGCACCTCGGGCTGGCCTTGGGAGGCTGGGGGCTGAGGGGACTGGGGGACTCTGGAGGCAGGAGCGCGGAGCAGCCGGGCCCTCCTGAGGGCGGGCCCAGCCTTGTCGCACACCTGACGCCCCGGTGGGGCTGAGGGGACTGGGCAGTGGGCACTGCCATCTTTGAGGGCAGGGCAGTCAATTAACATATTCCCTCCTTATTGGCTGTGGGTGCCACCATCTTTGAGGGCGGGGCATTCAATTAGCATATTCCCTCCTTATTGGCTGCGGGCACCACCATCTTTGTGACAGTGTGAGGGTCAATTAGCATATTCCCTCTTTATTAGGTAGGATATATAGGTGCTAATTTTTTTCAAATAAATATATGAAGTTACAAATTCTATTAGAACTTGATAACAGTTTTAAAGTTCATCTAGAAAAATAAATTGATGAGATTAGTGAAAGTTTAAAAACTTGAAACACTAAAATCTGGTGAGGCTGTAGAGGAATGGGAACTCTTTTTTTTACAATATATTTTTATTGATTTCAGAGAGGAAGGGAGAGGGAGAGAGTGATAGAAATATCAATGATGAGAGAGAATCATTGATTGGCTGTCCCCTGCATGCACCCTACTGGGGATTGAGCCCGCAACCCAGGCATGTGCCCTTGACTGGAATTGAACCCTGGATGGACCCTTCAGTCCTCAGGCCAATGCTCTATCCACTGAGCCAAACCAGCTAGGGCTACAATGGAAATTCTTATACAGTTAGTTTAGCAAAGTAAATGTGCAACCAATCTGGAGACTGATGGTACAATACCTAGTATACAATTGAAGATGTGTACCTCCCACACAATGCTACTCATAAGTGTATCTCTTTGAGAAGTCCCTACATGCATGGATGCAGATAAGGATAAGAAGGTTCACAGAAAACCCACATAAAACTTCATTTACAAGGCAATGGGCACATAATTTAAATGACACATTTCATTCATATAATGGATTAGGAGGCAATCAAAATGAAAGACTAGAGCTACATATATCAATTGCATAAACTTCACAAACATGATATTGAACATCATCAATGTTAAATAAGACTATATATTGACATACACAGTAAGGATATAAAATAAACTTAAAAAAGCCTTACTATGTGTGGTGGGTACTTGGGTGTTCATTTTATTATTCTATGTGCCTTTTAAATGGTTGAAAATTTTCACAACATATTGAGTAACTTAAGATAATGTGCCTGGTAGCTGTGGGATATGAAAGAAAGCCCCCAATCGATTTGAGGTCTGAAGAGATTGTGAGGCATCCAGAACAGCTTCCCAGAGAATGCGCCCCTTGTTGGTAAGCATGGGTGAGAGTCATTTTACATATAATAATTATTGTGTTCATTGCATTCTGCCTTGCCCCTCCCTCCAGCAGACAGACCTCCCTAATTATGATTGACGTAGGCTATTGTGGACCTGAGTTCACACCCTGAGATATAGAAAACTGATGATCTTCTTGCCTGTTTATGCTACTAAATACTTCTGTAACAGGAGTTCCTGTAGTTTGATCATGAACCTGGCCCTATATACGTAAGTTTTCTTGGCCATTCAACAAATACTGATCTCCCCGAAGTAACCATCTTATCAAGTCATTCTTTTGCTGTTGAATCTTTAATCACTTCCAATACTTTATAACCTGAAAACCTGACTCCTCGAACTGGCACACCGGGCCCTCCATTTCCTGACTATCCCACGTTTCCGACTACGTTTCCCACTATTTCCTTTTCTGTACACCAGATGGAACCCTCTGCTCTTATTTTTAAGCATGTCTAATCTTTCCCAGCTGCTTCTCGAGAATATCTTCTTTATGTCCTTGCACGAATTAATTTTACTTCAGCTCTTAGCTCCTACACAACACCCTGCCTACTTCCTCCAATAGGGAGAGCATCTCTCTCCTAGCTGAGGCTATGCAGACTGCATCTGTGACTGTCTGATGACCCCCTTTTAACCTGTATTATAGATATTTGTGTATTCATAGTAGTGACTAGTGTAAGAATTAGGTTTAATTTATTTTTGATTTGCAAAGCATTTAACCCAGTGCTTTGTAATACAAACATTTGTTGAATGAATGAATGAATTAAGCAAGCAAGCAATGAAATACCTGACTATGACCTCAGCCACCAAATCTCTAGTTCATTTACTTCTATTTTGCAATTCCTGGGCCACACCAGCAGAGGTAACAGCAGTCCTGTTAACAGTATAGCACATATTTGGGCTCTTTCCTCTGTCACTGCTGTGGGGCTTCTCTTTGGGTCTCCTCAGAGTCTCACCCCATAAGTTTCAGGGGTGCTTGGGTACCATGTCATGTGGTTTCATACACAAACCTCAGTGGCTGTTATGTCAGCAGCTGTGATCTGCTCCTCCATCGTTCTGTCTTCCTTTGGTAACTTCCCCGATAGAGGCCTCTTTGCTGATTAAAAGCCACTTGGGGACTCACCAATGCTGACCATTGCTATGAGTCTCCTTGACGTATCTCATCCTGGGCCTGGCTCGTGGCTAAGGTTCGCAGTGCTCCTGGACAGTGGGGACCTGGGAGGTAGGGATGGAGAGGAGACGGGGTCTGGACCGCTGCTCTTCCCAGCCCCAACCACATGGTACCCTGCCTGCAGCTTCTTTCATTTATCCCTTTATTCTTTATCTATTTTTCTCATGAGATCTGTGTGCTCACAATGAGGAGTCTTTAAAATAAAGAACACATCAGCGTCCCCCATTTAATCCCTGTCAGTATTGCAGAACAATTCAAGTCAACCTCCTCTTACTTTAAACTATGCAAAGCATCGCAGTCTTCTCACGGAAGCCATCTCCTTTGCAGTTTAACCTATTGTTTTGTGTCCCTCCTGCGCTGCTGCCGGCCACCCTTTTGTGGGCAGTTGGGGGAAGGGAAGTACCTCTCAGGTAGAGGGCCCCCCCCCCCCCCCCCCCCGGGAGGAATGGTCTGGGAAAGGGAGTCCACCTCCACTGTTAGTAGCACACAGAGGCTGTCTCCTCCCCAGCGAAGAAAGTGGCTGCCTTACCGTTTGTGCCTCGTCTCCTTTGAGCTGCTGCCCTCTCCTCTGGCAAGTGCCGGAATTTGGCAGGAAGGTTGGCAAGCATTTCACAAGACCTTAAAGGTTAAGGCACGGTGGAGGCTGTTTGGTGCAGGATTGTAAATATTTGTTAAAAGGTTTGTGTAGCTGTTTCTTTTGATACCTCTAATCCACCGAGACAGAAATAACTTCAAAGCCATGCCTAGTCTGACTTGGTCCTCAACCAAAGGGAAAGATCAGCTACTGCTAAACGATGTTTTCTCTCACACCAGGCGGCCTGCCTTAGCAGGCGTCCTGGAGAATGAATCATCGTTAATTGTCCTTGGGCCTGCTTAGAAACATCACCAGGGCAGGAGCTGAGCTGCATGAATAAATGTGAAGGAGCCTTTAGTTTACAGCGTTCCGTGCTGCCAACAGCGGAACGAGCAGGGAGGTTTGTGTCTGTTCAAAAGGAGGGGCTGAGCCAGCTCCTCTGCAGAGAGCAGGACGGCTTACCTAAGCGCTGTGCTACTCAGCGTGGAGGGAGAGCAAGGACCCCCCCCCTCCCTCCCGCAACCCCGTGGGACTTCTCTAGGGACTTCGGAGTAGAGATTCCAAGAGGTCCCGTGAGATCAGAGCAGCTGCGGGTTCCAGGCTGGAGGGGACAGGGATGTGGAGGCTATTTTACAATCGCAAGTGGGTTTTTGAAATTCTGGTAATTTCCCCCCATATTTTTAAATTTCTATAAAGAATCTTGTTTCCTAATTTTCTTCTACCTCCAAATTATACTTTTTAAAAAAATATCCTCTTTTTTAAAAAAAATATATTTTATTGATTTTTTACAGAGAGGAAGAGAGAGGGATAGAAAGTTAGAAACATCAATCAGCTGCCTCTTGCACACCCCCTACTGGGGATGTGCCCACAACCAAGATACATGCCCTTGACCGGAATCAAACCTGGGACCCTTGAGTCCGAGGGCCGACGCTCTATCCACTGAGCCAAACCGGTTTCGGCCAAATTATACTTAAAAAAAAAAAAATCTCAGAATGTCTCACTGTTCTTCATAGCAATGAAGAGCAGATGAATGAATAGCACACATGTTGGCCTCTGGGAGAAAAGGAATTACATGAATTTTACTATGCCTGACTAATGAACACTATACAAAGTGAAGACATTTTTACACCTTCCACTATTCCCAACCTCATTGCCGTAAATATTTCACTCCTGCTATTATTACTATTTCTATAGGCAATACTACCCTCTACTTACCATACATAAATCATTAGCTACAAAAAAAGTATAAATTTTACACTAATATATTTTATGTCTAAGGTGTTAATGTCATATAGATCAACTTAACAGTTGAAGAGGCTTTAGAAACGTGGGGAGATCTCTGGGTTGAGGTTGGCTTCTTTCCCAGCCAGTGATTCTTGGCTTTGAAGTTGAGGTTCAAGGTCTGGCTGCAGCCTCCTAACCACTTTCACCAGAAGAATCATTCTTTGGGGGATGGACTCTCACAGTTATTCCATGGGAAAAAGAACTGAGCCAGCAATAGAGCTCAGAGGAGGCAGGAGGAGGTCTGAAATCATGGACCAGGATGTAGGGAAGTCTCTCATCAAGGAAGGTGCTATCAGGTTTTAATGTCTCAGAGAATTTGAGAAGAGTGAATAAGTCTTTGTGATTTGACAAAAAGAAGGCGAATGAGCCTAAGAATAGTATTATTAATGTGTACTAGGAGCTTGAGTTTAGAGAATAAGATTATCAGCAAGATTGCTCCAAAAGGACTTTGTGAATGAAACAAGGCCTGAGCTGGCACTGAAGGATATATATTGGGAACACATTCTGGGAAATACATTCTAGTTGTGTGTCTTGGGTGGTGGTGCACCAAACCTGTGTCCTCTTCCTGCTGGACACTCCACTGGACACACTCAGCTCTGCTGCGTGCCACATCCAGGCATGGCCCATAATCATCTCCCTTGTGGCTAACTGTGTCCACTCTACTTTTGGAGTGAGCCTGGAAGCCGCTTGTTGAGGATGGTGGGACCATAAGATGGAAAGAGCCTGAATCCTTGAATCAGTAATTGGAGGAGAACCATCCACCAAGATGATTTGGATTTTAAGTGAGCAAGCAGTAAACTTCTCTTGCATTAAGCCACTGGCATTCTGGTTTATCTATTACAGCAACTAACATTATCTGGACGCGAAAGACAAGTTTGAAGGGCAAGAAACAGATTGCTGAGTCCGGGTGGGAGGGCCGGCAATGGGAGTCATTGGAGAAAAGGTTGGCAAGGGTATGGCAGCCAGCTGTGGAGGACTTGAGTTCCGAGGGGAAGTGTTTTGAATTTTCATAACATCCTTCACATTTGTATCTTCACATTAAAAATGCCCCACTCCCACACATTGTCAAATTTTCCCTTACAATAGCACTATGAGACACATATTAATATCACATTTTACAGATGATGAAATTTAGGCGTAAAGCAGTCAAAGTTACAAAAGTTATTCAAGCACAGAGCTGAGATTTGAAGCCAGGACAACTGATTCCAAGGCTGCCATTCTCTCCACTTGAACGTACCCGGTTCATACGGCCAATTGAAACTACAGCAGAAAGTTTATGTGTTCAAGGCAGCATGTAAGGATTATGGTTGTGGGAGCAGCTGTTTGGATAAATCAGCAGAGCAGTGATTCCAATTAGTGAACTTGAAGGTAAGCTCAGAGCAAAGAGATCAGCTTGAATGAGGATGGTGGTGGATGAGAAGGAAAGGGAAAGTCAGGATGAAGTTTTAAGAAGGAAAAATGTCAAGCACCTGGTGCCGAGGTGTGAGACGCAGGGGGAGGCAGGATCACACACTCTCCTGTTAAGGTTCAAATCTATCTTGGCATGTTTATCAAATGGAGCGAAGGCCCCAGAGGAGTTAATTTGCATGGGGACTTTAATTTTTCTTTGAAGGAGAACATCTGTGCCCCTTTTGGTGCTGGGAGAGGGGTGTTTATCAATTCCCAGGGCCACGGTCTCGATCTGAGAAGGGTGGAGAGAGGAGAAGCCAGAAGCAGATGAAGATGTGTTCATGCAAGATTTTGTGAGATGTGGGGCACAAGGCAGGCTGCTTTGGGGCCCCCAAAATAAAATGGGGCGTGCGCTGGAATGAGAGAACCTCTTGCTTTTTGCTAGAGAACCAGCATGGCTCTGACCTATGAGGCCTAAAGGGCACGTGTGTCTTTGGGCAGCTGGTGTGTTTGCAGATTTGGGAACATGGGCAGCGCACCAGGGCAAGAATGGCATTTGGGAATGGCATTCCCTCAGAAGGTGCCCTCAGTGGGGCAGTACCTGTACCTGCGGAGGGAGCAGGTGCGGATTTCTCCTCTGCACACACGAGCCGTGTCCAGGGCGGCTCAGGAACACCTGGTTGGGGTGAGGGGCGGGCCCTGCCAGTGGGGACAATAAGTGAGCAAACTGAATTATTGCCATTGATGTATTTATTTGTCTCCCAAGGTTGGTGAGCCCCGGGGACATTTGGGGTCCCATTGGGGCCCACACTGAGAATACTAATGTATAATTTAACGAGGAGACACCGTCCACGCACAAGATAGGATCATTTAAGGATTGAGGCCTGAACAACAAAAGTGAGCTTATTCAGACAGATGTAACTTAATCCTTACCCATTTTAAGCTTCTTATTGTGCCTTGTTACTTGACAGGACTTGGTCTGGCAGCGTCCTTGGTGTTTAAGAGGTTATATTTTCAGAAAATAAGGGATATTTTTTTTTTACTTGAATGTTTCAAAATGCTTTCATGGTATGTGAAGAAAGCCACTTGATTAAAGCATCTGTAGTTTACGTTAAATCCTCTTCTTCTTTCCAAAGAATTCAAGGTGCTGGCACCAACTAAAAGGGTTAACCTACACCTGGCCCGTTCATTGTGTCATTCTCTGAGCAGCAAATATTGTGAGTAAAGTCCAAAATATGAGTCTTCATGGAAGTTTCTCTCCCACACGCCCCTCTGCACAAGCCGCCCCACCCCATAGAGCTCAGGATGTAAACATGCTACTCATTTATCAAGCTCTGTGCGGCGATGAAGCAAACTGTTGGTTTTGTCACCCCTTCATTAGTAAAGAGGGAGAAAACCTGTAGAGACTAAACTTTGCTCATTAATCTGTACATTTTATCTCCCTGTCCTTGCAAAACCCACTGACTCGCAGCACCTGGAGGTGGCTCTGCATGGCTCTGCTCCTTCCCCGCCCGTTTGAAATGCAAATGGAAAGGGCTGGCTATTTAAACACACAAAACCCATCTCTAGTTCAGTTCAGATGAGCCCGTCCTAAGCCTCATGCCATTATTTTTCTTGCTTTGAGTGTCATTACGTGGGCTCTGCCTTGCTCTCATTTGTCATCCTCTCCAAATAAACAGCTCCCACGGGGCAGGGAAGCGGAGCTACACCTTGGAGGCCCTTCTGAGCAGCCCAGCTTATTTTGACAGATTGCTCCATTAACACAAGTCTGTTTACTTAAAAACATTACCACCAGACTTCCATAACACCAGTGAGAGGAAGGCAGTGCGGCTCCTTGTTCTCCGCCCAGCTGTTCTCCACATTGTTTCAGGCTCTTTCTATTTTGGGCTGGAGGATGGACCTGGGAGCACAATGCGGCCACATTTCCTGCAGTAGCTGCTTCTGGCTCTCGGGGTGTTGCCAAGTCCCGACAGCAGGGGAGGCAATGTTATATTTAGGCAAGAATGCAAGACAATCTGCAATCCCGAAGGACACGGGTGCCAGAGCACATTACACAGGCCCATCCAGCAACGGGCGAGTAACTTAACCTGTGCCCGTTTGCTTTATCCTTTGCGTAATATGATTCCAGGCAAAGTTTGCAGAAATAATTCATTCACCCATCAAGTATTTATTGAGTGTCTACTATGTGCCAGGCACTGTAGTAGGCAGTGAGGATATGGCATTGAACAAAACCGGATAAAAATCTTTGCTCTTAGGAAGCTTATATTCTTCTGGCGGGGCGGGGGGTGGGGGTGGGGAGGAGGGAGGAGGAGACAGAAAAACAATAGTGCATTGGGCAAAAACAATGCAGTTAAACATAAAATTATAGGTTTTCCATATATTTAATAAATCCATTTTGAAATAAATAACAATGGATGGTAGATTATTTTACAGATTATAAATGATTTTTTGAGTATCAGTTTCATATGTTTCAACTTCCACATTACCTCGTCTTATCATTGTCATAACTCGTGGGTATTAGTGTTTATCTTACTTACAAATGGTTAAAGAGTGGATTATGTGAGTCCAAGATCACCTCAAATCAGGTGCTCTAATTGAGTGACTACAATAGCAAAACCAAACCCACAGACCCAGCAAGTTGCAAATTTTTGATAAAATACTGGTGGAATTTAAAATCTTAAGGTTAATTTGTTGCTCTGTCGGTATTTATGTGGAGGGGGATTCAAAGAGATTCAGAAATCATGTGATTATCGCTTTCCCTGAATCTTTTCGCCCAGTCTGAGTTGAATTTGCGATGAGCTGAGACTATAAGTAATGGGAGACTATCTGGGGGTAGTGTGGGTTCTACCAACTCTAGAAACCAAAACCCAAATCCCCCTGCAGAGGCAAAGGGCTGCACTGAAGAGAAACTGTTGGGAGTAGAATCCAAATTGAGAAAAGAAATAATAATGGCAAAGAAATGAGAAGTTCTGATGGAAGTGGGAGAGGAGAACAGAGAAGGCATATCTCAGAAAGCCTGAGCCTTATACATTTATCTCTTCACAAACAATGGAAGAGGGAAATTTGAGCCATGAAACTAGAAAAGCTATCCTCTCACACTCTTTCATAAAAGTAGTAAAAGTCATCTGTCTGAAAAAATGAACAACAGAGAAGAATTATGAATCAATATAAAGTTGTTCAAAAAGGGAGAATAAGAAGTAGAACAGTAAGTATCCTCACACAAGAAAAGAGCAAAGAAAAATATACCTACAAAAGAGATAACTATAAACTGCTATTTCAAAACAAGCTAAATGAAACAAAGAAATTGATAAAAACTATGAAAGAACAACAGAAAGCAGAATTAGAAGAAGAAATGAGATAATTGTTGGAAAAAAATTTAAGTAAGAAATAATAGAATTCACAAAAGAAGTAAAAATTAAAAAAAATTAAAAAATGACAAACTAGGAAGAAAACTAAAGTGAATAAATACAATGGATATTGTTTTAGGGAAATAAAAAAGCAAAAAAGGAAACATTATGAAGTGACGGAAAAAACAGGATATGAGAGAAAGTGATAGATTCAAGGACAAGCAAAGAAGATTTAATATACTACATAGTATATATGACAGGAATCTCCAAAGAAGAACACTACATAAATGGAACACAACAAATACTAAAATCTATATTTCAAGAGAACTTTCCCAAAAAAAATTAAAAAAAAAAAAGATTTAAAGCCTTAGGTTAAAATGGAAAGTATCTGGGAAAACTGACCCAAAAAAGCCAATACTAGAACACAGTCTCATAAGCTTATTAGACTTGAAAAAGAGAAAGAAAGAAGAAAAAAAACCTTAGACATCCAGGTTGAAAGACAATTCATGATGTATTAAGGAAAGAAGATAAATTTTCATCAGACAGTTCAAGAGCAACTTGTTATGCCAGAAATCAATGGGATAACATAATTAAGATACTCAAGGAAAGAAAATGTAAGCTAAGGAGTTTATATCCAAACAAGCTCACCTTCAAATACCAAGGGTTCAGACCTGCTATCATGACCCTGCCAAGACTTAGAAAGTACTGTCCTGTGAGTTCTTGCTGAGAAATATACCAGAGAATGTGCTTTAGGTGCGGCCATGACCAGAGAGGCATTGCCACCAGGGACAAGCTCCATTAAAATGAGGCCAAAAAAAAAGTCTTTGGAAGAAACATTTTACAGAGCTGCTAGTGAATGTGGAGAATTTAGTCAGATGGAATTCCAGTATAAACAGAAAGTTATAGAAAAAATTAAATATAATCATAGCATATTACTTGAATAATACTTATAGAGTCATAATATGGAAACAGTGAATTTTATATAATAAAAGCTTAATATGCTAAGTGTCCGGTCATCTGGTGGGCTGTGCAACCAATAAAAGTGCAATATGCTAATGATATGCTAAGGCCACTCAACCGCTCGCTATGACATGCACTGACCACCAGGGGGAAGATGCTCCAATCAGTAGGTGAGCTGGCTGCTGGGATCTGGTGGATCGGGACTGAGTGAGATGGGCCGGACATGCCCTGGAGCCCTCCTGCAGTCCCTCCCCAGCTGGCCAACCTCCTGTGTCCCACCCTGGCCCTGACTGTGCACCAGTAGGGTCCCTCAGCCTGGTCTCGCAATCAGGGACCCCTTGGGGGATGTTGGAGAGACAGTTTCAGCCCAATCCCGCAGGCCAGGCTGAGGGACCCCACTGGTGCATGAATTTGTGCACCGGGCCTCTAGTATAATACAATAAATATAAGATAAATTGTATTTGGAGAATAATGAAGGGTAAGAGATGGTGTATAATTGAATTAATATCCTAATCCTCCATAGTAAAAAGTCAATAGCTACTGAATCAAGTAATAGGGTTATATTATACATATTTTTGGAAATATAGAGGTATATTTGGAGAATAAAGAGTGAAAGAAAGCAAAGACATTGCTTTTGGTGAAAATGATGAGGAAGATAAAAGGGACGAGGGACTGTTGTTTTGGTGATAACCCTTATAGTCTTACTAGAGGCCCGATGCATGAAAATTCATGCACTGGCGGGGAGGGGGGGGTGTGTCCCTCAGCCCGGCCTGCCCCCTCTCACAGTCTGGGAGCCCTCAGGGAAGGCAACCAGCTGATCAGGGGAAGGCAATGCCCCCATCTCGCCTCTGCTGCTGCCACTGCTGGCTGCCGTGGCTGCCTGAGCCTCAGCCCTCATAGCGGCAGCTGCCATCCGTGGCCTGCCTGAGCCTGGGGCAGCCACTGCAGCTTTGTCCAGAAGAACATCTGGAAAATACCTGCCCTAATTAGCATATTACCCTTTTATTAGTATAGATTTAACTTTTTAACCAATTTGAATGTAATATTTGGTAACAAATGGAAAAATTAAAAAATAAATAAATTCCAAAGCCTCCACAGATGCCTGACTTTCAGACTAAACCCATGTGCCCTGCTGGGCTCCTCCCGGTGGTTAGCCTTCTCTCCACGGGCTCTGTGCTCACTTTGACTCCCGTCCTTTACCTGTACGATAAGGACCCTTCTGGTTTCCTCAAAGTCTAAACAAGAAGCACCGACCACAGAACGTGAAAGTTAGGAATGCCCTTTAGAGATCACTCTATACACTTCTTCCTATTTCACTGATGAGGCAATAGAAGCTGATGGAGGGCCCAAAGCACTGCTTATTAGTTTTGGTGAATCTTGGGTCTCCTGACTCCGTGATGGGTGTTCTTTCCACTGCTACAATGTACTCCCTACTGTAAGTTCATTCTGGCCCATGTGAATATGTCCCTTCATGCCACCCATTCTTTCAGTGTCCTGCTTTTCCAACTGCCCTCAGACCCATGCAGTTTTGCAATTGCTTTTCAGGGGTTTGGCCTGTGGAAAGTCCTGTGTAATTTACCCTGCCTTCTGCTGCCCTCTTCTGGTAACAGATGGTCTTTGCTGTTTCCCCTTCTGGCTCCACCAGCCACTAAAATGTTACTTTGGCACTTCTGGGCTACCTCTCAGTTAAGAAAGTCCTTTGTTTCAGGGCATGATTGTGCCCTCTGACCTGTGTTAGTCCATGGCCCTTGCTTGTTACTTAAATGGTGACCCTTGAAAGGATAGTGAGACATTAGAAGGTACTTCGTTAGAAATGCAGAATCTTGGGTCTCATTCTACATTTACTAAATCAGAATCTGCAGTCTAACTAGATCCCCAAATGATTCGTTGCACATGAATGTTTGAGAAATGATGCTCTAGTTTAAACTCAACTAACTCCAGGAAAAATAGGGATCAATCTTATCTACTTGGTAAGTATCTCTGATCACTCTAATAACTGCTCCAGTCCTGTCACCTGGCAATGATGAATTCTGGCCCAGGTGTCTTTTTCTGCTTCATTTCAGTCAGGATGGTTGTCTACAATAACAGAGAGCAGGAAGTAGCATAAATGTAACTTTAAAATTAAAAAATTCACTAAATGAAAATTAACTCATATTTTAACCTTCCATATATTTCCCCACAATTATTAATAGAAATATCATGTTTTGGCTTTGAGGATAGACTAACATTATTCTATATTTTTTACCAAATCTATTTTTTCCTAATTTATAAAATCTGTTTCTACTAGAGGCCCGGAGCATGAAAAAAATTGTGAACGGGGGGGGGGGTGCGGTGCCCTCAGCCCAGCCTGCACCCTCTGTAATCTGGGACCCCTCGGGGGACATCCCTCTCACAATCCTGGACCACTGGCTCCTAATCGCTCACCTGCCTGCCTACCTGGTCGCCCCTAACTGCCCCCCCTGCCAGCCTGGTCGCCCCCAACTGCACCCCCCCACACCAGCCTGGTCACCCCTAACTGCCCCCCCTGCCAGCCTGGTCACCTCTTATTCCCCCTGCCAGCTTGATCGCCCCCAACTGCCCCCCCATGCTGGCCTGGTTGCCCACAACTGCCCCCCCTGCCAGCCTGGTTGCCCCTCACGACCCCCACCCCCCAGCCTGGTTGCCCCACGCAGCCTTCTGTTCAGTTGTTTGGTCATCCCTCACTAATCCCCCTGCCAGCCTGGTTGTAGGCTGCCATCTTGTGAAGGCGTGAGGGTTAATTTGCATATTTACCTCTTTATTATATAGGATTATATAGGATAATTGCAATGGTATGTAGGAAACATTAGTCTGGTGGGGTTTCAGGATGCAAGCAATGGAATGTGTTACTACCTGAAATGCCCTCTGTGTTCTCCTGCACAGCTTCATCCATTCTCAGGCATTCAATTAGCAAAGGGTTACTGAGCACCCACTAGGAGCCAGGCACTGTGTTAGGTGCTGAGAAATAATCCAGGGCAGATATGGTTCCTGCTTTCATTGATCTCCAGTCTCATGAGGAAGACAACCATTTAATAAATTGTGATTTAATAACAATAGTATCAAGTGCCTCAAGAGAAAGTATAGAATGATGGAAGATCAAGCTGGCTTCAAAGAAAAAGATGACACCTAACGGATATTGGAATTGGTGGTGACGCCATTTAACACAAGAAATTCCAGAAGGGAGACCAGTGTTTGGGCTTCATCAAAATCATTAAGGGAATGATTTCTAGTGGAACAGAAATGTTTTTTCTGTAGGCAGATATGTACGGGGTCACGTACTTTCACTTCTTGGGAAAGATGATAAATAGAGTAAAATATGTGATTTTCTGTAGATGTTTGGGCAATTTTTTTTCTGTAAGATTCCTCTTTGTGCCTTTTTTTGCACCTACTGTTTTGTGTTTCTGTGTACAAGAAAAAGTGCTTCTATTATAACCGGTGGCAAAAGCCAGCCAGGCTGACGTCTTTGCCTTTGCTGTAACTGTCAGTTCCTTACAGTAGGTGCTCATTGTGGGGGTGGGGGTTGCAGACACAATACAACGAGGTGAAGCTGCAAAGAAAGACAGAGACAAAGAAGGTGGCTACATTGACATTTAAAATGTTCTATTTTCTGCGGAGGCCCTGACAGCAAGCTAACCCCCGAGAGCCATGTTCACAGGCTCATTAAGAGGTTGAAGCTGGAACAAACCTCCAGAGTTACTGGCCTAGTTCTCATTCCGTTCTTGCCCTGGTTGGGCTTAGGAACTTAGACCACCCTGTGAAGGAGGAGAGACAGAGAATCATATTTACAATGACAGCTTTACATTGGAAGAGACTGAATGAACTTAAGTGGAAACAAAGGCCCAAGAGCTAAGATAACACAAGTTTTGGAGAAATGAAGAAATGTACATTTTTGCAGGTCCCAGTCTCAGTACATTATATATGAATTTTGTATCGGCTCAGTCACTGCACAGCACAGAACAGACTCTGCACCACACATCTCCCCAAGAGCACTGCAACGTGAGAAACTTAAAACCGTCCTGGTGAGCGTCCCCAAACAAAATCATCCCCAAAGGTAGCCAGTATTTACCTGCACTGGCAGGTCCTCACTGGCTGTGCCTTTGCTTAAAAAAAAAAAAAAAAAAGTTCTTAATCTGGCATGGGCCAGTATTGTAATGCCCAAATCTGCTCTTTGTTAAATGCATATGGCGCTTGGTACTATGTAACTCTGGAGAACAGCTGTCAGTATAAATGCGGTGCAGGCCTGCTCAATAAGAGCTTGCATTCTAGTCAAAGAGCGAAGATACATACTATTGAGTAAGTAATTCAGGGAAGGACAGGGTACATTTACACAATGGAATGAAGTCTTATTGTGGTACAAGTGAATAGTGATATTTATTAAGCACCTCCTAGGTACCAGCTTCTGTACTCATTTGCTCTAATGTCTATGAACTCATTTTTCCTGACAACAATCCCGTGGGTTAGGAGCAATTGTGAAGAAGAGGAAACAAAGACACAGAAGGTTTAGCGCCGTCCAGGTAGAGGAACAGGATGCACATGGGGGCTTCAGGCAGGGTGAGTGGAGGGCAGTACAGAGGCACCGAATTGGAGGCCAGCGGGTCCCAGTGGAAAGAGAAGGGGCTCCAGGGTTATGCCCATTTTAGTTCAAGTTCTAGCTCAGTCACTCGCTTGATCAACTTGACTGAGCCTTAGCTTCTTCATCTGTCTATTGGGAGGAAATCAATACTCTCATCACAGGGCTGTTAGCAATAAAGATACTATATATATAGTCTCTAGTACAGAAACTGTCATACTGTAGGTACCCAGTAAAATGAAGGATTATTTTATTTTTTTAATTGAATTTATTGGGGTGACACTGGTTAACAAAATTATACAGGTTTCAGGTGCACAATTCCACAACACATCATTTGTACGCTGTATTGTTTGTTCACCACCCCAAGTCAAGTCTCCATCCATCACCATTTATCCCCCTTTACCCTCCTCCACCTCCACCCCACAATCACCACACTGTTGTCCATGTCCATGACTTTTTTCTCTTTTTTGCTCAATCCGTTCACCCCCCACTTGGCACTCCCTTCCCTTATGCCCCAACAACAGTCAGCCTGCTCTATCTATGAGTCTGTTTCAATTTTGCTGGTTGGTTCATTTTGTTTATTAGATTCCACATATGAGTGAAATCATATGGAACTTGTCTTTCTCTGACTGTCTTTTTTCACTTAGCATAATGATCTCCAGGTCCATCCATGCTGTCTAAAAAGGGTAAGATTTCCTTTTTTTTTTTTTTAATGGCTGAAGAGTAGTCCATTGTGTAAATGTACCACAACTTTTTTAGTCACTCATCTACTGAGGGATACTTGGGCTGCTTCCAAATCTTGGCTATTGTAATAATGCTGCAATGAACATAGGGTGCATATATTCTTTTGAATTAGTGTTTTGGGTTTCTTTGGAAAAATTCCCAGAAAGGAATCCCTGGATCATAAGACAGTTCATTTTTAATTTTCTGAGGTAACTCCATACTGCTTTTCACAGTGGCTGCACTGGTCTGCATTCCCACCAACAGTGCACAGGGGTTCCTTTTTCCTCACATTCTTGCCAACACTTATTTGTTGATTTATTGATGATAGCCATTCTGACAGGCATGAGGTGATACCTCATTGTGGTTTTATTTGCATTTCTCTGATGATTAGGGAAGTTGAGTATCTTTTCATATGTCTATTGGCCATATGTATGTCCTCTTTGGAGAAGTGTCTATTCAGGTCCTTTGCTCATTTTTTAAAAATTGGATTTTTTTTTTTTTTGTGGTGTGAGTTTAAGTTCTTTATAAATTTTGGATATTAACCCTTTATCAGATGTAGCATTAGAGAATATGTTCTCCCATTCAGTGGGTTGTATTTTTGTTTTGTTGATGGTTTCCTTTGTTGTGCAAAAGCTTTTTAGTTTGATGTAGTCCCATTTGTTTATTTTTTATTTTGTTTCCCTTGCCTGAGGAGTATATCAGAAAAATATTGCTATAAGAAATGTCCAACATTTTACTACCTGTGTTTTCTTCTAGAATTTTTATGTCTTCAAGTCTCACATTTAAGTCTTTTAGGAGTTTATTCTTGTGTGCAGTATAAGAAGGTGGTCTAGTTTCATGTTTTTGCACAGACGTGTCCAATTTTCCCAACACCATTTGTTGAAGAGACTGTCTTTAGCCCATTGTATGTTTTTTCCTTTTTTGTCAAATATTAATTGACTATAAAGGCCTCTCTATTCTATTTTATTGATCTACTTATTGGTCTGTTTTTATGCCAGTCCAATGCTGTTTTGATTACTCTGGCCTTGCAGTATAGTTTGCTATCAAGTAGCATGATTCCTTCAACTTTGTTCTTCTTTCTCAAGATTGCTGTTGCTATTCAGGCTCTTTTGTGATTTCATATAAATTTTTGGAATATTTGTTCTAGTTCTGTGAAATTCGCTATTGGTATCTTGATGGGAATTACATTGAGTCTATACATGCTTTGAGTACTATGGATATTTTAATGAAGTTAATTCTTTCTGTACATGAACATGGTATATGCTTCCACTTATTTGCATATTTTTCAATTTTTTTCTTCAGTGTCTTATAATTTTCTGAGTACAGGTCTTTTACATCCTTGGTTCAATTTATTCCTAGGTATTTTATTCTTTCTGAAGCTACTGTGAATGGGATTGTTTTCTTATTTTTCCTTTCTGATAATTCATTATTAGTATAAGAAAGGAACTGATTTCTGGGTATTTATTTTGTATCCTGCTACTTTACTGAATTCATTTAGCAGTTTTAGTAGTTTTTTTGGTAGAATTTTCAGGGTTCTCTATGTATAATATGATGTCATCTGCAAATAATGACAGTTTTACTTCTTCCTTTCCAATTTGGATGCCTTTTATCTCAGGAAGCTATTACATTATTTAAAAGTTGTGTTAGGAGAAGTGGCAACTCATACAAGACAGGGAGATGAGTGCAGATCGTGAGACCTTGCAAGTCGACATGTCACAGTAGCAACTTAGGAAATGAAACCACAACTTTCAGGCCAGTTTTTCAAACAAGGTTATTTAATAGGCAGTGATCATAACAGTGGGAAAAACAAGTTTGTTTTATTCATTTTTTAATGAAATCAATCTGGGAGTAAAATTTCAGAATGCATTCAGGGACACTAAAGTATTGTTACCTGATTCTCTTGATTCAGTTTACGTATATTTTTGTGTATTTTGCATACGTGTATGCAGGTTCATGACATATAAACTATTTTGTGCTGTGGATTGAGGTAAAAAAAAAAAAAAGTCTAAAAGTCACCGCTTTAGGTGGTATCTTCCTCGACTAATTCCAGATGTCCTGATAGATAATAACTTGCCAATCAGACCCATGGCAGTTTTGACATGCATGGCCCTGCAGTCGGTGTAGATTATGAACCACGCAGGGTGAGGCTGTGTGGGAGGTTTCTCTTGGCTTTATCCAAACAGCAGGAGCGGAGAGGAGCTCCTCTGAAGGAGCCACACTTTACTGCTTTGACCTCAAAAGGCCACGTGGTGAAACTTGTTTGAAACCTGGCTAGCAGCTTTTACAAGTCTTTTGGAGCATTTGTGTCAGTTCAAAACTTCCTAAAGAGAATAAAACATGTGGGAAGTAATCATTCTTGTAGAAACACTATTTTGAATTTTGTTAAAGGGGAAGAATTTTCCCAAAGTGTTTCCCTCCCCCCCACCCCCTCCCCGCAACCAGCAGTACGTTTTAACCTGTTCAATAGCTTGTGTCCCTGGAATTTCCTCATTCTTACAGGGCAAGAGCCGGTTCTTCCTGAATTGTTGTCAATGGCAACCATGAAAGAAAAAGAAAAGGTGAAGGGTGGGAAGTTGGAGGGGGCAATGTAAAAGATGTTTTAATAATTGCCAGTTAATAATGTCAACCTGAAAAGAATCTTATCCTGAATGGTTTCATAATTGAGGTTCTGTTTGCTCTCAGCCACACAGGATACCGTTCTATTCCCTCCACTCCACTCCAGCACTCCTCGTCACTCCACGTGGAAACCGTCACCTCGGTTCACATCTGTCCTCTCTAAGGGCTGCAGTGGCTGCCAGGACCCTTCTCACTATGTATCGTTGCTTCATTTACCATTTTTGTATTTTCAATATCTAAAGTCTGCACTGTTCAATCTTATAACTGCCAGCCACCTGTGCCTGTTGAGCACTTAAAATGTGACCGACTAGTCCAAATTGAGATGTGGATTTCAAAGACTTAGTATGCAAAAATCGTGTAACATATAGTTTAGATATATTGGGTTAAATATAGCTCATTATTGTTAACATATATTTTAAAGTTAATTTTACCTATTTGCCCTGGCTAGTCTGACTCGGTGGTAGAGCATTGGCCTGAACACTGAAGGGTGGTGGGTTCAATTCTCAGTCAAGGGCACGTACCTGGGTTGCAGGTTCATCCCGGTTGGGGTGTGTGCATGAAGCAGCCAATTGATGTGTCTCTCTCCCATCGAGGTTTGATGTTTCTCTCTTTCTCTTTTCCCTCTCCTCTCACTCCCTTCCACACTCTCTAAAAATCAATGGAAAAAAATATCTTCAGGTGAGGATTAACAACAAAAAAACTGTACCTGTTTCTTTTTAAATTTTTATGTGACTACTGGAAAAATTTAAATTATCTTCATAGCTTACATTATATTTCTGTCAGACACTACTCATCTCAATCGAAGGTGAAAGAATCGACAAACTTAATTGTCCTCTGTATCCCCTACTTAACAAAGTTGATTTTATTCATTACCACCGTGTACCAGGCTGGTGAACAGGACACGAGCCACTCCCCTGCACTTGAATGTGAAGTTCATTCTCTGCTTAGGGAGTCTGAGCCTTTTAATGGTCCCCGCCAGAAGCTCATCCCTTCAGCTCAAGGTCAGCGGGATGCTTTGGCTCACACACAGATGTCTCATTTTCTTGGCTGGCTGTGTGCCAGCTTGCCTGCTGATGGGTTGCACTGTCTCTCAGGCACCAAAGTCAATGTTACCTTGTTCCCCTTCAGATCCTCGTGAGACAGTCCATGGGGAGCTTTTTGACCTAAAAGGCTTGGCGAAAGGCCTGTGAGTCTTTAGAAATGGTTCCAGAAGCCTCAGGTAAACAGTGTGATTTGGGTAAAAAGGAAAATATCTTTTATCACCCACTCAAATTCTAAACACAGACATCTGACCAACCCTGCTGCTATCCCTGCACCCTCTTGGCTTGACTTAAAAGTCACATTATACATGCTTGTTGTCTTACATATTTTGAGTAAACTTTTTATATGCCCAACCAAATCCTGGATTATGAATTACTTTGAATGATGAATAAAGCAGAAAATGTAAAAGTAATGGGTCATTTTACTGACCAGATTGGATACCTGTGCCAAATATTTTCTAAAAACATATTTTTATTGATTTCAGAGAGGAAGAGAGAGAGAGAGAGAGAGAGAGAGAGAGAGAGAGAGAGAGAGAGAGAGAAGAGAGAGAGACATCAATGATGAGAGAGAATCATTGGAACCAGCAGCCTCTTGGTTCACGGGCCAATGCTCAACCAACTGAGTCACACTGGCCAGGCTTTTTACCCACATTTTCATCACTCTCTATAACATTTAACCAAAATATAGATTATAATAACAAAACTAACTAGTGTAAATAAATTTGAGAAAAAACACAATTGAGTCTTGGCAAACAAATAACTGGGATACAGAATTTGCCCAGAATTGCTGCCTGCTAGCATTCAGCTGGCTGAGGGCTTTCTTTGGTGCATTTTCAGAAGGAATGGGGAACATCTGTTAACCAGCAAGCTGGATAAGTGGAGATCAGCTGGTGTGACTCCAAGAGAGCAGAGGCCAAGCATTTAGCTCTCAGATAACGAGCCTGGACAGAAAATATAAAGGCCTCAAATATTGTCCTCCAACAATATTGCTTAAATGTTTTATGTGGGCTTGATGGGAGCTGGACAGCAGCTAATTCCACACTGTGCTCAAATCGTCCTTTTTCCGAGTAGGGTTCTGTGAATGGCAGCCCTGACCTAGTGGTCCTGAAGGCCCATCTGGAACAAGCCAGGTCATGGTGATGGTAAGGCCATCAGAAGCAGGGCTCCCTGAGGAGCCAGTCAAAGCTTCCATGCCTAACTAGTGATATTTAAGTGACAGAATAGGACAAAGTGTTTTGCCCATATAAGATACAAAGAATTAATATTCAGCTGTATAGAAAGCTCCCGCATATAGGTAAGAAGGAAAACCCAATTGTCAAAGGGGAAAGTAACTGATTAGGTAATTTACTCAAGAAGTTCTTAGGTAATGTAGATTAAAATAATCCATTGGGTTAACAAAAATTTCAAAGTCTTACAATATCCAGTGTTAGTGGGTCAACAGGCATGCCTACATTATTGATAATGTTTTTGAAGGACCAACTCACAGCATTCACTATTCAGAGAGTAGATCTGAGAGTCTCCTAGGCTCCAGCAGCACTCTAAAGGCTGGGATTATAACAGTAAAAAACCAAAACAAACAACAAGTCCTGCTCTTATAAAGTCACCTTTTAGTGGAGGGAGGTGGACAATCTATATTATAAAAGGCCAGTGGCCATAACGCCGTAATGACCAAATGACCAGTCACCAGGAGGTGCATGGAGAACCTCTACCCCCCGCCCCCCCAAGGGCACCGGCAGCGTCAGTGGAGCATCCAGGGGCACCAGCAGTGTCCCTGGAGCATTGCAGGGCGCCGGCAGCAGGCTAGGCCTAGGGGAACCTATACAAGCGCACGATTTAATCATGCGCTGGGCCTCTAGTAAACAAATAAATATATCTCTGAAGTTGATAAAAGCTGAGAAGGAGATAAATAAGTGACAAGAAGACAGGTGGGTATGGTACTATTTTATATAGGATGGTCAGTGATGGCCTCGGATAAGATGGTATTTGACTCTTTGCATGTGTTAGGAGAATGACATATCTATATGCATAGGACCTGAAGAGCTTCAAGACCTGTTGTTTATTGAAGGTAGTAAGTTATAGAAATGTAACTTGGGTATAATACCTTTATGTAAAAAGGTGTGTGTGTGTTTATTTAAATACATATAGTACATAAATATAATATAATAATTACACAGAGAGGCACACACACACACACACAGACACACACACACACACACACACACACACTCCAAATATACTTTAATACCCTTCACCCTGGTTATCTGTGGGGTTATGTTTGATTGCATAGGCTGTGATAAGAAGGAGGGGGACCATATATTATCTGGGTTTCATTTCTTTTTTTAAAGTAAAAAGCAACATAAAACACTGGAAAGACACAATAACATTTGGAAAATACTACAAGTTTAGTAGAAGATTTAATTGACAAAGCATATTAAAACATTTTTTTAAAACCAAGCATTTGGAGGCATGACCTTAAAGAAAAATATCAGCAGGCTTAAAAAAGGAGAGGATACAGGCGCACGGTGGCTTGGAGTCCCAGAGGGAAGCACAGTTGGGAGCCGCAGTTCACACTCTGGCATCCCCAGAGGCCTTGGGCCCCTTAACCTCTGTAGCGGTCAGTTTCCTCATCCGTAAATTGGGATAACTGCTTCTCAGAGCAGCTGTGAGTAACACATGAGGAAATTCACATGCAAAGTTCAGGATACTGTTTGGTACACACTTAATGCTTAATAAATGTTAACTATTAGAAGGGTCCTCAGTTCTACCAAGTTAGGGATGGCTTCAGAAGAGGCAAGCAGTCCACCAGTGGAGGGTGGGGCCCCTTGGCTTGCTCTTCTGCATCTCAGCACTTCTTAAATATCTGTGAAGGTTGAGAAATACACATTTAGTAATTAATCAGAATACAAAGGACTGACTAATGTGTGGTTTACAGGTCGGGGAACAAGCATGGGACAGCACAGAATTCCTCACAATAGAACTCAGATCTGACTCCATCATTTAATAGCCTTCACCTTTGTTAGTTGAAAAATAAACAGGTGTCCAGACTCCCGCTGGGGTGCTGTTTGCATTTATGGAGAGAGGGCAAACAACGGACAGGCCCTCTTTCCTTTGCTGACATTTGCCTTAATAGAGCTGTATACTATGGGTCCTCTGAAAATCAAGGGGTTTAGTTCTTTTTTAGGAAAGGTAAGTTTGCACATCTCAAAGTGAATAATTAACTTTAAAATAAACGACTAGACATTTTTAAGTTCCCAGAAAGCAACTTGCAAACTCTGCCTATTGTACTCCTCTCATTGTAAATGGCAGGTAGGAGCAACACATTTAATTTTGTCGAGTACAGATGTTCAACGACCTTGCCTGAACTTCTGTTGAGAGACAGGAAACACAGAATTTCCTAATATCCCACTGGATACCCCTTCTCTTATTATAACCTCTCTCTTTCTTCCAGAGTAATGTTACCAAGTAAGCCCAGGTATAAAATGACCCTGCCAGGGTCACTGTGCATGAAGAGCTTCGGGACAAAGCCAGGTACATTCACAGGGCACTCAGTCACCCCACGTCCTGACCTATCACATTCCCTCCTGGAGTATGGAGTGGCACACACCATTTGTCAAGTTGACCTCAGCAGGGTTTCTCCCACCCTTTAACCTTTCTCTTCTTCTCTGTCTTCTTTCTATTCATGTTCCCTCTCTTCCTTCATTCAGTTCTTGTCTTCATTCTCCATGCCCTGTTCTGAGCACTTCCTGTATTATTTCTCCATCTTGCTTCCTATGGAGCACACTCACCAACATTGTGTCTAAAATTTCATGTTTATTTTAATACCCTTTTGTGTGCTCAAAATAGACATATCTATAGATGTGTCACAGAAGAAAAAAGTTATCATTTACCAAGCTACAGCAGGCTGAGTCAGATTGCCATTTTCCCGTGAAATCTTACTGACTGTTCTTTAAAAAATGCTTCATAGCATCTTTGAGAAGTAACATTTTTGGGAAATGAGCTGTAATTTATTGGGAGAGATGCTTAAGTACTCTCATGAAAAGGGTCCAAACAAGATTTGTCTCTGTCCCTGAGTGTTTAAGAATTTAAGCATAAAAGCAGTATGTTCCTGGTAGATGGGTGGCCTCAGAATTAAAATGCTTATGAAGATTTAGAGGGATTTATTTGGAGGATTTTTTGGCTAATGATTATTGTGATAGATGTTTGTATTTTCTGTACATAGGCATAGTGGTCAGGTTATTGAAGAGGGAGCAAAAAAACCCCAAAACAAAACAACAACAACAACCTACAAAGGTGGTGGCTTTATGAAACTCATCTATTTTCCTTATCAGGATTACTTCATTGTTGGTAAAATTGAAATATTAGTGAAGATTTACAATAATCTTGCTCTTTAATTCAAAGAAATTGGAGGCTGATTACTGCAGCCAGAAATAAACTTTAGGGTGTTACTAATTCAGCTAAATCTCAGATGCCCAATTTGTGTAGCCTGCTGATGATATTATTCTAGTGAAGAAGGGTTGGGGAGCTTGGGAATGATTAAGAAAATTGGTTTTGCTTACAACCTAATGATAACACTCGAGGATAATGAAAAACAGTAGCAATGTCCAAAGTCAAGATGGGTCGTTCAGCACTGAACATTACTTAGCTCCCTCCCCAGATTCACATCATTAAATGCTCAGCTACATGACAAAGAAATAAATGACTAAATGGTGCCATCAAGGCTAACATTCTGGTCTAGCAGTTAGATTGGCAGGTTCTGGCCATGGCCTTGAGCCCTGCAGAATGCAAATACAGCAATGTTGCCTGGTGTGCTCTTCTTGAAGGGGTCCCAGATTGTCTCTCTCCAGGAGCAGTGGTAGGAGAGGGGCACAAACAAGATCCATGTGGTGTCCCCACATCTCTGGCATCAACAATCCAAGCTGCATGTTCTTGCTAGTCTTTATCACCATCCACACTGTACCTAGAGTGTGTTTTCTTAGCCTTTGTTTAATGAAATTGGCCATCCAAAGAAGTGTTGTGAAGGAGAGGAGGATGTATTTACTTCAATCTGTTTTTTGATTTGTGTAATGTTCCTAGCATTTATTTTCCCATAAGGATGCTGGCTTTCTAGGGAGGGGAGATCCTTTATTATCAGGGTAATTGAAAGAAACTAAAAAATGCAAGTGATTTGTACCTATTAAGAAGGGAATAAAGAACAGAAAGTGTGGGGTTTCAAAATGGTGATAGAGTAAGAGGAAGCTACATTGACATGCTTTCAGGAACAAACTGGAATTACAACTAAAATACCGAAAAGCCATCTTAAAAAATCAACTGAAGACTAGCTGGAGAAAACTCTGATAACCAGGGATAGAAAGTGGAGATCGCATAGAGACTGTTAGGAATTGCAGAGCACAAAAGGCCTTACCGAGCTCCCACAGACAGCAGCTGAGGTTATGGAGGTATATGTCAGCTGTGTGGGATTCCCAATGAGAACTCTGGGGTCTAAACCCCAAGCTGCGCTCCCCAGCCCAGAGCACCAGAACTGAAAAAGGTTCCCACAGGACATCTGGCTGTGAAGAGCAGCAGGGTTGCTGTTTTCAAGGGAGAAACAGCTGGAAATGCAGGCCCCCTCTTAAAGGGCCAATATAAAAAAATTTTGTGTAGCCACTCACCTGGGACTCCAGCAGAGGAAGGGCAGAGTGGACTGGAGCTATGTGAGCAGAAGCCAGGGTTGAAGACTCTGAAGTTATAGGTCAGAAGGCAGACAACCCAGTTTCCCATGCTGAGTCATTCCCTCATACTGCAGAGGACATCTTTCTCCTGAAGATGTTTACCATCAAGGCAGCTTTTGCCTGAGGAGGAAGCAATTGTCCCATCCAATTGGAAAACCACTTCCCCACCATCTCGAGTTTCTGAGGCTCATTAAGAGACCAAGAATAACAATTAGCCTGTAGACAGAAGCAATTGCTCCACCCTGTTGGGAAACCTCCCACCCCACCCCGTGGTTAACAGCCTGAGAGCTAATCAAGAATGAATAACATTTTAACATCAGGCAGAGGCAGATCTTTGAAGGCTTTGAGTCTTTGCTTGATCTAATCCTGGGCTCAGGGTTAGGAAAAGCAGACCTTGGTGTACATCTTGGTCCTTTCCAAAGGCACCCACCCCAGCAGAGGGAGCCATAAGCAGTGGATTGCTGATAGCTCCAAACAGGGTACTCAGGGCCAGTCAGAAATAGTGACTGACACTGTCCTGCACTAGAGATTTGGAGTTGTAGCAGATCTCCCTCACACAAAGACACAAACCCAGACAGGCAGCCAAAATGGGAAAGATAAAAAATAAAATAGCCTCAAATGAAAGAACAGAGAATTCTCCAGAGAAAGAGCTAAATGAAATGGAGTTAAGAAATTTATACAGTTCAGAATAATGATGTCAAGGATGCCCAACAGCATGAGAAAAGATACGGTAACTATGAAGAATGATACAGCACTAATAAAGGACACATAGGAAGGAATAGATAGCAGATTAGGGGAATCTGAAGATTGGATCAGCGAATTAGAAGATAGGGTAGAAAAAAAATCACTCAATGATAGAACCAAAAAGGCAAAACAATTAAAAAACAGGAGGAAAACTTAAGGGACCTGTGGGACAACATGAAACATAACAATATTTGCATCATAGGAGTTCCTGAAGGGGAAGAACATGAGCAAGGGATAGAGAATCCTTTTGAGGACATAATGGCAGGACACTTCCCTAACCTGGTGAAGGAAAAAAAATCACACAAGTTCAGGAGGCACAGAGTCCCAAATAAGAACACAACAGGCCCACACCCAGACACATCATAATTAAAAGCCAAAAATTAAAGACAAAGAGAGAATATTAAAGGCAACAAGAGAAAAGCAATTTGTTACCTACAAGGGAGCTACCATAAGGCTGTCAGCTGATTTTGCATCAGAAATTCTACATGCCAGTAGGGAATGGCATGCAGTATTCAAGGTGATGAAAAGCAAGGATCTGAAACCAAGATTACTCTATCCATCAAGGTTCTCATTCAAAGTAGATGGTGAAATAAAGAACTTCCCAGACAAAAAAGGCTAAAGGAGTTCATTACCACCAAGCCAGCACTGCAAGAAATGCTAACGGGACTGCTGTAATGAGAAGAGATGGAGTGATAAACATAAGCATAAAGAATTAAAATGAAAATAAATAAGTACCTATCAATAATAACCTTAAATGTAAGTGGATTAAATGTTCCAATAAAAAGACATATGGTAGCTGAATGGATACAAAAACATGACCAAAATATATGCTGTCTACAAGAATCTCATCTCAGAACAAAAGACTCACACAGGATGAAAGTGAAGGGATGGAAAATATTGTTCCATTCAATGGAAACAAAAGAAAGCTGGGCTAGAAATACTCATATCTGACAAAATAGACTTCAAAATGAAGGCCATCACAAAAGACAATAAAGGTCACTACATAAAACTAAAGGGATTAATCCAACAAGAGGATATAATCCTGGTAAATATATGCACCCAATATAGGAGCACCTAAATATGTAAAAAATCTTCTGGAGGACATTAAGGGAGAGATCGACAACAATACAATCATAGTAGGGGACTTTAACACCCTGCTGACTTCATTGGATAGATCTTCCAGACAAAAAATAACAGGGAAACAGTGACTCTAAGTGATACACTGGATCAGATGGATTTAATTGATATTTATAGAACATTTCACCACAAAGTTGTAGAATATACATTCTTCTCAAGTGCACATGGGTCATTTTCAAAGATAGACCACAATGTTAGGACATAAAACAAGTATCTACAAGTTCAAGAAGACTGAAATCATATCAAGCATCTTCTCAGATCAGAGTGAAATAAAATTAGAAATCAACTACAGTAAAAACACCCAGAAACATTCAAACACATGGAAGCTAAACAGCATGTTATTAAACAATGAATGGGTTACCAATGAGATCAAGAAAGAAATAAAAAAACTTCCTGGAAATAATTGAAAATGAACACATAACAATTGAAAATCTCTGGGACACAGCAAAAGCAGTCCTGAGACAGAAGTTCATAGCACTACAAGCCTATCTCAAAACAAAACAAAAAAATAATAAACTATTTAACCATACAACTTAAAGAATTGGAAAGAGAACAGCAAGAAAAGCCAAGAGTAAGTAGAAGGAAGGAAATAATAAAGATTAGAGCAGAAATAAATGACCTGGAGGCTAAAAAAACAATACAAAAGATCAATGAAACCAAGAGCTGGTTCTTTGAAAAGATAAAGAACCTTTAGCCAGACTCATCAAGAAACAAAGAGAGGACTCAAATAAGTAAAATCAGAAACCAAAGTGGTGAAGTAACAACTGACATCACAGAAATACAAAGGATTGTAAGAAGATACTATGAACAACTATATGCCAACAGGCTGGACAACGTAGATGAAATGAACAAAATCCTAGAAAATGTAGTTTGCCAAAACAGAATCAGGAAGAATTGGAAAACCTGAATAGGCCAATGACAATTGATAAAACTGAAGCAGTAATAATAATAAAAAAGGCCCTGTTCTGTATGTCTTCACAGGGGACTTTACCAAACATTTAAAGAGCTAACACCTTTCCTCCTCAAACTATTCCAAAAATCCAAGAGGAAGGAACACTTTCAACATCTTTCTATGAGGCCAGCATTATCTAATATGAAAATCAGATAAAGACCCTACAAAGAAAGAGAATAACAAGCCAATATCCATGAGGAATATAGATGCTAAGTCCTCAACAAAATATTAGTAAATTGGACCTAGCAATATATTAAAAAGATCATACACCATGGCGAAGTGGGATTTATTCCAAGGATGGAATGCTGGTACAATATTCTCAAATCAATGAAAATGATATATCACATTAACAAACTGAAAGACAAAAATCACTTGATCATATCAGTAGATGCAGAAAAAAGTATTCAACAAAATCCAACACGCATTTTCAATAAAAACTCTCATCAAAGTGGGAATAGAGGGATTATACCTCAACATAATAAAGGCCATGTGTGACAAACATACAGCCAACATCATACTCAATGGGTAAAAACTAAAATCATTTCCCTGAAGAACAGGAACAAATAGGGATGTCCACTTTCACCACTCATTCAACAAAGTATGGAAGTGTAGCTATACAGTGATCAGACAAGAAGAAGATATAAAAGGCATCCAAATTGGAAAGGAGAAAACAAAACTGTCATTATTCACAGATGACATAATACTGTACATAGAAAACCATAATGACTCCACCAAAAAACTTCTAGATTTAATAAATGGATTCAGCAATGTAGCAGGATACAAAAGTAACACTCAGAAATTGATGGCATTTTTATACAGCAATAATGAACTCTCACAAATAGAAACTAAACAAACAATCCCATTTACCATTGCAACAAAAAAATTAAGATACTTAGAAATAAACTTAACCAAGGAGGTAAAAGACTTGTACTCAGAAAACTATAGGACATTGCAAAAAGAGATAGAGGAAGATATAAACAAGTGGAAGAATATATCGTATTCAGAGATTGGTAGAATTAACATCATTAAAATGTCTATAGATTCAATGCAATCTATATTAAATTACCAATGGCATATTTCACAGAACTAGAACAAATACTCCTAAAATGTATATGGAACCAAAAAAGACCCTGAATAGCTGCAGCAATCTTGAAAAAGAAGAACAAAGTTGAAGGAATCACAATACAGATATCAAGTTATATAGAAAGCCACTGTACTCAAAACAGCCTGGTACTGGCACAAGAACAGGCATATAGATCAATTGAATAGAACAGAGAACCCAGAAATTGACCCAAGCCAATATGCTCAATTAATATTTGACAAAGGAGGCAAGAGCATACAATGGAGTAAAGACAGTCTCTTCAGTAAATAGTGTTGGGAAAATCAGACCGATACATTTAAAAAAATGAAATTAGACCACCAACTTACACCTTACACAAGAATAAAGTCAAAATGGATAAAAGACTTAATACTCTCCAGATCCCTCCATGCTGTCTCACCAGCAGTGTACTAGGGTTCCCTTTTCCCCACATCCTCACCAGCACTTGTCATTTGTTGATGGTAGCCATTCTGACAGGTGTGAAGTAATACCTCATTGTCGTTTTAATTTACATCTCTCTAATGATTAGTGACTTTGAACATTTTTCATAAGCTCTTGGCCATCTGTATGTCCACTTTGGAGAAATGTCTATTTAGGTCCTTTGCCCATTTTTTAATTGGATGTTTGTCTTCCTTTTGTTAAGTTGTATGAGTTCCTTATATGGTTTGGATATTAACCCTTTATCAGATGTGTCATTGCCAAATATGTTCTCCCATACAGTGGGCTCCCTTTTCATTTCATTGATGGTTTATTTTGCTGTCTAGAAGCTTTTTTTTTTATTTTGATGTACTCCCATTTCTGTATTTTCTCCTTAGTTTCCTTTGCCCTAGGAGTTATATCCACAAACATATTGCTACAAGAGATGTCTTATATTTTGCTGCCTATGGTTTTTCCTAAGATTTTTATGGTTTCACAAGTTTCACTTAAGTCAGAACAAAATAAATTGATGAACAAAATAGGTCCAGAGACATAGAAGCATGGAACAGACTGCAGAATTTCAAAGAGAAGGAGGGGGGTCGGTGGGTGGATGGGAAGAGATTAACCAAAGAACTTGTATGTATATATGCATAACCCATGGACACAGAGAACAGGATGGTGAAGGCTTGGGGCAGGAGGAGAGGATGGGCTATAAGGGATCAATGGGAGAAAAAAGGCAACATATGTAATACTTTCAACAATAAAGATTTTTTTTAAAACATGAAAGAACACTTTGGGGGGTCCATTTAGTCAGAACCCATTCTAGCAGGTCAGTTCAGGGGTAGTCGCAGATGTAAAGGAGCTCTATTAAGGCTCTAGCCAGAGCAGCCTCAGGCTTTCTGACGGTGTAACGGACACCAGTTTTAGGAGCAGATGTGTGTCTTCTAAGAACCAGGCGCTCTCCTTATAATTAATTCTGAAGTCTCCACTTGGCAACTCCAAAATAGTGAACGCTTATCAATGCCGCTATGATTGACACTTTATTTGTGCCTCTGTGTGCTTGTTTAATGTCTCTCCGAAGAGTGGTGGTTTGTAATAAAGTTCATTTAAAAATCAGTGTTGGCCATATTTGCTGGGTAATAGAAAACTTCACCTAGATTCTGAGGATGATCATGGGTGGTTGTTAAACTTATGCACAGACGACCATTAGATATTAACTGTCTAAATAGTGGCCAGGTCTGTTTTTGTGTTTTCACCTCCCAGTGCACTTTCATCGAAATTCCATCATCATAAAAGAGTCGTTGTAGCATACAATGCTAGGATGGGCATGCCAACTTGGCTCTACAACTGAAATTTCCATAGACTTGCCCCTCAAACACCATGTAAGAAAAGTAAGTTATAGCATATTTGGCTTTATAAATTTATCCACTTAGTGACTTTATCTTCCAAATCAATCACTACCTCTGTCCAATAATTAAACAGCCTGGAGTTACAAAATAAATATCAGCCAGATGACATTCATTCAGTGAGAAAGTTCTGGAGGAAATAGTTGATGGAGACATGAATTAAAAGCTAGCATACTCCTCACAGTGGTGTGAGACATCAAAAAATGGGAGCCTTCAAATCTGGCATCCAGTCTCAGAGAGAACAAAATCAGGGCTGAAGAAGCCAGATTCGATCTTGTTTGAATGACTTAAATGTCAAAGGGCAACATGATTACGTACCTGCTTAAAAATGAGACTCCATTTCCAGAATATATCATTTTAAACTAAAAAAAATGAAAGCAAGGTGCTAAAATTGTATATATTGTGCTACCTTTTGTGTATGATTAGGACAGAAAATGAGACTATATGTTTGATTTGCTTGTATTTACATACACAAAAAACACCCTGGAAGGATAAGCAGAAACTAATAGTGAAGAGATGGGGACTTTTCAGGGTATCTATAATAATAAAAGTGTAATATGCTAATTAGACCAGATGACCTTCCGGACGAAGCCATGGCGGTGGGGGCAGAGGCAGAGGCGGCCGCTGTGGTGGGTGGGGGCCGAGCTCCTTGCATGAATTTTGTGCATCAGGCATCTAGTAGCTTTATATTGCTTTGATTTTTAAATCTTATAAATATATTACTTATTTAAAAAATGAAAAAACAAAAACATGATGAATTGTTTTTTGGAAAACTGAAACCCAAATGGAATATTTGCTGGGAAATGTTAAAACGTGGTATTTTACCGTAAGCACAGCTTTGCGATGTGCTAGAAAGTTCAGAGGCCTGAGAAGCAGGGGACATGGGTTAAGGTCTCAGTTTTAGTTTTTCCACAATTTACTTTGACATCTTTTAACACTGGATTGGCAAATGGGCTTAATGTGTGAGGCCAGTTCAGTTTATGATTAAACTAGAGGCCAGATGCACATAATTCATGCAAGAGTAGGCCTTCCTTCCCCTGGCTGCTGGCACTGGCTTCCCTCTGGCTCCTGGGACCTGGACTTCCCTCTAGCTGCTGGCAGGCACCCGGGACCCAGGGTTCCCTTGCAGCCCTGGCTTCATCTGGAAGGTTGTCTGGAAGGAAGTCCAGAAGGACGTCTGGTCTAATTAGCATAGTACGCTTTTATTATTATAGATATGAAGAAGTTGCCTGGAGCATTCTTCTGAGAAAGATGTTACAGCCATGTCCAGGTTCAGTAGAAGAGATTTCTTTAATTGGTTAGTGATCTCTGCCATGGGTGTAGGATGGGAGAGTGACAGCATGCATGCCTTTTCTTTGTCCTCTCTGATTTTTCTTACTAGAGGTCCAGTGCATGACATTTGTGCACTTGGGAGGGGTCTCTCAGCCTGGCCCCCGCCCTCTTGCAGTCCAGGAGCCCTTAGGGGATATCGGACATCCCCCGAGGGGTCCTTAGCGCTGCCTTGGAGGCAGGAGAGGATCCCACCACCACCGCTGCACTCACCAGCCATGAGCCCGGCTTCTGGCTGAGTGGCACCCCCCTGTGGGAGCTCACTGACCACCAGGGGGCATCTCCTGCATTAAGCGTCTGTCCCCTCGTGGTCAATTTGTGTCATAGCGACCAGTTGTTCTGCCATTTGGTCGATTTGCATTAGCCTTTTATTATATAGGATTTTTACTTTTAAAACATTTTATATTTTATATTTTATATTATTCTGTATTAGATGTACAGCACCGTGGTTAGACAGTCATGTAGTTTACAGAGCAGTATTTGTCCTTTCTTTATGCTTTTTGCTCATCAGTAAGATCAGGGGCTTAGACTAGAAGACTTTTAGCCTCTTTGTAGTTCCAAAATGTTAATCATAAACCGGGCATGTTCCCAAAAGATAAAATGAAGGGGGAAGGCAGAGTACAGGCACCTGTGGTTCTGTAGTTAGAGGTGGGAAAGGTTGCCTTAAGTGGAATGTAAGAAACACTAAGTTTCAGGAAAGTTCCATCCAACTGTGAGCAGGCATCTGGGGCCAGGCTGAGACAGTCTAGCATTTGCTACTCCTTAGTCGTTTGTTTGGAAGGTGGTTAGGGCAAAGGTACACCACTTTCTTAGAGAAGATGCTCAAGGTGATGCGTGGGTGGAATACGACAGCTTGACAGCCCTCATTCCCACTTCCTTCTGGAACATTATAACAAGTAAAAGGAGACTTGGACATCAGGCTGCCAGTCCCCCATGGAGCTGGGGAGAGCTAGTGACTGACAGAAACGGAGAGGGCTAGTCTCTCCTCAAAGTCTAGGGTGACACGACAGACTTTTGTGGCTTCTTCAGGGCCCAGCCAGTGGAAGCTTCTGGATCCTCTTGAAAAGGAGCTGGTCATTCTACTTGCCTGTTCCTGATGAACTGCCCGACCTTACTGTCTCCTGAAGTGTGAGAGCCACCGTCCCAGGCCGAGGCCAGGACCAGAGCAGGAAGCCAAATGTGGGCGAGGAAGGGGCTGGCTTCCCAGGACCTGCAGTAAAACATCAGGGGGATCCCTTGAGGCCCGAGAGGGCTTCCTGGTGTGTGGAAACCTTCCGAGTCCCAGAGAGGACACACTTCGGGGCTCTTGATGCCAGGAGTCTGCAGAGATGCGAAAGACACCTGGAGAGCAGAGCCCGAGCCCACGTGAGATGGCAATCTTCTGCCTGCTACCCGGACCCTCCTCTGCTCTGGAGTTGCTGGCAAAGCAGGCTGAAGCCAGCCATGCCAGCCCAAGCTCCTGCCTCTGCCTCTCGGGTGGGGACCCTCATCTCTCAGCATCCCAGTCTGACGCAAGCTTTGAGGCTGCACTGCCCGATGTGGTAGCTGCTATCGGTGAAAGTGGGGTATCCCCTTCCCCACTGGGTGCTGGGGGTCCAGTCCTTACCATATCTGGAGAAAAAGAATCTTCTGAGACTCGCATGGGAGGATGAGTGATTTTTATTTGTGTGAAATTACATCCCGGTGTTTGCCAAGTTCCATTTCCCTTACTCCAGTCCTGTAAGATGTGCAGCTGGGAGTCAGTGGAGCTAGAAGCAAAGCCAGTGTCCAGAGTTTCCTTTCCATGTGGGAATCGGGTCCGGTTTCACTTCAGCTAGCTGCAGTCCACCAGTTCATTGTGCCCTGGGGTCCGCCGTGGGCCATGGGGGCGAATGCAGGAGCACAGGGGCGTGAGAGCCCCTGAGACCAGGAGCATAAGAGAGCGAACTCCCTTGTTTAGGAGATTAAATATCCTAGATTTTCTCGTGCTTGAGTGGCCACACCTACTCTGGCCATTGACCTGTTCCCAGGTGTGACTGAAAGGCAAGTACCTTCCCTATTACACCCAGACTTAACTGGGCATGAGTTTATTCTCCCTCGTCCAGGCCCTTCCCCCGTCAATCTGCAGGGAATGGGCCGGTGGTTCCCTGGGGAGTGTTAACCTGCAGCTTCCTGGCAAAACCGCACAAAAGGCATGTCCATTATATGTGCGTCCCCTTGCTCCTTTCCGGTTATTAGTAACTGGGTTAAGTTACAATGGTATCAGTAGCCACCGACCGCATGTGGCCATTTAAATTAATTAAGATTAAATAAAACAACCAGTTCCTTAGTTGCACTAGCCACATTGCAAGTGTTTAATAGCCATTTGTGGCTGGGGCTACTGAACTGGGTAGCACAGATGGCAACTATTTCCATTATTGCAGAATGTTCTGTAGGTGCTGCTGCTCTGTAGTGTCTGTCTGGAAGCCACTATGGACAGACAGACCCACGACAGTATAGAATAATAACCAGTAAACCTAAAATCAGATGACAGGGGCAAGCAAGGTGTGTATATTTCTTCTTATGTGAGTTGTGAATTGGCTAAATTCACTAAACGAAAGAAAAGTTCAGATTGAGTTAAAAAAAAACAACACCACATGCTATATGTTGTTTAAAGAAATTCATGCACTGCCAAGTGGCCAATAAAGATTGAAAAGCTCTTGTAGATGAGAGATTTTCATGTAGCGTGGACTTTATATAGCTGTTCATTATCTAATTTTACGAGGAATGTTGCCAAGTTGAGGTGTTAAGAGGAGAATGCAAATTGGGTTTGGGGTTCATGATAAAGGAAATGAACAAACTTGTGGTCCAAAGGCATCGCTATCTTTTTGTGTTTCTCACTGGGAACATTTTTCTGCTAGAGGTGGGAGGAGCAGAGGCGGTGGAGGATGAATCAGTCCCTTTGAAATGTGTTGCCCCAGAGGCAGGCTTCTGCCAGCTGGAAGGAACCTGTGCCGGGGTGGCTGGGAGCACTCATCCCGCCTGCCATCTCTTTAAAACTCACCGAGGAGCCTGTTCTGGTGGGGCCATTAGCATGCACGGCCACCTTGGGAACATCGGGCCTTTCCACCCGCGCCAGTTCCCTCCCTCCGGGGGCTGGGACAGCAGCTGGGGCCCATCCCTCCGGATCCAACAATAACATTTCCATTTGCATTGCCAGTCATGTTCATTTCTCAGGAGAGTCCTGTATATCTGAACGTCCTTTTCTTCTTCTGACGCTTCACAAGTTCTCGGGCGATTACAGCATAGACAAGAATGGGAATGGAAAAATTTGGAAGTATATTTGAACTATTATATAACATAAATCTAGCATAAATCAAGCTAAGAGATTTGAGTAAACCTGAGGTGCATAAGTATTTTCTTAGGATGCAAATATAGAGGAAAAACAAACACTGTTGGAAAAAAATATACTTGGTTTTTTTTCTGTCAGCCTTTCCCTTGTATCTAACTAATTCTGTGATGCCACCCATCAGATATTCAATAGGTGGCATTAAATTAATGTCATTTAGAAAAATGAGTTATATCCACAAACCTGTATCTTAGAAATACAATCAAAGTCTTGGTCTGAGCTAAAATAATAAAACCCCAGCTAGTAAAAACTGAAATGACGTTTATCCAATTAGAATCATAGAAGCAAACAATTATTTTTTTCTTTTATTATTACTAGAGGCCCGGTGCATGGATTTGTGCACTGGAGGGGTCCCTCGGCCTGGCCTGCGGGAATCAGACCAAAACCAGCTCACCAACATCCCCCAAGGGGTCCTGGATTGTGAGAGGGTGGTTCTTGGGTGACACACCCAAGAATCGGGCTCTCTCCTCTCTAGTTCCAGGTGTGTCACCCGAAAACCGAAGCTGCCAAGTCACCACAGCTTGGCAGCTCCTGTTTTGAGCGTCTGTCCCCTGGAGGTCAGTATGCATCATAGCTACCTGTTGGAGCATCTGCCACCTATTGGTCATTGCACATCGTAGCTACCAGCTGGTCAGCTGGTTGGTGGGTCACTTAGGCTTTTATATATATAGATTACTTTTTGTAGTTCTTGAAGATGTGAGTGGAAGGCTGTGCTGTTGACAAGCTGAGAAACTAAAATGACCTAGGTGTTAACTCTTACATTTTCTCCTCCAGCCCAGGATATACTGGATTGCAGCCTGGAGTCCCCATCCGTTAAGTGGTGACAGGTCTTCATATGAAACAGACAGTGAGTGAAAACTAAGCTCCTGTTCACTTAAACAACGGAACATTTTCTTTCTGAGTTTGCCAGTATTATATGTTGAGCAAGAGAATGTGTGCTTTGAACGTTATTACAGTCAATGTGACAGAGACTCTTCCTTTTTTTTTTTAAAAAAAAATTATATTTTATTGATTTTTTTACGGAGAGAAAGGGAGATGGATAGAGAGTTAGAAACATCAATGAGAGGGAAACATTGATTAGCTGCCTCCTGCAACACCCCCTACTGGGGATGTGCCCGCAACCAAGGTACATGCCCTTGACCGGAATTGAACCTGGGACCCTTCAGTCTGCAGGCCGATGCTCTATCCACTGAGCCAAACCGGTTAGGGAAAGACTTTTCCTTTTTAATAGGATGCATTTGTCCCCACCTGTGCTCAGTAGCGTTTATCCTAGCCTGCATCATCCCTCTCAACTAGCAGGAGGTAACCAACAGAGAAAGCCCTCCAGCACAGAGCCGCAGCCTCCGGAGGCAGATGCTGCATTGGCCTTTGAACTGGAGGCGAGGACAGTAGCATCAGGGGAACTTTGCCCTGTTACCTCCTGGTTTCAGAAAGATGCCAGCTATAGAACGTAGGACAATTTTTATACATTTTCTTTGTTTATGTGCAGGGCTAGACAAACATTTGGACATTTGGGATTTCTCTGGTGGGTGTGTATGCATTAGTAATGGGGACCTGCAAGAACCTAATAGTAGATAGGTGTTCATTTTTCACTCTCATAATAGTCTTAATTAAAAATACTGTAGGTTTGTCATCAGGGAACAGGCACAGAGGGTCCCCAATGCTGACTGACACTTGGTGCCGTGCTGGAACTTAGTAATTCAAGAAATTTGGGACTCTTCCCCATCACCTTCCATCTTAGCCCTTAGCTGAGTCTATCACACCCTTTACTTAGTCCCTGGCAGTCTCCTGTCTTTGCCTTTTGTCCACCCTTTACCGCCCAGATCATGGAAGTGGCTGTAAAATAACATATCACCATTAGGTGTCGCTGTCTAACATGTAATGACAGTGAAAAAGAAGGATTTCAATTTAGTTCAGAAATCACCTGCTTGATAGAGTAGGCCAAGCATGCCAAACTCCAAGGCTAACTAACACGGGCCAAATAAACAAGGTTCAAGTTTATGTGGGCCGCAATAAAACAAAAGCTTCAGTTTTCATAGAAACGTTGGTTTATTTCGATAGAGACATGCTGAATACAAAGGGCTGAAATAAATGAGTAATTGTTAACATAAAATAATAGAATATTTTAACAAAAATTAATATTTTTTCTTGAACATTAACTTACCCGACACTGAATAACTGCACAAATTAATAAACGTTACGCAAATAAGCCTATTTTTCTTGTTCTCCGAAAGTGAATATTTCCTGTTGCGCACACCAAACAAGTCAGTCCAAGACTAATGACGTGGCCATCGGCTGCTAAAATATTCGCTGCTAGAATTAGTGGAGAGAAATGGTGCGCCTGCCCGCAAGGCGCATAAGGGAAATGAATGCAAACATGATTATAATAATCAGTCATTAGTGAACATTGTAATTATTAATAATTATTCATAACAGGATATTGAAAAAATTAAGTTACAAAATTTTTATTGAAACATTTCTTGCATACCGTTATATTCGCTGGGCTGCAAGAATATTCATTATGGGCTGCATGTGGCCTGTGGGCCGTGTGTTTGACATGCGTGGTGTAGGCCATCGAGGCTGTAGATTCTGAAAATATTTTTTGCTTGCAAATAAAGATTTGTTTCAGATTTTAAAAAATTGGAAATAGTCAGACTTTTAAAAACAAATGCTAGAGTTTTGCTGGAGAGATTGCAAAAGAGAATTATTTTAGTCTGGCATGCAAAGTTTTCCCTGACTTATCTCAAACCTACATTTCCCAAAAGACACCTGCTTTTGTCTTTAAGTACCCCACTTTTCAGTCACATGGGGCTACTTGCCATTTTTTGGATATCAATGCTTTTCCATACCACTGCACTGACTGAGAGTGTGCTTCCTTTACCTCCCAATGCCATCGCCTCACTCTCACAGACAAGCTCAGATGCTAGGTCCTCTGTGAGACCATACCTCATTTCAGATGGAGCACTCATTCCGACTGCTGTATGTCTGCCATGGGAATGGGCTCCTCGCGTAGCATGTTGTAAACACTAGCACCAATAATGATTATTCATGTATTATCATGAAAGCAAGGACTGTAATGTAATTACCACAAGCCTAGAATGGGTCTTAGAATAAACATTAATAAATGGTAATGAGCTTAGTTAAGTGAATAAATTAATCATAATGAAAACATGGATATGGAAAGATTTGATTCTAGTTGATTTTTGGAGCATTGCCAATTCACTGGGTACTGGAAACTGGCCATCCACGGATAATTAAAGAGTAATGATAGAAGGCAGTATATCAACGTATGAGAAAATACACTCTACACAGTGCTGTGGGGAGCCAATCAGCATGATTGATTTAATGGTCATGATAATTGATGACACGAGAAAGTAAACAGCTCATCTGTGCCTTAGCATCTCTATTAGAACTTTCTGCTTTTTAGCCATGCTCTTGTGAATAAATAAGAAATACCATTAGAAATACAATCTACTCTCTCTGTATTCAATTTAGAAAATGTTTTCCCTTCACCCACCATATTCCTGATGAAACTGAGTCTCCCAGATAAACAGCTGGAGGGGCTGGGCTCATCCACATTCAGGGAAGGCCCGCGAGGGAGCTGTTGTCAGAGCTGGAAACAGGGTGGGAACAAAGGGAAGATGCCTCTGCTGCTTGGCATTCACCAGACCTGGTACAATTTTCCTCAATCAATGATGGGTAAGAAAAAAGAGGGGGGAGGGACAACAAAAGTAATCTTTTTTAAAAACCTCACCCAAGGATATGCTTATTATTATTATTTTTTTTAGAGAGAAAGGGAGGTAGGGAGGGAGGAGAGAGAGAGAGAAAGAGAGACAGAGAGAGGAAGAGAGAGAGAGAGAGAGAGAGAGAGAGAGAGAGAGAGAGAGAGAGGAAGAGAGAGAGAGAGAGAGAGAGAAACATCAGTGTAAGAGAGAATATTGATTTATTGGTGGTGCCTTCTGTATGTTCCCCTACCGGGGATCAAATGGCAACCTTTTGTATATGGGATGATGCTCAAACCACTGGCAGGGCACAAAAAGAATATTTTAAAAATACTCCATATAACATAAAAAAGGGATCCACTGCTACTAAGTACTATTTTAAAAATATGTGTGAAATATCATCATAGTAAAAAAAGAAAATTTAGAGCGTACCTATTTTTAGTCATTAAAAGACAAAAAGAATATCTCTGAAAGAGTATTAGAAGGGGGACTGATAATGACTAAAAAAGAACTGCCACTGTAAAAAAGAAAGTCATAGTAATTAAAACTATTGCAGAATTAAAATCCACATTGGGGACAGTTAACACAGAATCTTTAATATAATACAGAAAAAAAACATAAGGAAGAAAATGATAGGTTTAGGGAATAGAATGTAAAGCTATGGATAATTGGCACCCTTGAGAATGAGAGTATATGAATTGAGTAGAAACTACAATTTAGTGTATGATCAAAGATGTATGAAGAAAAGTTTCTAGATCTGAAAAAAAAACCAAACCTGAAACTATAGAATAAGGAAAATGTTCTAGGAAAAATTAATAAAATGAGGAGAGTTCTAGGCATATGCTGATGAAAATAGGAACTTCCAGTACAAAATAATTTAAAGTTTTCAAGCAGAAAAAATAAACAGGCTACTTGTCTAAGGGACCATGGTGAGGCATTTATTCCAGACATATGTGTACAGCCTTGCAGGACATTTGGTCCTGTACAAACTGCCATGGAGACAGTTGATCGGCACCTAAGGTCCTTGATATTTGGTCATGTAGAAATGTCCATGCTTGGAAAAAGTTCCTGTGTTCAAAAAGCCCGTGTTTATTTCTATTTTTTAAGATATATTTTATTGATTTTTTACAGAGAGGAAGGGAGAGGGATAGAGAGTTAGAAACATCGATGAGAGAGAAACATCGATCAGCTGCCTCCTGCACGTCCCCTACTGGGGATGTGCCTGCAACCAAGGTACATGCCCTTGACCAGAATTGAACCTGGGACCCTTCAGTCCACAGGCCGACGCTCTATCCACTGAGCCAAACCGGTTAGGGCTATTTCTATTTTTTTTTTATAAGATTAACACAAAAAACACTATGATGTTTTATTGTCTAACTAGAGGCCTGGTGCACAAAATTAGTGCAGGGTTGGGGGGAAGGGTGTCCTTCAGCCCAGTCTGCACCCTCTCCAATCTGGGACTGCTGGCTCCTAACCACTTGCATGCCTGCCTGCCTGATTGCCCCTAACCGCTCCCCTGCCAGCCTGATTGATGCGTAACTGCTCCTCTGTCAGCATGATCATCCCAACTGCCATCCCTTGTAGGGCTGAGGGGACTGGGGGACTCCGGCTGGATAAGGCTGGATGCTGTGGGGACTAGGTGAGGCGGGGCTGAGGGGACTGGGGGACTCTGGCTGGATGAGGCGGGTCTGAGGGGACTGGGGACTGAGGCTGGATGAGGCGGGGCTGAGGGGACTGGGTGCTACCATCTTGTAGCTGTCATCTTGTGAGGGGGTAGCAGTCAATTAGCATATTCCCCCTTTATTGGCTGTGGGTGCCGCCATCTTATGAGGGCATGATGGTCAATTAGCATATTCCCTCTTTATTAGATACGATAATTGTGTTGGGGCTGTATTGCCAATAATAACCCTTCTTGTCTTGGTAGCTTAGCTGGGGTTAGGTAGATGGCTCATGGTTTGGCTCTTGCAGAAGAGCAGGATTTATATAAACTATGGACCAAATGTCTCTGTGGACGGTTTGGACAGAACAAAATGTCTGCTAATTGTGTAGAATTAAACCCAATTAATTATTTTAAATTGGTACCCCAATAAAATAAAATACAAGAATCTATAATAATAAAAGGGTAATATGCTAATTAGACTGGATGTCCTTCTGGATGAAGCCGGGGCCAGAGGGAAGCCCGGGTCCCAGGTGCCAGCAGGCGACCGGAGGGAAGCCAGCCTGGGTCCAGGGTGCCAGAGGGACGCCGGTGCCAGCAGCAGCGGGAAGGAAGACCTACTCTTGCACAGATTTCGTATATCGGGCCTCTAGTAAAAAATAAAAGTCAGAATAAAGAATAATTAAATGATATTTTAAATGCATATTCTCATGTTGTACTGGCAAGGATTGGGAAGTAAAAGAATATTAAAGTAATAATTATACAACTATTAGATTTCATAATGAAAAAAATAAAAATTAAAGTATGATTTTAAAAATATTTGATTAAATTATTTAAAAACTAGCTCTAAAATGAGTACATAGATATGACTGAACTCATTAGCTATATATAGAGATAAGTCTAAAAATGAATTTAGTAAAATGCTAACAGAGGAAACCTCTAGTTACTAGAACGGTGGATGATTTTTATATTCTTTCCTATGTGTTTGTGTTTTTATAAATAGTAAAACTATAATAAAGCTACAAGGCAATCAAAGTAAAAACCAAGCAATGTTTTCTGTTCTTAAAAAAAAATAAGCAGAATCGAGCTACTGTTAAAATATCCAGGTAGGTTTGTTTTCTTATTGCATCCGTGAATAATTATTGACAGTAAATGGCAACAAGGCAGGAAAATCTCTGAACCCATTTCAAGGTTCTAATCATATTGACAATGCTTCAAGTTAGCCTCTTCTTTATGAAGACATAAAATCTGTTAGGCCCATTAGAGCTGCCTCGTGTAGTCCTAAAGGATGTGTCGCTCTCCACGTCTACAGAGCTAGGCCCATTATCTTAACTAGAGTATCATCAGTGATCATTCTCTCAACTCTGCACCAGCTTGCAAAGGTGATAAGTAACGGATAAATTCAGGTACAGATAGACTATGAATAGCCGGAGGTTTAATTCCAAACTTAAATTCAGTTTCTTTGGGAGCTGAGCCATACCGTGATATGTCACAAAATGTTTTTAATCTGGAGCAGTCAGACTTAAGTGGCTGAGATAAACCTTAACAAATACACTAAAAACTATAGTGACTGCTGTTGGATAGCTGAGCGCCTCACTGGTGTCTGTCCCTAAGCCCACACACTAGTCAGCTGGCTGGATTTCACCACCCAGTGGGTGAAAGGAGGGAAGGAAAGACACCAAGTGAGACTTTACTGAGGTCAGAGAGGAGATGGTTTGTTCCAAGGCCTAGAGAAGTGCTGGTCTAAGGCATCCCCACTTGGGCCTTCCCAGGATGGGGACCTCCCCTTTGCCAGGCAGCCCCAGGTCCATTTTATAGCAGCAGGTGCAACATGAGAAAAAGACAAAAGCAAAAACAAGCTTTCCATTCTGTGGAAGCCTGAGTTCTAACGTTTCCCTCATTTCACCAACATGACCCATTCTTTAAGTGTCCTACCCTCTGAAGTATAGGAATTCAACAAAATAAGTAAAGAACCCAGATAAACAAGTTCATTGAATGATAAACAACTGGTCAAGAGGGTAACTCGATCCTAATGCCAGCCTGAGATTTGGCGATGTAGGGAGTCTAGGCATGACCACTGTACTTATTTAAAGCGAAAGGAAGACATACTAGCTTCCCTATTCAAATGCAATTTAATTTTCACATATTGACTGCTTCTTAAGAAAAGCCTCCATCCTCACTCCTTCTCCCTGTTAACCCACTTCCATACACATTATGGGCTGACAGAGCAGCAGCATCAAGGGGTTTCTGATAACAGCAGTGAAGTTATATCTGGTGGAGAATTCTGAAGGATGGTGAGGAATCCCTACTCCTTTGCCTACACTCCCAATTCCAATCTATTTGCCTCTGCTGAGCCATGTGGGTGGTGAAGCAGATGGGTAGCTGGATCCACGTGAGCCTTTGGGCTATGGGATTCCTAGTGAGGGGAGTGGGTGGAATGTTCTTTGTGGACTGGGTATGAACTTGGGAAGCAGTACTAGAGAGACACTGGGGTGAAGCAAAGGCTCTTGGGAAGAGCTTGGTTTGCAGAGGTCTCTGCCCAGAGCGGGAGAGAGGGGATTAAAGTCATCTTTGTATAAATATCTTAGGTGTGCCAGTCTGCAACAGGCCAAGAATCAGCTGAATGAGTAGGCCGAGTTTTTCTAGGCAGGAGGCTGGGAGAGTGTCAGACATACACTCTGAGGAGTTAACAACAACAATAAAAACCCAACAATAAAATACAGCTGCTCTAAAGGACCCAGCAGCCCTGACTGGTTTGGCTCAGTGGATAGAGCATCGGCCTGCAGACTGAAGGGTCCCAGGTTCGATTCCGGTCAAGGGCATGTACCTTGGTTGCGGGCACATCCCCAGTGGGGAGTGTGCAAGAGGCAGCTGATCGATGTTTCCCTCTCATCATTGTTTCTAACTCTCTGTCCCTCTCCCTTCCTCTCTGTAAAAAATCAATAAAATATATATTAAAAAAAATAAAAATAAAATAAAGGACCCAGCAGTAGAAAGGTGAGTAGTCAGCACAAATAGAGCTCGTGCTTGGCAATATAGGATTGTAGAAAGAGGCAGAAGAAAACTGAAGCAAAATAATCTATACTAATAAAAGGGTAATATGCTAATTAGACCGGATAGACTGGACGTCTTCCGGATGTCCTTCTGGACAAAGCCATGGTGGCGGGGGCCAAGGCAGAGGCTGTTAGAGGCGATCAGGCAGGCAGGCAGAACTGTTAGGGGTGATTAGGTTGGCAGTTGGACATACCTCGAGGGGTCCCAGATTGGAGAGGGTGCAGACCGGGCTGAAGTACTCCCTCCCCCCATGCACAAATTTCGTGCACAAGGCCTCTAGTAATAACAACAACAACAACAACAACAACAACAACCAGAGCATTTAAGAAGATTCAAGTACAGCACAAATAAGACCATAATTAAGAATTATTTTCCATCTAATGAATTCAGTTGCTTATTTGAAGGAGATGGAAATCATTAGGGAAATGATATGGTTGAGTCTACAACATCCACTATATTCATTGTGAGAGTTCCAGAAGGAGAACGAGGAACTAGTCAATAATGTCTGTGATTTGAAAAAAATATTTAAATCTGCACACTGAAAGGCCTCACCAGATTTCAGTAGGATACATGATAAAAGATAAATTGAGGCATGGTAAATATTCTTGAGCTCTGCTAAAAAAAAAAAGAACTCAAATTTGGAATAGGTCAAAGAGTATTAGGCACTTTTTTGGTGCAGCACTGGGCTTGACTTTCTATTGACTGAGCTGTTTTACAAGTTTGTAGTGGCTGAGGTTAACATGAGGATTTTTGTCTGTTGGAAATGAAAACAATTTCTGTTTGGTGGAAGAGATAATCCCAAAGGATACAGTTTGTGCCTCTAAGATATTAAACAATCTTGTATCTAACCTATCAATTTTATCTGAACATTCCTTTATTAAATTACCTGTGTATACCTTCTTAAATCCTCGTTGAACCTCTCCCTCTTTTTTAACATTTTGCTGTAAAGTTTTAATAATTTAAATAATGAATTAAAAATCATTGACAAAAGAGCTCATATTATATTGCACGAAAATCATGGTTTTACCTATCTGAAAATGATCTTGTAATAGATGTGGAATCATCCATTGAAATGTCCAAGCACAGTCACTTGAAGAACTGCTTTTCTTGGAGAAGTCACCTCAGTGTTGCTTAGGCCCAAGTATGTCCGTCTCCCTCCCTCCTTCCTGCCATCCCACCACCTCCATCCTCCCAGACTAAATCCCAAGCAGCAATAGAAGTTTGGCTTTTCTCATGCTCTGTTTCTTCCAATTTTTTTTTTTTTTTCTCTCTCTCCATTGACTTTTGTGTTTTTGCTTTTTCTGGTCCCTGAGTGGTCAATAAAATCAATCCCTCTTGGTGGCAGCAATGGTTGAAAGTTTGGTCTTGTGGTCTGACCATTGGTGATTTCCATCAAATGGATGATGGAGATCTAGTCTCTGGTGGGTGAGAGATGACAATTGGATTTGTTATTTTTTTCTGTTGTTTACACTTGTGAGCTCAAATACCTTGAATTTGTGTGTGTGTGTGTGTGTGTGTGTGTGTGTGTGTGTGTGTGTGTGTGACCATTGGGAAGAATAATAGCTCTTGAGACCTAGACTGGTGAGTTTTGTATTTTCTGGGTTTATTTTTTACCTGCAGCTAAAGTTATACAACTGGGCTAAAAGTTATGTACTTGTAATTCAGAAAAACTTTTATCTCTTGTGTGTGAATGTGAAATATTTTCTTACTTCTGGAGGGTATTAATAAATTAGATTACAATGTCTATTAAATTAAAGGAACTCTGCTTTGAACAGTGTTAGAGATAAACCATTGCTTATGTAAATTAAATGTCCCCAGAATTCAGAGAAAAAAAATTAAAAAACAATAATCTTTTACTACCTTAAATGCACTAGGCTTTTGAGGAAAAATAACCCTTCTTACAGAAACTGCTAGCTTAGGAACATATAAGAATCTAAGTTTACAAAAATAAGATGAATATTTGGACAAATTATACTAGTTTAATAATTTTCTTTGGCTTATCAGTGTTCAGTATAATACAGCATATGTATTTATTAACATGATTTTGGTATGAAGAGACTAGTTTAATATAAACTTCCTAAACTACTTACTTTGGCTTATTGATTAAGCAAAATAACATTACAATATATAAAGCTTAAGATTGTAAAAATACAAATTTATCTTCATAATACTGACATTTTAATAGTATATTTTTGTGTCCATTTGAACATCACTGATAAGAGCTATAGGTAACTTGAAACCATGAGATTTAAAATATTTCAGCAATTAAAGGATGATTAGTGAATACACAGGTAATTTATTAATACTATTGACACTGAAATATTGATTACTAAGCATAATTTCAAGTTCTTATATTTTCACATCTGATTTTAACACACTATAAAGTGCTTATTTCTTTAGGATATTTGTGTTGATGAATGCTTTATTTTGCCATTTTATGAAGGTGTAAAGGATTGTGTGTAGCTGGAGAAAATTTTGTTATTAGTATGCATGAGTTTTGTTATTAGTATTCATGAGTTTTGTTAGACTGATAAAATCCTTAAATATGATACATTTCTCAGTTTTCTTTCTTCCAGTTTGCTCTGTGAAATATAAGTTAGTAGAAATTCGGTGCACAAAATTCGTGCACAGGTAGGGTCCCTAGGCCTGGCTGGCGATCAGGGCCAATTGGGGCCTTCCTTCGTTCTGTGCCTCCCCCTGGTGGCCAGTGCACATCAGAGTGAGCAGTCAAACTCCCGGTTGGTAGAACTCCTGAGGGGACAATTTGCATATTAGCCTTTTATTACATAGGATTATTTTAGTTAAAAGTTATGATTAAATGTGGGTGCTTGAGACTATAGCAGGAGCCATAGTGAGAGGGAGATACAACTGTGTATGTATGTTGGTTTTTCAAGAAAAAAAAAAAAAAAGAGAGTGATTTAATCCTAAACTGTCATTTTGTTCTAGAATATGAGAGAACACAGTGAAGGACAAAGTCTGAGCACATATAGCAAGTTATAGAGATTTGAAGAAAATAAACCTTATTTGAATTATAGTAACTGAGTCTGAGCAGAAACCGTAAAATATACTAACATTTTGGCAAAGTTTTTTATTTTTATTTTGAAGAATTTATTCATAAGATAATTTAAAAAACATAAAGGAGTTTGTGAATCTTTAACTATCTAATATACTAATGAAAAGCTAGAATTTGGTTTTATCTCTGGTAAAATGATAGATTGGAGCCTTTAGTTAGGGATAGCAAAGTATTACTCTGCCCCCTCTAGGAAATCTCCTTGATAGTAGAGACTCTATATCTCATCAAAGTAATTTTTCTGCTTTGTTTTGATTTTAATAATGTCCTTAATTTTTTTTAAAAAAAGCAAAAATAAAGAACACAGTTTCTTCATTTGTGAAAGTGCTAAAATTCCTTATAATCATGTTACCTTGTTTGATGTTATTTTAAAAAACTTTATTGACACTTAAGTAGATAACCAAGTGTCAATAAAGTATTTTATTATACTTTATCCAGGATGATATCTTAATCAAGTTAGCAGATCTCCTCTAATAACTCCTTTCCAAGTTCAGACCCTAAAATTAGAAAAATAAAATCATCTGTCTTTTATACCTAAAACAATCTTTGAGTCTTACCAAAGGGCCCTGGAAAATAAAAAGACATTATTTACTTTATAAAGAAGAATGCTAGAAATAATTAGGAATGTTTGGTATGTTCTACATTTCATAATTAGTTTGACACTAATTTAAGAATTACATGGGAGTAATTGTCAAATCAAAAGACACGCTCAATCTCCTCTTAAGTCTGTATAAGTAAAAAGTAGTTAATATAAATATTTCAGAAATTATACATTTTATGAAAAGACCATTGAGATTTGCCAGTATTCTCATTCTTTTAAAAATATATATATATATTTATTGATTTTTTACAGAGAGGAAGGGAGAGGAATAGAGAGTTAGAAACATCGATGAGAGAGAAACATCAATCAGCTGCCTCCTGCATGCCCCCTACTGGGGATTGAGCCTGCAATCGATCCCCAGTAGCGGGTGTGCAAGTACATGCCCTTGACTGGAATTGAACCCAGGACCTTTCAGTCCATGACCTGACGCTCTATCCACTGAGCCAAACTGATCAGGGCTTCATTATTCTTATTCTCAGGAAAAAGACTGATGGAACCCTTCTGAAATAGTTATATACTGTACCTCATTATTTTTCTTAATTTTAATGTTATTGGTCACTGTGATAAGTTGACTGAAGTCATTCAGTTTCACTATTAAACAAGTTTCAATTTCCCTTTGATGTTTGCCTGAAAGCTATTCTATAAGCTACAGAGTGGCAGCATTTTGTTAGTCACTTCTTTAAAAAAAAAATCTTTATTGTTGAAAATATTACATATGTTGCTTTTTTTCCTCCCATTGACCCCTTATGGCTCGCCTCCTCCCCCTGCTCCAGGACTTCACCACCCTATTGTCTGTGTCTTTGGGTTATGCATATATGTGTACAAGTTCCTGGCTTGATCTCTTTCCACCCACCCACTCACTCCCACCTCCCTCTGAGATTCATTAAAATCCACATATGAGTGAGATCATGTGATACTTGTCTTTCTCTGACTGGCTTATTTCACTTAGCATAATACTCTCCAGGTCCCTCCATGCAGTTTCAAAGGGCAAGATATCCTCCTTTTTTACTGCTGCATAGTATTAAATGGTATAAATGTACCACAGCTTTTTTTACCCACTCATCTACTGATGGGCACTTGAGTTGTTTCTAGATCTTAACTGTTGTAAACTGTGCTGCTATGAACATAGGGATGCATACATTCTTTCTGATTGCTGTTTTGGGTTTCTTAGGATATATTCCTAGAAGTGGGATCACTAGGTCAAATGGCAGTTCCATACTTAATTTTTTGAGGAAATTCTATACTGTTCTCCATAATGGCTGCACCAGTCTGCATTCCCACCAGCAGTGTACTAGGGTTTCCTTTTCTCCATATCCTTGCCAGCACTTGTCATTTGTTGATTTTTTTGATGGTAGTCATTCATACAGGTATGAGGTGATACCTCATAGTCATTTTAATTTGAATTACTCTGTTGATCAGTGACATTGAACATTTTTCATATGTCTATTGGCCATCTGTTATGTCCCTTTGGAGAAGTGTCTATCTTGGATCTTTTCCCATTTTTAAATTGGATTTTTTTTTGTTTCTTCATTTTGTTAAATTGTATGAGTTCCTTATATATTTTTGAAATTACCCTTTATCAGATGTATCATTTCCAAATATGCTCTCCCATACAGTGAACTCTCTTTTCATTTGTTTGATGGTTTCTTTTGCTGTGCAGAGCTTTTAATTTTGATATAGTCCTATCTGTTTTTTTTTTTCTCTCTCTCCATTTCTTCTTCTCATTACAGCAGTCCCTTTAGCATTTCTTGCAGTGCTGGTTTAGTGGTGACAAACTCCTTTAGCTTTTTTTGTTCTGGGAAGCTCTTTATTTTACCATCTATTTTGAATGAGAACCTGGATGAATATAATAGTCTTGGTGTCAGATCCTTGCTTTTCATTACCTTGGATACTGTATGCTGTGCCCTTCTGGCCTGTAGAGTTTCTGATGAAAAATCAGTTGACAGCTCTATGAGAGCTCCTTTGTAGGTAACAAATTGCTTTTCTCTTGCTGCCTTTAAGATTCTCTCTTTGCCTTTAATTTCTGGCATTTTAATTATGAAGTGTCTGGGCATGAGCCTGTTTGGGTTCTTCTTACTTGGGACTCTCTGTGCCTCCTGAACTTGTGTGACATTTTCCTCCACCAGGTTAGGAAAGTTTTCTGCCATTATTTCTTCAAACATGTTCTCTATCCCTTGCTCACTTTATTCTCATTCTGGCATTCCTATTATGCTAATATTGTTACATTTCATCCTGTCCCACAGCTCCCTTAAGCTGTCTTCCTGTTTTTTAATTGTTTTTTTTTTCTTTTTGGTTCTCTGACTGACTGATTTTTTCTGCCCTGTCTTCTAATTCACTGATCTGATTCTCAGCTACCCCTAATCTGCTGAGTATTCCTTCCACCATGTTCTCTATTAGTGCCATGTTAATCTTCATAGCTACTATATCTTTTCTCATGTTGTTGAGAATCTTTGCCATCGTAACTTTGAACTCTATATCTGATATATTTCTTACCTCCATTTTATTTAGCTCTTCTTCAGGAGAATTCTCTGTTCTTTCATTTGAGACTTGTTTTTTTTGTCTTCCCATGTTGGCTGCCTGTCTGGGTTTGTTTCTATATATTAGGGAGATCTATTATGACTCCCAATCTCTATATAGGACAGTGTTATATGCTGTTTCTGACTAGCCTTGCATACCCTGTTTGGAGCTATCAGCAATTCACAGCTTGTGGCTCCCTCTGCTGGAGCTGGGTGCCTTTGTAAAGGATCAAGATATACACTAAGGTTTTCTTTTCCTAGCCCTGGGCCCTGAATTAGATCAGGCAAAGACTCAAAGCCTCCAGAGACCTGCCTATGCTTGTAGTCTGATTGTTATTCAGTCTTGATTAGCCTCAGGCTATTGACCACAGGGTGGGATGACAGGTTTTCCAACATGGTGGGGCAATTGCTTCTGCCTACAGGCTGATTGTTATTCTTAGTCTCTTAATGGACCTCACAAACTTCACAGGGTGGGGCAAGGTGTTGTTAAACAGGGTAGAGCAACTGCATTGCGCCCCCTCGAAAAATCCATCAGGATAACAAAAGTCCGCCAAGAACGATGTCTTCCACAGCATGAGGGCATGACTCAGCACAGGAAGATTCTGCCTTCTGAGGTCCAATTCCAAAGCCCCCAACCCTGGCTTCCACTCACACAACTCTAGTCCACTTCTCCCTCCCTCTGCCAGAGCCCAAGGTGAGTGGCTGTATATAAAATTTTTTGCAATGGCCCTTCAAGAGGGTACCTGCATTTTCAGCTTTCTCTTCCTGGCAGACAGCAATCCCATTGCTTTTCACAGCCAGATGTTGTGTGGGCACCTTTCTCAGCTGTGATGCTCTGGGCAGGGGAGCCCAGCTTGCATTTTAAACCCCAGAGTTCTCAGTGAGAACTCCCTAAAGCTGAAATATCCTTCATGAACCCCAACTGCTGTCTGTGGGAGCCTGGCCAGACCTTTTGTGCCTCCACAATTCCTACAAGTTTCCATGAGGTCTTCACTTTCCATCCTTGGCCACCAGGGTTATTTCAAGCTAATCTTCAGTTGATTATTCAGCCTGGTTTTTCTGTATTTTAGTTGTAATTCCAGTTTGGTCCTGGGAACATATTAGTGTAGCATCCACTTACTCTGCCACCATTTTGGAATCTCTTTTTTTTTTCCTTCATGTTTATTATTGATTCCCAGAATCTTTTCACAGGTGGCACGATTTGTTTCTTTTATATCAGATGGTTTGCTTTTTTTGAATATCAGTTCAAGTTTAAGCATAATATTTTCCATTTTATCATTGCTTTCAATTTAAAAAATACTAAAAAGAAAATACTATCTAAGGTGTGCACACACAGATATCCATATATGCATCTTTTCATTTCTATTGTAGTTTTATGCCTCTTCCTACAATAGTTTTTTAAACCACTTTCACTGCTTATATGCTTATAGGATATGATAGGGATAATAATGTTCTTTAATGATTAAACATTAGCAACATATTAGGCTAATACTCCTTAGGCTAATGAATAATGTAATATACTATTCTGAAATAAATGTATAAGACTGCTACTTAAGAGCAGGCAAGCTTGACATGCTTTTGCTTCTGTCATTCAAACAAAAATTTTTAAAGATTGAAAGTTCACGAGTAGGAAGATTCTCTTACCAATGACAGTTATATTTTGTAGCCCCATTTTTGTGGTTGAATGTAGTTATGCATCTTGGTCACTGCATGCTTATTATAGTCTGAAAATTAATAGGCACTTTATTTGTTTTAGAGAGAGGGGAAGGGAGAGAGAGGAAAACAGAGAGAAAGAGAGAGGGAGAGAGACTTCAAAATGAGAGAGAAACATTGATTGGCTGCCTCCTGCACACCCCTACCAGTGATCGAGCCCACAACCCCGGGCATGTGCTCTGACCAAAAATCACACACCATTAACCTTCATTGTATGGGACCATATTCAACCAACTGAGCCACACCCACCAGGGCTAAGCATTTTATATTTGATTGAATAATTGATAGATTAAACCAAGGAATGAAATAGTGATTCATTCACACTAAAATATTAGAGTCAATGTGTTAATAGAACTCTGAGATGAGAGATCTGTATTTGAAGGGAGATTGGCCTGTATCACACAGACGAGAAAGGGCAGTGGTAGGTATTTTGCAACATTTCTATGAAAGAATCACTTATGAGTCCTCTGATTATAACAGCAGCCTGGCAAATGCCAAACCTCCCGATACCCGCTATTCTTTCTATATTTTGGAGGTCCAGAAACTTGTCAGGGTTCTGTAGGTATCTTCAGATATTCTTCCTCTATGAATATCCCCATGACCTGGGGGAAAAATCACTGACCACTCCTAATCTTGATGAGAAGATAGCCAGTTGCAGGCAGAGAAACCTCTAGGTCATGGACCTTTGGTTCTGGCAATCAAAACCTGGTACAATTGCATGGAACTTTATTATTTGAATACTAGAGGCCCAGTGCATGATTTAATCATGCACGTGTAGGCTGTCTGTCTGCTGGTCGGACCCGGTGTGGCAGCGGCTCCTAAGTCCCTGGCCCCCTAGGGTGAGGTGGGGCGGGGGCGTGGTCCTCCTACAGTGGGAGCCCAGGCAGGGGTCTTGCCTTTGCCTACCGCCCAGGAAGGCTGGGGCCGCCGCCGCCTCCTCTGCCTTCGTGGAAACCCACGTCCTCTGCGGACACCGGGACACTGCCATGTGCTCCTGCGGCCCAACTGCCGCCAGACTCCTCCCCCGGGAGCCGCACCGCCCGCCCACCCGCGCTGCCTCCAAACCTCCAAAGGCCTGGTTTGCTGCCCCAGAGGCCAACGCGAGCTCAGCGTCCTGCCGGCCCAATCACCACCCCAGCCACCCCGAGTCCCACCCCCTGTGTCTCCCGCTGGCCCAATGGTGGGCATAGCGGAGTGATAGTAATTTACATACTACCTTTTTATTATGTAGGATTTTGATTAAAATTATTTTCCTATTTGACTGAACTCACTAGCATGATGTTTAGATTCCAGGAAACTCTTGCCCAGGAAGAAAAGTTGCAAATAGCTTTTTTGGTTTTGTTTTGTTTCAGGAACATTCCCCAAATCCATTGATCTGAACACTGGACTACTCAATTTAAATTCATCAGAATAAATATTCTTATTCAGGATGATACATAAGATCAATGACTTTATTCTTTATGATTCACTTTGAAACCCTTCCTTTCTGTGTCCACCAATCCTAAACTATTATGTGAAAGACTTGACTGAACCTAATTAAACTCTCCTTTCTCTGTGCCTGTATAGAAAAAACAAACAACTGCCTAAATTAGACCCTTAAACTTTATAAATGGCTTCTCTTTATGCTTCTTTCTCCCTCTGAAATGCTGCTAAGAATCTTTCCAGGGAGTGATCCCCTCAATGCATTAAGCAATATATTCAACGTTGCTTTTTCAACAGCTATTTTTGCCATTTTTAGGGATCCAGTATTTGACAATTAAGAAGGAAGAAACTGTGGACTCTGATGGACTTATTCAAGTTATTTATATAATAAATAAGTTTAATTTCTGAGAAGCATCCATAGGTTGTTTAATTATGTAATGCTGGAGCGCCAGATCTAGTCTGTATTGTCTTGTACTGGTTCACAAAGCTGATTTCCAAATAGTCAAACATTTTGAAGGCTGTTTGTTAAAATATTGGTAGCTTTAAATTGGTCATGGTAGGAATAGTTACAGCACGGAAATTGGCAAATAATTCAAAACAGAGCTTTTTTATTCAGAGAGCACCCCACTGGTTTATTGCTGAATTAATTTCATGTGGGACGTTCAAGGGATCCTTTGCTCATATTGGTAAAAAGGAATGAAGAACATCTCCTCTTTCGAGATAATAAAAACTTTAAATCCCCATTATTATCAGAGCTGTGTTTTATGTTTTTTCATTACAAAAAAAATGTTATGGAGAATGGTACATGTACCAACAGGAGAATTTAATAAATATCACATTTCTTGTAGATATTTTCCCAATTCCATTACTTTTACTCTACTATTGATAAAATTTTAAGAGGGCAAACTGAATGCATAAACATTTTGTATATTTAGGGGTTTTAAGTTATTGAATATATTGCAGAAATTGGACTTTGAAGGAGCAAATATATTCAGGGAACACACAGGTGGGAAGGGAGCAGTGATCAGTCCCATTTCGGGGGTGGGAGGACTTCACTCACTGTTCTAGGTCTGCAGGCCTTCATCTCAGTTTCCTGAGCCATTCCCACTGCTCCTGACTTCTGGGGTACACGCTGGTCTTGATTTTATGATTATTTATTATTGCATATATTTGAGGGCAGGAAGATCTGTCAGTTGAAACGGATTGAAACTTAAAAACAAACAAACAAACAAAAACACTTCTGCCCAGCGGGTTTTGGGTGTGGACCCAGGAACCAGGAGGTTGCCATAGAAATCCAGGTCAGGGCACATGCCCCGGTTGTGGGCTCCATCCCCAGTGGGGGTCGTGCAGGAGGCAGCTCAATAATGATTCTCTCTTATCATAGATGTTTCTCTCTCTCCCTCCCTCTCTCTTCCTCTCTGAAATCAATAAAAACATATTTTAAAAAAACTTCTACTAATAATGTTAATTTAAAAAGCAAAAACAAAGGAAATAATAAAATACTTAGCCATGGTGATACATGTATGTAATTCTTAATGGAAAAACAAACTTTGCTTTCCTCTTTGCCACATTTCCCTCACCTTTTCTTATTATCTTTGTTTCTCTGATTTGGGGAGAGGACTGGCAAGAGAATTGGTTAAAGTCTCCCTCCTTGGTGAATGCGGGGTGCTAAATAAATAGATAGGTGAGACACACATATTTTATTACTTTTATTATCGCAAATATTTTATTTATTTCCTGGGCTATATCCCTCCTCTGGGAACACATTGATGAAAGGAATTGGTGACAACAGCCAGGAGAGCCATGTAACTAACTCTGTTGGTTTGTCTTTCTTATTTTCTTTTTGTTGTAAGGTGCTGAATTATTGGAATGAGATCAACACTAAAACCTGGGGGTGTTTGATTAATAGAGGACTTAAAATTCAAACATAGATATTGTGCCTATAACTCCCCTTGAGCTTGGCAGCAGAATAAAGCAACTTTCCTTCACCGTGTACCAGTAAGTTAAAAACAAAAACACAAACAATCCCTCTGAGATTCCTAGGTAGGTGCTCATTTGTATGCTTCCCACCTTGACGTGGATGTTTAGTTTTCTAATGGAGAGAGAGGCAGAGTGAAGGAGCGCTTGGAACTTACTTGTACAAGTTTATGAAACCAGAGCATGAAGGGGCCTTTGGGTAAACACCACTAGCTTCCAAACTTACAGAAAAGAAACAGAGGCTGAAGTTACATCCTTAATGTCTGCCACATTGTTAGCGGCAGAATTAGAACCAGACAGAGGAAGTGAGTTTCATGTTACCAGAAGTTATAGACTCCGTAGTTATTCTGTTTTTGGCAGTAATGTCTGACATGATATATATATTCCACTCCCTCTCCTTATCTCTTTCTCTGCCTCTCTCCCTTCTTTTTCTGTTCCTTCTATTCTCTTTAAAGTAAGTGACAGTCTCCCTCCAAAAAAAGGAACAACCTTTAGAAATAAACAAAATAACTCCAGGTTTCCCCCCTTATTATTTAAGGATCATTGGTGACAATCCATTTTAGAATCTGACACGCACTTCCATGTTTGGAAATCCATCTAAGTCTGTCACAATTGAAGGTAGTGAAACACTAGGATTTTTTTTTTTTAACAACAGATTTTCAAAATTGGCTTCCACCATACCAAATTCTCAAAGAGTCTGGAAAGACACAGCCAGTTGAATTCATTTAGTGCTTCTCATCCTACTGCCTTAAGAAGCATTTAGCCATATTTTTCTTGTGGGTAAACTCTGCATGGAAATTACTTTTGGAATTAGCCACATTACCTGTTTCTTGTCACTAGAATGTCATTCAGCAAACTGCTTCTTTAGTGTTCCTTAGTGGCTGGAAAGAATGAAGATATTAGAGTAATTTCTGAACTGTGAAAATCTGACTATAATTTTTTAAAAAGCAGATAACTTTTTTTTTTTTAAATCAGAAATGCAAGCATTTCTGAACAGTAATTCTGTTCTTCGGTTTGTTCATTCATTCAGCATCCATTTGTTGAGTACCTACTATACGGTAGTCATTTTGTTAGGCATCAGGGAGAGAAAATCAACAAAAGCAGTCCCTGACACCACAAAAATAAGTCTAGTCATACAGCAGCAAGTGACAGTTACATAGAGTGTGATACTGTCTTTGGAGGCATGCCCGGGTCACCGAGGTGGGTGGGGCTGCAGTGGGGGCAGAGGGGGCGGCGGCTGTGGTGGTGGCTGTAGGCAGTGCAGGCTGGTGGTGTTGATGGATGCAGTGAGGGTCACAGAAAGCTTCTTGAGGAAGCAAATTACTGAGTTGAGCTCTAAAGGATAAATAGGAATCAGCCAAGTGAAGAAAGAGCACGTTCTCTTAGTCCTGCCTCGCAGAACCTCAAACATGCATGCGATGCGTTTTCATGCAAAATTTCAATTTAGCTAACAGGAGAACAGTTCTGAGGCTCATCAAGTTCTCATCTTAAAGCTGGGCTTGCTCTCCTGCTGTGTGGTGTGCATCTCCTGAACATTTCTACATAGTTCATTGGAGAATGTGTTACATCATGATTTTTGGCTCCTGTCAGTGTTTGATTCAAAGCAGTACCTTCTCCATTGCCTTTGCTCTGATAAGAGGTATGCCATACATCACCAGACCGCCTGGTAACATTGACACTTTTATGTATCCCTGAGAAATATTTTCTGTAGCTGAAAGGCCAAAAAGTTTGTAGAGCAGGATTTTGGAGAAATAAGCAAAAGGAAGGCAACGTGTTAAATTCTGCAGCATTGAAGCACTTTACAAAAAAAAAAAAAAAAGTGTCCTTCTGGGGACTAAGGTCACTGAGGTGAGGAAAATGATGCAGGAGGCTGTCACATAAATCTCATCTGTGTCTTATAATTTTTAATCTGCTCCAGATCAGTGCAGATTTAAAATGCCTGGCCAACAGGAATGGAGCAGTCAAGATATTCCTCAAGAGATCCTCAGAAGAAATGTATATTATTTTATACCTTTCTTGCTATAGGGACCAAGAAACCATGAGGTCATTCTTGATACGTGGCTTAACACATCCAAACGTTTCCACTTCTGATCTCCTGAAGTTGTTTTTATTTTAGTTTTCACAACATTGTTTCCATTTCATTAACACATATTATTCTCTTCTACAGCCTTCCTAGACATCAAAGACTAGGGAAAAAAATCGATTGGTGATAGAAAACACGACCTATTTTTGGTACTGAGTTGAATTGAAATCCTATATAATAAAAGGCCAATATGCAAATTGTCCCCACGGGCGGGAGTTTGACCAACTGGGAGTTAGACGTGTGCTGACCACCAGGGGTTGGCGCAGAACATGGTGGGTATTGGTGACTCAGCACTGGCAGCAGGCAGCAGTGGAGGTGCTGCCGGCCCTGATGGGCACGGACGAGAGCAGGACCACAGCAGGATGGTGGAGCAGGTGAGTGGGTGGTGTCAGGCCAAAGTGGGTGTGAACAGGGGCCCCGATTGCCGCGCTGGTCGCCCCAAAGATGGCAACTGGTGGCAGTGGTGAGGGTCAGGGCCGGTGAGCAGGTGGCCCCAGTCTCCCCACCAGTCGCCCCACAGATTGGCCCTGATCATTGGCCAAGCTTATTGACGAAACCAGTGCACGAATTTTGTGCACAGGGCCTGGAGTGGTGAATAATCAGGCAAGTAGTGCTTTTTAATATTGATGGCTATTATTTAGTGAGTGCTTGCTCTGTGCCAGGTGTTGTACTAGTTGATTGTCATATGTTTTCACACTTACAGCACTCATACTGGGTGGGTATTATGATTTTACAAATAAACATACACATACATAAAGGTAAAGTGATTTTCAAAGATCACATACTAGACAGTAGGAAAAGCAGGATTTTCACTCAGAGCCAATCTTCCTTCTGACACATGTCTATCTTTCATAGATGAACGTGACTGGAAATTTTCTAATCAGCCTTCACTGCACTTTAACTATGAGATACTCTCTAAATGTGAAACAGATAAATTGGATCTTACTAAAGACATTGAGATATAAAGCCTTAAAATGAAAAGTTTGAAAACAGTAATGCAGGACACTTTAGTGGAAAATTTCACAGATAAGTGGAGCTTGAACTATAAAACCTTAAAGGTATGGGACATAGAGAAGAGAGAGGAGAGACTATTTAGGAAGAGGGACATTAGCTTGCGGAAATGCCATAGATGAGCATATGTATAAAGTTTGGTGATAATCTGACTTTTCAGATTCTAGCCTAAGACCTGAGCAAGACCAGAATGGAAGTCAGTGCTGGGAAGTGAGTACTTATTGGTAAATGAGGAAATGGCACTAGAGACAGATTATAACTAATCTTCTGTTGGGGAGAACACTGAAAGAACTGGTTTTCCCTCACTTCCAAAAGAAAAACGAACCAGAGAATTTCCTTGTTATTGAGGCAGGATAGTAAGAAACTAGAGAAATTCCTTGGCAAATGGAATAAGAGAAACTGAGACAAAATAAACAAGGCCAAACAATTTGAGCAATTTACAGCCAACTAACGAATCACAAGGTTTTATCTTCCCTAACCAAGGATACCTAGGAACAAATTGTTTCCACATTCCATACCTATCTGGGGGCAGACTTGCCTCTGTCCCCCTCTTTCTTCAATGACATTCTTTAAAAATAAAACTAACCAGAAAAATAACCCTGAGCCCTCTATACACACATCTTGATGAATCAACATATCGAAAGACACACCGGGAAAGCCACTGAATATTCTTTTAACACCGCCCTTACGATTCCCACTGGCTAAAGAGAGATAAAAAGCCTCAAGACAAAGTACCCACAGCATGTGCCCTGACCGAGAATCAAACCTGTGACCTTTTGCTGCATGGGATGACACTCAACCAACTGAGCCACACTGGCCAGGGATACTTCTATTTTATTTAGGTGTATTATTTTTATTTGAGTTTTACAAAGCTTATTTTATAAAAGTTGATTCCACTATTTTTACTATCTCAGATATTGTTATTAGAATAGCCTCTTTTCTCAGAGACAGAATGAAATTTTGCAGACTTGGGTTTGAATCCTGACTTTACCATTTATCAGGTAAGTGATTTTAGGCAGTTTACCTAGTGTCAACATAAGAAATATCCAAACCTGTAGAGATTTTTTATAAGTTTATTTGAACCAAACTGATCACAATTTTCAGAAAGCAAAATTGCCAAGGTTGAGAAAATGCTTCAGAAAATGACAGTTTTATCACTTATTTATACATCAGAGTCAAAGGGGATGATATAAGGGGTTACATGAAATCCACTGGTGATAGATTGGGGAGGTGGGAGAAAGCAAAGTGCAGAAATCTCTGAGATTGGATAAAAAGTAAAAGGGATAGACACATACTTCTTTTACATTGGTGGTTATAGGAGAGTTAACAATTTACTTTCATAGCACATGGAGATGGTACGCGGAAGAACAAGATACTAGTAACAATGAGGAGTTGCAGTTCCGTGGTTTCCTGTTCCAGTGGGAGAATGTGCCCTGAGGAGTCTGGAAAAAAAAGGGGATTACTCTGACATTCCAAAGGTATCTATATATATATATATAAAAAAAAGCTAATATGCAAAGTGTCCCCTCAGGAGTTTGACCGAGAGACTGGGAGTTCGATCGCTTGCTATGACGTGCACTGACCACCAGGTGGCGCCGCGGAATGGAGGAAGGCCCCGGTTGTCAGCCAGAAGGCACTGATTGGCGGTGATCGCCGGCTAGGCCTAGGGACCTTACCCATTTTATGAATGGGGCGGGCCGCTAGTGTTATAATACAAAAAGACAATATACAGGCTCAGTTAAGGTAAAGATTGACATTTGTCAAGGAAGATACCAGCTTAGGACAAGGCTACCCTACTTACCATGGCTCACTTTTAGTTAGGAAGTTTTAACTTCAGACCATCCTATGTGGTTACTTTAGGTCTCTGAGTTTGTAAGACCCACCATGCAGGCCTCCCCTGAGCTTGTCAGGCTGAGTATGTGGCCTCTTTTTCATCCACATTAGTAAAGATAACACTTCCTACATTAAGTTCTTTCATTTCCCCCTTTGCTCAGAATTAAACAGGATAAAATGCACAATTTTCTTTGCTTTGTGTTATGTACATTAAGCATTCAACACATATTAAAATTAATGATAAAATACTACTAATACATGTCAGGAGCCAAGAGTTGGTCAAAGGATTAACTCTGACCTTCAGTAAGTTACTGAAACTAGGCTCACTTCCTCTTGCCTGAGGACAAAGCATTTCTTCTGTAGCCGCCCTTCAACTGCCACACCCTTTATCTATAGTTACGACTTTAGCCGATTATCTAGGTCAGCCCCCACCCCTCCTACGCATCCACCCTTCTAGAAATCACATATAAGGAACGATGTAAAAAATAAAATTTCGAGGCTTGATCAGAAACCCCTTTGTCTTGCCTCCATTCTTTGCGTCCCTTGTCTGTCTCTCATTCTCTTAGGTGCGCCGCCTCGGTACCCCCGTTAGAAGACCCCGCTGGCCGGGGCAAATACATGCTCATTGTAGAAAACTTAAACATAAAAATATTGAAAAGAAAATAATAAAACATTCATGATCATATCCTCAAAGATAACTAGTTAGTCATTTGTTATGTTCCTTCTAAAAGTGTGTACATTTTAAATAGTTGAGATAGCATGGCATATATAATTTTGTGAACTGCTCTTTGTTTTTGTCTCAACGGGGGACTAATTTGATTAAGAAATAAAAGCTGAAAAAAGTCAGGAGTGACTTCCACGCTAGAGCATTTTGATGCTATGTTCATAAACCCTAAATGTGCATTTCTTTGTGTTTTAAATTACTTTTCTGATCAAGCAGTGATGGAGTTGAAGTGTTGCTCCCAGGATATCTGGAAGGCAGCCATTATTCTTCTCTCTAATTGAAGAATAAATGTCCAGTCTTACTCTGTGTTTTTTCCAGGCCTGTGCTAATCAGGATGCTGGATCTTCAGGCTTTCAGATAATTAGTGATGGACCTTTTGCTCTGTATGTTCCATAACCTTCCCTTTCCTTTTCAATGTCTTCTCATTATCGAAAGAGAAATCACATCAAAGAAGCTGAATATACATTTATGTGGCTCAAATGCCATGACTGGTTTGTAAATTACTCAAGAACCCGGGAGTATTTACCTTGGAAACCAGGTGTGCTTACAAAGATGAGAGAGAAATAGCCTTTTAACAAAGGACAGGCTCCACGGCAAGGGACTGACTGAAAATGTCATGTGGCTGCTTCCCAACCCCCCCCCCCCCACTCCCCCCAGCTGTTTGTGTTTCTCAGAGCGACCAAAATAGGATTCAGCTAAGGTCAGGTATTGCGAGGGGCTGATAAACGGCTGCTTTTGGCTCTCGCCTCATTAAGGGAAGGCACTGTCTTGTCAAAATTGCTCAGTATTCTCAGGAGAGAGTTGAATAGAGATTCAAGGCAAACACTAAGTTCTGAGAGCAAAAGTGCTATGGACTATAACTAGACTAGAAAGAAAAATCAGGAGCTGATATAAGGAGGAAACATTGGCAATGGGTTTTCTGTTTATGCTAAGAGCTATATTCCTGGCTAGAGGAGATTTTTTAAATGATGATGATCATCATATTTATGTATGAGTGAGTGGGGAAGGGGGCTCATGTAACAGGAAAGGCTCTGCTCTAAGATGCCATCTTGTTCATGCCTGCTGTGTTTTTGCATGTAGATATGCTAATTATTAGAGGAATTATGCTTGCTGCATGAGTTTTTCCAAAACAGCCCCTCCCTTTCCTTTTCTTTCTTTCTTTTTTTATAATAAATCTTTATTGTTCAGATTATTACAGGTGTTCCTCTCCCCCACCCCCCATAGTCCCCTCCACCTGATTCCCCACCCCACCCCATGCCCTTAACCCCCGCCACTGTCTTCATCCACAGGTGTAAGATTTTTGTCCAATCCCTTCCCACACCCCTCAGACTTTCCCCCTGAGAATTGTCAGTCCACTCCCTTTCTATGTCCCTGATTCTATTATATTCACCAGTCCATTCTGTTCTTCAGATTTGTTATTCACTTGATTTTTAGATTCACTTGTTGGTAGGTATGTATTTGATGTCTTTTTGTTGTTCATAATTTTTACCTTTACCTTTTTCTTCTTCTTCCTCTTCTTCTTAAAGAATACCCTTCAGCATTTCAGGTAATCCTGGTTTGGTGGTGATGAACTCCTTTAGCTTTTTCTTGTCTGTGAAGCTCTTTGTCTGACCTTCAATTCTGAATGATAGCTTTGCTGGGTAGAGTAATCTTGGTTGTAGGTTCTTGCTGTTCATCACTTTGAATATTTCTTGCCACTCCCTTCTGGCCTGCATAGTTTCTGTTGAGAAATCAGCTGACAGTCGTATGGGTACTCCCTCGTAGGTAACTAACTGTTTTTCTCTTGCTGCTTTCAAGATTCTCTCTTTGTCTTTTGCCCTTGGCATTTTAATTATGATGTGTCTTGGTGTGGTCCTCTTTGGATTCCTCTTGTTTGGGGTACTGTGTGCTTCCTGAACTTGTAAGTCTATTTCTTTCACCAGGTAGGGAAAGTTTTCTGTCATTATTTCTTCCAATAGGCCTTCAATATCCTGCTCTCTCTCTTCTTCTGGCACCCCAAAAATCCAGATGTTGGTAAGCTTAAAGCCATCCCAGAGGCTTCTTACACTATCCTCAAACTTTTGGATTCTTCTTTCTTTCCGCCTCTCTGGTTGGGTGTTTTTTGCTTCCTCATATTGCAGATCTTTGGTTTGACTCTTGGGGTACGTTGATCTATAGTTGAGTTTCTGTATATTCTTTATTTCAGACAGTGTATGCTTAATTTCTGACTGGTCCTTTTCTATTTTTTTTTGGCATTCTCATTAAGGTCCTTGAAAGTCTCTTCAAGTTTCTCAGCAGTTTTTAGAAGATTCTTGAGTAACCTTATAAATGTGGTTCTGAACTCTGTGTCGTCCAGTAGTTTACTTTCCTCCATCTCTCCCATTCGTGACATGCTTCTGTGTCTCTGCATTTTTTGCTGCCTCCCTATGTTGATGGAGTGGCTTTTTGTGGTAGGTGGCCTATAGGGGCCAGTAGCTCAGCTTCTCCAATCACCTGAGGTGGTCACTCTTGGTACACCCCTTTGTGGGCTGAGTGCAAAGTCTTGGAGTAGTTAAGCCTTGATTGCTGTTGGTACACTGGGAGGAAATGACCTCCAGGCCAATTGGCTGTGAGGACCCACTGTGTCTATAATGGGAGAACTGCTGCGCTGGAGACACGCTTATGGTGCAGGCCTTGTTTCAGTGGGGCTTTGGTGCTCACTGAGTCCGCCCCCCGAATGTGTCACTTATGGATGTGAGGAGTTGAAATCTGGTGTCTCACACTGACCACTAGGTACACTGGCTTCTGGATCTCCAATGGGGTGCAGTTCAGCTACTGTCTGAGGCCACCCTGCAGGAGCTATAGCGAGAACCACAGTCCTCTCCTCCCTGCTTGGAGCTTGGAGGCTTTGGAGCTGTCTGCACTGGGTTGCAAGTTTGCTAGATTAAACTGCAATAGAGAAGACCATTCATATTCAAAAGCCGCTGCTTGGAGCTTGGGTGTGTTTGTAGATTGTGCGGGGTGGAGTCTTAGGGCATCACTAGGCTAGAGCGTGGCAAACAGCGATGGCTGGCAGTGAGCCATCTCTTCCTCTCCAACCGTGTCCCCGTGTCTCGCGCCCCAGCACAGCAAACAATTATTCTTTTGCACAACTCTGCAAGCAAGCCACCCTCACTTTCTGACCCGATGGCAGACAGTCCAGCTTCTCCCCAGAAACTGGATTTCAGAGAGATCAGGAGCTTGTCTCTCTTTAGGTTGAAGAAAACAACGCCCGCCGCCAGCCGGGATCCGCTGCCAGTCCATATCGCGTGCGCGCCCCCATACCTCAGTTTTTCAGTGCTTGTGCCCTGAATGCTCTTTTCTCTTTCCATATAGTTCTAGAACTTCCACTCAGCCAGCTTTCCCATGGTTCTGGGTGATAGACGTTTTGTCTTTTAGTTGTAGTTTAGAAATTGTGCGCGGCAGCAGTTTAGATGTTTACCTACGCCGCCATCTTGGATCTCTCCTCCCTTTCCTTTTCAATGTCTTTGACATAAAAGAAACTTGAACCCTGTACTTTATTAAGACGTATCTGAGACACCAATAGGGCTTCCATCTTCTCCATTGGCACCTTCTTGATCAATAAACCTTCCTGACTCCAAAAGCCGATACTTTGAATTTCAGTCTACTAAAGTGTTGGGCACATGAATTTCAGACCAGTAATACTACTTGACTTGATGTTTCTGTGGATGTAGCATGCTGTGGGTTGATTTGTTTCTCCAAAAAGAGATGTCCAAATCCACACTCCAGTATCAGCGAATGTGATCTTATTTGGAAATAGGTACATTGCTGATGTAATCAAGTTAAGATGAAGTCATACTAGATTGGGGGAAATGGGGGAGTCCTAAATTCAGGGATTGGTGTCCTTACAAGAATGCCTTGTGAAGATACAGAGACACATGAGGAAGAACACCGTGTGAAGACAGAAGCAGAGATTGGAGGGATAGAGCTGCAAGCCAAGGAATGCCAAGGTACCAGCAGCCACCAGAAGCCAGGAAGAGATAAGAAAGGATCTTTCATTAGATCCTTCAGAGGAAGTATGGCCCTGCTGACATCGTAATTTTGGATATCTAGGCTTCAAAACTGTGAGAGAATAAATCTATATAGTTTTAAGCCACCAAATTTGTGGTTATTTGTATGGCGGCATTTGGAAACTCATTCCTGTTGTGCATGGAATTGATCTTCATCTATACTAAGAGCCCTTTTTGCAGAACACTGTCTATTCTCAGACTGAGTTTTATATTGCTTTTTATTCTATACTGCCTACGAAAGTAGAAAATAAAGAAATAGGGTGTTCTTATAGCTCAGAGTGACTCATGGGTACACATATCATCTTAGGTTGGGCTTTCTCAGAAGCACTCACTGGGATAAGGATTTGTGTGCAAGAACATTCTTTGGAGGTGACCCCAGGAAGTACTGATTAGCAAGTGGGGGTGTGAGAAAGGGAAGGGAAGGAAGTAAACAGAGCATGAGCGTCAGTTTCTACTGGGGCACACAATCCCATTGGGGAGCTCTAGGGATAATGTTGAACACGCCTCAGATTTCCCCTCTGGAGGAGGGGTGCAGGGTAAATACCTATCTTTTCACCACAGTTGTTCCCTTACTTCCTCCCAGAAGTCTGTCCTTAGAGTGCTCAGCTTGCATTTTCAGAGCTTACTTTTTACCTTTATGAGATCCACCTCTTAATATTCATTTTTAAATTTCAAAATCATAATGGGAAGGACTTCTTACAGATTAAAAAAAAATCAAATTGTAGGGTTTATCTTACTTCTTTCTGTGATCATGCTAGAAACTCTGGCTATCACTGTCTATACATCATTCTGAAGGACGCCTCCTCCTAGATTTGCCTCTCCACACACATCCCTGCATGAGAATTGTTGTCTACACCATGGGCTGTGCACAGTACCTGGGAAGGTTAATAGAATAAATCCTCAAAAGGTAGCTTTGAAGTCTGAGTCTGTGCAAAGCAAGCCAGTGTAACTCTTCGGAGGATTTAAGTTTGCAAACAACTTTCTGTGTGAGAAAGACTATTTCATTGATCTTTCAAAAATTTTTTCAGTCTCATTCTTAGTTGCTGAGTCAGAATGGCTGCTTTAGAAATGCAGTTTTAAGCCTTGAATTTGATTTGGCAAAGAGGGTATCTTGAAAGGTTAGCAAAAATCATGTAGTTATCTCTCTACCAAAGAAGTGCTGAATGTCCAGGGATTGCTCCCCCCCCCCCCTTTGTATTCACACAGAAAGACTCGCCCTATGAAAATATGCTGTCCGCCACTCAGAGAACCTTGGGCTTATTGAAGATTTTGCAAAAAACAAATCAAGGCATGCACGAGAGAAAAGTTTTATATCAGCTCGCACAATAGCGAGAGGCAATGGAACACCTGTTAAATGAATCTGGCTCTCATTCTGGCAGCAGCAGCATCATTGAAACTTTCAAGGTGTGATGAATTATTATCCACCATCTGTTTTACACAACGTTAATTCTTCTTGAACCAAAATTACAGTCCAGCAAATGAGCTCTTAGCAAAGCAACAAGTCATCATTTACATGAGGCTATAGAAAGAACTTGAGCCGGAAATTATTAGCACAAATGACTTGCCAGAAACAGAGTGGAATCTTATTAAAGGCCAGAAAAAATGGTCAATTAGATAATGAGACACAAAATAAGCAATCAGCGATGGGAAGAGGGGAAAATAGTACCTCTAGAGGTTAAACTAGAGGATGTTTCTTACTCTGTTCTATCCTTTAGGAAACAATTACTCACCATCTCTACAAAATTTTTCATGTGGCATTTGTTCAGAGTTGCTGTGTGAGTGGTGCCCCAAAGTGGTGCAATGCCGTTGTCCTGGGTTTTTCTTTGTCTTGATTGTAGTAAGTTCATAGTGCAGCAGGCATGTATCTAAAATCCATTTATTTTTTCCCCCCAAGAACACATAAAGGTGGTCAACAGATATAGAAAAAGATGATCAACTTCACTAGCTATAAGGAAAATGCAAATTAAAACCACAATGAGATACCATCTCACACCTGGTAGACTGGCAACTATAATTAAGACAAAAAATAACAAGTGTTGGAGAGGATTTGGAGAAAAGGGAACACTTGTACACTGCTGGTAGGAATGTAAATTGATTCAGCCTCTCTGGAAAATAGTCTGGAGGTTCCTCAAAAATTTAAGAGTAGTACATGACCCAGCAATCCTTCTTCTGGGTACCTTCCTAAAGAATTTAAAAACTTTTATTTGTAAAGATGGATGTACTCCTATGTTTATTGTAGCATTATTCACAATAGCCAAGACATAAAATACAACCTAAGTGTCCTTAAATTAATGATTGGATAAAGAAGATGCAATATATATATATATATATATCCTACATAATAAAGAGGTAATATGCAAATTGACCATCACACCTTCACACAAGATGGCCGCCCCCATGTGGTCACAAGATTGGCGCCCCCATGTGGTCACAAGATGGCCACCACAAGATGGCCGGCAGGGGAAGGCAGTGTGGGCAATCAGGCCAGCAGGGGAGGGCAATTAGGTGTGACGAGGCCAGCAGGGGAGGGCAGTTGGGGGTGACTAGGCTGGCAGGGGAGAGCAGTTGGGGGTGACCAGACCTACAGGGGAGGGAGGGCAGTTGGGGGGGACCAGGCCTGCAGGGGAAGGCAGTTAGGGGTGACAAGGCTGGCAGGGGAGGGCAGTTAGGGGTGACTGGGCCAGCAGGGGAGGGCAGTTGGGGGTGATCAGGTCTGCAGGAGAGGGCAGTTAGGGGCAACCAGGCCAGCAGGGGAGGGCAGTTAGGGGTGACCAGGCCAGCAAGGGAGGGCAATTGGGGGCAACCGGGCCAGCAGGGGAGTGCAGTTGGGGGCAATTGGGTTGGCAGGGGAGCAGTTAGGCATCGATCAGGCTGGCAGGGGAGTGGTTAGTGCGTTATCAGTCTGGCAGCAGAAGCAGTTAGGGGCAATCAGGCAGGCAGGCAGGCAGGCAGGTGAGTGGTTGGGAGCCAGCAGTCCAGGATTGTGAGAGGGATGTCAGACTGGTAGTTGGAAAGGGTGCAGGCTGGGCTGAGGGACACCATGCAAATTGTCCCCTCAACCAGGAGTTTGACCAGCAGGCAGGCCAGCCAACCACCCATGTCCCCTCCCCCAGGCCAGGCTGGCTGGACCCCACCCATGCACGAATTCATGCACTGGGCCTCTAATACACACACACACACACACACACACACACACACACACACACACACTGTGTGGCCAGAGTATTATGCATTCAGAGTTCAGAGATCATAATAATCTGGCCACTCAGTGTATACGCTAATTAGACCAGCCAGCCAAATGACCTTCCGGACGTCCTTCTGGACAAAGCCATGGCAGTGGGGGCCGAGGCAGAGATGGTTGGGGGTGATCAGACAGGCAGGCAAGTGGTTAGGGGCGATCAGGCAGGCAGGCAAGCAGTTAGGGGTGATCAGGCAGGCAGGCAAGTGGTTAGGGGCAATCAGGCAGGCAGGCTGGCAGGTGAGCCGTTAGGAGCCAGTGGTCCCAGATTGCAAGAGGAATGTCTGACTGCTGGTTTAGGCCCGATTAGGCAGTTGGACATCCCCCCTGGGGTCCTGGATTGTGAGAGGGTGCAGTCTGGGCTGAGGGACCCCCCCCCCCCCCCCACACACACACACATACAATGCCCAAATTTCATGTACCGGGCCTCTAGTGTATATATGTATATACTACTACTCAGCCATTATAAAGATGAAATATTGCCTTTGAAAAACATGAATGGATCTTAAGAGTATCATGCTAAGATGGAAAAGAACAAGAACTATATAATTTCACTCATGTGTGGGAAATAAAACAAAAAGCAACAAATGAACAAACAAAACATAAAAAACAAATTCATAGACACAGACAATAGTATGGTGGTTACCACAGGGGAAGGAGGGTGAGGGAAGGATGTAAATGGTAAAGAGGAGTCAAATATATGGTGATGGGAAGAGATTAGATTTGGGTGATTAGCACACAATGAATTGCATTATAAAATATATTATACAATTCCACACCTGGAATTTATATACTGTTATTAACCAATTTATCCCAATAAATGTAATTAAAAATAAAATATATCTGGTGAAATGTGAATAAGCTCTGTAGTTTAGTTAAGAGACTTGTACTAATGTTAATGGCTTTATTTTGAAAATTGTACTATGGTTATGCAGTTGTAAAAATTGGGGGACTTGATGAGGAAATATTTGGGAAATCTCTGTGCAGTTTTGCAACTTTTCAGTAAATTTAAAATTAGCTCAAAATAAAAAGTACATAAATATATGTGCATGTAAAAAATAAAATCATTTATTTGTAAGTAATGTGAAATTAAACTTGAGATGAATAGCATATTTGGGGTATGTACCATTTTCTTTAAATAAATATGTGTAATATAGCTCAGATATATATTATCTTTCATGAATTGCATACAAGTTTTGACTATTGATTTTGACTGAGACTACTTTTCCTTATGAGTTATGAAATTAATCTGTAGCTATAACCTTATATAACTGATATATGCAGAGAACAACAGTAATGTATTTTATATTAAAGTATAAGATAATGTGATTTTTAATGTAATGTGTGCTCCTCAAAATTCATTTGCAGATATAATTTTATTATTAAATATTATTTGCTGATATATTTTAAAAGTATAGATTTTTCAAAGTAGGAAAGTTAACTAATTATGTTAAATTTATTACCTAAGTTGCTAAATACCATATTCAGTGTATATAATAACTTTCCTTCAGCTATTTATCTAGCTGTAAATCTTTGGTGTTTTAAATAAAGTTTATCTTTTCTTTTAAATTTTCCTGAACTCTGCACAACGCTGTTCTAGTATGAATACATAACAAACACAAAAAATGAAAAGTCATTTAGGGACTGGACTGTAATAATTCCTCCCTGAAATTAGGAGTAGGATTCTGAAAACCTTTGGGATGAGATAAATTTGAGTTGAGGAACTAAAGAGTCTATGCTAGAAAATATAGGGATAGGTCTCAGGTATGATTTTTGAAAGCCTTAATAAATACCTACCTACAGCTAAGCCTGTGTCTATGTTTGTGTCATATATATATATCCACCCATATATATAGCTATCTACATGTACATATTTACTATTATTCAAACAATAGACAGCACATCAAATGGACTATACGTTACATTTTATATATCCCAAAATTTTTTTAAAACCATAAATTCAATAAAATTAATTCTAATTTCTTTAATCTTTAGATGACTTTCTGAGATGGTGTTCGCTGACGTTGCTGATGATTTTGGTAATAAACGAAGAAAAGTGAATTTTCCTGAGAAGATTATCTTCTGACTCTCACTTCTCTAAGTTCTTAGGCCTTCCTCATTCTAATCTGACCTTAAACTTATAAGATTTTTCTTAAGAAGGTTTACCAATTCTTGGGTGCATTTGAATGGCACTGCCTAAAGGCCTAATAATATATTTTTTAAATGATAACATTGTGTGTTTGTTTGCTGATCACATTATAATATATAATTTAATTATAGGACATCCAGAGGAATTTTAAAAAGGTCAAAAAAGAAAGTCATTCACAATCCTATCATCGCAAAAACAGTATTATTAACATTTTGGCATATGTCCCCCCAAATATATAGTCTAAAAATTTCCAGTCAGGCCGGTGTGGCTCAGTGGTTGAGCGTTGACCTATGAACCAGGAGGTCACGGTGTGATTCCTGGTCAGGGCACTTGCCTGAGTTTCGGGATCCATCTCCAGTGTGAGGCATGCAGGGGGCAGCCAATCAATGATTCTCTCTCATCATTGATGTTTCTATCTCTCTCTCCCTCTCTCTTCCTCTCTGATATCAATAAAAATATATTTAAAAAAAACTTTCCAGACATCATTATTCTAAAGGCATAAGTAAAGCTAAAGCAACAGTAATTATGAACTTCACTGACCTGGGTGTTGTGCAGCGCATGGGAGAGCCTGAGCACTCCTCAATACCACCATGGCCAGGAGGGTCTCTATAGCTTATCAAAGAAGCACATCTTCCACACTCCAAAGTCACCTGCAGAAGCAGTGAATGACGGCTCTTCAGCTGCCTTAATGTCTTTATCCTCCTTGATAAAACGCCAAGTAAATTGTCTGCAAATCCTCCCTACACTGAAAAACCTCGAGCTACCAGAATGGATCCAATGCCCTGAGCTCCTTACTGTGGCCAAGTCACACTGTGTTCCATGCTGCAGCTGCTGTGTTATTATCCGGAGCTCCTAGGCAGGGGTGGTCGGCCCCCAGGCCAGGACAGTGTTTCACAAAATCATCTCCCTTTACCAGCAGCTGCTCCATTTTTAGGTCTCAAACACATGGGGACGTGAGAACACCGCCGTGCATTTTTCTGTCCCTCCATGTCTAGCAGGACACTTTTCTCTGCATAATAGTGTGCAAACAGACCCTCTACTGACCACACAACCAGATATGCTATCAAGCTGAGATCCCCAGGATACATTTATTTTACTAGGATTTTTTATTTTTTGCAGGGGGAGCAAATTTCACTCAAAGGACTTTAACAACAAATAAAAAAAATTGCCATTGTTTTCTCTTTCTAATTCTCAGCTTGATGACTATGGGCGTGATGAACATGGGTAGCCTGATTCCCACCCTAAAGAGCTTAACAATTACAGCAAGAGGAGAGAAGTCCTTGTCACATTGGCTCTGATAAAAGTCTCAATAATGATCCCGATTGCCCTGGCTTAGGTCATGTGCTTATTATGTAACAATCACTGTGGCCAGAGGATTCATTATTCTGATTGGCTACAACTGTGTTGGATATTGGATTACAGCTATGTTGCCTGCCCACCCCAGAGCCTGAAGAGGGGTAGAGACAGAATCAGGCTCATCAGTAAACATCAAGAATTAAAAAAAAAAAATTGTTAGAATCAGAGTGAGGAAGGATTGGTTTCCAGAAAGATATGAGACTAATGTTAATTAAAAGTTTTAACTTCTACACCTGAAAGTCTTTTTTAAATAGAAAGGGTTTATTAGGCCATGGCTAGGGGGGAAAAAAAAAAAGACAGGTCTTGAGGCAAGGAGTCTAAGCCACGAGCAGCATGGTTAGGTAGGAAAAACAACATGTTCACCATCCCAGAGTTTTGCAAGTGTTTATATGTAAAGTAGGGGAGAGAAAGATGTAAGTCATTCCGAGAGAATTTACATCAGCTATAGGCAAACGGGGTGCAGAAAAGGTGGGCTGGCTCTGGGCCAGGGGCAGCAGAGTCCAAAAGAAAGAGTGTCCACTCCTGTGGTTTAGCCGTGGGCAGCAGATTGGCAAGTTCACGTATACTAGTAAGTAAGAAGTGAAGGCTCCTGGGATTCTGTGCCTCCCAGCTATTCTCTCTTTGGATAACCTCAGAAATCATCACCTTGAAATTCTAAATTCCAACAGATAAACAAGAATGTGAGCAATCGTTCAGAGATGGTACGATGACTATATATAGGCTGTTTCATCTCTTTCTCTTACTTTCTGGCTGCTATAATTTTAATTTAGAACATCTCAGAATATTTTTCTCATCACAGGAAATACCCAAATAGTTAATGGAATATTCATATTTTGACATGATCATAGAAGTAAATTTCCTGCAGGCAGGGTCTTTTGTCAGCTTTATTCATTATTGTATTTTCAGTGTCATGTCATGCTATATTCTTCTTCTTATTATTATTTTTACTTAATACCATCTCATGACCATTTCCCTGTGTGATTAAATATTGTTCTATAACATAATTTAAAAAATCTTTTTCTTATTTTTTAACTTTTCTCAATTACAATTGACATTCAGTATTATTTTATATTAATTTCAGGTATACATAATAGTGGTTAGACATTTATATAATTTATGAAGTGATCTCCCTAATAATTCTAGTTCCCATCTGACACCATACACAGTTTTTAATGGCTCTACACCATTCCATTACATAGTATGCAATAATTTATCTAACCAATAATGAACAATGGACATTTATTTTGTTTGAATCTGCAGTCTTCTTAGATGAAATCAGTCATCCTAAGAATTGTTACGTAACCCACTCCACTCCTTCTACTTTCCTTCCCAGCCTCTATGGAGTCAAGAGAGATAGGTGAGGCTATTTGATTTATTGTCTAAAACAACTCCATGTTTCTCTTCTACTCATAAAATACTTCTGATACCAGATGTGTGTGTGTACCCTTCCCACCCCAAATACACACACCAACCAATTCTCTGACACCAGTGAGGTGTCCTATAATTCAGTTCGATTTTGACACTAAGTGCAAACTAAGGGCTCAGGCCCACAAGACTGTTGGCATTTCAGACACCAGTCACAAGTAGGTCTCCAGGTTCCCCAGAACTTATGTTTGACTTTGATTTTATCATTTGCTGAAACAGTTTACAGAACTCAGGGAAATACTTACATTTACTGGTTTATTATACAATAAAGGATATGGATGCATAGCCAGAGGGAGAGATATGTAACACAAGGTCTAGGAAGGTTCCAAGTGCAGGAGCCCCCATCCCATGGAGTTGGGGTGTGCCACCCTCCCAGCCTATAGACATGTTCATCAACCTGGGAACTCCCAGAATCCTGCACTGCTGGGAGTTTTACAGAACAGAAGCTTCATCAAGGAGGCACGATCGATTATTAACACCATTTCCAGCCCCTTTCGCTTTTCCTTTCCCCAGACAACAGGAGAGTGGGGCTGAAAGTTCCAAGCTTGTAATCATGGTTTGGTGTTTCTAGTGACTAACCCTCCTGAAGGAGCCCTGGAAGAGTGACATTAGAGCAAAAGTCATCCCTACACACACACACACACACACACACACACACACACACAAGAGAGAGAGAGAGAGAGAGAGAGAGAGAGAGAGAGAGAGAGAGAGATTCAAGGGATTTAAGAACTTGGTGTCAGATACTCCTATCACTCAGGAAGTAACAAAAATTTTAGGAGTTCTGTGCGATTCAATTACTTTACATTTATTCACACTGATTTTGACCTATTCATAAAAGAACAACAGGTCTGTACTGCCTATGAAATTCTGAACATGCTGGCCTTGCCTAGTCCTGTTTATTCGCACACCTATGCTACCCCTGCTATCCCAAGCCTTGTGTTCGGCATAAGGCTTCCCAAATCATGCCAGGTCTTTTGCCAAAGTGGCACTTGAGGATCTGCATGATTCCTAATTACTTCATTTGCAGTTGTGTCTTCTAATTTTAATATGTTAGCATGAGAAGGGTGCCATTGTCTGGTTTTAGTTTTCTGAAGAATCCTCTCTCCATTTGATCAGCCTCCTTTCAGCCCAACAGCCCAAGAACACAAAAGCTTTGCAGTCTCCTCCTTTTATTACAGTTTCCCCCTTTCTATTACAGTTTGAAAGTCTTGCCGACTGTGCAAAGTTAGTATTTTTACTAACTAAGCCTGGAATCCATCCTTCAACATCATTGACTTCTCTTCCGATCAATGCTACCCAGCTAAAAGAGAACGAATGTTCAGTGAGTACTTCACTTTGCAAGTCTTTTTGACCCTCATAAAATCACACCAAAGCCCTGCTTCAGTTAATGCAGTTAATGCACTAGATCTCCCCGTGTCTCCATTCCTAAGATGTAAAATGAGAATAATAAAAATACCTATCTCATAGGGCTGTTCTCAGTTTAGATGAGTTTGCAGTATTGCCTGGCACACAGGACTAAGTGCTCAATAAATATCAGTTAAATAACCATTACTATCATAATTGCTACATTCTCTAAGAGTGGGTTTTCTATTTCAGTGTGAAGTCACTGGGAGGGGGCTCACACTCTGAAAATTGAATGTATAGGATATCAAAGATGAATCACTACCTTTTGTGATGGTGATGGACTAATGTGAAAAACTTGCTTTGCCTCAGTATGCTCTGCACAATGATAGTTCTGGTTTCCATGATGTTGAGCTCTTCTGTACTCTGTTCTGTATTTGTAGACCTGTTTTGGGGCCAGCTCTTCCTTCAGTCACAGTTGATGTTCAACTTTTCTAATGGTGGGAGGGGCATTCTGATATCCTTTCCGAGAGTCCTTGTTGGGACTGGATTCCCCATTGTGTAGCATCATGGGGATTCCTGTTATTAAAAGATAAACTGAAGCATATTACAATTTTAAAAGTTTGAACGAAAATTTATTTAAATCAGGCAGCATTGGCACCTATTTGCAAATTTGTACAATAGGCACAGCTTAACTATGATAGGGAAGTTCTAGCAAATATATTGCCCTCCTTTGATATGATTAGAAAAGGAGAGAGGAGTCATTCTGGTTTTCTTCTTCGAACCAACCTCCTTATCCAGGACCCAGCCTAGATATTAACCAAGTAAGTTCCTGGAGATGTAGAGTAGGAACAGGTGAATTTGAGATGGGTGGTAGGCTTTAAGATAGGCAGCAGATCATCTATGTTTACTGCTTTGCAAAGACTCAGCAGTAATTTTAAAATATGCTTTTCTATTAGCAAATTTTCCAGCTAAGACATTGGATTGGTAAAGTAAAATGGCTCTGGACAATGAGTTTTCTACTTAGCATTTGTAATCTAAATCAACAATTATAGTACTAGAAATACTTGTAATACTTTCAAGGATCCTACCTAGTTTAATTTTTCTCTAGGGGAACATAATTTAAATTAACATTAAATATTTACCCAAATAAAGCTCATAATTATACTGTTAAAAAAATAAATAAATCGGGCAGCATTGAATCTAGCATAATAGAAAGGAGCTCTAAGAAGCTGTACAAAATGCAAGACTTTTGTAGGAGAAGGGAACAGGAACAGGGAAGTTATTCTAGGCAACAGGCATGTTGGTTATTGCAAAATCACTTTCCTTTAGACAGGGGTCTATCAGGCAGATCTCATAACTCGTGCTGATTAGATAACTCCTGATTGGATTAAGATTCCATTTTGGGGAGAGATAAAACTGTAATTAAGTTAGGTCTTGATTTGGTGACCTGGGACTTAGCATAAGGCACTTCATTTTGGGCCTGTTGTTCTTCCTTCCTTCCTTCCTTCCTTCCTTCCTTCCTTCCTTCCTTCCTTCCTTCCTTCCTTCCTTCCTTCCTTCCTTCCTCCCTTTTTTTTTTTTTAACTTTGTGTAACACCATTAAATCTGAGAGCCAAAGCCTATAGGCCCTACTGTCTTTCTGTTCACTTTATGTTCAGTATCTTCCGGCCTTCTAAAGCGCTGCATAGTAATAATATGCTTTCACCAGATTAGGGGCCTGTCTCCGACTGTGCAGCTGGTCAGAGGCAGAAGAACAAGCCTGGAAGTCAATGCACTTCTTGCTTGACCAAATTAATTTTGTCTTTCTAATTCACTACTCTGTGCTCGATCTAGAGACACACGGTGTTGATAATTTTTCTTAGAGTTTACAACTGTTCTGTGGGTGTGGTTGGAAATTAAGAGAATGTGGGGGCAATGGGAGAGGTTGCTATGCTTTGCATATTTTCTTTCTTTCTTTATAAAAAACTATTTTTAGAAGTGCATAGATGTTGGTACTTTTCAAAGGCATGAAAGGTAATCTTTATAGCCTGAAAAATTATGTTGGGAAAAAAAATCATAACCAGCTGTTGCTTTTTAAAATACATTTTGGGAATTTTCTTGTGGATCCAAATTTCTCCTCTATAAAGTTACTCCTCCCACTCTTGCCCCTTTCCATATACTGTGGAAAGGAGGGAAGAAAAATCTCTATGCTTCGTCCTTGTTTAGTGGAGGGATGTTAGGCCTCATCCCCTTGACTATGGGATATCTGCACAAATTATTTGGAATTCTTCTGCTGGGCAAAGTTGTTGGTTCTCCCCAACTTATTTATTTATTCAATCACTTACTTACATCAGTGTGGATTGATGAATATTTCTCAGTATTTACTTTATACTTTGAGTTATAACCCAATATTACTTTATTACTTTTGTTGCTCAAATTATTCTAGCTTCGTTGCTCAGAGTTCCATTGAAAGCTCTTGCAGTTGGATCCTGGATCCCTTTGACATACCTCCATCATTTTTTTAAAAATACCTCCTCACTTTCTGATACTATGCGGTAAGATGCTCTAATTCAAGCACGTCAAACTCGCAGCCTGCGGGCTGCATGCCTCATTTATTTGGCCCATGTTAGCCTTTGAGTTTGACATGCTTGCTCTAGGCTCATATTGTGTATTTCCTGCCCCAGTCCTACAATCAGCTACTTCTCCCAGGATGATATTTAAAACTAAGATCTTGGTACAGGGCTTTTCAGATGAAAGAACAAGGAGATATACGCATATATTCTAACTGATGTATATACACTTATCTAAAAATACTTGGATATTTAACCATCTGTATCTATATGATATAGTTGATCTAATGAGTTCATACTGATGTTTACAACTGTGATTCATTACTACATGGATCATTCTAGTTTTCTCTCCTTGCTTATCTGTAATGCCCTACTCCCACCATCTGCCACGCATTCACTTAATCGTTCAGTTCTGGTATGCTTTCAAAATTGTAAAGTCATACTGCAATGGAGAAAAAAAAACTTTTATCACCTAGATAGTGCATATGTACAGGTCTTATTGCCTCTGTTCTTATAGACTCCGTTCATTTCCATAGTTACCTAGGTCAGCCCTTATTCCTCTTGTTGGGAGGGAACAAACTTTCCTCTTCCCTTCTAGGTTCTTCAGGTGGTCTAATAATTACATCAACGCGAGACAGATTAACGAGAGAAAATAACCAAACTTATATATGTGTGCATGGGAACCCCACATACTTGAGAGGTTCAGAGACAGAAAGTTAAAGTGAGGTATACATGACATTCTGGGCTAAGGATGAGGTGAGGCACCTTGGACTCCAGAGGGGAGAAAGGTCATTCTCAGGCTGAGAAGAAGAGCAGATGTTCAGTAATTAGATGTGTGCCCTGCTGTATACATAGGTCATAAAAAGTGATTTCTGGTGATAACTCTTATTATGAGCAAAGCCCCACATTTAAATTGTTTAGGGAGAGGTAGAAATTTCTTCTGAGCCTGAAGGGTCTCTATTGCCTTCAACTCAAAATAATTCACATCCCAAAGTGGCCCCATAGGGGAAGCCTGTTCTGAACCCCTTTTGGCCTAATCACTTCATTGAGGTTGTTTCATACATTTGTAATACACTTAGATTCTTTTGTCACCTTCTGCATTCTCTGTTGGGATCCTGTGACTTTCTAAATTGATTTTTAAAAAGAATTTATACACGTAAAACTGCTCTTAGTGCTCTAAAGTTCTGTAGGTTTTGTCACATGCTTAATGTCTTGCATTCACCATTATAGCATCAGACAGAATGGTTCTCCCACCCTAAAGAATAAGCCTCTGTGCTTCCCTTTGAATCACCCCCACCTCGCTGTCCCTGGAAGCTTACCATTTCCATGATTCGTTTCATCTAGTCTGTCTTATCACTGAAATTATACAGTAGATAGCTTTCAGACTGGCTTTTTTGTTTTTACTTATTAATATGCATTTTGATTCACCTATGTCTTTTTGTGGGTTGGCAGCTTTCTTTATTGCTGAATAACATTCCATTATATGCACATACCACAGTTTGTTTATTCAAATGAGCAGTATCTTGGTTGCTTCCAATTTTTGTTAATTATGAATAAAGCTGCTCTTAATAGTCACATGCAGTTTTTTGCATGGACATAAGCTTTCAAATCAGGTGGGAAAATACCTAGAAGTGCAATGGCTGAATTGTATGGCAAGACATTTGGTTTGGTAGGAAACTGCCAAACTGTCTTCCGAAGTGGCTGTACCATTTTGCATTCCCATCAACAATGAATGTGAGATCCTGTTCTCCACATCCTCACTAGTCCTTGGTATTGTCAGATATGGTTTTAGTTTTTTCATATGCTTATTTATCCTCTGTATATTTTCTTTGGGGAGATGTCTTTTCAAATCTTTTCTCCATTCTTTCACTGAAGTGTTTGCTTGTTTTTATTGACATTTAAGAGTTCTTTGTGTATTTTGGAAACAAGTCCTAAATCAAATACATGTTTTGAAATATTTTCTTCCTGTCTGTGGCTTGTCTTTTCATCCCTTTAAGGTGTCTTTCCCAGTACTTCTCCCCTCCCTGCCACAGATGAAAGGGCCTCTTTCCAATTCTTCAAAATTATCATTTCCCTGTTCCTACAAGTTAATAGTTCTGGTGGCTTTTGCTACGGATATGCAGATTTGGGCTGTGGCTCTGGATTTTCCTATTTCTTCAGACTGGGAAGTAGTGGTTTGCCCTCAAAACTCAGTTCTCTCATGGGTCCAAGAAAAGTCATTGCTAGTCATTTGTTCAGCATTTCCTTGTTAGGTTGAGGTGAAGAATCCCAAACTCTTTACATGTCATAGATAAAACTATAAGCCCATTTTTAATGACCAAATTATTTTATTCTATTAACTGCTAATCCATTGCTTCTTATTAGGGCATGACATACCTCTACTATATTTTACCCATTCTTTCTCCCCTCACTTCCAGCTCCTCAACACCATGTATACACTATACTTTATTTGTTACCTGTGAACCTCTGTGAGAACTTTCTTTCTCTGTTTTTACTATCTAATAGTTTTTAAAATTTTCTAAATTAAATCTTTGATTCATCTTGAATTTATTTTGGTGAAGGAGTGAAATAGCCATGCATTTAGTTTTAGCCCAAATGTCAGGCCATTTTTTAGATGAATCTATGTTTTCCCCACTGACATAAACTACTTTTATGTTTTGTATACTAAATTTAAAAATATATATATTTGTTCTATTTCTGAACTCTCAAATTTGTTACAAATATTTCTGTCAGTTTATTTCTGTGCCAGTACCATTTTTTAAATATAAGTTTTATAGCTTGGTGAATTACTAACTTGGCAAGAAACATGGTATTATAAAAATAGTAATGCATTAACTGTATAGATTATTTTAATAATAATTGGTGTCTTTATAATATTTACATTGCCTCTTGAAAAACAGGTATGTTTTTATTTATTCATCTTGCATTGTATCTCTTGTTAGAATTTAGAATTTTTTTCACATTGATCCAACACACTTCTTATATTTATTTAAACTATTTTATCTTTTCATTATATTTTCTTAGCAATTTGTACATAGGAAAGCAATTTATTTTGGGCAGTTAATTTTGTAACTAGAGATTTCACTGAATTATCTTACTGTGTCTAATATAATTTTAGTTGTCTCTCTTGGGTTTATGGTTATATAACCTTATCATTTTGAGACAATAATAATTTTCCCTTTTCCTTTCTACTTTTTGCCTCATTTATTTTCTTGCTTAATGACAATGGCCAATTGTTTTTAGAACAATACTAACTAATAGAATACACTTTATTGTAACATACTCCTTTTACCACAATTATCTCATTGTCTAGTTAAATTCTAATGTCCTTGGAGTGCAGACTTTTATTCCTAATGCCTAACATAGTATAGTAATAAAATAGGTAATTGATAGGTAGTTGTTGAATTTAGCAAGGGTAAGGTAAACTAAACAGAGCTGAGGTCAGTAGACAGATACCCAACACAGATACATTAGCCTATGTAAAGTGATTGCCCTAGAATGTCACTGGGATAGCACAACTGCCTCTTCATCAGACCCATGGAAGTCTGGTGTCAGTCCCATATCTAGAACCTATGATTCTTGACCACATTTGGGCCCTCAAATAACTGTATCCTTTGGGCCTATCCCAGGTAGGTTAGAGTGAGGAAACAGTCAAGCTCAAGGCCCACCTTTTAGGCACAACTTTCTTGGAAGACAGTTAAAAACTTTGAAGACCATGTATACACAGCAGAAGTTGAAGTGCTTTGTAGCGTCTACCTAGCCATCCTGCAGCACAAGTCTCATGGCAGCCTCACAGAAGCAAAAGGAGCCCTCTCTGGTTCTTGCATGGGACCCCAGCAGTGGTCTTGTGTTGGAGCTGGGGAGACGAGGGGAGCAGCGTGGCTCTCCTGTGCGTAATAAGCATCAAGACACTTTGAAGAATGTGGAGATGCAGACATATCTCTAAGGCAGTTCTGAGAGCTCTCAGTGGGCCTGCCTGGAACATGGTCAGGGTAACCGAGCATCAGCAATGGGAGCACGAAAATGACAGCTGTTGGTTGGAATGGAACCAGAATGAGAATGCCAACGGCAGTGACTGAACCAAAGACACCTGTGTTCTTGGTTTATGAGCAGGAGCCACAGTAGTCACAGTTTAATGGGCTCTCAACTTAGTGGGCAAACTTGAAAGCCAAAAGCTTCCAAGTTTTGGCCTGATGGACAAGTCTCTCTGGCTAGTTACTGGTTCCTGTAACTCTAATATGATGGCCCAAGAATAGTGCGCTCCTTTTCAACTCTATTCCAGTAAGTCCTTTATCATGCATCTCTATTTCAGAGAAGACTGCTTCAAACTTTTCCATTAGAAAAATGGATATTAAGATGGATTTCATTTTTCCATTGAAGTTAATTGGCTGTGGGCAATAATACTAAGCACCATATCTAGTAGAAAGAAAAGGAGAGGGATGTTGTTCACAAATTGCTGTGGGGAAGCAGAGAGCACGGCTCATTGAGGAACTGAGGCTTCTGATTAGCTGTGCTAATTGAGGCAGGCAGGTTGCTTCTCAGTGCCCAGCCACTTATTCCCAAATGAGGCTGGAATGTTTGTTCTTTCATTTGTTAATGCACTCATTTATTCATGAAGCCCCTTTTTGAGTGTATATTACATGGCGGGTGTATCATGCACAGAACTGTGGAATCAAAGAATAGACCATCTTCCAGGTCGGTGTTTATAATGTGTCACGTTCCTTTCCTTATACTAGTATAATATGCAAAAATGATTTTGGTCATGAACCTCTGTGAAAAATGGAATGATTTCTCTCCCCAGGAAAAGGGACATAAGCCCCTAATTTTCCACCCAGTTTCAGGGGATGCACAGCCACCTGATGCATGCCTATGGAACCCCGCAGGTTGAGCTCTCCCACCAGGATGCAGTAGGCCTCAGGGTCAATAGCAGAGGACTGTGAGCTTTACGCATTAGAGTAGTGAATGCCATGTGCTTCTTTGACTTTTCATTCACTTTTATAACCCATCTGTTTTTCTTTTTTAATTGGAACTCTTAACTATTTCCTCTCTGTGAGCACTGGTGAGGGCTTGGTTGAGGATGGAGATGGAACATTTTGTAATATGCCAGCTGATGACATGTGTTCACACAGCAGTACTCTGTCTCCAGAGCAGTGGATGAGCATTTGGTTGGGTTGCTCCATGGCCTTGCCTCAATCCATGGCTTGTTAATGGCAGTCAGGACACAGAATTCCTGATTCTCAGGTGTTCCTTTAGCACTGGTTTAGCACTCATTTCAGACCCTGACTCCATCTCTAGTTCTGTCTTCTGGCCTGAAAACTCCATGCAACATCTAACAAATGGGGTTAGTGAGGTATTTTCTGATTAAAAATGATATAGTAATACTAGAGGCCCTATGCACGAAATTCATGCAAGGGGCTTGGCCCTCGCAGCCTCGGCAGCTTGCCTCAGCCCTTTGCAGCCCTGGTTTCATCCAGAAGGTTGTTTGGCTGTCTGGTCTAATTAGCATATTATACTTTTATTACTATAGATAACACCCACCACACAAAATTTTAAAGGCAAAAATAAAAAAGCATTTCTAAAGAAGCATTTTGTCTTACTGAAGAGATAAAAAACAAACACAATGAAACAAAAAAGCACACACCTTGTTTTGTGATTCCCCAGATAAATATAATCATTTTTGTGGGAAAAGACAGTTTTCCAGACAGAGTGTTCCTTTCTATGATGTAGGATACTAGAGTTGCCCAAATAGAACAACAACAACAACAAAAATGCAGGATTTGGGAAATGAAATGCTGACAGATTCACAACCTCAGGGGCCAAATGGCACCAGAATGATTTTCACATTTTCAACTTTCAAAAGACCCTAGAGACTGCTTTTATTGCATATTTTATGGAGCCATCTGTCTTTTTATTAGAGCTAGTATATGTTCAAAACTTTAAATAAAAATTTTCCCTGTATCAAAGGACCAAAACTTCACCAGTACACTGACTAGTAGGAAATTCACAGGGTTCCCATTGGGAGGAGCCTTGACACAGCCCTGAAGCCTGGAGCACCTGCCAGGTAGGCATCTCTTATTATATGTGCTTTTCTACTGCAGCTGAGAATAACCAAGCCAAACATAATTCATCTTAGATAACATATCGTTTTGAGGGAACCTTCCTTTGGATTTGTTGATATGGTGTCATTTAAAATTCATATATTTCAATTGAGACTCCATAAAGACAAAGGCTTCCTTTAAATCCATAATTTGCTGCCTGGGAGTACGAATCAGGGGCAAGATATGAAGAAAGAATGCTTTGCCTGGGATAATGCACTATGATAACTCTTTGACGTAAGTGTTTTAAGCCTACAGGAAATTTAAATATAACCACCAATCCAGACATATACAATGAGAGTCCAAGGATATTTGAATATAAAGTACATAGGGAAATAATTCAATATAGTGAATCATTAATTACTAATGCTCCTACTGCTACTACTGCTTTTCAAGCCAGATTTATATAAAATACCTGTCATCATTTATATCCATCATAATGGAAGTGCTCCTGAAGATATTTTCACATGTATTGTGAAAGATGCCTTGATTTCCAAAAGAATGTGGGTCATCCTATTAAAAATGTAAACATAGAACGCTGAATTTGAAATAAACCTGCCAGCAACAGTGTCCAAGATTTTTGGAGCATGTTGACAGCATATCTTGGGGGGATTATTAATAGTCAGTGTTATGAGTTAAGTATACTTGTTTCTCAGAAGTTGATCTAGAGAATTTGGTTTGGAATAGAGAATAATCTAGGCACTGTTGGTGATTTTAGATGAGTGTATTGGGGGTAGGAGGGAGGTTGGGAGAGTGCCTGAGAACTATCAGTGGTTCTCAAATTTATGTGCATAAGAATCAGTTGGTGTGCTTAATAAAAGTGTAGATTTCTAGAAGCCAACCCCCATGACTTTGATTGAGGAGGTAGAGGGCAGGGCTCGAGAAGCTGTATTTTCAAGAAGTTCCCCATCTGGTTCTGATCAGCTGATCCGTGTTCTGTGCTGTGAAATGCTGGGGACCCGTCTTGACTTTGACTTGTATGCTGATATTTCTAGACTCCCTTCTGAATAATAAGAACCTATAAAATATACTCCTTCTGTATCTCTGAGAAGTGGTAATATCCTTTTCAAATTATAATACATATAATATATATTTTTATATATATAAAAATAATATATATAAATATATATAAAAATAATATATATTTTGCTTACATTTGGTTTAAAAGTAAGCAAAATAAAAACATGAATTATATTTAAGAATTCTAATGGTAAAACAACAGCATGACAATTCACATTGTAATAAATATTTTAGTGTGATGTGCAAATAAAATATTTTTTACTAAAATTTAGTAGTATACAAACTACTCCCTGCCCACCCCCCACCACATAAACTATACATTTTCAAAATATAGCTCATTAGTACCCAAATGCTCACGATTCTTAGGTTATTTATGGCCTACAACCAGTAATCTCTTACTCTATATCAACTCTTCAACTACGTTAGTGTGTATTACAAAACAACTGGGTAGAAAAGCTGCCTTCCGCTGGCATCATCCTTTTACTGAGGGTCAATTTCAATTTCTACCACTTCTGTGCTGCGTAATATTTTACAGCAGAAATATCTGTCCGTATAGTAACAATTCTCCTGGCCATGTCAATGATAAAATGCTGACTCCATGATGAAATTAATTCTATATCTACTCTTTCCTGAGGGGAGAAAGTTGTAATCACTTCATATGATGGTATTAACGGTGTGAATAGATGACAAACTTAAAACAATCTGCGTATGCTTTCCACACTGTGAAGTGAATTCTTCTGTGAACTGTAATTTTCTTATTTACCTACTTACACTTCTTATTCCTTGTGGAGGAAATAGGCCTCTATGTGTTTATATCCCAAGTTCTAATCTGCAGAATCATAAAGAGGGGTGGAGCAGGGGACCTGGCAGGTGATTAGCATCCTGTTAAAAGAACAGAATTGTCCTGTGCAATATTAACCACCCATAACACCATTTAGTCTGATAACAGCCAGCTCTGTGAATATTTAACTTTCACAATGTTTGCTTTACTGATAGTGAGTCACTTTCACATATGAAATATAAGCCTGTTGCTTATTATTAATTAGGCCTTAGTTGACCTTCAGAATTTAATATTCTTTCAACCGTGATATGTATAATTTACTATACGTCATATGCATTTAAAATATGAGAACATTAGGATTTAAAATAACATAGGTTTGGAAGAAATCTTGAATAGGCCATCTAGCTTCATTCAATTGTCTACTGCAAATCATCTACAGGCTAGGTACCCAAGGGCGTTTAGATGCCTTCTTTTAGATGCTTTCTATCTCCTTACATACTCAGGCTCCACTTTCAGGGAAAATGAAATGACCTACCTGGCAAGAATACAAGGCAGAACCATTTGACAGACATTGAGTCGCTTATGAGTTCAGAGCAGAGGAAGAGTGACAGTGACATGGGCAGCAGACAAAGACTCAGCAGAGAAAGAAACAGCAGGAATACCATGGGAAGAAAGGTAGAGCTTCCATAGGCAGGTGAAGGAAACAGCAGGAAGCCAGACAACACCTGCTGGTGACTGCAAAGAATGGATCAACGGGTTTGTAAGTCAGCTAACCTCCCAGCTGGCTCAGGCCACTCCTGACTGTGAGGTTGAAAGTCCTGACTGCTGTTTTAGAAATGCAGATGGCTCGGGCAGGTAACTGCCTCTTGCGGGGGATATAGAACTTCTTTGATCTGTGATTTATAGAAGGCCTCTTTGATATGAACACAGGCTTATCTTCTACAACTCTCCTCAAAGCACCCCGTGTTTTAGTCAAATACACTGCTTCCTGTTCCTGTGGCTTAAATTGATGAACTAATATTATATGAGTGCAAGCAGAGAAGGATAAACTAGGGAGGGAACTGGAGGCCAGTGTATGATGTGGGGTCAAATCACGCTTAAAAGTTAAGACTTTAATTATTAAAGTGTTACGAAACCATTGTTGTGGTTGGGCTTTTACTTGGGAAAATGACATAACTGGGTTTGCCTTTTAAACCGATGACTGAGTACAAGGGTGATACTGTATGGCTGTCAGCACCAGTGTTCTGCAGTCAGACTGCCTGGGTTTGGATTCCTTCTCTGATCGTATTACTCTGACTTTATTAACTTCTCTAAGCCTCTGTGATCTTATCTGTAGAATGGGGATAAAAACCATTACCAGTCTTAAGTTTATTGTGAGGCTTAAGTGAGACAATGCATGTCACATACTTAGTCCAGTGTCTGGCACAGAAGGAGAATATTTAGTACCTGTTGGCTGTTACTGTTCTTATCACCCCTCCAGGGGTGGTATAAAATATGCATGACTCTGCTAGCAGCTCCAAGAAGGGGCCTGGGGTCAGAAGACCAGTTAGGAATCCATTCATGGCTGTATTTCAGGAGAGGCATTGGCACACTGAATTAAGGCAACAGCATAAGGACTGAGAAGGGCAAAGATAATGCCGGGATGGAAGTAAAACGAACAGATCTTGGTGACTGAATAAATGTGCGTGTGTGGCGGGGGGTGGGGGGCTCGAAGGAGAGAGGGACATTATGTATGATTACAAGGTCATCGCTGAGGTCACCGATGATGTGGTGCATTGACCAGAAGTCTGCCAACCTTGCTGGTGGCTCACAACCACAGAGCAAAGTCTTACAGCTCAAGTGCATTTCCAATGCCCGAGGTGTTCTCTGGTGACAAGTCTGAAGGAGATGAGAAGTGCTGGGGAATTCTTGTCCTGGCGCAGCCCCCAGCCAGTGTTTGACAGGAGTTTGGGGTAATTACCTCAGCACCTTTGCACCGCAGGTGGGATTACTCGGAGGTGTGTATTCTATTCCCAGAGCTCCCTGGTGCCATTCAACTCTAGGTTCCTATAGCGGTGACTTGTTTGATAGCTAAGCCTTTTTGGCTGCCTTTCCTTCCTTGTCTCTGTCCAACCCTCGAACAATCTCTCCTGGATCACCTTCCAAATAAACTGTTTGGACTGGAATTCTTGTCTCAGGGTTTACCTGTAGAATAAATGAAACTAAGAGAGTAGGGAAGGGAAGAGGAACATGGTGAGCAGGAAAATAAATGCTGCTTTATACATTTCAAGGGGGAGAGGCTTTGGGGACATTCAGGCAGAGATAGTCCAGAATGCAAAGGAAATAAAAATTAAGAGTTATGTTGGGCTCTGGTGTTCTAGATTGGTGAGTAAACGACAAAAGAGGTGATAATTGAAAACTTGGAAGAAGGCATTCCTTAAGGATAGCTTGTAAAGTAAGAAGTTAGAAAAATCAAATAAAAAACACAAAAATGATGTCCTTAGAAAGATGAGAGCAGAACAAGAGGGTGATATGAAAGACAGAAGACAAAATCTCCAGGAAGGAGAGTGCAAGTTCTTTCAGAGGAGCCCATGTTTCATCTTTGTAATGGCCAAGGTGCCTCACACATAATAATAATAATAGTAGCAATAATAATACAATAATAATGGTAAATATTTGTTGGATAAATATTATTTCTCTCCATCCCACTGTAAAAATATAGGATAAGCTAAGGTGGTAAAATTAAGGAGTGGAGAGTAACTTAAAAATTATTCCATCTTACACAATTTTTTCTGTTCCTTGGTTGGTTAGTTCTCTGATTTTGTTTTCTATAAAATGGATTCATATTGGGAAGCAAAAGGCCCTACCATGTTCCTGCAACTAGCTGTCTGTATTCTATATGATTCTATTCCCAATCTATAGATATAAAAGCCCAGTGACCAAACAGCAGAACGACCAGAAGAACTGGAGTGATGGGTCGCTATGACGTGCCCTGTGGCAGTCAACCGGCCCTATCAAGGCCTGATCAGCCCCCCCAAACTCCCGTGGCCCCTACCTCCAGCCAGCCCTGCCCCCAATCGCCCCCCCCACTCCTCTCTCCCATTCTGAGGTGCCCAAGAGCTGCCCTGAGGCCTGGAGCTGGGAAGTGGGAGGAATGCAGCTGGGAAGTGGGAGGAATGCACAACAAAGAGGGTGAAAACTGAGGAAAAGCCTGCCTGGAAGAACCCGCACTAGGGGCAGCCACGCCCCCCACCCTCAACTCCAGCCCAGCCCTGCAGACTGCCTGACAGACATTACTGTGAGGCAGGTGTGGAGAGGGCTCCCTGGGCAGGTGAGGGGGGTGCACTGTGACCCCTGCACGCCACTGCTGCTCCTCACTAACCTGTGAGGGGTAACCGCCCCTCCTGCGCCGCAGCCACTGCCTCTTTGTGCTCACGCTGTTGCCACAGCCACTGAAGCTTCCTCCTGCGCTGCACCCCTGGCTGGCCTTGGGTGCCCCTTCTCACCCCGCCCTGGCTCCACCTGCTTACAATGATTGGGATGAACAGGACAGATTGGCCCAGCGTGCAAGTGCATTCCCTCCTCCCTCCATGCAGCCGGGTGGGACATACACCAACTGCCTGTGGCCCCTCCCTCTGGCTGGCCCCACCCCTGATCACCCTCCCCCCCCAATCAGGGGCAGGGTCTGCCAACCTCCTGCATCTCCTCCCCCTGCTGGCCCAGCCCAATGGCCCTCATCAGGGCAGGCCAGTGGACCCCACCCTTGCACAAATTCATGCACCAGGCCTCTAGTACAATAATAATAGAAGTTTATTTTGGCACTAGAGGCCCGGTGCACGAAATTCGTGCACTGGGGAGGGTGTCCCTCAGCCCAGCTTGCACCCTCTCTAATATGGGACCCCTCAGGGGATGTCCAACTGCAGGATTAGGCCCGATTCCAATCCACAGAAATCGGGCCTAAACCTGCAGTTGGACATCCTTCTCACAATCCGGGACTGCTGGCTCCTAACCGCTCACCTACCTGCCTGATTGCCCCCTAACTGCTTCCTTGCTGGCCTGATTGACCCCTAACTGCTCCTCTGCGGGCCTGATTGCCCCCAAATACCCTCCCCTGCTGGCCTGATCACCCCCAAGGCTTTAATTAGTATAGATATGAACCTGCACAGAAAATTTTACTAACCCTGCTTTACAATAAGGGCTTGACGATTGAATCATTAGGACCAGACACCAAGATTTCCTTTCTTTGAATAGTGGAGGGAATACTTATCTTGTCTTTAAGTTGCCCGGAAATTAAAATGAGATAATGACTTAGAAAAGTATAAAAGCACCACATAAAGACAACTGTCTTTTTAATGAAGTGGCAAAATGAAAAACACTTTTTATTCTCCCCTTCCTTCCTTTACAGCTTTTATTTAAACTTTGAAATTTATAAAAATTTCACTCCAATTTTCATTTCTTTACATTCAAAATTATTTTGTATTGGTTTCAGGTTTTATATTAGTTACAGAATAGTGGTTAGACAATCATATACTTTACAAAGTGTTCCCCGATATTTCTAGTACCCACCTGGCATCATACCATCATTATAACACTACTGACTATATTCCTTATTTAAGTGACAATGGGTTTACAGGTTCCTTCCAGTCTTTCTTTTGTGTCATTCGCCTTTCCTTTTCTTTCTCACTTCTTCCCTCATTTTCTTTATATAGTATCTCAATTGGCCATCAAAGCTCAGTGAAGGCACTGGGACACGCTTCATCCATTTTACAGACCAGGAAACTGAGGCCAATTCCAGTTGGCTGTGGAACTTGACTCAGGAAGCCCTCAGAGCACACAGGAAGCCCTCAGAGTCATGCTCTTTGTGCTTCCTAAGGGGCAGCGGCCCAGCAAACAGAACAAACCTTCCAGTCAGGCTTCCCAGCCTCTTTCTCAAGCACCTCTTCATTGCGGATGCTCCACATTCTTTCCTCTCCCCCTATTCTTTACTGCCCCCCCTTCTCCGAAGCAGGTGTAAGGCTTCCCACTCACTGCCTAGGCATGCTCTGCTATGGGGCAGGGTGTAGCGAGCTTACTTTTGGGTGAAGGCAGGAGCAGTAATCACTGCCTCTGAAGTGTGAAGGCCGCCTGAGCGAGGCCCATTAGCACTGGGAGCTTCTCTGAATCACTTCAGTCAGTCCAGTACCCTGCAGTGCAGCACCCCTTCACTGAGGTGGCTCCACCCCTCAACCCCCGCCTCAGGGGTGAGGGTCCTTGCCCCTCTGCCAGGAGTCCTTCCATGCCCCTTGATCCCTGGCTGGGCCCACCCACATCTTGGGGGCACTGCAGAACCTCTGTCTCTCTGCAGATGAGGCAGATCCCTGCCCTACGTCTCCGCAAAGCTATGAATCTGTGGCCAGAGGCCTGGTCTGGGTCTCAGCAACCACATGCCTGCAATGTTCCCAGGGACCCTGGGAGGGGCTGGGCGAGTCCTGCCACGGCCCCTCCGGGTGGTGATCGCCGCCCGGGACCCCCGGGAGCGCCTGGCTCAGCCCGGACACGCCCCCCCCCCGGGTGGCGATCGCCACCCGGTGCCACCAGGGACCCCCGGGAGCGCCTGGCTCGGCCCGGACACACCCCCCCGGGTGGCGATCGCCACCCGGTGCCACCAGGGACCCCCGGGAGCGCCTGGCTCGGCCCGGACACGCCCCCCCGGGTGGCGATCACCGCCCGGGACCCCCGGGAGCACCTGGCTCGGCCTGGACACGCCGCCCCAGGGTGGCGATCGCCACCTGGTGCCGCCAGGGACCCCCGGGAGCGCCTGGCTCAGCCCGGACACGCCCCCCCAGGGTGGCGATAGCCGCCCGGGACCCCTGGGAGCGCCTGGCTCGGCCCGGACATGCCCCCCCCGGGTGGCGATCGCCCCCGGGACACCTGGAACTAAGAGGATTGGGCGCCGCCATCTTGGTCTTCTCAACGGCCGGATAGGCCACCCGGAGTCCCGCCCCCAGCCTCTCGCAGGCCCAATCATGGGCATAGTGGAGGTGCGGTCAATTTGCATGTTTCTCTATTATAAGGTAGGATGGGGTAAAAGAGCAAGGTGTAGAAGTCTTGAAGGAGGAGAAAGGAGAAAGGACAGGTACCCCCATGCTATGTTATTCTAATACTTGCTCTCCTTCTCCTGCCACTACTGTTTCTTCAGAATTCTCATTTACTACTTTGTTACTACTTCTTAGGTTGGAACAGGAAGTTGTAACATGATGTAATTCTGACATCATTGCTTTCTGTCTCAGAGTTTTTATGTCATTTCATTTCTTTTCCTCTCTATAGCTTGAGACAGTACAGAGCAGCCAAAGCTTTCAGTTCCTCATATTACAACAAGCTCTTCCACATTATGAAATATTTTCAATCTGTAGTCAATGACCTATTTATTGTAGGTAGACTTAGATATAATAAAATTCATGAACTTCTTAAAACATTACACGACTAGAGGCCTGGTACATGGGGTAGGGTCCCTCGGCCTGGCCAGCAATCAGGGCCGATCAGGTTCCCCACAAACCCGCCTCCCCGCCTCCTCCTTCCCTCACTCCCTCAGCACCCCACCACTGCAGCTGGTTGCCTGCCATGTTCCATGCAGTCCCCTGGTGGTCAGTGCACATCATAGCGAGTGATTGAACTCCTGTTCTGGTTGAACTCTCAAGGAAACACTTTGCATGTTAGCCTTATATATATATAGATCTTTTGGAGTTGCAGTGAGATTTAATTTGTAGGACAAAGTGGCCTTTATGTTTATGATGAGAGTGCAAACATTTGTCTTAAACTTACTAGTAATGCATTTCCTGATTTTCTGCTCTCCTTTAACACATTGCATCTGGTTCTGTCCAGAGAATATTTCTCCAATTTTTTCTAGATGAAAGAAGTGGCTTATGGTTGGAACTATAAGAGATAAACTTAGTTGTTTGCTATCAAGTCAGCCAATTTTATAAATTGTTATAAAATACATCTATTATTTAAAGAACTAGAGGCCCAGTGCACCAAATTCGTGCACTGGGGAGGGTGTCCCTCAGCCCAGCTTGCACCCTCTCTAATATGGGACCCCTCAGGGGATGTCCAACTGCAGGTTTAGGGATGTCCAACTGCAGGATTAGGCCCGATTCCACAGAATCGGGCCTAATCCTGCAGTTGGACATCCTTCTCACAATCCGGGACTGCTGGCTCCTAACCGCTCACCTACCTGCCTGATTGCCCCCTAACTGCTTCCTTGCTGGCCTGATTGACCCCTAACTGCTCCTCTGCGGGCCTGATTGCCCCCAAATACCCTCCCCTGCTGGCCTGATCACCCCCAAGGCTTTTATTAGTATAGATATGACCCTGCACAGAAAATTTTACTAACCCTGCTTTGCAATAAGGGCTTGACGATTGAATCATTAGGACCAGACACCAAGATTTCCTTTCTTTGAATAGTGGAGGGAATACTTACCTTGTCTTTAAGTTGCCGGGAAATTAAAATGAGATAATGACTTAGAAAAGTATAAAAGCACCACATAAAGACAACTGTCTTTTTAATGAAGTGGCAAAATGAAAAACACTTTTATTCTCCCCTTCCTTCCTTTACAGCTTTTATTTAAACTTTGAAATTTATAAAAATTTCACTCCAATTTTCATTTCTTTACATTCAACATTATTTTGTATTGGTTTCAGGTTTTATATTAGTTACAGAATAGTGGTTAGACAATCATATACTTTACAAAGTGTTCCCTGATATTTCTAGTACCCACCTGGCATCATACCATCATTACAACACTACTGACTATATTCCCTATTTAAGTGACAATGGGTTTACAGGTTCCTTTCAATCTTTCTTTTGTGTTTTTTGTCCTTCCTTTTCTTTCTCACTTCTTCCCTCATTTTCTTTATATAGTATCTCAATTGGCCATCAAAGCTCAGTGAAGGCACTGGGACACGCTTCATCCATTTTACAGACCAGGAAACTGAGGCCAATTCCAGTTGGCTGTGGAACTTGACTCAGCACACAGGAAGCCCTCAGAGCCATGCTCTTTGCGCTTCCTAAGGGGCAGCGGCCCAGCAAACAGAACAAACCTTCCAGTCAGGCTTCCGAGCCTCTTTCTCAAGCACCTCTTCATTGCGGATGCTCCACATTCTTTCCTCTCCCCCCATTCTTTACTGCCCCCCCCTTCTCCGAAGCAGGTGGAAGGCTTCCCACTCACTGCCTAGGCATGCTCTGCTATGGGGCAGGGTGTAGCGAGCTTGCTTTTGGGTGAAGGCAGGAGTCACTGCCTCTGAAGTGTGAAGGCCGCCTGAGCGAGGCCCATTAGCAGTGGGAGCTTCTCTGAATCGCCTCAGTCAGTCCAGTACCCTGCAGTGCAGCACCCCTTCACTGAGGTGGCTCCACCCCTCAACCCCCGCCTCAGGGGTGAGGGTCCTTGCCCCTCTGCCAGGAGTCCTTCCATGCCCCTTGATCCCTGGCTGGGCCCACCCACATCTTGGGGGCACTGCAGGTGAGGCAGATCCCTGCCCTAGGTCTCCGCAAAGCTATGAATCTGTGGCCAGAGGCCTGGTGTGGGTCTCAGCAACCACATGCCTGCAATGTTCCCAGGGACCCTGGGAGGGGCTGGGCGAGTCCTGCCACGCCCCCCCCCCCAGGGTGGCCATCGCCCCGGATCCCCCGGGAGCGCCTGGATCGGCCTGGACACGCCCCCCCCGGGTGGCAATCGCCGCCTGGGACCCCCAGGAGCGCCTGGCTCGGCCCGGACACGCCCCTTCTGGTGGCGATCGCCCCCGGGATCCCCGGAACTAAGAGGATTGGGCGCCGCCATCTTGGTTTTCTCAACAGCCGGATAGGCCACCCAGAGTCCCGCCCCCAGCCTCTCGCAGGCCCAATCATGGGCATAGCGGAGGTGCGGTCAGTTTGCATCTTTCTCTATTATAAGGTAGGATAATTTGTTCGACTCTATACATTTCTTGGTGTTCAGCATCCCTAAGTGTTCAACACTCCTGAGACTGTTCTCAATGACCGTTGCCTCCAGAAGTGTATTTTCTACATTGTTTACTGTTGTACTAAGTCAATTACCAAGTTGTCTTTTCCCATTTATATAAAGCCATTAAACCAATGTCCTGTTCTGTATAGATACAATAAGCAATCACTGAGTTTTCTACTTAATTACATGCTTCACTGGGTGCTTTTTGATTGAAAATATTCTCTCATAATTCCTTTTGTTTTATGGTCATGATCTTCACCCTTATAACATAGGGATGATAAAGAAATACCTGACTCAACAAGATGACTTTTCTGAAGAGTAGCTGTACCCATCATTCCAGTGAAACAAGCAATGTCCTTGCCCTTTACCTGGGATGTTGGATCTGGGACTTCCTTGGGGGTCACTGAGCCTTTCATTTTCCAGGAGGTATTACTCAATCCTTGGGTTATGACTTCTCCGGAAGCTGTACTTCAGAGTCAAATACCTGCTTCCACTGGCCTTTTCTGGTATTAGGCAAAAGTGAGTGTCTATGATATTCCTATTTAGGATTTTTTTTTTCAACTTCCTAACCCTAACCCTAATCCTTAACCATAACCATAACCATGCTGATTATTGGAACAGTAATTAGTGAGCTCCTATAACCCCCATGACATGGCAAGCATCTCTGAAACATTTTTTTAAAGAGAATCACAGAAATGTCTTTGCTAGACCAATAATGTTATTTATTGAATTCAGAAACAACTATGAACTATTGTTGGACCAATGGATGCTTTGAAATGAAAGTTTTGTTCTTGTTTTCATATGACTGAACTATTAACCCTTGTTTTTACCTGATAGTCATGTTACTGCCGTGGACTAATTGGGCAGCCAGGTTGACCTCATGTGGAAAAAGCCACCCATTGGGTTCAGTATTCACTTATTTTTCTTTCCCAAATTCTTTTTTTAGAAGAGCCAGAGAAAACATAAGTTCATTTATTTTGCTTATAGTATTAGGCCCACTAAAATAAAATAACTCCAAGGAGAAATAACAACTCAGGACTTACTTATCAGTCACTGGTTAATGATAACCATGTATCCATGTATATACCAGTAGTGTCATGTACTACTGAGAGGAACCTTAGAGAAAAATCTTGTTCGATTTCCTTATTTCACAGACAAAGGAAGTGAGGCACAAAAGTGAAGAGACTTCTCTTGACATTGACTCTTTCTATTAACTGGCACCAGAACGCAGATCTTAATGTTGGAGGTGGTGAAAACAGCACCAGGTGGGGTCAGACTGGACCTGGGTTTAGCAACCTCAGTACTTGAGTTCTAGCTAGGAAAGAATTCAGAACCAAGACTCAAACTATAAGAGAACATTTATTTGGAAGGACACAGAAGTAGAAGTAATTTGTAGAAGAAATGGGCTTAGGAGACAAGTTATAGAGGTAAAGGAAAAGCCCTTGGAGCTTGGGAGTGACCTGACTCAGGGGAGGGGAAGAAGGAGGGAGAAGGGAAAGGTGCAGATGTGCTCCCAGGAGGAAGAGCATGCTGGGTCCTCCGCCCTAGGGTTTTAAGGGTGGAGATTTTAAGGGAGGTCCCAGGGAGAGATGTCAATAGAATATTCAGCAGCTTTCTAGGTGTGTCCTTTCAGGGTCTAGGTCTCCACTGATTGATTTGTCCACTCCAGAGCAGAGGATCATTATCTAAAGCAGCTGGTCTTGAGGTCGGCTACAGGGTCACTTGTCTGTTTTTGCTGCTTTTCTGGGTCAGGAGCTGAAATACAACTGAGGCTTTGATGTTATCTCTGGGAAGGAAAAGGTCAGGGAGTCCAAATTGCATGACCAGCCATATGGGAGGGGAGAAAAGGTCACCCTGAGGGCAAGGTCCCACCCTGCAATTATCCTTTGGTAGGCACCTGGGGCTTTCCACCTGCTGGCCTTCTGTACCTGGCCCATCATCCTTGCTCTGCTTACGTCTATCTGACTGCCTACCACATTATGACTTCTGGTCCAGCATTCTTGCTATTACACCTGCCTCATGAGATCCTTTCTGGAGAGCAAGTTTTGGCAGGAAAGGTAAAAATCTTAAAAGTGCTAGTCAGAAAAGTCAGCCGGAGGGGGCAAAGGAAGCAGGGGAAGGGAAGGCTGAGGTTATTACTATGATAATTTTTCTGAGGGCTGGCTTGGTTGGGCAGTGCATTTTTATTCCATTTGTAACCTGGGAGGTACTTGATATTGTCTCAAAACACCTCAAGTTTTAAAGTATTTATCTATTTAAGACTGAGCCATTTCTTTTTCTTCTTTTTAACTCAAGTTGGAAACTCAAAATTTACTAAAATAATTTGTAAAACAAAAAAGATAAAAGGCCATTGATCAACTTTACATCTCTACAACAGAGAAGACCGAAGCAATCTTAACCAGCCCCCTTGGGCCTTGAATGGCCTGGGGAATCTGGAGTAACTCTGGATGAAGTCGGAGGAGGAACAATTAAGTTTAGTTACAGTAGTTAGGAAAAATAAGTGAAACCCGAGCTTGTCCTTAAAGGCCAAGCAGAATTTGAATAGATTCACAAGAGCTGTCAGGCTAACAGTGCTCATCAAAGGCACACATATGTCATTGAGCCCCGGCTCTCACCCCTGAGTAGAGTTTTGAAGATTAGTAGAATAGCTGGGGGTGCTGGAGTGGGCCTTGAATGGGGACTCCTTGAAGGCTCCCCATCATGGATAGGATCAAATCTACACCAGGTTCTTGAGACAGGGAATAGTTTGTGAATGTAACACTGTAGGAAATTCAGTCTGATGTCCTGGATGGATTGGAAAACGTGGAAACATTTTAAAAGGAGGATGCTAGTGTACCCATGACAGGAAGCGATGCCCGGCAGCTCTGTGAAGAGGAGGAATGAACCAGTGAGACAAAACCAAACCAACAAAGATTGTACTTGGGATTGATTGACTATAGAATGTGGGAAACACAATTTGAAGATACCATGTTGAAAAGAAGACCGGTGTCAGTAATGAATCTTATAAACACTGGATTGCCCGGCAGGCATAGATCAGTGGTTGAGTGGTTGAGTGTCAAGCTATGAACCAGGAGGTCACAGTTCAGTTCCTGGTGGGGGCACATGCCCAGGTTGTGGGCTGGATCCCCAGTGCAGGTTGTGTGGATGGCAGCCAATAAGTGATTCTCTCTCCTCATTGAAGTTTCTATATTTCTCTCTCTCCCTTCCTTTCTGAAATCAATAAAAATACATTAAAAAAACAACAACCCCACATTGGATTAAAAGACAGCAGCACTTGGTGAAAAGTTGAATATCAGGGATGAAGAGAATGGAAAAGTAAATGGTGATCACAATGTGCCCCTTTCCAGATCTTGGCAGCCACCCTCTGATTTATTTGTCACTCTCCCTGGCTGGACTGGGAACATGTTGGGGGTGAGGATTATACCCCATTTCTGTGCTCCTGGCACATATTAGCTGTGTAGGAGGATAACTTGAACCTGCGTGTCTGTGAGAATGGTAATACTATAAACAAAGAGTATGAGTTATAGATGGGGAAGAAATAAAATTCAGAAATGCTATGCTTTTGGAAATGGCAGGAAACCCCTGAGAAATGTCTTCACTATGGTTGGAAATAATAGATCTTGGGTGAAATGTCAGGCCCAATGATAAAGAGTTGTGAATTGGCAGGATGGAATTTAGAGTTGCAGTTCTGAGATTGGAGGAAGTCTTTGAGAACAGGGAGTTAGGGAGAAAAGAGTAGAATTTTAAAAATAAACTCTCATGCCAAAACCGGTTTGGCTCAGTGGATAGAGCGTCGGCCTGCAGACTGAAAGGTCCCAGGTTCGATTCCGGTCAAGGGCATGTACCTTGGTTGCGGGCACATCCCCAGTAGGGGGTGTGCAGGAGGCAGCTGATCGATGTTTCTCTCTCTCATCGATGTTTCTAGCTTTCTATCCCTCTCCCTTCCTCTCTGTAAAAAATCAATAAAAAATATTTAAAAAAAAAACAAAACTCAGTTCCCACAAGAGTGCTATCTGAAAAAACAAAAACAACTATGTTTATTATTGAGTTTAGGGGCTTCCATTTGCCCAGCAATTTTAAGCAATCCTCTAATTTATTTGATATATGCTTCTCTTTATTTCTGTTCTCAAAAAGCAAAGTATAGCTTCACAAACAGATCAAGAGGACAAGAAAGACTAAAAAGCCCCATCCCCTTGATGCTCTCAGTGAGACACATTAACCTCCAGGCATCAGCACTACTAGGGGACTTGGAGACTGGTGGAAAGATGATGAAAGGGGGGAAAATACACAACCTAAAGAAATAAGACAAAGTTTCAAAAGAAACCTGAGCCAAAGGAATGTGAAGTTGAGTGTGAGGAATGTAACTATTATTATCATTAATTATTACTGATACATGAAGGAGAGTAAGGACAATAGAAAGCAAGAGAGAGAGGATTATGGAAAACTGTGATTGAAAATGTCTGAAACTGAATTATCTTTTTATTATTACACTTAAAAATGTGCATTTTGGAGACTGAAATATATTCTTTTTTTTCTGGGGAATTATATTGTTAAGAGCCCATTACAGCTTCTTTCTTAATATTAAAGTGCTTGTGAGGCCTAGTGGATCATGGCTGAAGATTTTGCAGCAGAAATAAAAAAGCATTTAATGAAGATTACATATAGCTAAGTAGTGCACCGGGCAGAAGAGCAAGGGCCTTGGGCTATATGAACATCTCTCTAAAGTGCCTGTTTCACCTGTAGCTCAGACTAACTTCCAGATCTGTGGTATGATGGCCATAATGAAAAGTCAGTGGATGGTGTGGTAAGAGATGTGGCCGGGAAAATCACTAGTGACCAGATTATGTAGTCCTAGTCTGTAAACCTGTTTAAGGAATTTGGATTTTCTTGAGGAAGTAATGTGATCCATTCTCTGTTTTAAAACACTCTGGCTGGCTGAAGTACAGTGAATGGATTGCCACCAACATGAGTGAAAGGGAGACAAATAATGTAAGAGAACTAGGATTAAAGCAGTGGGATCTGAAAGAAGTGGGTAGATTTAGCAGCTATCTAGAATCACAGGCCCTGGCCAGTGTTACTCAGTTGGTTGAGCATTGTCCAAAGCACCAAAAGGTTGCTGGTTCGATTCCTAGTCAGGGCATATGCCCAGGTTGTAGTTTCAATCCAGATCATAAGAGAGGCAACTGATAGATCTCTCTCTCTCTCCCTCTCTCTCTCTCTCTCTCTCTCTCTCTTTCTCTCTCTCTCCCTCCTTGTCTCTCTCTAAAAATCAATAAAAACATATTTAAAAAAAAGAATCACATGATAGGATGATAGATTGGGTGTGAAGTGGGAGAGTCAAGAATGACTCCTGGACCCCTCCTTGGCTTGAGCCCCTGGGTAGATCTATTTGCTCACCTTGGAGGACATACCAAGTCTGGGATATTAAAAAAACAACAACTTTAAAATATTTTTTTAAATTGTAAAAGACATTAAACATGCAGTTTGCCATCCTCATCTACATGTAGAGTTCAGTAGTGTTAAATGCATGCTTGTACAACCAATCAGCAGAACTGTTTTCAGCTCGCAAACGGAAACTCTATACCTTTTAAACAACTCCCCATTCCTCCCTCCCCCAGCCCTTGGCAACAGCCATTGTACTTTCTGTCTCTATGAATTTGACTGCTCTAGATAGGAACCTCACATAAGTGGAATCAAGCTTGTTTATCTTTTTGTGACTGGTTTATTTCACTTAGTCCTCAAGTTTCACCCATGTTGTAACATGTCAGAATTTCCTTTTTAAAGTTGATTACTATATTTCATTGTATGTATAGACTACATTTTGTTTATCCACTCAACCATCAATGGACACTTGACTTCCTTCCATCTGCAGGCAAATGGTGGATAATACTGCTATGAACATGTATTTACAAATACCTCTCTGAGATTATTTCAATTCCTGGAAGTGAAATTTCAGAATAATATGGTAATTCTCTTTTCAATTTTTTTCAGGAATTGTCATACAGTTTTCCATAATTGCTGTGACTTTACATCCCCACTAACAGTACATAAAGGTTCTAATTTCTCTACATCTTTGCCAACACTTGCTATTTTCCTTGGGTTTTTTGTTTGTTTGTTTGTAATAAAAGAAGCCTTGAAATGACACTATGTTTATGAGAAAATTGTCCCAGAATAGCTAACACTGAGACATATTCTCATAAAACTATTAGATTAGTAAGAAAAAGACATTTGGTCACTTATAATGGAGAAAAAGTCATAGTTAAATTTTTTTTGGCAGCAATACTTTATGACTCCTGGACATTTACAATACTCAAGGAAAGAAGTGTAAGTCAAGAGTTTTATATTTTGCCAAACTGACCATCATTAAGCATAATGGCCATAGATTCTCTTATGAGAACTCAGGGTGCCAGAAGCCAGTTCCAGCATGTCATAATTGCAAGAGTTTCATCAAAAGGTTGATGGAACTTGGGGACTCAACAAGGGCTGAATCATATATGTTATTGCCTGTTCGGAATGGCTAAAGGCATTTCCCCAAAACCTGAAAAGGATGATTGTTTACTGCCAGACAGCTCAGGGCATCTTAATCTACATGTTATTGCCTCCTACTGACCAAACACCTGAACAGCTGTAGGCTATTCCCCAATCTGACAATGCTTCCGTATGAAACCCTACCATTTGAAGTGTATATCTCCGCCTTGCCTTAGGACAATTTGTGTTAATAAAAAGCAAGGAGTCCTGAGACAAGGAGAACTTGGTTTCTTTAGCCAGGCTCCTCTGCCTCCCCCAATATGCCTTTCAAAATGATGTTTTGTCTCTGGACTCTTATTTAATCTACACACAGCCCTTTCTCCAGATTCCTGAACCCTTCTAGATGTCGGATCAAGACCACCGGCGTTAAATCATGCCCAACGTCTGGCATCAGGGGATATTGTTTTCAAATTTTTTTCCTGTGGAATCTTCAGACTATTATTGTGACTGGAGAATATTGACAACATATTGATCTGTGAGTATTGAAAATACAATTACTTGTCACACTTAGACTAAATGATAGAGTTAAGGGAAACACTGTAGATATATTATAACAATAATCTGACAGTGTAGGTACAGCACAACTCTAAAAATGGTAGGAGAGGAATGGGTACATATATAAAACATAGTATAAACTTGCTGATGGATTTATTGGTCTACCTTGAAGTAAAGAGGTATTTAAAATTTGATGCAGGTGGGGAGGAGGAACAAAAGGTAGCTAGCTATTATCAGTATTTTTCATAGCAGTGAACCAACAGAGAGCATGTTAAATGTCTAATGAAATTAGATATGTTTTTATGTATTGTCTTGAAGGAAAATCATGTATTTTTCTTATTTCATTTGACTCTGAAAGTGTTGGAGAGGAGAGACATCTTCATTGCAAGATCAGTTGTATCTTTCCTCCCTATTTTATAAGACACTTAGGCATTCCCCCATCTTTAATTTGTTTTGGTTAATGTGGTACATGGAATGGTGTCCCCCCTCCTCCCACCCCAAGATATCTACATCCTAATCCCTGGTACCTGTGAATATGTTAGGCTAGGTGGCAAAGTGAAAGTAAGGTTGAGGATGGAATTATTAAGGTTGCTCATCAGTTGATTTAAAATAGGAAGATGGTCCTAGATTAGCTAGGTGGACCCAATGTAATCACAGTGGTCCTTAAAAGGGGATGATGGAAGTATAAAGACAATCAGAGAGATAGCAATCTGAGAAAGTGCTGGTCTGTGTTGTTGGCTTTGAAGACGGAAGAAGAGGGCCATGAGCTAGGGAATGTGGGCAGCCTCTAGAAACTGGAAAGAAGAAGGAACTGGATTCTCCCCATAGGGCCTCCAGTAAAGAATGCAGACCTAACATTTTGATTTTAGCCCAATAAGACCCATTTTTGACTTCGTAACTACAGAGCTGTAACATAAAAAATTGGTGTTGTTTTAAGTCACTACATTTGTGGTACTTTGTTACAGCAGACATATAAAACTAACACAGTTTACAAATTCATCTTTATAGAGTTTATGCTGTATATTTTGATTAGTGTTCAAAGTCCAGTTTGCCTTCCTGGTAATGCAGTGGGTATCGAGCTTCTTTGACCATAGACCAGTGGTTGGCAAACCGTGGCTCACGAGCCACATGTGGCTCTTTGGCCCCTTGAGTGTGGCTCTTCCACAAAATACCACGTGCGGGCGCGCACGTACAGTGCGATTGAAACTTCGTGGCCCATGCGCAGAAGTTGGTTTTCGGCTCTCAAAAGAAATTTCAATCGTTGTACTGTTGATATTTGGCTCTGTTGACTAATGAGTTTGCCGACCACTGCCCTAGACCATATGGACATAGGATCACTTGAAGACATAACCCAGTACACACACACAACCCTGACATGAAAGGTGTAAGAAAATCCTCTTTTATTACATAGGAATATATTCTATCCAATTCCATTTCATTAAAAATCCATTTATTTCATGGCCCATTAAATAAATTGGTTTTATGATTCCCAAGTAATTTACAATGCATAATTTGAAAAATGTTCTTTTAATATGTTTTCTTGCAGGGTGAAACTATACTAGAAGGTTAAAATTTTCATGTCCTGGACTTCAATAATAAGGGCCCAGATGTGATTAGATTTGGCCAATCAAATGCATTTACATGAAATTAGAGGCCACATTTCAACCTTTCTTTTTCTTCTTCATTTCTCTCTTCTAGAAAACAAAGTTGTGAAGACACTAGTTTTTTCCACAGTGGAATTATCGTGTTCAGTCATTAGCTTTGTAGGCATTGAGAGGTAGGACTTGGAGCAGAGCTAAGAGGGTTGATTGCCACATTCACTGATTGTCGCAAAGGAAGTAGTTCTCATGGTAGGTCAGTTCAGAAGGGGTTTCATGAGAGCCATTCCTCAGACTCAAACCTTAAGCCTGCTCCTCTAGCTCTGCCAATGATTTTGTAAGCACCTGAATATTTTTTTAAACTGTTTTCTTTTGAAAGTAATTCCTCTCTTCTGTAAATCAACCCTGACCAGGACAGTCTTATAACCCTATGGGTATGATTAGTGAGAAGACCCCTTTTAAAAGACCTGGGCAAATCCCAGATGGATGGGACTAGACCTGAGGGTCATCACGAGGTGCTGACATATCACAGAGGTAGAATCTTCCTCTTCTGAGCAATTATAATTTTGAGTGACAGCTAAATTCTTAATGGCCTTCAGTCCTTTGTTGAGTCCCTAAAATCATGATTATTACTATAGGCCATATAAAATGGGTATTTTGTAAGATATGTAGTTGGAATATGTATTTTTACTTTGGGGGGAGGGATTAATTTCCTTGCATTCTTGGTATTTGAGAACCCTAAAGAACAAAGGTTTTTAAAAGCATAGGCCAACCCTGTGCAAGCACACATACATATGAAAAATATTTAAGTACTGGTATGACTCAGTCACTGAAAATCAAAACGGAGAGAGTGAGCACTATCCATAAACACCTGACCTGGCTCAGCAGGTGCCCCCAGGCTAACCATCAGCATGTTTATTAGTGATGCATTGGTTGTCCAGAAAGAAGGAAGTTTGTTTACAAAATTATAAAGAGGTAAAATAAATGTGAATGTATAAAGATAAAAATATTTTGGCCAAAGGAACAAAGAAAGTAGGAAAGACAAGAGGAAGCCAGTGAAGAAATGGCTATATATCACGCACATCATAGGCTCTCACTTTTTAAGAGACGGAAGGGAAAGGAAATGCCTTTCATGATCTCCACCAGGGGACATGGAACCTGTGACAGTTTTCTGCTCTTTTTACAGCATTTGAGGTCATTGGAGGGCATCTCCATGATGCCCATCTATATGTTAACCATGGTTAGTTAAATAAATACCTTCAAGCTTTAGGAAAATTTAGAGCATTTTCATTTCCTGGTGAAAAAATTTTCCCGAGCCCTCTCCTCTTTGCACAGGGCAGAGGGAAGAATAAATGAGCAATGGCTTCTCTGAACAGAAAGAGCAGGCTTGAGTTCAGCTATATTATGGCAGATCGGATCTGAGTCACGGTGACCACTTAAGCATCATGCAATTTAGTGATAAAGCAGGGTTTGTTTTTCAGCTTCATTCTCTTAACTCGCTACAAATGCCCTCTAATAATCACCAGGCTGACCACTTCCTGCTCTTTCTCTTATCAGCCTAGTATACAGGTTTGCTTTGTGGGATTTTATTTAGCCTCTATTTTCTTTGAAATACTTTACTTGAAATACTTGCTGCAGGGGGAAATTCTAGCAAAGAGTGAGCTTGGGACAATAGGTAGAGTCAATGTATAAAGAACATTATACATTAGGGCTGGCATCTAGCAAGTGCTATAAAAGTAATTGCTATTATGCTGTTCAAAAGTAACTATTCGAAACACTTCTCATTCCTGTTATTAATTTACACATTCAAGGGCCAAATGGTTAAAGAGATAGGATCACCTGCAATCCCAGCAAAGTCATTAAAGCTGTTTTGCTCTTCAAACAAATGTCAAAAACCAGCAAGACTTTATTTAGTCTGTTAACTGCTAATCTTCCAAGTAGTTGAAACAAGAGCATCTGCAGAGCCTTAGGGTTTAAGCATGAAACCAGTGATTAACACCAAATGCTCTTCTTTTCTTTTAACCAGGATTTTCCTCAGGCTACATCATCAGCCCTGGGGCTACTGGAAAGTCCTAAAAATGGAAATACGGAAAGGTATATTTAGGAGTTTCCCAAATAGGAGACTTCATGGTAAATTTTGACCAATAATCACACCCCCTTCCCCCCCACAAGAACATCTGAGTAAAATTCACATCCATAACCCTATTTTGCTAAAGATAATAAGTTACAGCAAACACAGCCAACATTTATGGGACATTTATTATGTGTTAGACATTGTGCTAAGTATGCCAAGTATGCTGCATTATGTAAACCTCAGAGCTACCTTATGAAGTAAGTACAGGTTTTACAGGTGACAAAATTGAATACAGAGAAGTTAACTAACTTGCTAGAAGTCTCACGTAGAGTGTGTGGTAGAGCAGATTTCTAACCTAGGCCACCTGACTCCAGAACTCCTTATAATTTAGGTATGTCCTGCCTTCCTACACCCAGAGAGCTGAACAAACATGAATCATGCAACTCCCCACTGTGGCTTCTGGGCTGACTCAATGGTTCATGATCAATGGATCATGTATGAAACTGTTACTGTTGTAATAAGCTAGTTAATATTAATGATAGAAAGAGAGCAAAGGGAAGGCCAGACATTATGAGCATGGTCATCTGGGCAGCTTCACCAGTAAGCTACACTTCAGGGTCCCCAGTAAACTACACTTCAGGGTCCCCAGGGAATCCCCGGAGGAAGGGGTCCAATAAAGGGGGAGATAGGCACATGCACAGTGAAGTCGGGGTGACTAGGGAAGGTGTTGTCTGTCAGTCTAAGCTGGGAAAAAATAATTGACTAGGGGGATAGAGCCACTGCAAGTGTGCAATATCTCTAAGGGTTAATTGGTTACGCTCCTAGTTATAATCCCCAGTAAAATAATTCACTTGTTTTCTTGTACTCTCTTGCTCCATGACCTCGCTTGCCATGCTTCTCTGTAATCCGTGCAGTAGACTGCAGCTGGGAACACAAGCTAAGCTAGCCAGATTCGGGGCTGGACTGGACTTTAATATCAAGCAGAAACTCTAGGCATTGGTTTTAATCCTAACCCTGCTGAAGACAAGAGTGGGCTTTTTCTGGTGAGTTGGAGGGAGATGGGACCTTGGAAAGGAACCCTTTTAATTTCAAATCTATAATAATAAAAGCATGATATGCTAAATAGACTGGACATCCTTCCAGATGACATTCTGTATTAAGCTGGGGCTGCGAGGGCCGAGCCCCTTGCACGAATTTCGTGCATCGGGCCTCTAGTCATCAATAAAAGCTTTCCACAATACCTCACCGTCCCGTGGGGGCCTCAGGAAATTCTTTTCTCAGTGGCACCTCAAGACCTCCACTTCTACCAGTAACAGGAGGGGACACAGAGGGCACCCCACCAATAACAAAAAACCTATTTACTATAATCAGAATTAGTGGTTAGTAGGTTAATCTAAAAAGTTCATGGATGAGGAATCATGACAAATTATAAATATATTCAATCAGATTCTTTTGGTGTCCTTGAGGATAGCTTTTATGCACAATAAAGATTATTTAACCCTTTGCACTCACTTGCTTTTTTCTCGATTCCTTTATTCTAAAGCTAACCGTGTTGAGTCACACTTGACATCTGAGTGCAAAAGGTTAAGGGGTTACATTGAATTTTAAAGTAAATCTTTGAATTATTAACCCTTTGCACTCACTTGCTTTTTTCTTGATTCCTTTATTCTACTCAGGATTTAATTTTTTAAATACCCCAGATTTTACAAAGCGCGGCAGTAGAATAAAAAACTGGAGTTTCTTTTCATGCAAACTTATTTATTTGGATTTTTTTTATATTTCAAATTATTGATACATTCAAAGAGTATAAAAAGAGCTGCTACCGATGCTAACTGTGTCGAGTCACACTCGACATCTGAGTGCAAAAGGTTAAAGTAATAATATAAGAAATCTATTTTTCTTAAATGTTTTGATTTAACTTAAATATTATAATTACACACAAACTAGAGGCCTGGTGCATGAATTCATGCATGGGTGGGGCCTGGCTGGTGATCGGGGCTGATCAGGGCCATCTCACCCAGTCCCGATTGGGGCCAATCGGGGCAGCCAGGCCAGGGGGAGGGACCGCAGGAGGTTGGCTGGCCACAGGAGGTTAGCTGTGGAAGCACACTGACTACCAGGGTGCAGCTCCTGCATTGAGTGTCTGCCCCCTGGTGGTCAGTGAACATCATAGCTGTCATCCAGTCATCTGGTTGTAACAGTCGCTTAGGCTTTTATATATATTGATATAGGAATTTCAACAATTACTTTTTAAAGGAGGTTTTACAACTCGTAGATTAAAATTATTCTAAAGCATTTAAATATATGACTAATAAATTCTTTTTAAAGAGATTTTACAAAACATTGTTTCAAGTATTCAAATAAGTCTCATAGTCTAATAAAATAAAATAAAATAAAATACAAATTTGGTAAATTCTGAGTTCTCTTAACATTCCAAACATACAATTTTTTATATATTTATACTAAAATGAGACAAATCAATTAATTATCATTTTTTGGAAGGTAAAATACAAATAAGATAATGTTTACTACCTTAACAATTTTTAAGTATACAGTTCATTGATATTAAATATATTCACATTGTTGTGCAGCCATAACCAGCTTCCAGTCCTATAATAATTTTAGTCTTGTAAAACTGAAACTTTCAATTCTTCTCTTCCCCTAGCCACTGGAAACCACCATTATACATCTGTCTTTATGATTTTGACTACTCTAAGTATCTCATACAAATGTAATCATACAGCATTAGTCTTTTTGTGACAGGCTTATTCAACTAACACAATATCCTTAAAGTTCACTCATATTGCAACATATTACAGAATTGCCTTACTTTTTAAGACTGAACAATATTCCATCATATTTCTGTACCACTTTTTGCTTATACATTTATCCATTGTCAGCATTTGACTTGCTTCCATGTCTTATTGTGAATAATGCTGCTATAAACATGGGTGTATCAATATTTCCTTGCGACCCCTCTTTCAGTTCTTTTGGGTACATACTCAGAAGTGGAATTGATGGATCATATGGTAATTCTGTTTTTAATTTTATGAGTAACTATCATACTGTTTTTCACAGAGTCTATACCTTTTTAACTTCCCACCAACAGTGTTCCAATTTCTTCCCACCAAGGGTTCCAATTTCTCTACATCCTCGCCAACACTTGTTTTCTGTACTTTTTTTGTTGTTGTTGCTGTTTAGTGTGTATTTTTAAAAAAATAATAGCCATCCTAATAGGTGTGAGGTGGTATCTCACTGTATTTTTAATTTGAATTTCCCTAATGATTAGTCATGTTGGACATTTTTTCATGTACTTATTAGCCAAAGACATCGTAAGTAATAAAATCTATAGACCAATATGCCTTATAACAGATACCAATATTCTTTTGTTATTGTTAATCCTCACCCAAGGATATTTTTTCAATTGATTTTTAGAGAGAGAGGAAGGGAGGGGGAGAGAGAGAGAGAGAGAGAGAGAGAGAGAGAGAGAGAGAGAGAGAGAGAGAAAGAAACATTGATATGAGAGAGACACATACACAGAATGATTGGCTGCCTCCCCCAAGTGTTCCAACTAGGGCCAGGATCAAACCTGCACCCATGTACATGTCCTTGACCAGGAATAAAACCTGTAACCTTTCCAGTTGGAAGACTGATGTTCTAATCACTGAGCGAGCAACCAGCCAGAGACAGATACCAATATTCTTAACAAATTATCAGCAAACTTAACTCAGTAACATATAGTAAGGCTAATACACTGTGACCCAGTGGTATTTATTTCAGGAATTCAGGTTAGCTTAACATCTGAAAATCAGTTAATTTAATACATCAAATTATATAAACTGCAAAAACCACTTGATAATCTGACAAAACACAGAAAAAAAAATTTGACAAAATCCAACACCCATTTATAATAAAACTCTTAATAGACTAGCAATTCAGGGAAACTTTCTCTATTTGATGAAGGGCATTTATCAAAAATACAAAATATATTTAATGGTGAAAGACTGTAAACATCAGATTACAAAGGAGGAAATGAAAGAATGTTTGGGATATTATAATACAACTAGAGGCCTGGTGCATGGATTCATGCACAGGTGGGATTCCTCAGCCTGGCCTGTGCAGTCTCACAATCCAGGACACCTTGGGGGATGTCAGACTGCTGGTTTCTGCCTAATCCCCACAGGCCAGGTCAAGGGACCCCACCGGTGCACGAATTCATGCACCAGGCCTCTGGTATGCATATAAGATCTTTGGTTAATCTCTTCCCACCCTCCCTCTCCCCTCTTCCCTCTGAGATTCATCAGTCTGTTCCATGCTTCCATGCCTGTGTGTTGAGCATTTGTCCCCTGGTGGTCAGTGCACGTCATAGCTATTGGTGAAGGGTCAAATGGTTGAACGATCACTTAGGCTTTTATATATATACTAGTGGCCTGGTGCACGAAATTTGTGCATGGAGAGGGGGATTTCCTCAGCCCAGCCTGCACCCTCTCCAATCGGGAACTCCTTGGGGGATGTCCAACTGCCAGTTTACTGGTAGTCAGACATCCCTCTCACAATCTGGGACCACTAGCTCCTAATCGCTCACCTGCTGGCCTGCCTGATCACCGCTAACTCCCTCTTCCTGCCTGCCTGATCACCCCCAACTTCCCTCCCCTGCTGGCCTGATCTCACCCCCAACTGCCCTCTCCTGACAGCCTGATCTCGCCCCCAACTGCCCTCTCCTGACAGCCTGATCTCACCCCCAACTGCTCTCTCTTGACAGCCTGATTTCCTTTAACTGCCCTACCTTGCCGGTCTGATCTTGCCACCAATTGCCTTCTCTTGCCACCTCACAGTTCACCCAGATTTAGTTCTGATTGGCCGGTTTCTATGTGAGTAAGCATCTCCAGGCCTATCTCTGGGCCTGATCAGAGAGGCAGGCCTGATCAGCAGGCCCCGAGGAGGCCCGGAGAGAAACAGAGGTGTAGCTCTTGGCAAAGCCCGGAAAGAAAGAGAGAGGCAACGGCTGATCAATAGCTGTCATGGAGGCTGCGGATCAGACCCTGCCTCTCTCTCTCCGGGCCTCTCTCCAGGCCTGATCCGCAGCCCCTTTGGCAGTCAGTGCTAGATTGCTGCACCCTCAGCAGTGGCAGTCAGTGCTGAGTCACCACGGCAACCCAACTTCTGGTCAGTCAAGCCTTTGGTTGTTTTGGACTTTATGGACCCTGGGTTTTTATATATTAGGATAGACTAGAGGCCCAGTGCATGTGGGTCCCTCAGCCTGGCCTGCGGGGATCAGATTGAAACTGCCCGGTGCACAGATTTGTCCAGGGCATGTCTGGCCCATCTTGCCCAGTCACAATTGGGGTCAGTTGGGGCTGGCCCACCGAGGAGGGACCATAGGAAGGCTCCAGGGCATGTCTGGCCCATCTCGCCCAGTCTCCATCAGTTGGACCCCACCAGTCAGAGTATCTGCCTCCTGGTGGTCAGAGTGCATCATAGTGATTGGTCAAACAGTCAAATGAATGGTCAGACACTTAGCATATTAGCCTTTTATTATATAAAATTATAAGACATGATAATCTATCTATATAAAAGCCTAAGTGGCCATCACAACCAAACAGAAGACTGAACAGGCTGCGTGGGGTGACCAAGCTGGCAGGGGGGTTACTGAGGGGTGACCAAACGACCGAGCAGCAGGCTGCATGGGGCAACCTGGCCGGCGGGGGGCGGGCATTTGGGAGTGATCAGGCTGGCAGACAGAGGCAGTTAGGGGTGATCAGGCCAGCAGGGGGGCAGTTAGGGGTGACCAGGCTGGCGGGGGGGCGGGGAGGGCAGTGAGGGGCAATCAGGCTGGCAGGCAGGTGAGTGGTTAGGAGCCAGCAGTCCAGGATTGTGAGAGGGATGTCCCCCAAGGAGTCCCGGATTGGAGAGGGTGCAGGCTGGGCTGAGAGGACCCTCCCCGCCCCCCGCCCCCGTGCATGAATTTTGTGCACCAGCCTCTAGTGAATATATGAAATCCACGTGAAGCCAAAAGAAAGCCACTAGTACCAATAACCAAGTTTAGAACAGTTGCAGGATGCAAGGTCAATACACAAAATTAATTGTATTTCTACATACTGCCAAAAAAGTGAAAATAAAATTTTAAAAATTTCATTCACAAGGACATCATAAAGAATATCATACTTAAGAGTAAATTCAACAAAAAAAAAATCAAGTTTTATGTACTGAAAAGTATAAATCATTGCTGAGAGAAACGAAAGAAGATCTAAATAAATGGAAAGATAGTATATGCTCCTATGTTGGAAGACTCACCCTATCAAAATCCCAACAGGTGTTATTTATATCAATTAACAAGCCACTCTTGAAATTTATCTTGAAATACAATGGACCTAGAATAGCCAAAACATCTTAGTAAAAAAGAGAACAAAATTGAACAATTTAATTCAGCTGAATTTCAAACCTTATTATAAGCTATAACCATCAAGGCAATTTGGTATTATTATAAAGAAGGGCATATAGATCAGTGAAATGTAGTTGAGGTCCGTAAATAAACTCTTACATTTACAGTCAATTGATTTTTGGAAAAGATTTCAAGCATTTCAATGAAGAGAGAATAATCTTTTCAACAAATGGTGCTGAGACAATTCATACGCAATCAAAAAAACCAAAACGAAACCTTTAGACTTTTACTTCACACCCAGACAAAAATTAACTCAAAATAAATCATAGAACTAAATGTAAAAGTTAACACACAAAAAAAAAATCCTAGGAGAAAATGTTTGTGATTTTGGGTTAGGCAAAATGTTTTTATTTTTACCAAAAATAGAAGAAAAAGCCATTAAAGGAAGAAAATTGATAAACTGAATTACATTAAAATTTTAACCTTTTGTGCTCCAAAAGATATCATTATGAAGTCAAAAAGACAAGTCACCTCTTGGGAAAATATATCTGCCAATTATAGGTCAGATAGTGGATTTGTGTCCTGATTAAAGAAAGAACTCTTACAACTTTATAAAAAGAAAACAACTAAATTTACAATGAATATATTCAGAAATACTCCTAAATAAATTTTTCTAAAATACTTCAACGATCTTCAGACACTTCTATTAAGGGTTGTTAAAAGGATCAAATAAGAACAGGATTGTAAAAGTGTTTAAAATTAGTGAAGGGTCATAGATATTTAAAGCAACACACTTAAATCCTAATAAGGAATGTACCACTTGAATCAGGTGGATAAAGACATTAGCTTTAGTGTCTAGTATTAGAAATTAGTATAGCAGGAAATTAAAATATGACTCTTACTTATTCGGAATAAAAATATAGTTTTTCTACCTCTCTATTCATCTGCTATATTTTGCTTCCTTGTGATTGTTGCCAGAAACATGGACTGAGGTAATTGCTGTGTTGGCTCCATTACCACACATTGCAATAGCTCACCCAACTCTTGCTGTATTGTAGCCCATTTGGTAAAGGATACCCGACTTCTGTGGTGAAGGATGGGGCACAAAGGGGAGGGTCTTGATTTGGGGAGAATGGCACCTATTTACCTCAAAGTTATGTTCTAATCTGCCATCCTTTCCTACTTACTTCCCAGGTAGTAGCTGATCACATGTATGATTACCCAGCTATATAGCAGCTTGGAGAAAGCTGGCATGAGTTTTATTAACTCTCACCATGATGAAATGAACATGCATCTGTGTGTTTCTAGTTGTTGGCCCTGCCTAATTGGAACCCAGAGTTTGAACTAACAAGCACAATAGAGACAGATAGAGAGCAGGCTGACAACTGTTGGGGAGGGATTCTAGGTGATGGTGTGGGAGGATTGAGCAGAAAGAAAAATATAACTTAAATAGTGATCACAATACACACAATACATAATACTTAGGTCGAACCATATAGAATTGCCATATTTGACCACTTTTTACTTATGAAAATAACAATTCTATGTTTTGATATACATATACATGACTTCAGCTTTTTATTGATAGCCATGGTTTCACTCTGTATTATGTTCATTGCTTATTCCTATTAAGTTCACAATTATATGGATTATGGCTAAGTTAACTGTTGTTGCATAATGAACAACCTCAATGGCACATAACAATGAACACTTGAGAACACATGAGGCAGTCTGCTTTTGCATCGGATCTCTGGTCTGCTTCACGTATCACGTCTTCTCTGTGGCCCAGCAGCCTCCTGACACATGTCCCTGTGGGCAGCATTAGCCATTCAAGAGGGCAAGCAACACATGCATGGCTTCCGAAGCCTGGACATGGAATTGGCACAATGTCACTTTCAACATCCCATTCTATGGGCCAAAATCAGCAGGTAAGGCATGGATACAGGGAGGAAGTGAAGAAGTGAGGTCAGTAATACAATCTCCACAATGGCCTAGCATTAAAAGCAACAGGTTATCGCTTTATGTCACTGAAGGTTGCTAGGAAAGTACTTTCCTGCAAGAAAAGAAAAACATAATTGTCATCATCATCTTCATCATCATCTCCATGATCTCAAACACGTATACTTTTTATATGACAAGCACTCTTCTGAAAGCTTTACATTTAATTTTTTGCAACAATTCTGTGGGATAGTCACTATAATTACCCCCATTTATAGTTAAGGAAACTGAGGAACAGAGAAATTAGCTAAAAGGCTCATTATTTTCCAGAAAATGAAGACTATCTGGATAAATTTTAGAATGCACCATTCTAGCACACAATCATGTATTGAAGGATGTGGCTATGTTTTAAGAGATTTGAACTTCTTGTCAGGGCACTTATCTGCCCTCTAAGTCACAGAGGGGAGGAAAAGCTCTACCATGGCGTGGCCATAGCACACTGATGGGGTTCTGTTGGTTATCTCCCCAGTTCAGTGACTTCATCAATCAGGTATGTTCTAGAATTCTTAGTCTATTTTTTCTGCCTGAGAACGAGGGATTCAGGACTACCATCTACCATTGTACCTTTCCTTCTTAGCGATTTGTTTTGTTCATCCAATATATCCCTCCTTTGAGCACACTGGGAGGATTGCACTACACTTCTTGTCAGAAGACTTTTATCTACCTTTTACATCTGATAAATGAATATATCTACTAGTCCTACCTACAATACTTAACCCTTTGGTTGTGAGAGTAGCTTTGCCCAGAGAGAACCAGACAGCTAGGGCCAGGGTGGAGCAGAGAATCAGTGAATTCCTGAAGCATTCATTTAAATTTAAACCCAGGCAAACAAACAAACAAACATACAAACAAACCAACAAACCACCAAAGGCTAAGTCTGATCCAGTGTCAGAAATTATACTCAGTACTTTATTTAAAGAAGAATCGAGACTTTAAAGAAATATGTGATAATATATACATTCCCATAATTTTTGGTACCTACTCATATATCATTAATTCTTACAGGAGTCAAAAGAATCTTTGAATTTAGTTTTTTTTAAATGTGCTCCCCCAATTTTTTATATTTTTATTTTTTAAAAATATATTTTATTGATTTTTTTACAGAGAGGAAGGGAGAGGGGATAGAGAGTTAGAAACATGGATGAGAGAAACGTCGATCAGCTGCCTCTTGCACACCTTCTACTGGGGATGTGCCCGCAACCAAGGTACATGCCCTTGACTGGAATCGAACCTGGGACCCTTCATTCTGCAGGCTGATGCTCTATCCACTGAGCCAAACCAGTTAGGGCGACCCCCAATTTTTTAACTCAATTTTTTCTTTCCACCAATCCTTTGTATTAAAAGGTGTTTTTGGGTTTTTTTTGCTGCACATATCAAATTATAGCTTTTCCTCATAATATTTTCATTTCTAATCATTTAAGATTTATAAGTATGGCATAACTATGATCACTTTGTAATTTATAGAAGTGTCTAATAACTGTGTTATACATCTGAAATTACTGTAATACTGTATGTCAACTGTAATTTTAAAAAAGAATTAAAAATAATTATTTATATATTTAAGAATTTGGAAAATGCTTCCTAATTAGTTCATCAACAATCAAGTTACTCGGATTGCCCTCCATGCCAGGTGCTGGGCTGGCTGCTGGAGCTGCTAAGCATACAAGGCTCAGGGCTACCTGTCTCAGACTAGTGTTTTAGGGGTTACTTGGAAATCTGACCTTGCCATTCCCATCATTTGCAGGGTGGTGGGTACAAGTTTCACTTGGACAGAAATGCTGTGCCATTTTAGAACAGTGACCAAGAGCCGCTCTCTCCAGGCTCTTCCCAAGCATCAAGGTAGTGCCACTCACTAGTAACGTGTAAGTGGCTTTGATAAGGCTGTCCCTTTGAGGAGTCCTTCTAGTCAGCAGCGTTTGGGCTTCTCAGCTTTACTGAAGTGATAGTTATTGCATTATGAGCTCACATCTCACTAGGAAGTGGAGGTGCTGTCTGTTCCATTCATCACAGACCCCCACACCCAGCTCGGATCTTAGCCTGCAGAAGGAGTACCACAAAGGCTGCGTGAGATGGGTACAGCCTCGCCTTCTCCTCAGGATTGATTGTTTTGGCAAAACATTCACTTATTTTCCTTTATTTCAAAAATAGTTATTGTGGGGTGGGCACTCTGCTAGGCATTGGAGATAAGACAGGAAACAAGAGAAGCGTGATCTCTCTTCCTGGAATGTTTGGGATGGAGAGTGATAATCCTATCTAATAATAGACGAATATGCAAATTGACCGTACCTTCGCTATGCCCGCGATTGGCCAGGAGGCATGGGGGGGGGGCGGGACTCAGGGTGGCCGGGGTGGCCGATTGGGCCGGCGGGATGCTGAGCTCGCGTCGCCAGTGGTGGCTCGAGCTCAGCGTCTGTGCCATGGCTGTGCTGCGGCACAGAAGGGGCCTCTGGGGCAGTGAGCTCACGTCCCGCCACAGACCATCAAAAGCGGGGGAGCTGGGTGCCTGTCCTCTCAGGCACTAGGCCTTTCAGAAGCCTCTGCTGCACTGGAGGCTTCTGAAAGGCCTGGTGCAGCAGCGGACAGGCACCCAGCTCCCCCGTGATCGAAAGCGAAAGCGTGTAGGGGACCCTACACGTGCATGATTGAATCATGCACTGGGCTTCTAGTTGTTAATAAACTGCAAGTAAACTGACATAGAAGTAAAATAGTTTCAGATTGTGATTTGTGCTAAAGAGAGACCAAGCGGGGCTGAGATAGGGAATAAGTGGCATAAGGAGGATTGAGGAGGTCACATTTATCCCTTCTCAGGGGTCTGCAAACAAGGCCCCCTACACAGACAGAGAATCGTCTAAATGAGTTGCTTTAAAAAGTGATGGCTGGGACCATGGTTTATGCACAACAAGGTTCTCTGGGACCTGACATTCTGCCCTCTAACTCCCAAAGCCTTGACATCCCTGCATGCAGGAGGCCTGTTATGCTGACAAAAACTTTTCTTCAAATTAAGTCACTTATGGGAATGCCTTCTGTGAAAATGTTCAGTTATTTAAAAAAAAAATGACTCTCAACCAGCATGTTATGTTTTTAGATTTTGATGTTATTTGTACGTGCTTCACACTGAACTAGTTTTACACAGAGGTACCCCTACTCTGATCATATAAGACCGTAAAATTAATGTGATTAATTAATTCTTTCTTCCCAGAAGGATCATGAGCAACTTGGTTTAGGTTAACAAGCAGGGAGCTAGACTCACAGAAAATATTTAAAAATGTTTGTTTGTTGGGTGCTATGACACCTGAAGAACCTGAAGAGCTAAAACAAGGTGCGGTAGCCTGGATACACCATCACTAGAGGAGCTACTAGTAAACTTATATTTATACAAACTATTCTCTGAGCAATTTCTTCAAACAAAGACTGTGTGTGTGCAAACATGCTGTTTTCCAGGAATATCTACTCTCTACAAAAGCCAAAAAAAAATTTAGAGGAAAATTTAAGACAGTTTTAAGAACACAGTGAGCTGAATTTTTAACCTCTTTCTCTTAGGGAGTGGAATTTAACATTTTCCTTACAGTGAGAGCCACTGGGCTGTGCTGATGGCTGGTCACATGGTGTGTTGTTCATCAAGAGAGTCCACGGATACGCAGTCAAGCTGGCAGGACAATGCAGGGAATGTCAGGGAATAAAAGTTGAATTACGGACCACAACCCATGCTTCCTTGCCTGAACATAGGGCTGGAAGTGGAGACCCTCACTAAATGAATAGAGCCTGCCTGCCTAGGGCCTAAAGAGGGAGGAGAAATCAACTTGACAGGCTTTTCCTACACATGCAGTGGGCCTCCAGCTCATAAAGAAAGCGCTGTGTCTCTCTCACCCACCTCCAAGAGGTTCATTGTCAGGATGCCTCTCCTGCCTTCTGACCAGCCCAGGGTGGCTTGTAGAAGCAGCGTTTCAATAGCTAGAAGAAAAGAGAGAAGGGCAGGGATGGGAGAAGACACCTAACTGATTGTTATTTCCTTCCATCCCTTTCCTTCCTCCTTCCCATCCTCTCTCCCTTTATTGCATCCTTTGCTCATGTTTGCAAAAGTTTGGCTTAAGCAACTGCTCCTGTCATCTCTTGTGAAGGGGCAAGACTGTCAGTGGTAAGATATTCCTGACAAATTGGACTTGGTACCTTGCTCCTATGTTGTGGTCACAGGAACAAAGCGCTGTATATTCAATTTCTCTCTTTGAAGAGAAGAGCAGCAGGTCCCAGAAGCCAGGCTGATGGGTGTCAATACCCAGGCAAGAATCTCAGCCTAAAGCAACTCCCAGCAAATTGGGCCCGAGTCCAGGACAAACTTTTATGTTCCTTGGAATTTGGGGAATCTTTAAATGTCTAATTGAACAGATGGTGAGGGCTGGCTTTTGACATTTTTTTTGTTCCTTGAGTGGTTTATTGAAGAGTAAAAATCTTCCCTGTAATTTTGAAGGTGAACTTTTATTCCTATCCCTTTCCATGATTACATACAAACTCCAGGAAATGATAGAGATGACTTGGTTAATAGTGTTTCTCATGCAATATGCAAATTGACCAAACATGGGAATGACTGGTCGCTATGATGCGCACTGACCACCAGGGGGAAAACGCTCAATGCAGGAGCTGCCCCCTGGTGCTCAATGCGCTCCCACAGGGGGAGCGCTGCTCAGCCAGAAGCCGGGCTCATGGCTGGAGAGCACCGCAGCCATGGCGGGAGCCTCTCCCGCCTCCTCAGCAGCACTAAGGAGCAGCGAGCTGAGAGGTAAGGAGTGAGCAGGTGGGTGGTAAGGAGGGAGGGGTCCGGACTGCAAGAGGATGCAGGCTGGGCTGAGGGACTCTCCCCCCACTCCCCCCCCCAGTGCATGAATTTCATGCACCGGGCCTCTCGTGTACACACACACACACACACACACACACACACACACACATACACATTTAGAGAGAGAGATTATGAGTGAGATATACGAGTCATTCCTTTAGATGTTTTATCTTTTAGAAAAGAATAGAGGCATTTTGAATGTCAATTTGGGCATGACTGTGCACAGTCTGGGTCGTCCAGGACCCGGAGACAGTGAGATGGGAGTGTGTGTGAGTATATGTGTGTGTATCAATGTGTGTGAGTGTTAATGTGTGTGTATCAATGTGTGTGAGTGTTAATGTGTGTGTATCAATGTGTGTGAGTGTTAATGTGTGTGTATCAATGTGTGTGAGTGTTAATGTGTGTGTATCAATGTGTGTTAATGTGTGTGTGTGTTATGTAAGTGTGTATTTGTTTGAGTGTGTGTGTATTTGTATGAGTGTGTGTGTGAGAGAGAGAGAGAGAAGAGAGAGAGAGAGAGAGAGAGAGAGAGAGAGAGAGAGAGAGAGAGAGACGGGGTGATCTATTCTGAGAAGATGGGGCCTGGATCACAGGAAAGCAGCATTTTCTGGCCTGGGTGAGCAGCAAGCCGTAGAGTGTGCATGGGTAAGGTAGGTGAACACGCTTTTAAATTAGCCTGAAACACTAGCTGGCATAGATTTTTTTTCTGCTCCTGGGCAGTCACGTCAGGAGGGCCCGTAGGAGAGAGCTCATTATCATTCCTGAGGCATTCCGGAGTCCCTGGCCTCTAAGGAAGCGGCACCTGCCAGAAATCTCTGTGTTCCCCTACCTCCTTAATCCCTCAGCAAAGCCCTCTGCTCCCCACTCGGCATCAGCTTCACAGGATGTGTTTCTGCGCTTTCTCCCCAGGAAGTGCCGGGCTTCCTCCAGGGGCGGCCCTGGGCACTGTCGTGGAGGCCATCAGGCAGAGCACAGGAGTAATGGAAAGGGAGGAAGGAGAGCGCGGGCTGCTGCTGAGGGCAGGGTGTGGGGCGACTTCAGGGAGATTCGGGCAGAACAGAGAGGGGGAGGGGAAGAAATGTACTAGCAAAGGACTGAGCTCTCACTTGTGGGACAGGCACTGCCTGAAGTACTGCTATCGTTATTTTCATTTTACGAAGAAGAAAGCAGAAACACAGCCAAGGTTAAATAATGGGCACCAGGTCACGTCGGCAGTAAGCGGCAGAGTTGGGACCCCGGCAGTCTGATTCGACTGCCCAAGCTCATAAACATCCCGCCAGGGTGGTTATGAAACAGAGCCGGAAGGACAGGAGTGAGCCAAGGCCGGGGACGGACTGGTCAGAGGAGGGCAAAGGGAGAAGGGAAGTGGAGAGTTCTCCACACTGTCGCGTCACATTGCAGGTGACGGCCCCTGAGACTGGAAATGAGACTTGAAACTTATGAGTGTGGCTCAGAGCCTCAGGCTCCGCACCCATAAGCTATGCGTGACAAGCTGGGCAAGGGCTTGTTGGGATTCTACGCAATAATGCAGATGGAGCGCATGCACTTTGGGCGTTACTGAATGCTTTGTATGAGGTAGTCTCTACATGTTGAAGTCGTGTCTGTTAACAGGACGAAAAGGAAGCTTAATTTGACCATTGCACCTGTGTGCAGGGTGAGCTGCTGCTTTCCTTGTATTTTTCTGGCTGCTGTCCCTACGTTCCTGTTGGGTAGCACTGTCATCTTATGGGCTCTCGCTGCTCTGCTGATTTTTCTGTGTCAGAAGGATCTGCTCCTTTCCTTTCCCAGGATCAGTGATCCTGGCCTTCCGAGCCTGACGTATTGATCGTCCTGTTAGTTGCTGCCATTGCTAGGAGGTATGAGTGGCAAAGTCATGGCAATGAACCCAACAGCTGCTGGGATCCCAAGGGCCACACTTTTTTCTGTCTTGCCATAGCAGGGCGATTCGCTCAAAGTCAATCAGAATTGATTCTTCTATTTTCTTTACAGCGACTAGTAGCATCTCCGAGTTTACCAACCCCTGTTGTCGCTGGCCCTGGTGCTGTGTAGAGGATGCTTTCTACATGGATAAAGTAGTAGAGGAGACAGGTGTGCCTTATTCCCTGCAGGTTGTTCATTAATCGTTACTTGAAATGTCACTGCTAGGACATTTTGATTTTTAATAGAAAAATGGAGAAGAAAGAAAAGCCTGTAGAACCCTAAGGGATACATCTTCTGGACCTAGAACTTCAGGTTTTGGCACCAGAATGCTTAGCATCTGAAATTCCCAATTCTGGGACCTCCCACTTTGGATTCCTTCTGAAATGCAGTAACTATTCAAATATATTAATCTGAATATCAAGCATGATGTATAACGTTCCAGTAACTGGGTACTGTCATTTGCAATAAAAGAAATGAGGGGGGGGGGGAAGTCACTAGATTTTTAAAAGCTGTTTTGTAAATGTCTCCATTACCATTATTCTGTCAAAGTTTAAAATCTTTAGGATTCAAATTTTTACTACAAAAACTAGTTCATGTTCTTCACATGCTGGTAAATTTTAAGGTCATGAGGTAACCTTTCCTTCTTTCCTTCATTCCCGCCTTTCTTCTTTCTGCAAATGTTATTAGGAACTAATTAAATTTTAGAAAACTTATTATTAAACTCCAATCATGAGAGAGCATGGTTGCCACCCTCAGGGAACTCAGACTGGTTAATAACCTCCAACTTAAAAATCACCTCGTGTCTGAAGGCTTTCCCAGCTTTAGCCAGTCATTGGTGTCTTCTCTATGTGTTCCTATAGCTTTCTGGTTTTACCTATATTATAGAAATTCTCAGAGTGTATTATAATTATGTTTTTTAAAAGCTTTATAATTTTATTGTTATTATTTTATTATTTTCATTTTCCAGTTACCATCGGCATACAATAATATTTTGGTTTTGTTTCTCTCTCTAAATGAATGGAGTGTAAAGACCATGCCCCTTTTCTCTTTGTATTTTTTGGAATATAATTTTTAAAAATATATTTTTATTGATTTCAGAGAGGAAGAGAGAGGGAGAGAGAGATGGAAACATCAATGATGATAGAGAATCATTGATCAGCTGCCTCCTGCACGCCCCCTACTGGGGATTGAGCCCCCTACTGGGCATATGCCTTGACCTGGAATTGAATTGTGACCTCCTGGTTCATATGTTGATGCTCAACCACTGAGCCACACCAGCTGGGCTGAGAGATAATTTTCCATGGCATTTCATATAAACTTTTATTATGGATTACCTTTGCTATACCTTGTACAGCAAACAGCCTTGGAAGATATAGTGTCTCACTATAGGGCAGAGGGAAGATTTTTTTTTTTTCTTCTGACCAGGACAATAAGAATATCATCTTTGGGGTAAAGGTTGAGTAGATTTTAGCACCCACTTTAAAAGATGGGGTTTCCTAAGCTCTGGGTTACTCAGCTGTGACACAAACCCATCATGTGTGCAGCATTCACCTGGGACTGCCTCCATCTCACCTGCAATCAACTTGGGAGGGCTGGGAAGGGACATTGGTATGAATATAACGCTCATATTGTCCAATGTACTGTGAGTTATCAAGTCTTTTCCTCTGACCCAAGGTCTTGTATCTTCTGCCAACATCAATAGCTTGCAGGTAGGGCAAACCTCAGACTTCACTGTTACTGACAGTTATTGTAATACCTACCATGCTGCCTGGCACAGGGTAGGGGAGTGAACTAAATGTTCAGTTTTCATTTAACTGCGATTTTATTTTACCTATAGGGTGAATGTTTTCAACAATATTTTTCACTTACTAGCTGTGTTATCTTGGTAAATTTCTTACTCTGCCTCACCTCAGTTTCCTTCTGTGTAAAATGGGAAGAATAGAAGTATCTGCATTGCAGGTTTGTGGAAGATATGGAGATGCACTGCCTTTTGGGAAGGACTTGTCACTCAGCTGTGGGGACAGCTTGCACAGTCACATCACCTGAGGTCACAGCCTTCCCTGGGCAGTCTGCATCCAGTGACTGAGCAATGGTTTGAATGGGTTGAATAAGAGACAACCATTCAGGTTCCATATGGGACAACTGTTTGGGGCAATTATTTGCATCGGAGGCCCCTGCTGGATTGTCTGCACAACAAGCCTGTTTCTCCCTCCGTGCAATTGTGTTTCCTTCTAAAGATTTTCCCTTCCTTTTACAGGTTTTGATCCCTAAAACATCTCGCTCTCCCACTCCCTCCCTGCCCCAAACTCTGTCCCAATATCAGCCTCAGGAGCACCCACCTGCATCAGGATCATTGAGGTGGTGAGAGTGAGGGCGGGCAAATCACGCAGAGCAGCGCTTGCACATGGTGATGCACATTAAACACCCGCTTAGTATAGTTATCACTAAAACGATGGTGATGATGGGCTATATGGAACACCCTGGAAGCATGGATCCTGCAACTGAGAATGTCTGTGCTCCCCTGAGTGTGTCCGGTAAAGAGCACAAAGGAGTCATGAAGTAACTTAAAACCATACAATAAGGTGATTAGTTGAAACAATCAGATAGATATTCAACCTGGAGATGGAAAGCTGATGAAGAACCTGGAATCTGTCTGCCAATATTCAAAAGGCTGTGATCTGGAAGTGAGATTAGATTTATTTTAGGCGAACTCAAAAGTGAAGACTTGGAAAGCTTTTGAACATAGCTGCTTAGAATGGTCCAGGCTCTCGGAGGAGTGACCCTTGTCAAGGATATTGTCGAGAGGACTCAAGGTCTTGATGAGGATGAGCAGGGTGGGTATAGACCTGATGATCGCTGAGATCACTGGTTTGGAAGAAAATTTAGAAATGCATTAGTTTAACTTTCTATATGAAGCAGAACATTCATATTTGCTTTCTCAATATTTCCAAAACAAGTATCTTAGAGTTGTTTGCTGTGCATTGTTGACACTGAGTGGCAAAGTTTTAATTTCTGTTGTTAGTTTAATGTGTCTGTTGTAATATATGTACTCAAATAGACAGCTAAATATCTACAACTTCATTGAATAATAGAATGCCTGGAGCTGCGGAAGTTGAAAAAATAAGAGTACATACTAGCGAGAGATGCTGTTGAAAAGTTCCTGGAGAGCAGGGGGATTAGGACACTGTGGGGAAAATCCTTTTTGTTTGGGGAAGAAGACTTGAGTGGCTCATTTTGGTAAAGTAGATGTGAGGTAAAGGTCCTATTCCTGACTGCTCTGGGTTTATTTCCTGTCCCCATTTTAAAAGTTGCTGGGGAAGAGGTTGTTGTGGAGTGAACGACCACTGGAGTCCAGACCAAATTAAAATTTAGGAAGCCTTTATAGCCAGCTGGCGACTGCTCTCTCTCCACGCAGGGAGTCCAGAGAGCAGCACCGACCCTTTGTGCGGGACCACTTTTACGCACATTAACCACATCCTGTTTTTGCAGAACAAGTAACCCAAGACAAAACAATTTTTCCTAAGCAACGTCAGGATCATGCCATTGACGACCATGTTATTTATAGGGCCATCCTGTTCTTCAGAAAGCTGACAGTGATCTATGAAAGAAGGCCTATGTGCTGGGAAGGGGCCATGAGACCGTATCTCAAGGCCTGGCCTGGTGTCAGCACTGACAACTCTATCTGGGGCATAGTCCACGGTCTCTCTGGAATGGGCAAAAATTCCCACTCTCCAACAAGGTGAGCAACTTTGCCAAAGAGCCTTCTGGAGACATGATGCTCTAGACTTTGATAACTTGCCTTTAAGTTTGAAAACTACTAAACTTCACTTGATGTACTTGGGTGGCCCTGCCTGGACCAGTCCTGATGTGAAAGTGCCTGGAAGGAAAGTCATGTTCTGAATCCTGAGCTGGGAATGCAAGCTTTTGAGAGGTTCTAGAGAGCTTGCTCACAGCACAGCACCCGGCGGACTCAGCATTCCTGGCATCATAAAGAGGTCTGGTAAGTGTGTGTGTGTGTGTGTGTGGGGGGGTGTTGGTCACAGAGAAAGGCACAAATAGCATCATTTACCCAGGGTTACCTTAGTCACACATTTTTACCTTCTCTCAAGCCCTGGCAATGCCCTTTGTCCCCCCGTAGTCCTGAGGATGATATGCTGTTGTCAAACATCTTGATTATGGGCTTCTCCTCTTTTGCACTGGGCAGGCTATGTAGACAACAACTGGAAAGGAAGGTCTCATCACCTGCAACCAGTTCTGGTTGACATCACGGTCAACTGCTTTTGGGTGGAGTGAGTGAAGTTATACATAATAAAGTGTTCTCTCTCTCTCTCTTAATAGTAAAACTAGATGATTCCAGTCCATATCTAAAACTGATTTCTTGGGTCAAGATAGGGACATCTCAAAGGAGCCCTTTCATGATGTTCTGATGCGCACATACATGTTTTCAGCTGCAGGTAGTGCTAGTAAAGTCTGCCCTACAAGCTCAGAGGGGTTCCTAGGCAAACGGGTCCACCCCCTTTTCTTTAGTTCTGTTAACCTGACTGACACATTTCACTTTTCCATCCTATATCTGCTGTATTTCTTTTGGACAATCATTGCCAGGTTTAACACAAAGGGTCCTGTCTCCTAGGAAGTTTCCAATGATGCTTTGCGTGGGGAGACCAGAGGCAGATAGAACACTGGGAAGAGGCTTTGCCTTTTTCTCCTGTCTTCTGAGAAACTGACATGAGAACCTGGAATCTGCGTAGCTAGCTCACGCCCCGGTCACTAAATTACTGCCGGACTCCATGATTTTTGGCAGTGGCAGCAGCAGCAGCAAATACGATTAAGGATGCTGCATTTCAGGGGGCTGAGGAGACGTTCTCATGTCTTTTCTTTGAATCGCTAATAAGCAGGACTGACCCTCTTTGTTTGAATAAAACCCCAGGACTTCATAGACTTATTATAAAAAGGGAGTGAGACCCTTGTGAGAAAATAGAGACATCCTACCTAATAATAGACAAATATGCAAATTGACCGTACCTTCGCTATGCCTGCGATTGGCCAGGAGGTGCGGGGGGGGCGGGACTCGGGGGGGCCGGGGTGGCTGATTGGGCCGGCGGGACGCTGAGCTCATGGCTGTGCTGTGGCACAGAAGGGGCCACTGGGGCAGCGAGCTCACGTCCCACTGCGGACCATCAAAAGCGGGGGAGCTGGGTGCCTGTCCGCTCAGGCACCAGGCCTTTCAGAAGCCTCCAGCGGGGTGGAGGCTTCTGAAAGGCCTGTGCACCAGGGGACAGGCACCCAGCTCCCCCACGATCGAAAGCGAAAGCGTGTAGGGGACCCTACATGTGCATGATTCAATCATGCACTGAGCCTCTAGTTCTCCAGGTAAGTGGGAGTGGCTGGGAGAGGATTAATTTAAGTACTAAAGGGGATATATCCCTTTTTTAATGAGGTGGAATATGCTAGATGCCACTGGTTAGGATAATCTAGCTCACGGCAGAATCTACAACCATGCATAACATGACATCGTGAGAATCCAATGAGCCTGATTGGATTTTAGTCAAGCTACATGTCATACCCAAATTAATATGAACCACCATCTCAGTCCTTCGTCATGGTGTATGCGTCTATCTCCTTTGTTAGTTTAAGACCCTTCTTTAGGTGGTGAGTGTTCCCTATATAGGTGAGATGTTCAGTCATAAGTCAATAAATTTCAAGCACAAAGATATTTGTTGAAAAAACTCAGCTTCAAAGTCTGATGAGAAGATGGTGAGTCAAGGACACAAGGACTGACTTACCTATTTTAGGCACTAGTGCAAAAGGGCATTGAAGGTGCTCCCACTGCCGTGACATCCACAGTGGGCACCTCTGTGATAAAAGAAGCAAAATGAGTTAAAATTCAAACCAGCAGGGGAGGATTATGGGACTGTTCGTAGAGAAGGCAGAACAGAAGCTCCTGCTTAGTAACTCTCCCTGTAAGTTCTTGCCAGACATTGTATAAACATTTAACTCAAGGAACAGAAATAAATCGTGACCACCATTTCGGTGATAACATAGTCTCTGCTATTCTGATGTTTTCCCAAATACCCTGCAGCTGAGTGTAGTAACTTCTCTATCCTTTGATAGGAATGTCTCTTAGGGAAGTCTTTTAATGCGAAATGCTGATTCCAGAAGCTTCCTATTGTCTGGAAATATTCTGCTTATACGCTCAACTAGCTACATGGAGTCTGGGGGGAAAAGATAGAAAGAAAAAAGAAAAGGAAAAGACAGACATTTCATTTCATTTCTCCAGGTGTTTCCCTTCACATTAACTTGACTTAGACAATTATCTCCCAAAGTAGTAACACTTTTGACCACTAATCAGTAGATAACACAGCCAGGGGAAATAGGGACTAGATGAAATAATAGAATTGAGCCTCTGGATTTTTCCCTTAGCCATTATAAGGGTAGGAAAGGGACCAGATCAAAAATTAAAGAATCCAAACAAAAATATCCATTTGTCCATAGAGAGACCACATGCACTTGATGGAAAGAAGCCCAGAACATACAAGATCGGTTTTTAAAATCTTTTTTTTTTTTGGCAAATTTTAAATGTTTTAAAATACTGTGTAGGCAGGACAAAACTAGGGGTGGTGTATCAACCATAGTCTGCTTTTTTCCCCCTTTAAAGCAATATTTTAAATACTCTGTAGTGGATTCATTCTACCTTGACAAAACAAGTTCCATAGCAGCATTGTTTTTAATAGCAACAAACAGGAAATTGTTGTTTCCGCCAGTACATTGTGTAAATCAGGAATAGGTAAACTATGACCTGTGGGCCAAATCCAGTCTGCAATCATGACTTCTATAAATCTAATTTAGTTTATTTTCAAATTGGAGTACAGCCATACCTGTCAATTATGTATTGTGCAAGTCAGAGTTGAGTGGTTGTGAAAGAGACCATGTAACTCACAAAGCCTGAAATATTTACTGTATGATCCTTTGCAGAAAAACATTTGCCAACCACTGATATAAATGGTTGCATAAGCATTCAATGGGATACTCTACTACCATTAAAAGAATACAAAAGATTGGTATATAATGATGTGAATAGATATCTGCTATCAAGAAAAAAGTGAATCAAAATAGAGTGGTATAAGTATAGTTAAATCCCATTTGCCTAAAAACAAAGAATATACTAGTAAATATATGTCAAAATTTTCTGAAAGAGTGTATAAGAAACTTTACAATGATTACCTCTAGGAAGTGGATGTAGAAGGTAGCATTGGGGAGAGGGAAAGGGGAGGGAGGAAGAGAGAAATATTTACTTGATAATATTTTCTATCATTACATTTTAAAAAATATGCTTTTTTAATTGATTTTTTTGAGAGAGAGGAAGGGTGAGGGAGAGAGAGAGTTAGAAACATTGATGAGAGAGAAACATTGATCATCTGCTTCCTGCATGCCCTCTACTTGAGATCCAGCCTACAACCCAGGCATTTGCCCTGACTGGGAATTGAACAGGCAACCTCTTGGTGCATGGAACCAACTGGGCTAGCATTAAAATTTTAAAAATTTTAAATTGTCATATATTACATTTATATTTGAAAATAAACTAAATTAAATTTATAGAAGTCATGGGCATTTGTTAACATATTTTTTTATAGTATGAATTAATATAATGTCTAATAGCATAATAATAATGTCAGTCTTTGTTTTTTTTTTATCTTGTGAATATTTTTGTTGAACATTGATGTAGTTTCTTCTATTTATTTTAAATAGTAAATAGAGTAAGTGTTTCTCACATTTAAAGATTTAGCTGCAATTTTAGGTTCACCATTTGCTTTAGGTGAGTACAATTTATCTCTTCATTAATTTAGCGAAATAAGTAAAGCATTTTATCCCAATTACATACTTCAGATCTTTTTAATATATTTTTTACTATGAGGAATTTCACATAATGGTTGTGTTTTCCAATGTAATTTATAAACCACTAATATTTTAGACCCCACTTGAGTCTTTAAAATTTTTTTTTCCTATCGAATATGTGTTTTAATTTAAATGAAATTTATTGGGGTGACATTGGTTAATATAAGTTTCAGGTGTACATCTGTCAGAGCCAGCTAGAGCGCTGCTCAGCATTCCTGCTCTGAGTTGCTCTGCATCCATATATTCTTCTAAATTCTTCCCGACTCCACGAGAACTGGTTCCTGCTTGAACCCTGTCCATTGTACTAACTGTTGGGAACTTAGTCCAAGTTCCTCCTTTATATTCTGCTCACTAGTTACAGGTGTCAGGTCCAATCCTCTCTGCCTGGGACTAGACCTCCTAGGACGCTGGGCCTTAGATGGAGCAGCCATGAGAAGTTGTGGGTGTATAAGAATGAGTCTTTATTGCAGAAGCCAGTGGTCATATAGCCATCAGACAACACAGTCCTTCACAGCAATCCCATATAGGCAGGCAGCCGGACACTGGCTGGTGAACAGCTACATCTTTCTCACAAAGCAGCATTAGTCTCTGTACCCACAGCTGTTACCTGAGCAGTTGCACGCTGCCTCTAAACTCACCACCTTACATTGTAGTGGTATCTGAGCTCCCTGCTTTAGAGCTATAGCCTCAGTAGTCTCTCCAGCCTCTCTGGCTCAGCAGCTTCTCCTGTCTCCCCTGCTCAGCATACTGGCTGATTAACATGATAGCTATATCTGAGCTCTCTATGAGCTCTTAGCCTTACATCATGGCAGTACCAGCTCTCAGCTCTGTTTGAGCTCTCTAGCTTTTTCCTTTCTTAGCTGCTTTCTCTCAAGCAGACTAGCTGGACAGTAACCTATATATTACTCCAGAGACAAAGAAGGCTAGTTTCCAAAAGTGACATCAATCATTTTGGCTACAGAAGGGCACACAGGGGCAGTATACCATGGGATTGCACTTCCTTGTGATATCTCAGCCTGATTAAGATTCCCATGTTCAGGGTGGCCTTGGACATCCAGTGTATTAATAACAAGGCCTCTGTGCTTCGCTGGCCTTGACTATTAGGCATCCAGGCATCTTTGGCGTGGTCCCCACAACATCTTAACAATACGACATCTAGAAACTCTATTAGGGTCTTCATCACTCAAAATCCAGAATCCTCTGTCACCATACACTTGACCTCCTCCCCCTTACCCTCCTCATCCCAAGTCTTTTTAAATTTTTAAACATTTTTCATTTCTTATTTTATAGGAAAAAGTTTGATTTAGGACAAATTTAAATACTATTTGATTTTTTTTAAAAATCTGCAAAATGGAAAGAAAAATGCCACCAAACTTAGCAAGAATTTTTTTTTGGTGTGTTATAAAGAATTTTTTAGTGTTCAACCAATTAGCAATTACTTTAAACACATAATTTTGGTACAGTTTTAGTGTAATTAAAAGGTGGACAGTCCCAAGAAGGATTTTTGATGGTAAATGTGCATGGAACTAATTAAAAGGCATTGTTCTAAATTATTTAAATTCTGGAATTTTAGACTCTTTAACCATAAATGATCCTAGGAAAGTTGAAATCAACTGTGAAAAATTAGAGAACATGAGCTTTAAATAAAAGCAATATCAAAGGTCCTTTTCAGCATAAACACTCTATTTTTTTGAGCTAGTGACTCTGCTTTTCGTCTCTAAAATGGAGATGGTTATATCTGCTCTGCCAATTTTTGTGCAAATTAAATGGATTAATGTATACTGGAGAAATTTGTAAATTCTAAGCTTGCATACCAGAACTTTTCAAAATATGGCCTATAACCACTGTTGGTTTGCAAGATGATTTTCAGGGGGATGAAACATTTTGTATTCTAATGAATTTTTTTTTTTTACATTTACTTTTTATTTATGGTGAGTGATATGTTACACTTATGGTAGCTTCCTTTGACATTAGTTTCCAGAAGTAAAAATGTAAGTCAAAATAGAGAAAAATATTAAATAACTCATACTACAGGTGGAATGCAAATTTAACAAAAATCATGATGACCTTATGTGAATGATTAAATTCGGGAAACACTGCATTATAGAGACATAAATTTGTATTTTCAGATTTCGCCTTATGGTTCTCAGTTGGCGTTGTTTAATCTGCTATGGCTGCAAACATACTGTGATAATACAAGACATATGGAGCCCTTTTGCAGTAAAGGAAGAAAGAAAAAAAGCAGATGCTTGAAGCATTTAGGAAAGGAACCCTGCTATAGCTGAAATGCTGGCCCATGTGGGGTCCATAGTCTGAGGTTAGCGTAGGTTGGGCTGATTTCACTGCAACAAGAAAACAACAGTTAAGTAGAGGATTGAAAAGTATACTTCTAATTAAAAATGGCAGCAGAGTAGAAGGATGATGCACAGATATGCTCCCTGGAACAAGCTGGAATTACAACTGAAATACAGAAAGGCTTCCTGAATAATCAATGGAAAACTCACAGGAGAGAATCCTGATACTCAAGGACCAAAGATGGAGACAGCATAGAGACTGGTAGGAGGGATGGAGGTGTGAAAGGGCTGGCCAGGCACCCACAGTTGGCAACTGAAGTCCCAGAGAGATATCTCAACTGTGTGTGTGTGTGTGGGGGGGGGGGGGGCGGGTGTACCACTGAGAACTTTGGGATCCTGAAGGTGGGCTCCCCAGCAGAGAGCACCAAATCTGAGGAGAGTACCCACATAACATCTAGCTGTGAAAAGCAGTGGGGTGCTGTCTGCCAGGGAGTGGCAGCTGAAAGTTTGGGCACCCTCTTAAAGGGCCAAGCACAAAAATTTCCTGAGGAGCCACCCACCTTGTGCTCTGGCAGAGGGAGGGTGAAGTCGATTGGAGCTGTGAGAGCAGAACCAGGACTGGGGACTTGGGGAATAGAGCTCAGAAGGCAGCTACCCAAGGTTTCCTGGGCTGAGTCATTCCCTCACACAGCAGAGGACATCTTTCCCACATAGACATCTGCCTTGCCTGGGGGGAAGACAGTTGATACACCCTATTGGAAAACACCTTACCCTGAGGCCACTTAAGAGATGAAAAGTAACAATTAGCCTCAAGGCAGAAGCATCTTCCCTACCCTGCTGAAAAAACTCTTGCCCCACCTAAGGATGATTGCCTAGGGGCAATTCAAGTCAATTGCCTGGGGGAAATTCAAGTCGGAATTCTATTAGTCTGTAGACAGGCAGTCTCTGGAGGCTTTGAGTCTTTGCCTGATCCAATTAGTCAGAAACTGCCTTTAACACTATCCTGCACTAGAGATTGAGAGGTATAGAGGATCTACCTAAAACATAGTCACAAACCCAAACACACAACCAAAATGAGGAAACAAAGAAACAACCCCCAAATGAAAGAACCAGCAAATTCTCCAGAAGAAGAGATAAATGAAGCAGAGATAAGAAATTTATTTGAAACAGAGGTCAGAGTAATGTTAAAAATGCTCAACAGTATGAAAAAATATATAGTAACTAGGAAAAAAAGAACCTTCGGAGGTAAAGAATGACATAATATAAATAAAGAACACATTGGAAGGAATACACAGCAGATTAGGGCAAGCTGAGGATTGAATCAGTGAATTAGAAAACAGAGTTGAAAATATCACTTAATTAGAGAAACAAAAAGCAAAAACAATTAAAAAACAAGAGGACAGCTTAAGGGACTGTGGGAAAATGTGAAACATAACAATATTAGAAGAGTAGGTGTGCCAGAAGAGGCAGAAAGAGAGAAAGGAATAGAGAAGTTCTTTGAAGAAATAATGGTAGAAAACTTCCTTAACCTGGTAAAGGAAAAAGTCACACAAGTTTAGGAGGCATAGAGAACCCCAAACAAGAAGAACCCAAATACTAGTAGACCCATGTCCAGACACATCATAATTAAAATGCCAAAAGTGAAAGACAAAGAGAGAATCTTAAAGGCAGCAAGAGAAAAGAAAACTGTTACCTACAAAGGAGTTCCCATAAGGCTGACACCTCATTTCTCATCAGAAACTCTACAGGCCAGAATAGCATGAAGTACTCAAGGTAATAGAAAGCAAGGATCTGAGACCAAGATTACTATATCCATCAAGGCTATCATTCAAAATAGACGGTTAAATAAAGAGCTTCCCAGACAAAAAAAGGCTAAAGGAGTTCACCACCACCAAGCCAGCATTACAAGAAAAGCTAAAGGGATTGGTGTAAAGGATTGCTGAGAAGAAAAAACAGAGAGAGAAACCTAGACATGCAGAGTTAAAATGGCTATAAATAAGTACCTATCCAATCTAATAAAGAGGGAATGTACTAATTGACCCTCTTGCCATCGCAAAGATGGTGGTGCCCACAGCCAATAAGGAGGTAATATGCTAACTGACTGCCATGCCCTCAAAGATGGCGGCACCCACAGCTACAAGATGGCAGTGCCCAGTACCTTCAGCCCCCCAGCTGCCCAGGGCCGGCCCGAGGCACAGGCAAGCCTCAGATGGGGGCTGCCCAGCCACCCAGGGCCACTTGAGGCTCAGGTAACCAGGGCTGGTTGAGGCTTGCACTGCTGGCAGTGGCAGCAGCAGAGGTGTGATGGGGGCGTCGCCTTTCCCTGATCGCTGGGTTGCCTCCCTCCCCTGAGGGCTCCCAGACTGTGAGAGGGGGCAGGCCAGGCTGAGGGATCCCCCTCCAGTGCATGAATTTTTGTGCACCGGGCCTCTAGTCAATAATAACCCTAAGTGTAAATGGATTAAATGCTCTAATCAAAAGGTGTAGGGTAGCTGAACGGATACAAAAACATGACCCAACTATATGCTGTCTACAAGAGACCCACCTCAAAACAAAAGACACACACAGAATGAAAGTGAAGGGATGGTAAAAAAAATTTTCCATGCAAATGGAAAAGAAAAAAAGCTAGAGTAGCAATACTCACATACAAAAAGTAGACTTTAAAAGCATCATGCTAAGCAAAATAACCCACTCAGAGAAAGATAAATATCACATGCTCTCACTCATTTGTGGAATACAATGAACAACATAAACTGATGAACAAAAATAGAGCCAGAGGGGGAAACAATATACTAGAATATACGGTAATAGAAGTAATCCTGTTATTTGCAGATTTTTAATATTTCCTATAAGTTTTGTGATATCATACTATGTTAGTACAGTTTTGGCAATATTATTATACTTAAAATCATTTTATTCTTGAAATATTAAGGTTTATTGCATGTAACATTATATTTAAAGTCATTTTTCTTGAAATAAAAAAAAACTGAAAGGAGAAAAAAAATAAAAGTATACTTCTAGAAAGACTTACACTTCTGAGAAATTAACTTGTGGCATATTATAGTAAAGAATATTCAGGGGAAGTATGATGAACAAATCCAACTGTTTGTCTGGCTGAACTCCCACAGATCAGCCAGTGAGTCATCATTAAAGCTGCTGGAATTAGGTAATGGCAGCAAATAAGAGAGGGGAGTAGCCTTAGGAAACCCACCTCTCTGTTCACAACCTAAAGCTCCTGGAATTCTGCATGAGTATGGCTTTCATGACTTTAGGTGAAAAAGTGGCAAACCAAACTCAGGCTGGAGGAAGTAAGAGTTGGGTCGGGGTGCACTTCTTTTTCTGTGACCTGAAAGCAAAAATGTCATGTTCATAACATAGTGATACACTCACACAGGCCTTTCATCCCAAGCCTTTCCTATTCTGCTCAGCGGAGAGCTCCCAAGGCAGAGAGCCCTTCTCCGGGGTGTCTGCACATTTTTACCTCTCTTCTCCTCAACCCGCCTGAAAAGAATACATTTTGTTCCCTTGTTTAATCTCATGCCCTTGCTTGAGGAGTTTCAAGCAAGCTACTGCATTGAAAGTTGAAGACTCCCAGACTCACAAGGTTCCAATCTCTGCCCTTCATTTAGGAAATGGAACTTCTTAATCTCTAATACTTGCCTGTGTGACTACTGATTTTTTTTTTTTATGTCTCTGCAAATTCAGATGATCAAGGAACTGCTTATGCAGCAATTCAGAAACAAAATGGAGTATCTACCTTGATTATTTATTTAAAAAATTCTTTGAAGCCTGCCGTTTAACCCCAGCAGGGGAGTTGGGATTTTTCAGCCACACATAGTGATTTTATTCTTCTGGAGGCTTATATGAATAATTAAGCTTTTTCAGAAAAGAAAGCAAATAGAGTTCTGCAAGGTAATCAAAAGCAAACATGCTAATTTGGGTCTAAAAATAGTCATATTTTTATCAGAAAGAACATTAAGCTTAGATCACTTATTCATCTAAATTAAGGAAATTGGAAAAGAGAGCAAGACTAGCAAATTACCTTTGCTGATGGTCAAAACCAGCCCTAGCGTGGACTCTTTCTTAATCGTCTTTCTCCGTGTAAAACCTAGTTACTAGGATACGGCCATGTAGCAGCATCTTTATTAGAAATTGTGTGGGAGAAAAAAAGGTCAGAGGCTCATTTCCAATAATGTTTTGACAAGTAATACGGAGAAAAGGGCAGGAAGGAATTGAGGTTTGTGGTGTTTCCCTAAATCAAGATTTTGAGATAATAGCACTTATCTGAGTGGGAGGGCTCCAGGAATACAATTTACTAATCTCAGGGTTGAAAGAAAAAGAGACATGAGAGCGTATTATCATCGACATTAAGACCAGGAAGCCTAAAAAGATATGTAAATATCCTTTCTAAAGGATCAGGTATGTGCCAAAATATCAGGTAAAGTACAAAAATGCTATCACTGATGAAAATTTTCTTTATCTCTGGCTAAATCCAAGAGCTCTATAATTATATAGATAGAAGTCACACCTCCAAATATCAAGATTTGAAAATAGTCAGTGGCTGAATGGCTTAAGCATTTAGAAAACATCACAAGATCCAAGTTGCTTTCCTTGGAGAAGGTCTACAGCAAGGTCACGCATCCCCATGACTCCTCAATGCACCTGTCATTCCCTTTCCTGGGAGGAGCGAACAAGAAGGTGGAGAGAGTCTGGAAGTCCTTCCACATAGAAATATAAGCGGGGCATTGAGAGTTCTCCCAAAATATTATTATACTTTGGATAGCTACAATTTTAGATATTTTTAACAGCTAAAAATGGATTCCAATACTTATAAATTTATTTGTGTGATATATATGCATATACACTGAGTGGCCAGATTATTATGATCTCTGAACACATAATTATCTGGCCACTCAGTGTATATCCTATATAATAAAAGGCTAATATGCAAATTGTCCCCTCGACCAGGAATTTGACCAGCAGGCATGCCAGCCAACCGCCCATGTCCCCTCCCCCTGGCCAGGCTGGCCGGACCCCACCCATGCACAAATTCATGCACTGGGCCTCATATATATGCACACTGAGTGGCCAGATTATTATGTGTTCAGAGATCATAATAATCTGGCCACTCAGTGTATATTTTTCATCCCTTCTTCTTTGATATTTTTCTATTACTGTGGTAAATTGAACGATAGTTCCCAATTATTACCTTCATCATACTAAAGGATTTTACATACTTGCTCTTGGCCATAAATTTCTTAGTATCTTCTCGACAGGTGGAACATACATCCTTGTCCCATTAACTTTGACCATGTGGTCATGTGACATGCTTTGGTCAGTGGAATATGTGTGGCTATGAGGTAAGCCAAATCTGAGCATAAGATTTAAATAAGCTTGTGTAATTTGTCTCCATCTACCCTTGACCATCTGCCCTCTGCCATTTGAACACCAGGACCTAGGTCTGGCTGCTCCTTCACTCTGAATCCCAATGTGAGCAGACAGAGCTGGCCCAATGGGACCCAGGTAGGCCTCAGGTTAGCCCTTACCTGGTTACCTATGTAACCAACACACCTGCTGGTCCCCTGCATCCTTTATATAAAAGAATAAGTATTATAAGCTACTGTGACTTTGGGTTGTTAACATCACAAAACATTTGACTAAGCAATACTTTATTTGTTCTTACCAGGCAGCTTGCAGGGTCATGTCTTAGGCGAGAGGCAAGGACAGCAGTCAAAGCTCAGGACTAGCCTGTCTAAATCCTGTGGGATTGTTCTGACTCAGCCCTCCTCCTGTTCACCTGTTACTAACATAATAGTGGCAGCCAGGCTTCTCACTGAGACTGTTTGCACTTTTTGAGCTGGACCAGGAATAGGATGTGGTCAGACCCTGGCCAGGCGCTGAAGTGTTCTGTGAATGTCAGAGGCAGCACCATCCATACCAGGGTCACCTGGATCTCCTGATTTGTTTATTCAGAGGGAGTGTTTTCTTAAAGTGACCCTCCTTGTTTTAAGTTTTACTAAGTGTATGGCAGTCAGGAGTATATAGAAGTATATGAAATTGTCTTAGTTCTGCTGCATGGAATAATTTAATATGCAAGTATCTCAAGTGTGCAATTGTATCAATGAAAGTGAGTTACAGCAAATTGGTTAAATTGTATTACAACAAAACATATTATAAGGGAGTGTTTGTAACCCAAAAGATTTCAAAAATATACTAATGGCCAATTTATTCTGAGAAATATTGAAATAAAATTTGATGTTTCCTTGCTTTGTACAATGTAAGTTGACTTGCAATTTTTTTTTTTGGGGGGGGGTGGGGATGTTTGGCAGTATTGTGCAGAGTGACAGGGTAAAGACTCATAATGAACTGGCAGGACTCATTTTAAATGCCTAACCACCCAAGCCCTAAATTTGTATTCCTGAGCAAGGCACGTTGAGCTGTTTCCACTTCCCCCATCTGCAAAACAGGCACAGTAATAAACCGACATAACAAGGAGACTAAAGATTATATATGAGATTATATGTTTAAAGCACTTAGCACACTGCTAGCATATTATAAGCACCTGATATTTGTTAGACATCTTTTTACTACCATCTATGCCATAAATATTTATGTATAAAGCACAAAAAAACACTCAATATTTTTAAAAGTTTTAGCTGTTGGTACTTCCAAATGGTTAAAATATGCATGAAATTTCACCAAAAACTGAAATCTTACTAACATGATAGAGGAGATAAAAGGAGAAAAAGGAAATAATTCTGTGTTGTTTTGACAAAAGACAAGGCAGTAATTTCCATAAATATTTAACAACCAATATCAAGAATTTGAACATTTTAAAATGTCACTGCCTTTTAGTCATAATTATACTCCTTTACATTCCATAGCACTTACCCTTTTCAAGGTCCTTTGCTAGCTATATTCTTTAATTCTCCCAGCTATTTTATGTTATTTACATATTTATATCCATACAATTCTTCTCTGTCAAAGTCAATGACATTTCCAAAAATACTGAATATTGAAAACTTCCTAAGCAAATACTCTCAAGGTTTTATTATTATTATTATTTGCATAACTAATTCACTCCTTTCTTCTAGGGCAGTGGTCAGCAAACTCATTAGTCAACAGAGCCAAATATCAACAGTACGATTGAAATTTCTTTTGAGAGCCAAAGTTTTTAAACTTAAACTTCTTCTAACACCACTTCTTCAAAATAGACTTGCCAAGGCCGTGGTATTTTGTGGAAGAGCCACACTCAAGGGGCTAAAGAGCCGCATGTGGCTCGCGAGCCGCAGTTTGCCAACCACGGTTCTAGGGGCTTACTCTTTTGACAAGACCAACCAAGATTTATAGATTGACTTATTTCTTAAAGTTTTTTGTATTATAAATTTTTAAACATAATGAAAAATATAGAAATATTAATATGAATACACATATAATCACACCCCAATTTTTCATAATTTTATGTTTTTTTAAAAACAAGGCACTAGAGATAAAGCTGGGGTCCTCTGTGTAATGTTTCTTCTTTTCCTTTCCTGAATTTGCTAGTTTTGCATTTTTTAAGCTTTATATAAATGTTGCATATTGTAATTATTATGATACAAATTCCATTTTTCTCAATATCATGCATTGAAATGATCCATCTTTACTAATGCTGTAGATATACAGCATTTACTGGAACCATTGTTTAATATTCCTTTGTATGAGCAATTAACAAGTTAACCATTTCAGGTTCATGTTTATACATTTGTGCTATTTAGCAGATGCTGTAGTTTTTGCCTTATACCCATGGCAGGCCATTCCTTGTGACACTGTGCCATAGGGTTTCTGTTCTGGCACATTCATTCTACCTGCAGGGCACGTTGAAATGCCCAGGAGTCTGAACTAACCTTCATTCAACAATATACATGAATTTAGTGGGTACATAAATGCCCAGCTCTTTTCATACTTATGAGGGAACTCTGAGGTGTGTTCTGCACCAGTATTTGCCTCAGTTGTCCAGGTGGCAATGTGTTGATCATTAGTCCTTCGGCTTTCTGCCTTTTCTTATCGCATGTCTCTACTTGCCCACTCATTTATTCCTGGGATCACCCCCCACATCCCGGATTAACTATGTGCACTCAGATCTTTGCTTTAAGATCTATTCTTGGGAACCTAAACTAAGATTGATATTCAAAACATGCCTGCGATAAACATACTGCGCTTGACATTTCTCCTTATCCACATGAAGGTGCATTTCTCTAGGACAGTCAGCAAAATATAGCCCAGGCATCCAAATCCAGGCTGCCACCTGCTTTGGATAGCCAGTGAGCTGAGAAAGGAGTTATATATATACTAGATGCCTGGTGCACAAAATTCATGCACGGGGGCGGGGGGATGTCCCTCAGCCCAGCCTGCACCCTCTCCAATCTGGGACCCCTCGAGGGATGTCCGACTGCCCGTTTAGGCCTGATCCCAATACAGGACTGCTGGCTCCCAACTGCTCGCCTGCCTGCCTTCCTGATTGCCCCTAACCACTTCTGCCTGCCAGTCTGATCACCCCTTAACCACTCTCCTGCCAGCCTGATTGATGCCTAACTGCTCCCCTGCCAGCCTGTTTGCCCCTAACTGCCCTCCCCTGCAGGCCTGGTCACCCCCAACTTCCCTCCTCTGCCGGCTTGGTCACCCCTAACTGCCCTCCCCTGCTGGCCATCTTGTGGTGGCCATCTTGTGTCCACATGGGGGCAGGATCTTTGACCACATGGGGGCAGCCATCTTGTGTGTTGGAGTGATGGAACATTCTGGGTTCTGCATATTACTCTTTTATTAGATAGGATAGAGGCCAGGTAACATTGGGAGGGGGCCAGCTGGTTTGCCCTGAAGGGTGTTCTGGATCAGGGTGGGGGTCCCCTTGGGGCATGGGGCAGCCTAGGCGAGGGGCCTGTGGTGGTTTGCAGGCCTGCCACGCCCCCCAGTGACCCAAGCGGAGGCCCTGGTATCTGGGGTTTATTTATCTTCTACAATTGAAACTTTGTAGCCTGGAGCGGAGCCAAGCCTCCTGCTCGCTCCGTGGTGGCAGCCATTTCTGTTGCTATTTATTTATCTTCTATAATTGAAACTTTGTAGCCTTAAGCTGAGGCCTGGGCCGGCCAGGGTGTGTGGAAACCTTGGCTTCCTCCATTGCCGGGGGCAACCCTAGCTTCCTGCTCTTTCCAGCTCTGTGGCTGCCACCATTTCTGTTTGGCATTTATCTTCTATCATTAAAACTTTGTAGCCTGAGTGGAGGCCTAGGCTGGCAGGGGCAGGCAGAAAGCTTGGCTTCCTCCATTGCCTGGGGAAACCCAAGCCTCCCTCCTGCTCTTTGTGGCCGTAGCCATCTTGGTTGGGTTTATTTGCATATTCGCTCCTGATTGGCTGGTGGGCATGGCTCATGGGTGTAGCAGAGTGATGGTTAATTTGCAAATTACTCTTTTATTAGATATGATTTC